>NC_084891.1:4048750-4797500 GCF_958979055.1 Alnus glutinosa | reverse complement strand
TTCTTTAGATTGATAATTTTTATTGGATATTTATTGTAATTCAACTGATGGATACATCGATTGATTTATTTGAGATTGGTGTATCTATTGTGATTTCCGAATATAATTGATGATTTCGATTCTAAAGGGATAATGATTGTGATTTGTGTGAGTTGAATTCTTCAAATGTTTTCACACTATGTTACTTAAGAATTTGAATATCGAGCTTTTTGAATTGAATTTATGAAGAAAAAAAAATGCAAAAGTAAGGTGTTTGATTTGATTTTGTGAATTTCTATACCTTAGTGTTTCTCTTCTTTGTGTATTTACTCTTTTTATTATTATTATTATTATTATTATTATTATATATTATTATTATTTGTTTCTTAGTCCTTAAAAAAAAAAATCAAAAATCTTGGTTGTAGGTTAAAATAAAGTTAATTTAAATAGAAATTGATTTTCCTTTCTTTACACACGCTTTCCTTTGGATACGATCTCGCACTTGCATGTACTATGCTACATACGACTTGTGCGCTTGCGAGTATCAAAATTTGCACATCAGCGATCGCAGAAGACCATCTGGACGAGGCTAACTTTCGTCTAGACGCTCCACAACCAGAGTTCGAATTTGTCTAGAATTAGGTTTTCTGAAGCCTATAAATAGATGGCTTGAGGCTTGTTATTTGTAAGAATTCAGTATAGAATTCCATAGTGCTTAGAGAGGGTGTTTAGGGAGATTTGAAGATTTGCAAGTTCTCTAGCCGTTGCCGGTGTGTGCTTAACAATTCGTGTGAAGTCTATCTTAAGGGTCGGCCCAAAGGTAAAGCATTCCATCAAAGACCCCTTCAAATAGGAGACTTGATTGAAGAAGCGTTCACGATGAGCTTCTTGTTATAGTTAAAGGTATGACAACTGCAATAGGTTTTGTGAGTAGGAGTGATTTGCAACTTGCTTTATCTTTGGATAGTGGATTTCTTAGGTTTGGCTGCCCCGGAGTGGTTTTTCTCTTCACAAAGTTTTCACTTCGTCAATTTATTTTCTGCATTTAAGATATTTTGTTGCACACGAACATACACTTAGTAATTTGGAAGTCATTATTTATTTTCACTAGGCAAATCCCAAGGAATCACATGTGATGGTTGTGAAGAGAATAATTAGATATATGAATGGCACAACACCTTATGGTGTATTGTAATGTCCAAGAGGTTAATTAAGTGTTAAAAATTTGTATTAGACTAATTAAGTGAATAATTAAGTAAAATGTGCAAGAAAAATACTTAGAAGAGAATTTCTGGGTTGTGCATTCGGACGGACCTATCTCGTGTCCGGACGCGATAGTCAGTAAGGTTGTTTCTTGAGATGTGTTTGGACGGACCCATTTTGGTCTCCTGACGGACTTGGTAGAAATTCCATGTCTACTGTCATGTCCGGATGGCCAATGGACGGAACTCCCAACAAGTTCTAACTCGTGCGCATGTCTGGACGGATTGATTTCATGTTTGGACAGGCCTTACGATCTTAATAAAATAAAAATATATGTATAAAAAAAAATTATTTAATGAACCGAAAATGTCATACATACAATACAAATTGGCTTTTAGGCCATAAACACTTACATAATAACAGTGACGGAGTGGCGAAAGAGACAAAGATTTCATTTTACAGAATATACCGTTTGTATGAAAGTAAGTATAAACAGAAAAATAGCTGCAACAAGCGAAATGACAGTCCATGGTGTTTTGAAATATTTTTGTCTCAAGTTTGCCTTCCACTTGTGCCATGGGGTTTTGTAGTAAGCGTTCAGCTCTTCAGAAAGACTAGCAAAATAGAAGTTATTCTGGTCCAAAGTAGCCCCATCCGCAAGTTTGTTAAGAAAATTTGACCCTTCTCTGGTGTTGCTAAACCTATTCTCAACAATTCTTTCCTTCACCAGCAACTCTATATCCATGCGAGTTTCAACAAGCCGATTCATAATGATAACATAATCATTTATGTAGTTCTCATCATTGTAATGGCATTGCTCAAAGGCCAATGAATTTCGGATTGTGAGTTCTGTTTCAGTACTGAAAATAAAACTTGGGATTTCCAGTATCCCTTTCTTTTTATCGAATTTTATGTCAAATAGATTTCTGCTTCTCGACACCTGAAACGTGACTCCGGCCTGGTGTAGCTCTGTCATGGTGGGCATGGTTAGCTTCCAAAGTTTCATTTCATCCCT
Source organism: Alnus glutinosa (assembly GCF_958979055.1). Classification (NCBI taxonomy): domain Eukaryota; kingdom Viridiplantae; phylum Streptophyta; class Magnoliopsida; order Fagales; family Betulaceae; genus Alnus; species Alnus glutinosa. The sequence continues at coordinate 4,795,303 of NC_084891.1, read as the reverse complement.
CTTACTAGGCTTTAATCGCACGTGTCGTAGGAGATCAACAAAATGTTTAATTTCGAAATCACCACAAGAGAACTCTTCCCATCTGTCTTCTATTCCCGGTGATTCCATTCTGGATTTGAAGAAGTTTTCTGTAAGCCTAACGAGTGTCAGATTTTCCGACGGGACTTCTCTGCTGTATGCTTCGAAAAGATCCTTGAGAATGAAGAACGGAAGTTGATTTTCAAGCAACAGCATGTCAGTCCAGACATCCTGTATCAACCACGGTTTCTTAAATATCCGGTCATTTTTCAACTGCATTTTAGGGTTAGATGACTTGAGCAAAACCTCGACAATGAAGGCGGCGTCCACCAGAATCATTTTCACAAATTGATCGCTGCAAAGGTGAATGGTTTCTGCATAACAACCGCGAAGTTTTGCTTCATTCTTCCTTACAAAGTCAAGAAAGAACTCCAACGTTTTGCCTGTCCTTTCAATAAAATCTCCCAGGTACCTCATTTTATGTTCTTGCATGGCTATTAAGGATTCATCAATACCATGATGAAGCGGGCCAATGGAGACTACCTTTGGTGTGTAGGCTCTTTCCTTGACATGGTGTAGTCGCTCAGGAACTTTATAAATAATACATTCAGCGGAGAAAGGAGACAATTTCAAGCTTTGCAACTCCTTTCCCATTGAATCTACCAATGGAACATGAGGGTCTGCTATGTCGATTAAATGACTCATTTCCATCCTTTCTGTGTCAAGAAATTCCATTTTTGTGATCAAACAAGAGTTTGACAATCACTGGTATATATATAACACAATAATCAACAAACCTTTCATACACTGATCAAACGTAAAAACAAAATTTAGAAAGACAAGTATCTCAGACTCAGTCAATTATAGTCTTGCATTTCATGATCAGTACGTTCGTGTGTTTATTACTTTGACTTTGATCATTGTTTTTAGGTCTTTCATTTTGTTTTTACAGGTATAGTTCAACTGTTTGATCAGTATTCATGACAGAGAAATATATGGACACAAAATGCTAATTCATCCTTTAAGGGCCAGGCCAAAGCCCTGGCAATGGAAAAATTGCAGCTAAATCAGTGGCGGAGCCATGATATTTATTTTTATTTTTTTTTCTTGCGGGTCTAATTAATAAGATAATTATTTTATTTTTTTTTAATTTTTTTTCTCAATAACTTACTTTATCTCATATAGCTGATATAACTTAATTATTTTTCTTACAAGTTAACAAAAATATGTGCACAAGTTATGCGAACAAATACGAACCTACTTAGATGTTATAGATTTTTTTTCTTTTGACAAACAACTGAACAAGTAACTGAAAAAAATAAGAGAGAAAAAAATCATTGCATAATTAACATAATGAACGGGACTTGGCATTTGCTTTCACTTATAATCCGTTTGTTTCGGCATAAAATGGTTTTCGTCGTAAAATATTTTTTGTGAAGTCATTTTTCAGGAAAGTGTTTTCCACCAAAAATATTTTTCGATGTTTGGCGCTTACAGAAAATCACAAATATTTTTTATATTTTCATTCAATCATATTAACTTATAAAAATCAATTTTTATTCACAACATAAAAATATTAATGTAAAATAATATATATAAAAAAAAACTAAAAAATTATGTTTAACTAAGATATATACATTGACTAACAATAATTATATATTTTACAAATTGGGATTATTTTAAAAAAATTATTTTTAAAGTGGCCGAAAGTCGATTGGATCTCGGCCATCCCGACATGATCCTGGCCAGATGGCTGGGATTCGACTATTCTAGCCAGTTTGGCTAGAATCTGGCACAGCATCGCTGGAATCCGGCGACTGTTGCCGGACGTTGCCGGATTCCGACAGAAATTTTCAGATTCTGACACCAGCCGAATTTAGACCACTGCCGGAATTCGGCAATGGTTGCCGGATTCCGACAATGGTTGACTGCTTGAGAGTGAAGGTCGACTACGTCTGCTGTTTGGAGAAAATAATTTATGCTTTTATAAATCGTAAATCATTTTCTAAAATTTACTAAGCATTTCTGGTCAAACAAAAATCATTTTCCGGTTGACTATTATTTTCACTCCCACTAAACACCGAAAAATATCGAAATTATTTTTCAAAAACCATTTTATACCGAAACTAGAGCATTAATCACATGCCTATACCAAAACACTAAAGCACCTAGGCAGCTTAACAATAATGAAGTTTCGTGTTGACTATCAATATATGCAGGTGTGTCCTGTTCGGGGGCCTATATAATAGTCATAGGTTAAAACAAAAAGTAGTTAACTTTATCTATAAAATAACACAATACAATTAGATTAGTTAATTAAGAAGAGGAAGAAGAAGAAATACTTATCAAATACGGAGTCTTCTCCAGCGTACTTAAGTGATCCTCTCTAATATATATATATATATATATATATATGTATGTATCTTTTAGGTAATTCCGCCCTTCTTTGCTTGAAGAAAAAAATAAAATAAATAAAAAATAGGAAAACTAAAACAAAGGGAAGATCGAGTTGAACTGTCGAAGAGGAATGAAGCTCTAAGGACAATAATGAGTAGGCTTAAAAAGTGTGAAAACGTGTTATGTCAAGTTAGTTTAAGCAGAGGCCATTGATCTATATAATTTTATTTTTCTAGGGTGTAAGGCCATTAAATGGAATTTTTTTTTTTCTTTGAAAATTTTGGTGTTTAGCCTAGAAGCTTTTTGTTTGGCTTAAATCTCTTTTTTTTTTTTTTTTTTTTTTTTTTTTTTCTTTTTTCAACAGTTTTGGTGAGAAAATCTTAACAAAACAAAGACTACAAGACAAAAAGGTTGGACACACAAGAATCCCATCACCAATCGAATTTGTATTGCTCCGGCCACAAGCACCTTACGAACACGCATATGATTGCTTCAAAATCACGAGTAGACTGCCATTTGCTTCACTCAAGTGATAGACTTAATTCACGTACAGACGCGAATGTGATCATGAGGGCTGATGGTAATCTTGACTCTTAGCTTGTTGATCGACAACGTACTGTTGATAGTTACCGGCCTAAACACTATGGTGATCGATGTAATACTAATTCCATCAATTTCTGCAACCCTTTTCGTTAAACTGTTTGAATTTTTGTGTTATTTGAACAGTCTTATAATAATAGAATTCTTATCCTTTAAGAATCTAAGCGAATTCCATTCAAGAATCCAGTTATCTACCCACGATATGATTCCAAATGGATTCAACAGCATTAATTGCGAGCTAGTTACCTGCGGCTTTTTATTGTATTTACCTTGTATTGATGGCAAATTATTTTATTAGTATTGTCATGTATGTTAGAATAAAAATTAAATGATTAAATTTTTTTTTTTTTTTTGAAAAACTTTACTTATAATCTCTCATCTTTCACCAGTTTAAAAAAAAAAAAATCCAAACTTTAAAAAAGTGTAAATTTATGGTAACTTTCTCAGGTTCATTTTTGTTTTGTTTTTTTGTTTTTTTTTTTTTTTTTTGTGGGATTTGACATAATTGCAGAAAACATCAAGACACCAAAATGTGTTACTATATACGCATAGGAGGAAATGAGGTTTCTTTGTGTTTTTGTGTTGTTGGGGTTGGGTTGGGGTTGCTGCATGTTCTTTCTTGTTGCATATAGTGATCATAGATGCAAGTAATGTGGCTTAATTAGCAAGTGTTTGACAAATAATTTCTGTTCTCGATCAAGATATATCTGCTTATTTTGGAAAATAATATGGAGATAATTAATAAAGAAAATATGAAGGCAAAAAGAAATTAGGAGGGATTTGACAAATTTAAATAGGTCTCATGATATTATGAAGCCCAAATGTTACTCTAGAATAAAATAGAGAAACTAGCTATGAGATAAGTTTTGTGTTGACTATCAATGTGGGTGTGGCTTGTGCGGGGGCTAATCGTCATAGGTTAATTACAACAAAAAGTAGTTAACTTTATCTATAAAATAACACAATACAATTAGATTAGTTAAGAAGAGGAAGAAGAAGAAATACTTGTCAATTACGGAGTCTTCTCCAGACTTTAGTGATCCTCGGTAATATATATGTATCTTTCAGGTATTTCCGTTCTTTGCTTGCAGAAAAGATCGAAAAATAAAAAATAAATAAGGAAGAGGGAAACTAAAAACAAAGGGAAGATCGAGTAGAACTGTCGAAGAGGGAATAAAGCTCCAAGGACAATAATGAGTAGACTTAAAAAGTGTGAAAATGTGTTATGTCGAGTTAGTTTAAGAGGCCAATATTGATCTATATAGTTTTATTTTTCTAGGGTGTAAGGCCATTAAATGGATTTTTTTTTTCTTTGAAAATTTTGGTGTTTAGCCTAGAAGCTTTTTGTTTGGCTTAAAGCCACAATTTTTTTTCTTTTTTCTTTTTTCAACATTTTTGGTGAGAAAATCTTAAACAAACACAAAGACTACAAGACAAAAAGGTTGGACACACAAGAATCCCATCACCAATCGAATTTGTATTGCTCCGGCCACAAGCACCTTACGAACACGCATATGATTGCTTCAAAATCACGAGTAGACTGCCATTTGCTTCACTCAAGTGATAGACTTAATTCACGTACAGACGCGAATGTGATCATGAGGGCTGATGGTAATCTTGACTCTTAGCTTGTTGATCGACAACGTACTGTTGATAGTTACCGGCCTAAACACTATGGTGATCGATGTAATACTAATTCCATCAATTTCTGCAACCCTTTTCGTTAAACTGTTTGAATTTTTGTGTTATTTGAAGAGTCTTATAATAATAGAATTCTTATCCTTTAAGAATCTAAGCGAATTCCATTCAACAATCCAGTTATCTACCCACGATTTGATTCCAATTTCCAAATGGACTCAACAGCATTAATTGCGAGCTAGTTACCTGCGGCTTTTTATTGTATTTACCTTGTATTGATAGCAAATCATTTTATTAGTGTTGTGATGTATGTTAGAATAAAAATTAAATGGTTAATTTTTTCTTTTTTTTTGAAAAACTTTATTTATAATATCTAATCTTTCATCGGTTTCAAAAAAAATACCCAAACTTTAAAAAAAGTGTCAATATATGATAACTTTCTCAGGTTCATTTTTGTTTTATATGTGGGATTTGACATAATTGCAGAAAGCATCAAGACACCGAAATGTGTTATTATATAAGGATACAAGGAAAAGAGACTTCTTTGTGTTTTTATGTTGTTGGGGTTGGGTTGGGGTTGCTGCACGTTCTTGTTCCATATAGTGGTCATCGATGCAAGTAATGTGGCTTAGCAAGTGTAAAGTTTTAATTTGACAAATAATTTATGTTCTCAAGATATATCTTATATATGTTGGAAAATAATATGGAGATAACTTATAAAGAAAATATGAAGGCAAAAAGAAATTAGGAAGGATTTGACAAATTTAAATAGTTCTCAAGATATAATGAAGCCCAAATGTTACTCTACAATAAAATAGAGAAACTATAAGATTGTGTCTTTGCAAATGACCAAACTAAAACTCTAAAAGAATAAATGTCGACACAAAATCAAATTTTGGGTCAACTCACTGCATGTTTATGCTACAACGTAACTAGAGTAAATATAGGCAACTTTGAGCTTAACAAATAAACCTAAGCGATATTAGAGTATGTATATATATATATATATATATATATATATAGAAATGTATATATAAAGCCCTTAAAAAAAAGAGAGAAGAAAAGAGTACCTGCAGTTTTGCAGGCACAACCAAAAGATAAGAGCTCCCCCTCTTTTTATAAGCAAAAATCAGAGTCCCTAGCCTCTGCGGCAGTTGTAAGATACAAGTTCGAACTTGTATCTTACAAGTTACAACTGCCGCAGAGGGACTCTAAACATGCATGCATAGGCCCCACAGCAGCACTAATGAAGCCATGCAACACATGGTTGAATCTTTCAGCAATATGTGGGGTTGGAAATGGTATCCTTCTTATTGTAAAAGGCTCACAGGAACCATCATTTGCCTTGCATTTCACTTAAAGGGTTTCAGCTAGCTGGGGATCGGAACTAATTAAAGAAATTTCCTTGCATTTCACATTCTGGATCAACACGCTCTTTATTAAAGTCAGCCGTTAACGGTTGCATGGCCGTTAAGCCAGCCGTTACCTTGACCGTTGATGCCTTCCAAAACCACACAAGCAAGGAAGAAAAAATGCCATAGAGAAAAAGACCCCATTTTTGCTCTTCAAACAAACACTAGCTAATAGGATTCTTGAAGAAAGAGCCTCCGTTTATAGAGAAACAAAGCGCATGCCGGTGATTATAACAGGACCTACCTACTATGCTTTATCTAAAAAGAAAATTAATTCGTTAAATAAGAGTAAAATCAGATTTTCTTAAGAACGCGTTATTCTTCACGTTCTTGCATGTGATTATTTGAGACGCAATGAGAGAGCAAGGGCATGTGATTGTTTATTATGCGTTTGAAGCTATCCCGTCGGTGATTTGAATGTCAATGCTCCTTGCCAAATTTGAAATTAAATATTAGGGTTATCAATTTTTGGCATGAACCGTAAATTTGATATGAGAGTTAAGGAGTTTAATCCGTTTAATTAAATTGGTCGAATTAGAAATGACCTATATAGTCTGATACTCATGGTTCGACATGATCCAAATCTGACACGCGACATAGAAGCAGGACGTACATTTTTTATATGACCCGTAAACCCAACACAAACCAATACAAAATTAGAGGATTAGGGTTGAGGGGTTTGACCCATTTAATTAAATTGGTCAATTTATGGATGACCTATATATATAATTTTATACTTATACATCGACGCGAAACAACCCGAACCAACAATACCCTACGAAATTTGCCTTGCATTCCATTACTAGAGACCCTCATCTTTATTTTTTTAATCTAAGAGTATAATTGAATTTTTCATACATCTAATATGGGTGTAATGGACATTTTATATCATTATGGTCATGTTATGCAACTTTCATTCAAGTTAACAGGAAATGCTGCTATAATGGGCATGCAAAGTGGAAGTGTCTAGTAGTTTGAGAGGGTCCATTGCAACCTTTTAAAATTTGGATTGTCCATAATGGACATTATAAATTAGATGGTAGTTTAAGTGGGCAAAGTATAGTTTTTCTTTAAAAAACAAAAAAAGTGTATACCGGTGTGGTATAAACTACGACATTAAGTTTTAAGATTTGATAACGCGTCTAAAAAAAGTAAAGGATACTTAACTAAAGCTAGATTCGCGAAAATGACTACAGGACCTTCTTCGTGCTTCAAATTTTGGATAGATTTAAATAAATTTGGAAGTAGATGTAAGGGAGGGAAAGATCCCATTCTTGCCGAAGCCCACAAGCATCTAACATATAGAAACAAGAAGATATTTAGAACAAATGCATTGTTTGGAAACTAGGAAAGGAAAAGGAAGATACCAAAACCTTTCCCACCAATAAAATATAAGAATCCAATTTAATTCTTTACCTTTCCAAGCTTCCAAAACCTAAAATTTACGAGAAAATAGTGCGAGAAAGAAATAGCAAAAGGGGAATAAATGGGTTAAAGGGCTAAAAGCCTAGTGTTGCATCTGGGGCTGTATTCGACCCGAGCCGAGCCGAGCTTAGGACTGCTGGATTCGGCTCGAATACATTATTGGGGAGCTCGAATTCGACTCGAGCTCGAGTCGAATTTGGAATCAATGTTCGAATTCGGCTTGTCAAGAACCTAGTCGAGTTCGAGCTTGGCTCGAACTCGGTTAGGTTCACGAGCTAAGCCGAGCTTGGGACTGCCGGATTCGGCTCGAATACATTATTTGGGAGCTCGAATTCGGCTCGAGCTCGAGTCGAATTTGGAATCAATGTTCGAATTCAGCTTGTCAAGAACCTAGTCGAGTTCGAGCTTGGCTCAAACTCGGTTAGGTTCACGAGCCGAGACTTCAATCGAGCTCGAGCCGCTCGAGCTCGATTGGAGTTTTTGTAAATCTTTTAACTTAAAAAAATAGTAAAACAAAACTTTTCCAACACCCAACCGGCACAAAACCACCGCACAAAAGGTCTGTGACCACGTGAGACAACTACTCCGACATGCTCTGTTGGTACAGTTTCCGGTATGGTAATGTGTCTCCAATTGATTCACTGCTTCCCGCAATCGCACAACCTTGATTCCTGTAAAACAACAAACAACTAGTAGGGGGTGCCGACTACGCCTACTCCGATGCCTAAGTCAGTGCAAATCAATTTCTTGGAAAGTATCTGTAATCTCAAAAGCTCAGAGATAATCTATGTAATACCTGGTGTGATGGTCTTATTTATAGGCTGGTAGTCGCAGTCCTACCAGAATTCTTAAAACCCAGTTGAGCTAGGAGTTTGAGTCCTAGTCTGGTTGAACCTTAACTTTATCTTCAGGGAATTTGAATAAGGCCACAGAGTCCAAATTGAATTGCATTCGTACCTCTTTAATCACCTCTTTAATCTTAATTTCCACGTTACTAGCCATCTTATCCCGTTAATAATGGGGTAGAGACTTATCCCTGATCTTCCGGGATACTGGCCTTATCTCATTCTAAGACAATTGTAACACACTTCGACCAACCCCCGAGGTGATAATATCCGAGACATGTTCGCTCCGAAAGGATTAGGAGATCTCGGAATATTGCCGCACCGTAACAGGGTTGTGGAAGATCTGAGGTGTTATCATACCTAGGCCATCTTGTCCGAGGTGTTATCATACCGAGGCCGTCTTATCCGAGGTGTTATCATACCGAGGCAATCTTTGTATATCGGGTTGTGATTCAACTTCCTGAATGGTCTCGTAGCTTCTATCAAATCTCTGAGGCATAAATATCCGAGATATGTTTGCTCCGATCAGACTAGGAGATCTCGGGATATTTCACACCGTCACGGGGTTTGATAAGACCGAGACGTCATTATACCTAAACGATCTTCCTTTGCTGGGTCGTAACAAATGTCTGAGATGTAACTCCGAGATGTAACACCGAGATGTTTCCAGATTAGGATCCACGTGTCCTCGGGGTTAATTTTATCCCCAACATGCTCCATGGCCGGAGACCACCCAGCAATGAAGACCCACCAAAAACCTTCCTTAGATTTTCATGCTCACCCCATTGATCCACCACAGTGACCACACGACGATACTCCCTTAGGCCAAAGACAGTGGCCCACTGCCACCACGCGGTGCAATCGCCACTGACGCGCCAAGGCCACAGCACTGAGCGAGCTCTCTCTGCGTTTCCTTTCTTCTCTAGTGTTTCTTCTTTTTGGTTTTTGTTTTGACAAAACACATCTTGTCTTGTCTTTCGTGCAACAGAAGAGGGAGAAGAAATATCTTCTCCCTCATTCAGCCACAGCCACACGTGGCTGTGGCATTATCCAATTCTAAATTTTTATAATATATGCAAATACAAATCATTAATTTGTATAATCTCATTCCAGATTCTTCCAAATAAATTAAATTTTTTAGATAAAAATCATAACTTCAAAAAGTTATGTAAATTTAAATGAATATCTCATACTTATTACTTAATAACTAAAATGCATACTTATATTATAAATCCCATTTTTATTAATACAAATATATGTTTATTAATAAATATGTATATATATAAATATATACGAGCAAGCTAACGATTCGAGCTGAACAAGTCGAGTCGAACTTATATGACCCAAGCTCACGAGCTTTATTCGAGCCAAGCCGAGCCGAGTTTATACGAGTATGTCTCGTTTAATATTCGAATAGATTATTATGTTCACGAACAGCTCGATCATTTATTATTCGAATCGAGATCGAATCGAGTTTAACCGAGTCGAGTCGAACCGAGTTCACAAGCAGCTGAGCTCATTTAACACCCCTAGTTGCATCTATACGACCATTATAGTATCTTGTTCCATAGTAGAATTTGGGTTTGAGAAAAGCACGAGATAGGTGAATATAATGGATTAAATCCAAAATTGGTCCTTGTGCTTTTGATGTTTATCAATCAGTACTTGGATTTTCAAAAGTAATAAAATTGGTCCCCGGGCTTTTTGGTTGTGTAAAATCATTCATTCTGTGTATTGTTGTCAAGAACTATTTTCCATATATACCTAGAAAATCAGATAGTCCAATCAAATTACGACATTTATACAAATATCCACGTAAGCCTTGCCAAATCAGCACTCTATCAGTTTAGTGGTGAGGAAATCCCTTCCCCAGCTAGTGGTGGGTTTCTTCGGAAGTGGGTCATGGGGAGCTCTCACCTCGTGGAGTTGGTCGCGAGGGTGACATGATTTTGCACCAAGACAAGAGTCAACCAATATTCATCATAAACATAGTTATTTATACATTTTCATTATTTAACTAACAAGGACAGGCAATAGACTCCACTATCAAATCACCTTTTTAAAGGTCATACTACTTCCTCTACTTAGCGGAGGCCTTACCCTTAGGTTCTGCTTCAACTTCTTCAATATACTCTGACGTCTTTGTATCGCTACAAGAAACTGCCTCCAAGTTCCACCTAATTGTGGTATATGAGGAAACAAGTACAATGACAATAATAAAAGAAGAGAAAATTACCCTTACTCCCCTCCAACTTCCACCTAATTGCAATATTTTCTAAATTTCAAAAACTTGCAGTCAACCACTTACCTAGCCTTTCACTTAGCTAAATATGTTAGGATCTTCTATTAAGTCCGACGGAAAATACGTTATGTGCCATACAAGTGACTTAAAATTTCCATTATACTGTGAGAGGAGACCCACAACCTAGTTGTAGGTTTGTGGAAGGAGATCCATGTGATGGTGGGTCTCTGTGGAAGGAGATCCATGTGGCTATGGGTCTCGATGATTAGAGGTCTGGGTTTGACCATTTATCTCCACGACTAGAGACCTATGGCCAACTTGGTTGTGAGTCTCCATGTGTAACGACACAATATTATCCGTTTTTGGCTCGCACCATCTCAGACTAGACAGTGGCTCTAATACTATTTGTAATGATCTAAGGAAGAGCGTTAGACACATGGGATGCCAAGAATGGGGTGATCCTATGACGGTTGCCCGTGGAGACACTGGGTCCCAAGAGGGGGTGATTATGTTGTCTTACATCACCTGGGTATAGGAATGTGGATGTGCTTATATGTATATTTGCACCCTTCTTGACACAACGCGTTTTAAAGTCGTGATGGTCATGAACCTATCAGAACTCCGCAGTATCAGAACTCCGCAGTTGAGCGTGATTATAAAAGAGTAGTACTAGGATGAGTGACCTATTGAGAAGTTTGGTTTGGGGGAGCCAAAAGCAAACAATTTTGTATCATTGGGGGTGAGAAGTTTATGGAAGATTTTGTTTGGATGAATAGGATGTTTGATTCATTGTAGTGATTAAATGATATGTTTGGGGTTTTGATTTTAGATTGTTTACTTCTTGAATCAAAATCTAGCAAATATTTCTACCTACAAGTTCTGAAATTAAAGTTGTTGCGTTTAGTGTTGTAGTGCTCTCTTGCAACTCATTGTGTGATATTGGTTGGATTGGTTTGTTTTGGGAGTTTTGGTTGTGTTTTGTAATGGGATTTCGGTTAAGGATGGGTTATGGTTTGGATTGATTGGTTTGTTTGAGTGAAGACTTGATGGTTAGTTTGGTGAAGACTTGATGGTTGGTTTGGTGTGGTGTATGAGAATTCTCATGGTTTGTTTTGGTTGAAGAATTGATGCATGGTTGGTTTGGTGTGGAGACAACATATTATTTCTGCTTCAAAATTCTTATCATCTTTGTAAAGTTTATATTTTTCTTTATGTTTTCATTTGTTGTACAGTGCATTTTATAATTGATTATAATATATTTAATAGTTATGTTGATCTGCAGAATTATGATCATCCCATCCAGAGGTAGCTGAATGAAGGTCACCGTACCGAACAACCAACGATTACTGTTGGTAGTTGGTGATGATCATGAAGTGCTTGTATTTTTTGTTCATGTTTTGTAATCTGTATATAAATTATGCTTTGTAATCTGTATACTTTGTTCATATCTATAACAGTGATTGATTATATGTTTGTTGAAACTGGTGTTTTGATTTTGAATAGTTGTGATTGTTGATGATCGATGGAAATGTAAATTGTTGTAATTGTTGATGGATTGATGTAAATGTAAATTGTTGTGATTGTTGATAGAAATGTAAATTGTCTATTAGGTTAACCGCCAAAAATTTAAAAAATATATTCGAGAGAGTTAAAATAAATATATAAAATAAGATAAAATAAGTTTTGCCAAATTTAGTGACATGTCAATGCTTGACACGTCACTGAATCCCTAGTGGTGACGCAATGCTTTTTCACGTTGAAGACACGTCACTAAATTTTAGTGACGTGTTAGAAGGCATAGTTATGATTTAAGATTTAAAATGTTGATACATGCGCCCGACCACATCAGTATACTTCAAAACAAAGTGTACATATCTTATCAAAGCTTTAGTACATACAGAAGAAAACTAGTTCTTGACAGAACTAGAAGGCCATGCATGAGAGTATCTTAACCTACACAGGTATAAACACAACAAATATAGTTGAAATAACTGCGAGGTAGTGGTGAAACTTTCCATTTGAAGTACTAGCTACTTAGAAGGAAGAAGTGGAGCCAGCGAGATAACAGAACACACCGTTTGTATGATAGTGAGTATAAGCAGAAAAACAGCTGCCAAAAGTGAAATGCCGGCCCATGGCGTTCTGAAATATCTCTGTTTCAAGTTTGCCTTCCACTTGTGCCACGAGGTGTTGTAGTAAGCGTTCAACTCTTCAGAAAGACCAGCAAAGTAGAAGTTATTCTGCTCCAAAATAGCCCCCTCCGCAAGCTTGTTAACAAGAACCGACCCTTCTCGGCTGTTGCTAAGCCTATTCTCAACAATTCCATACTTCACCAGCAAGTCTATATCCTTGCGAGCTTCAACAAGCCGATTCAGTATGATAACATAATCATTTATGTGGTTCTCACTGTAATGGCATTGCTCAAAGGCGAGGGAATTTCGGATTGTGAGTTCTGTTTCAACACTTAAAATAAAACTTGGGATTTTCAGTATCCCTTTCTTTTTATCGAATTTTATGTCAAACAGATTTTTGCTCCTCGACCCCTGAAACCTGACTCCAGCCTCGTGTAGCTCTGTCACACTGGGCATGGTTATTTTTTTCAGTTTCATTTGATCACTTTCACTACGCTCCTTAACAGGCTTTAATTGCACGTGTCGTAGGAGATCAGCAAAATGTTTAATTTTGAAATCACCAAAACAGATCTCTTCCCATCTGTCTTCTATTCCCGGCGATTCCATTCTAAATTTGAAGAAGTGTTCTGTAAGCCTACTGAGTGTCGGATTTTCCGATAGGACTTCTCCGCTGTATTTTTCGAAAAGATCCTCAAGAATGAAGAATGGAAGCTGATTTTCAAGCAGAAGCATGTCGGTCCACACGTCCTGTATCAGCCACGGTTTCTTAAATATGCGGTCGTTTTCATCTTGCAGTTTATGGTTAGACGACTTGAGTAAGACCTCAACGACGAAGGCAGCATCCACTAGAATGATTTTGACAAATTCGTCAATGCTAAACTGCATGGTTTCTGCGTAACAACCACGAAGTTTTGCTTCCTTCTTGCTTACAAAGTCAAAAAAAAACTCCAAGCTTTTGCCTGTCCGTCGAATAAAATCTCCGAGGTACCTCAATTTATGTTCTTCCATGGCTTTCAAGGCTTGATCACCACCATGATGAAGCGGGCCAATGGAGACTACCTTCGGTGTGTAGGCACTTTTCTTGACGCGGCGTAGTCGCTCAGGAACTTTATAAATAACACATTCAGTGGATAAAGGAGACAAGCTTCGCAAATCCTTTCCCATTGAATCTACCAATGGAACATGAGGAGGGTCTTCTACGTCGATTAAATGAATATTGCTCATAATTTGCTTTCTTTCTCTGTCAACAAATTCCATTTTTTTCAATCAAACAAGACAAACAAGTAATTGATTCTCTGTTTTGTTTAGCCAAAAATAAAATAGTAAATAAAGAACTAAAAAACAATGAGAGAAAGAACAAAATATATCATTGCATCGACAATTAAGGGTGCACAAGCGGAACAGTTATAAACCGAATCGGTAACCGCTAATAATCGCCAACAACCTGTAACCGGGAAACCAAAAAACCGAAAACAACTGCAACCGGATAACCGGATACCCAGTTGCGGTTACTGGCTATAGCATTTTAAAAAACTGGTTAATAACCAGATAACCGTTTTTTTTATTATATATATATATATATATATATATTGACAAAGTGTTGTAATGACGCTTGGCATTTCATTGCTGGGCAAATGCATATTGGTGTCTCTTTGCTTTCACAGGCTTCTGTTCTGTAAAATAGAATCAGAAGATTGTTTAAAGCTACACCTCTCCAGAGTTCTTATTATTTTGGACTTTAGGAAACTTCTTTAATGGGCATGGTTAACATGCTTGTTCTTTATTCCGGAAATGATACTAAATCAGCCGCAAGTGCATTACAGATGATGTGTGACTCTTTGCCAAATCTGTTTACTGTAATTTACTTCATTTTAGTAATTGCACTTTAGTTGTTTAGTTGTTATGCTTTTGGCTGTCAAGAATCATCTTATGTTGAATATTCAGAAAAGTATAAGACTCTCTAGTCACTATGATTTGTAATAAGAATCGTCAGAAGAAAAAATTAGGGTGCCTAAAAATGACCTATCTAATAATGTCGTTTTTTTTTTTTTCTTCTAATGGCCAGTGAAGCATGAATGATAGTAATTGTCTAATCAAGCGAGTAATCTTGATGTGGCCAGATCTCAAGTCTATATCACAACTAAGCCATTGGTTCAAGTCTGCCAATCCAAAACCATTTCATAAGTTAATCTAATATTGAATGAAAATTTCGTGTATTTACTATTTAATATTTAGCATTGAATATTGAATGGCCAAATATTGGATTAAAAAAAAAAAAACTAAAAAAATTCAACAATATATGAAAACCGGTTATCCGGTTAATAACTGAATAACCAGCGGTTGGTAAAAATCGCAACTTGTACCGGTTGCGGTTGCAGTTATTAAAATGGAAATAAGCGGGTACTCTGGTTGTAGTTGCGTTTATGACTAAATAACCGCAACCGCAACCGCAACCGCAACCGCAACCGGCTGTATACTCCTAAATTTAACATAATTAATGTGTTCATAAAAAAAACTATCAATATCATGTTGCCCATGGGAAAAATAAAAAATCAACATTATGAACGGGACTTGACATTTGCTTTCAATTTAATCACATGCCTACGCCAAAACACTAAAGCATCTAGCTAGGCAGCCTAACAATTATGAAGTTTTGTGTTGACTATCAATATATATGGGTGTGGCTTGTGCAGGGGAACAGTCATAGGTTAAAATCTAAAATGGTTTATTCTATTTATAAATTGGGCAAAAAAAAAAAAAAGAGGTGGGAAACTAAAAACAAATTAAGGGAAGAGTTGAATTGCCAAAAAGGAAGAAATCTGATGATCAATGATGGGTAGGTTTAAAAAGTGAGAAAATGTGTCATGTCAAGTTAATTTAAGTAATTAAGAGGCCATTAATCCATACAATTTCATTTTCCTAGCTAAGGAGCTAGTCCAACCACCATATGGATTTTTTTTTTTTTTCATGCGACTGTTTGAAACTTCTTAGTTATGACGGCTATCTGGCCTAGAAGGATGTAATTAATAATGTTATAGCCTTAAACTAAACAAATAACTTAAAAAACTTCTTAGTTATGGTCTTAAAGCCCATGAGCCGGTGGTCGAATCAGAAAGCTCATGCAAAAATGCCCAAGATACTAGGACACCGTCTCCATAGACTTCATTAAGCTTCCTCAACCTATATATATATATATATATATATGAGAACCCATTGATGGATGATCTTCACCAGGCCATCAATCACATTTAACCTCTGTTATGGTATGATCGATCCATTCATGCAAGTCCTTAAGAAAATAGTTAAAAGTGCACAAACATGCATGCAAACTCTCTCACATTGATGCTTAGATTTAAATACTCCCATATATATCGAGAAAAACTTCAATCCAAAACTCTAAAAAAATAAATATTGTCGAGAAAAACTCTTTCACTGCATGTTTATGCTACAACTCGAGCAAATATAGGCAACTTTGAGCTTAACAAATAAACCTAAGCGATATCAGAGTGTATATATATATATATATATATATATATATATATAGAGAGAGAGAGAGAGAGAGAGAGAGAGCGAGAGGTATATATAAAGCCCAAAAAAAAAAAAAAAAGAGAGAGAGAAGAAAAGAGTACTATCGCACCTGCTATAGAGAAGTTTGTTTTGTCGTAGTCTTTAGGGCACGAAATTAATGCAATTTTGGTGGCACAACCAAATTAAAGATAAGAGCTCCCGCTGGCATCTTTATATAAGTAAAGATCGGAGAGTCCCTCTGCGGCAGTTGTAAGATACAAGTTCCTCTAAACATAGGCCCCACGGCAACAGTAATGAAGCCAATGGATGCCGCAACATGGTAGGATCTTTCGGCAATATGTGGGGTTGGAAATGGTATTCTTCTTATTGCAAAAAGGAACCACCATTTGCCTTGCATTTCACTTAAAGGTCGGGTTCAAGGAAATTAAGTAATTAAAGAAAGCATTAAGAATAATCACCACTTTCCTTGCATTTCACGTTATGGATCAACATGCTATTTGCTAAATCATCTCAAAAGTTTAAGCTAGTAAAAAGAGGTAAATTTGATCATTTAATTGATATTTTAACACTCTTATGGTACATAGAGAAGGAGGAAACAAGTACAGTTGTTAGAACAATTTCCAGTATTGTGTGAGCGGCACGTTCATCAATGTTCTTCATGTTCCCACGATCACTGCAAAACAAATAAAAGTAAGAGACCCTGCCTGTCAAGAGTCTCACTTTGATGCCTAAGTCAGTCTCTGAGAGAAAAGTATATTCAATGCACAAGAATTCAGTCTATCATTTATACCTGGTATAAAGGCCTATTTATAGGCTAAAAGGTAGAGGCAAACCTAAATTAGGTCTTCTAGTCTAACGTAACCTAGGAGTGCCGTCAGAGTTTGATTTGGACTTGCATTTCTTATCAGACCTGGATTGGGATTCTTTCATAATTCGTCTTGGATCAGGATTTGGTCCCAGATCTTTAGGGAATAGATTCGGTCTCAGATCTTCAAAGATTATATTTGGACCAGGAGTCCTATCCCAACTCAACTAGGAGTAGGGCTGTTGACTAGATTCTCCAAGGAATTCTAATTGGACTCGGATTGTGACTCCTACCCCACGTCAACTTGAAGTAAGGTTCTAATTTGGATTTTCTAGGATGAGACTAATACCCGAGTTACCGGGACATACTTGTTCCGAGCCTTGGCTGGATGAGTTAAATCTCAGTTCAGGGATGTCTGCGTTCCCGGGAATCAGTCTGGATGTACTAACTATTGCGTATGGTTGCAAATTCCCTGAAATAGCATTTTTCAGGAACGATTAGTTTGGGTGTCTTTTTCACTGGATAGGCCTATCTCGGAGTCTTGTTGTCTTAGCTTGAGGCCCGCAATCCTCCCTGGGCCAGTGCTGGCCTTGAGGCCCGATCCTTTTCTAATGGGATAGTGAGAGTGGGATTGTTCCCAACAACAATGACGATAATAAAAGAAAGAACAAAAACTACACTCACTCTCTTCTCCAACTTCCACATAATTGCAATATTCCTTAAATTTTAGAAAGTTGCAATCGACCCTAAGCTTTTAACTACTTAACTCTTTCACTTAGCCCTCTCTATTTGAATTTCTGTTAAATCTGACAAAAAATATATATTCTATGTGCAATACACGTGACTTAAAATACCCATTATACCCCAACATTAGATTCTACAAGCTGAGGGTCTCAATGATTACAGACCCAGGGTCTGGCCGTCTGCTTCCATGACTAAAGACCCATAGCTTGGAAAGTTTTTCTTTATTTTTCTAATTTAAGAGTATAATTGCATTTTCAATTCATACATCTAATAAGGGTATAATGGACATTTTATATCATTGTGGGTCATGTGATGCATTTTTCGTTAAAGTTAACAGAAAATATTGCCAAAATGGGCAAAGTGAAACTATCTTGTAGTTTGAGAGGGTCGATTGCAACCTTTTAAAATTTGGGTGGTCCATGGACATTATAAATTGGATAGTAGTTTAAGTAAGGTAATAGTTTTCTCAATTTTTTATTTTTTATTTTTTTGAAAAAAAAAAAAAAAGGATTACACCGGCGTGGTATAAACGACGACATCAAGTTTAATATTTGACAACGTGTCTCAAAAAAATAAAGGAAGCTTAACTAAAGCTAGACTCGTAGAAATTACTATAGGATCTTTTTCAACTTTGTGCTCCAAATTTTGGAGAGATTGAGAAAAAGAATTTGCAAATAGATAGGGAAAGATCCCATTCTTGTCCAAGCACACAAGCATCTGACAAATAGACATAGGGAGACATTTAGAATAAATGTGTTGCTTGGAAACTAGATAGAAAAGGAAAAGGAAAAGGAAGATACCAAAGCCTTCCCCACCAATTAGATCTAAGAACCCAATTTAATCTTTTACCTTTCCAAGCTCCCTAAGCTTAAAATTTACCTCTCTTAGAGATAAAATAGTGTAAGGAAGAAATAGGAAAAAGGGAAAAAAAAAAAAAAAAAAAGGGTTAAAGGGCTAAGAGCATAAGTTTATTTTACCACCATTACATTATTTTGTTCCATGAGTAGAATATGGGTTTAAGAAGAGTCGGAGAAAGGTGAATATAAATGGTTAAATCCAAAATTGATCATTGTGCTTTTGATGTTTATCAAATTAGTTATTGGATATTCAAAAGTGATAAAATTTGTCATCAGGCTTTCTGGATGTGTAAAATCAATACTCTTTCCCTATATATATATATATATATATATATATATATATATATATATAAGGTCCGTAAGTTACATTATATTTGACTACGGTGTGAGTAATGAGATTATCACACAAAAGATCATAGGCATAGGTCCTTGTAATTTATAAAAGATTGTTCGTTGTCATAAATGGAACTGGAAAATTCATCTAGACTATAACATGTCAATCTTAACGATCTATCTTGATTAGGAGAAGCAGGAAAGGCTTCAGATTGATATGTTGGTGTAAGTGGAAGGTAGTGCCATGCACCAAACGGATTACGTGAGTCATCATTCTTTCAACACTGTGATTAAGAATGATGTACATGCACGACAACTTATAACAGCAACTCTAAATCCTGAGAAGATTGCAAACTCAGATGTTTAGTGTAGGTCACTTTGATGTACATGCAATAATGAGATCAAATCATTGGTTAACACTTTTGTGCATTGGGTGATGGTATATAGCATTGTGGGAACATCTTCTTCAAGAAGAAATCCAAATCCTTTGTCATGGAACAAAGCGATAAGGAATATTCCCCTTGATGTAGATTTAATGGTGACGCCAGACAAAATAGCGATTATTCTGCAGGCTAATCGCTACAAAAAATAAATAAATAAATAAATAAAATAAAATAAAGAATTCTGGACGGGTTGAAACCGTCCAAAAATTGAAAAAACCGTCTAGAAAACGTTCTAGATGGTTTTTTCTAGACGGTTTCAAATCGTCTAGAATTGGTTCTAGACGGTTTTGCCCAAAACCGTCCAAAATCATTAATTATTTTTTTTAAAAAAAAAAAAAAAAAAAAATCTATCCGTGAGTTTGAATATGATTTTTTTTTTTTTGTCCGGTCATCTGCTTCATTTGCAAATGCACTGGAAATCCACCGAAAATCCATTGAAAGTCACTAGGTTCACTATTCATCTCCCTCATTTGCAAACAAAAACTAGCACCGAAAATCACTGGATTAATCTCCCAAAAGAATCACTGGGTTCATCTCCGAAAATCACTGTCTCTTCGTCGTCAACCGATTTCCCTTCCTCTTCATTCGATTTCCTTTCGTCTGTAGCGGTCGTTGTCTTCGGTGTACGTTTTTCTTCTTCTCATCCGAAGGATCTGCTCTAAACGCAAAACACAACAATGAAGGTCGACCCAAATATTTCATCCTATTTTAGTAACCCAAAAGAAGATCCAAAAAACCAACAACAAAATCACACCCAGAAAGCAAACCCATGCTAAAAATAAGACCCAAAAATCAACAACAAGAATAAGGGAAAGATTTGGGGGAACTGGACGGCGATTATACCAGTCGGTGTCAATCTACTTGAAACCCAGAAAGCAAACCCATTGGCTGTCAATCTGCTTCAATTTCTGATTTTGGATTCTTGAACAAGCAGAGGTGAAGAGGCTATACAAAAAGGCATGATTTGGGGTTTTTAACGGAAGATTTAGTGCAAATATACATGATTAGGTTGAATGAAAATGAAAAGAATGAAAAGAATGTCTGGACGCGTGCGGAAGAATGCGCAGATGTGTACAGTTGTGTTCTTGTGTTTATTGAATAATGATCAATTGCATTACTCTGTTTTTAACGGAAGAATGCGTAGATGTGTACAATTTTGGGGTTTTTAACGGAAGTGCACAAGTCAAAAAAATGGACGGTTGTGATTTTGGTTTGGAAAAAAATCGGATGGATGTGGTGAAATTTGGAGGCATCACGCGAATTGATGACATGGCATGAAAAAAAAAATTCAGACAGTTTTTTTTGAAACCGTCTAGAACTGAAATTTATTATGGACGGTTTGGTAAAAACCGTCATAAAATTCCATACGGTTTTAACTAAATCGTCTGGAAATAACATTTACAGACGGTTTTGAAAAAAATCGTCTATAAATTTATAGACGGTTTTGAAAAAAATCGTCTATAAATTTATAGACGGTTTTTATAAAACCGTCTGGAATTTTATGGACGGTTTAATCAAACCGTCCATAATAAATTTTTTCCAGACAGTTTCAAAAAAACCGTCTACAAATTTTGTTTTCTAGACGGTTTTAGAAACCGTCTAGAAAAAAACAGTCCATAAATGCCTTTTTTTTTTTTTTTGTAGTGAATCAACAAGCAATTTGTAAGGAAGAAAACAAGAAAATTACCCCAAGAAAAACAGAGACAAACTCTGAATTCGATAAAATTATCAATAATCAACAATTGTCGAAAAAGGCCCACAAGCCGGGCTAATATAGCTGAAAATTCGGTCTTTAGCAGAATTTTACAAAAAATAGCAAAATCCCGAAAACCCTAATAAAATGAAATACAGAATAAAATAAACAGTCTACCAAAAATTTGGCCCAAATCCGGCTCAGAATCACCTTCTAAACAATAAATGAAAAATTACCATAAATGGTAAAAAAATATCTAAAATTAGGGTTCTGGAAAGGACAACATCAGATTTTAGGCTCTAAATGAGGTGCACCGAGCATAGCTCCATTTCCACGACGTGCGTGCCGAAGAGAGCTTTCCGAATCAGGGTCATATGCGCGAATCGGATACTCGTAACCAAAGTTATGGTCAAAATACTGCAACGCATCTGAAAATTGCCCAAATTAGGTCAGATTACGATTTCTTGCCAATTTTGCGCTGATCTGCCTGCTCCAGGTAATTCAGCGTCATCAATGCACAATCTGACATCTCAGCATCGTCTGACTCGGATCTCCTTGCATCAAATGGGATTGATTATTCTAAAACTCGGGCCTGAGTGTTTTAGTGGTATTTACTGAAACTTTATTTTGTGCAAGATGAGATGAAAAACTCAGAAGGTACAAAAATGATATATCATGTAATTAAATCAGGAGTATCAAGGAAAAAATATAGTGAACTAAGTAACAATGTATTGACTTTGGTTCAATTATGGAATGATTCCATTGAGGAGTAATATGTAATAAATAAGTATGTCGCAGGGATTGATTCATTAATTTGAAAATACATATTAGAGTGCAACCACATTTGTTTAGTGGAATCAATTGTTATTAAATAGGGTCATCTAATATTGTCAGGGACCTATTTAGAACTAATTGTATTTTCCCTTTAGGTTTCTCTTTGAGCTGATGTAAATTAACCATATACTATGAACCTCGATTATGTATTTATTTATGTTAATTGTTTTATTTGATAAAACATGGACGAAAGGAATATGATTCCTAAATGGCTCATTACTTAGAGATGATTAGGCTTAGGAATTAATTTCCTAAAGGCTTAAGCAATTAAAGAGCTATAGGCTTAGGAATTAATTTCTATGGGGTTAAGCAGTTAAAGAGGTATGGACTCTTGGAATTAATTCCAAATGGCTTAAGTAGAGATAAATGAGCATTGGCCTTAGGGATAAAACTCAAGCCCATGCTGAAAAGTTTGTAACAATGGGCTAGGATTAAAACCCTAACCCTAGATGCATGGGGAGATAATTATCTCCCTATGGCCGGTTGGTGCATGGCCAATGGGAGTGTTTCACTCCCCTTGGCCGTGCACCCTAGATGCTAGGAGGAGGAGTTCAATTCCTCCTATGACTCCTATCATATCTATGATATAGCTTTGGTTTATCTTCTAAACCTATCTTTAAATGTAAATTCAAGTATATAAATAGAGGGTTATGGTGAAGTATTCTTCACTATTCAACATGTAAGGAGCAAATCAACCAAAGTCAATTGGCCCTAGTAGCCTAAGAGAGGCCAATTTCAATTGTAAGTACCATAAACATGTTAGTTTAATTAATTTAGTCTTGTTTATTTTGAAGAAATTTTTTATGGGATCAGTATTCCGCGGCACATATTTTGATTAGCGCATGAACTCCAACAGTGGTGGGTTACTCCTGCAACCCAACCCCACCCCCGCAGAGCTAGCTCGCGAGGGTGGGGGTCCCTCGCGACCCACTCTCGAGGGACCTCCACCCTTGCGACCACCTATGCAAAACAAATGGTAGGTCGTGAGGGTCCACCCCCTTAAAACACAATAGAGGCAGGAAGTGTCTATGCACCCTAACCTCTGCAACTAATTGTTCTCTCTCTCTCTCTCTCTCTCTCTCTCTCTCTCTCTCTCTCTCTCTCTCTCTCTCTCTCTCTCTCTCTCTCTCTCTCTCTCTCTCTCTCTCTCTCTCTCACTTTAATATGGTAACCATTTTAGATCTCGGTGAGCCTCGAAACCCTGATCAAGGGGGAGGGGAGAAATGGTGCGAGCCAGGCAAGCCATCAAGACGAGGACACCGCGAAGTGCTCTTGGGGTGGGGTTGTCTCCCACGACTCACCACAATAATTCTGGCAGAGGGTAGGTCATGGGATTCCTCTACGATTCACCCCAGCTAGCAAGGAAAGAGGTGGTCATGGGGATGGGGGGTTCCACGGGACCCACCACAGCGGAGGAGGGGATGAGTCGCGGGGGAGTCCCACCCCAGCGACCACCTCCGGAGGGTGGGGTTCGTCGCAAGAACCTCTATGAGGTTGGAGGTTGGTTACCGGAGAACCCCACCACCACACTCGAAGGGATTTCCCCACTGCCACTCCTTTTTTATTTTCTTTTTAGGAGATATGCAAATATGGTGTAGCTAACGTTGACTCACTAAACTAATGGACCAATGACTTGGCAAGGCTTACATGAAGATATATACATGGAGCGAAATTTGATTGAAGCATCTGGCTTTTTGGTTTAGGTGGCAAATGGTTAATTAACAGCAGTGGATGGAAGGAGTGGTTTTACATAACGCTAATTTATCCCGTTTGAAAATCTAATGGTTAATTTGATAAACATCAAAAGTATATGGACCAACTTTGGATTTAACCATAATACGAATACCCTGTAACTAGTACTCATGGCCACCTCATACTTGTTGAAACTTGTTTTAAATTTCTATTTTTAAATCAAGTACTTATTTCAGTCTTCTCAATGTACAAGTATTTTCCTTTTCACATAAATAATTAGTATTTATTGGCCAATAAATAATTATAAACATAAGCAAATTAATATGGAAGTGTCTCGCCTCCAATTGAGTTAGCTAATATTTCCCCCAATTTGTGGCAAATATTTTTTTGAGTCAACTAAATAAAATCTGAGGATTCAAAATAATGTAGAATATTTTAGTCCAACTACACAAAATTTTGTGCTCCCTCCTCAATCAAACCCTCCTCGTCCTCCATGCCCAACCACAACCACCATAGTCTCCATTGTCACTGTAACGCCCCAACATTTTCACCTACTTGAGAATAACCTAAGGCCCTACTATTGTAATGCCCCAAAAAAAACACATGAAAACTTATAAAAGAAAATCTAAGAACACGTATGAACAATAATAATTAAATGAAAATATTAGCTATGGGGATAATGTTGTAAATGAAGAATATATCTAATTAAAGAAATTAGTTGTTTTGAAGGGAAACAAACAATAGAAACCTCAAAGTAGGCAAAGACCTATAAATAATAAAGCATAATAGTAAAACTTAAAATACCCAAGGCCTTGACTACATAGACACTTTTGCTCATGTTGCCATGATTGTCACTATCAGTACCCTTCTAGCTCTTCCTGTGGCTTAAGGTTGGCATCTTCATCAGCTCAACGTCAATAACGTCTTCCTTCATAGTGACTTATATGGGATGTCTACATGCAGCTTCTTCCTAATTTTGAACAAAAAGGGGAGACCAGAGATTCCAAGCTCAACAAAACGCTATATGGACTCAAACAAGAATCAAGGCAATGGTATACCAAACTCTCTTCTACTCTCACTCATGCACGATATACTCAATCCAAAGCGGATAACTCACTATTCGTTCGAACCCCTAAAGACAACTTCACAGCGGTGCTTGTATATGTAGACAACATCAACTTGGCAGGAAAAAATCTGGAGCAAATCCAAAAGCTTAAGAAATATCTACAAGATCGCTTCAAACTCAAGGATCTCAATGTTCTGAAGCACTTCTTAGGATAGAGGTGGGTCAGTTAGCAAATGGTATCTTTATATCGCAAAGGAAATATGCACTCAAAATACTCAAAGACAAAATATTTCTTGGAACCAAGCCATGCACCTTACCCATGGAGTAGAACCTGGCACTCAGTGAGCAAGATGGAGAACTAATCAAAGATCCCTTGTCATATCGACGACTAGTTGGTAAGCTAATCTACTTAACCATCACTTGAATAGATTTGGCATATGCAGTTCATGCATTGAGCCAGTTCATGGACAAGCCAAGTTTTAGGTTTTGTAATTGGTTCATTTGGTATTCAAAAATTACTTTTATGTTTTTGGGGATTAGGTAGCGTTGTACTTAGGTCTGCGATTAAAAACTCTGAAGAACTACTGCAAAAAGACAAGTATAAGGGTTGGTGTCCCAACAAAGACATGTGGTATTTGGATAGAATCAGATCCAGGTAGTCACCATTCCATGGGATGTACGGACAGAGTGGCAGACACCCACTCTCGGGTTAAGCTGGTGTCTAGATAGGTCAAGAGATGTCCAGACAAGCTGAGTTCCAAAAAGGTTCCGTCTACTTGGATGTCCGGACGGTGCTACAGACATAAGCTCTCGGGTTGCTTTAACGTCCGGACAGGAATTCAAGTGTCCAGACATGGTGAAGGATTTCAAAGGAAAATTGGCATTGGAGTTCGAACATAAATTAAATTGGTCCAGACATGGTGGATCTGGAAGAAGGATTCTGGACACCTAGTAATGTCGTCCAAACATGGAAGACAGTTAGGTTTGAAAAACCCTACCCATGTTTGCACAGCCAACTTATATATTCGGATGCTGCCGTGCCGAATACATTGTTGCCTATTTAGGGACTTCTTTGCCTTGGTCTTTTACCACATCTTTCAAACACACGAAATTCAAAGACTTCATAGACAGTTTTGAGAGACAAGTCCCAAGACCTTGTTTTGCTACTACACAAGGTTCTTAAGTGTTGTTCCTAGAACTTTTTTGTGTAAAGATTCTTGGAAGGATATTCAAGCCATCGTGCTACAACTGCACAATCAACATTACAACTAAAGTCTACCGATGGTGATCGGTAAGAAGTTAATTCTCTCAAGAACAGCCAACTGGGGAGTTAGAGCAGAGACACATGAGGAGCGGGTCATCCTACAGATTATCTTGTAAAAGTGATAGGATGTAAGTTTTACTATTGCCTATAGTTTGTTCTTCTTTTAGTAGAGGGGAACCCTAGGTTTGGCTACTCCCAGGGAGGTTTTTCTTTGGTGCAAGGCTTACCTCTTCATCAACAAAAACATTGTGTTGTGTGATTGTTGATACCTAATGGCTTGTTATTTTATGACTGTAGTTATTTAATTTTATATTTGAAAACTGCTATGTGTTGGTTAATTGTCCTGCTGCATCTGGGGTCTGAACTATAGAGTTGTTTAAACTCTCTGTATTTATTAGTTGGTATCAAAGTGGGTACACTTTCTGTAGGAGAAGTTATTTTTCCTGTGTAATCCTAGGTTTGACTGCCCAAATAGGTTATTCCTTGGTGCAAGATTTTCATCTTTATCAACAAAAACATTGTGTTGTGTGATTGTTGATGCTTGTTAATTGGCTTGTTAATTTATAATTGCATTAGTCTAATTTTATATTTAATATCTGTTGCGTGTTGGTTAATTAATTGTTCCACTGCGTGTGAGGTCTAAACTATAGAGTTGCTTCAACTCTATGTATTTCTCACCAAGGATGTCACACTTGGATGTAGCGTATCATAAAGTATTGTAATATCTCAAATAGTATCCAAGACAATGAATCCTTTTGTTAGCCGCTAGCAAGATCCAGCTTATACAAGCATTATGCAATGCAGCTTGAGCGCACTATAAAGACACTCGATGATCAGTCACTGGATATTGCATTCTACTTGGAGAATCACCCATTTCTTCGAGAATTGCGCTCATCGGTTGAAGCAGAATGTAGAGTCATGGCTTCCTCTGTGAAATCACCTGGTTTAAACATCTCTTATCAGATATTAATATACCATATCCACAGCTAGTCAATCATACTGAACAATAAAGAAACCATCCACAAAGCCTAAAATCTTGCGGTCCATGAATGAACAAAAAATATAGAGATTGATTGTCACCTTGTTCGGAAAAAGCTTCGCAATGGCATGATTCAAATATTTCATGTGTCCACGGGTCAGCAGCCGATGGACATATTCACCAAAGCACTGGTTGAGCACAATTTCATTATCTCCTTCACAAGTTGGGTGCCATCAATATCCACTCCAACTTGAGGGGGATTGTTAAGGAAGGTGAGCAGCAACCAAGGGATTTGCACCAACCCGCTTAAGGAAAACAATCAAGCGTGACGTGCAATATATGGAAGACAAAATCAGTTGATATTTAAGGGCTAGCACTTGCCATTGATCCAAATTTAGCCTCTCATTTTTGTGTATAAATACCACCGTATAAAAGCTTTTCTACAACACAACAATTCAATTAATTTTTATTCTATTTTTTGTACTTCACCTTTCCCGTTTCTATCTCTGACAAATTTTCACAAGTTCTTTGATATGAAGTAGGACATTAGCAGTTAAACAACTAAAAACCTAATGCTTCAACTTTTATTTTGAGCTTGCTTAACTAATAACTACTAAACTTCAGAAGTTTTATGTCTAGAACACTGAAGACAACATAAGCCATATTCTGCTTTTATCCTTTTTAATGTCATACTTTATATTTCTATCAGTTCTACTTTTGCAGACCAATGTGGCCAAGCATTTCAGGTTGCATCCCATCCAAATATATAATTCATAGAATGAGGTGGAAGTCTGTGAATTATGAAAATGGCAACTTAATTATGATTAAAGCAGATTTTATTAGCATTAGGCACTCAAGTAAGAACATTTAACTGGTAGAAAGCTGGTACAAACACTTATATTGCTCAAAGAAACAATATATATATCTTATCAAATCGTTGCAGAAGAAAACTAGTTCTTGACTGCAGAACTAGAGAACCATGACAAAATTTGAACTTACACAGATATAAGCACATACAAGAAGCATAACTGCTATGGAGTGGTGAAATAGTCACATTTCAATGTTAATTTCCTTTCGAATTGGGAGACTTTATGGAGATAATAGAGCACACAGCTTGTATCAAAGTGAGTAAAAGGAGAATAACACCTGCAATAACAGAAACAATGGCCCATGGTGTGTTGAAATAATTTTGTTTCAAGTTTGCCTTCCACTTGTGCCAGGAGGTGCCGCAGTAAGTGTTGAGGTCTTCACAAAGTCTAGCAAAATAGAAGTCAGTGAAGTCCAAAATAACCCCATCAGCAAGTTTGTTAATAAGAAATGACCCTTCATCGCTGTCCCCAAGCCTGTTCTCAACAATTCCATACTTGACCAGCAAGTCCACATCCTTCTGGGTGTTCACAAGGTGATCCATGATGACAACATAATCATTTATGTAATTCTCCTGATAATAGCATTGCTCAAAGGCCAGTAGATTACGAATTGAGAGTTCTGTCTCATCACCTATAATAAGTTTTGGGATTTTCAGAATCCCTTTATTGAATTGAAGGTCAAATAAATTTCTGCTTGATCCAACTTCAAACCGGACTCCGGCACGGTGTAGCTCCGTCATGCTGGGCGTGGTTAGTGTTTGAAGTGTGCCTTTTTGCTGCTGCTCCAAATCTGGTAGATGTAAGTGTCTTAGGAAGTCCACAAAATGTTCAACTTTAGAAGAACAGATTTTCTCCAGTTTGTCTTCCGTTCCCTCCAAATGCATTAGATCTTTAAAGAAGTTATGTGAAAGCTTATAGATGGAGAGCCTCTCACCAGCCTTGGATGAGACTGCTGCTTTGCCAAGGTCAAAAAGATCCTCAAGAATGAAGAATGGAAGCTGATTTTCAAGCAATAGCATGTCAGGCCATACATCCTGCAACATCCATGGTCTACTAAATATGCGGTCATTTTCATCTTGAAAGTCACCAGGGAATTTGAGCCTCAGTAAGACACCAATGATGAAGGCAGCATCCACTAGAATGATTTTGACAAATTCATCACGGCTAAATTTAATGGTTTCTGCATAAAAACCACGCAGTCTTGATTCCTTCTCCTTTACAACTCTGATAAGAGACCCCAAGCCTTCATTGGCCCGTTCAATAAAATCTTTCAGGTACCTCTTTTTATGCTCTTCCATGGCTTTTAAGCCTTCCCTACCATGATGAAGCGGGCCAATGGAGACTACCTTAGGTGTATATGCTCTTTTCTTGACAAGACGTAGTCGCTTAGGAACTCTGCAGATACTACATGCAGAGGATTAGAGAGACAAGCTGTCCAGCTCCTGTCTTATTGATTTTTCCAATGTCTCTTGAGGGTTTTCTATGTCGAATGAAGCATGATTATTTCTGTCCATTTGCTTTCTTTCTGTGTCAACAAATTCCATTGTTGTGATCAAAAAAGACGTTGAGAAATGACAATCACTCAAGACACAATCTATTATACCTTTTTATAAATGACAATATAAGACAAAATTTAGATAGCTTTAAATAGATTTGATCATTGTCTTGCATGAGTTTTATTCAAATTCGTGTGCAAAAATGGAAAGAAGACACGATTTTATAGTGGAAGTATAGGATATTGGTTGTTTGATTTTTTTCTTTTCTCTTTTTTGGGAGAAAATTCAAATTGAATTGGGATCGCCTCCGATTGGGGTGTCTGAAATGCATGCAATTCGGGCAATCTCATAGAGAGGGTGATGCAGGGCCCACTTGTCCCAAGTAGGCTCCGCAGTCTCCCTCACGCAATTCGAACATCCCAATTATAGGAAATCCTCGTTCATTCGATTCAGCACTCGTCATTATTGGATCTTTTCTAAATTCAAAGGAAAAGTATGTCAACAGAGACTGGGAATTCAACTTCTAAGGGCAAGGTCAAAGCCCTAACAATGGAAATTAGAAAAGAGTAAAAACTGGACAAACATGCAAGCCCTCACATCATCCCTTTTTCTGTTTTCTTTTCTTTCACTTATTGGTGTTTTTTATTATTATAAAAACAAATAAAAGAAGAGAGGATATTTGTACGCATGTTCTCTTGTTCTACCTCTTCAGAGCATTCTCTACTACATCAATTTAATTTGCAGGATATACTAGCAACTTGTTATGCCATCACCAGAAATCGCCATTGCAGTAAAAATAAGTAACTTTGAGCTTTAAGAGAAAGGGTGTTAAAACTAACAAATCTAAGTGATATCAGCGGATAGAAAGATATAAACTCAAGAAAGAAAAAGGTATTGAACCTGCTGTAGAGAAGTATACAAGTATGCTTTGCCTCTGCAGAACACCGGGAAACGCAGCAGCAAAGAGCTTTCCTCTTTTTTTGGATAAAATGCAGATTTGCTTTTCACCCAAAAGATCAGAGCCGCCTCTCTCTTTGATAAGCAAAGATCAAACTCCCTCTCCCCAGTTGTATGATACATGTTCCTCTAAAAGTCAAGTCAACTCAAGTTTTCCTTTCAATTCTGTTTCCTTGCACATTCCTAGATTAAGGCTTTAGAGGATGATTTGTCTTTTCGTTTGTTTATATAATAGTTAAAGTAATTTTTGAGTGTTTTTTTTGTTTGTTTTGGGTTGTTTGTTAATATTTTTGTTTTAAAAAAAAAAAAAAACAAAACAAAACAAAAGGGAAAAGAAAAAATATTATCCAATGCAGGCCCCATGGCAGCTGTACAGCCAATAATTGCAACCAGGCAGGTTGTCACCCTTCCTTGGATAGAAATATTTGTTTCATCACCTACCTTCAACTGTAGCTCTTCTTAACGGTTTGAGAACCACAAAGAGAAAAGACCACCACCATGGAAGCTATAAAAGCAATGCAATTAGGTGTTACTTCTCCATGTTCTTACGTCTTCTTTCTTCTTTTACTTTCCTTGATTAGCCCATTTATTTCTCCTTAACAAATAAATATGTTACCAAGTAAATAAATTTTGTACAAAAGTGATTGGAGTTCAATCGTCACGTGTAGCTTCAAACTCCCCCACAATAAGTAAGACCCAACACGTAAATATTTAATTAAAATGGAAAGTGAATGTCGAAATTAAAGTTCAAACTTAGGACTTAAATTACCACTTATCCCAAAAGCTTAATTAATATTCTAACCGGAAATGGCAATTTCATAATTCTTTTGTTTCATCTTATTGTTAAAGAGCTTAAGGAAATGATGCAGGAGAAAATCAGCCACAAGATTTGAAAATTATTTCTTGAATAAGATCAGCCCGAGAATGGAAGGAATCGTACAAAATATTTGAAGAATACAAATATCTACCGAGTTGTCAACATCCATCAAGGGAATGAAGGAAAGAAGAGACTATCGACAAATCCCTTTATTCATCTTTTACAAATTTTCATATTTATATTTACGTTGTCGTCAAGTAAGATTATAGTTATTAAATTTTCCCTAATATGGTAATTCTTTGGCACAAAGTATTTTCCATTAATTTGGAGATATTCTTTGGTACCAAGTATTTCCATAATATGCTTATTTGTATTTATTTCAAGTCTTAGGAGATTTATTAGGCTTTTCGGGATTTTGCTATTTTTCGTAATTTTTCAGCTATATTAGCTCGGCTTGTGGGCATTTTCCAGCAGCTTTTTGTTATTGATAATTTATCGAATTCAGAGTTTTCTCTCTGTTTTTGGGGTGAATTTCCTGTTTTCTTCCTTGCAAATTGCATGTTGATTAGCCTATTGAATAATCGCTATTCTGTTCCGGCGTCAATTGGTATCAGAGCTTCAGCACCTTCCTGAGACGCGTTCTTCATTAGTTTCGATGGCTGATAGCCGTGGTTGTCGTGGGCAGGTTCCGAATGAGGAAGCTCCGCACCATGATCGTAACGTTCAGGATGTGATGATTGAGGATTTGCAGAGGCAAGTTGCAGAGTTAGCCCAGTGCCTAGCGGCGCAGGAAGTCGTCAATCGTGAAATGGAGAACTCCGATTCCGATTCCACCTTCGACAACCCGTATCACAATCCTGCTCCATACCTGGAACAGTGTGGTCGGGATGATGAAGAATTTGTTGATGAAGAGTTCCAAGAAGACGAGTTCGTTGATGAGGAGTTCATACATGAAGATGTTCATGATGATGTTGAACATGAAGATGTTGAAGATCCTTCACAAGGATTCGTGGATTGGGATTCTTCACCAATTTATGATATTGATATCATGGATGAAGATCTTATGGGAGATTCTTTGTCGTATGATCAAGAGAAAAAATCTATAGTAGATTTAGATTGGGTCTCTCCAATAATTTGTGACGACATATATCATGACGAAGAGGATTTATTGAATGAGGTAAGTTTTCTGGTTGATGAAATAAAATTTATTGAAGAAAATAATGACTACCATGTGTTTGATGAAAGTCCACATAACGAGGAATTTCAGTTGAGTAATGAAAAAATTAGTTATATTGATTTCATTGGGATTGAAAGATTTCTATCAAATTCACTTAGTAATAAGTTGGATGTTGGTTTTAGCATGTTAGCTGACAATTTTAATTTTTGTGGTCAAGAAAAAATTGATAATTCTTTGAAGACTTTTATGGAGCGTGAATTAGAGAAAATAAATGAAAGACATGAGAAGACTGATTTATTTCCATTTTGTGTGAGACTAGTCGTTGTGATGGGTTGCAACTTGTTTATCTTTTGGTTTCAAGTTACTTTGGTATTGAGAAATACGGAATGGAATGAATTGATCGGCCATCCAAAAGATCGAGGTAAAGAAGGTTCGAATTTGAGGACGAATTCTTTCCAACCCGGTGAGACTGATGCAGGAGAAAATCAGACACAAGATTTGAAAATTATTTCTTGAATAAGATCAGCCTGAGAATGGAAGGAATCATACAAAATATTTGAAGAATACAAATATCTACCGAGTTGTCAACATTCATCAAGGGAATGAAGGAAAGAAGAGACTATCGACAAATCCCTTTATTCATCTTTTACAGAATTTTCATATTTATATTTACATTGTCGTCAAGTAATATTATAGTTATTATATTTTTCCTAATATGGTAATTCTTTGGCACAAAGTATTTTCCATTAATTTGGAGATATTCTTTGGTACCAAGTATTTCCATAATATGCTTATTTGTATTTATTTCAAGTCTTAGGAGATTTATTAGGCTTTTCGAGATTTTGCTATTTTTGGTAATTTTTCAGCTATATTAGCTCGGCTTGTGGGCGTTTCCCAGCAGCTTTTTGTTATTGATAATTTATCGAATTTAGAGTTTTCTCTCTGTTTTTGAAGTGAATTTTATGTTTTCTTCCTTGCAAATTGCCCGTTGATTAGCCGACAGAATAATCGTTATTCTGTTCCGGCGTCAGGGAACCAAAGAAAGCATCAGATAGAATCACCATTTGCCTTGCATTTCACTTTCTGTATCAACATGCTCTTAGAGTACTCTAATCTATAGGTGAAAGAACTGAATTTTGAAAAAATTAAATGCAATAAAATTTTCGAGAATTTATTTTGGCAGGAATGTTTGAACAAATTAACATGAGAAAAGTATTACATTTCAGCTCATTTCAGGTCCGATTTGGGCACTTCTAACAACCATTTTCACACATTATAGTATACAAATGAGAAGGCATAGATCAGGGCAATCAACATGGTTGAGTAGACATGCATAGACGGCTAGCTTTCAAAGGATTTGTGCTTTCTGGCTTTCTCAATATCCCTTCATTCATTCAGAACCTTTTGGATGTATTGTTTGCTTAGTTCATATTAGCTTCTTAGAAGGAGATTGATCATCTCGAATTGATCATATCCATTGTAATCCATTCCATTGCAATACTACATCATCCATTGAATTCCATTGTTCAACCTTTACAAATTTACCAAAATAACCTTAAATATCAACAGGATTGTAAAACAAAAGCAGTGTAACACTAACTTGCAGCATAAATACAAGGCTCTTTCAGGCTGTTCAGAACTTAGAACGGGGGATATACTTCTTGTTGAATGGATGCTATTCTTTACAATGAGCAATTTTGGTGCTGTTGGTAAATCTGTTAGTATTGAAAAGTTGTATTTTTTAGGTCAGGAGGTTGATAGCAAGATCTCAAATAAATTATTTGTCTCAAAGGCATAAGTTCTTTGATAAGTGAAAATTGAGGTTAAGCATTAGCAGTTAATAACTAGAAACCCTGAAGCTTCAATTTTTGCTCTCACCTTGGTTAACTAATAATTAAGCCCTTGACAACATTCTTTCGTTTATCCTTTTCAGTCACATACTTTATAATTCCTTCAGCTCTCTTATTGAAGAGCAATGTTGTCAAGCATTCAGATTGCATCATTAAACTTGGAAGATCACCCAATAATTCATATGATAAGGCCTAAGTTTGTGAAGAAAGGCATCCAACTCAATTAAAGCAGATTTTATTAGCATTAGGTGCTACAGTAAGATCATTTAACTGGTAAACTCGCAGTACAGCCAGAGCATATTTAGCTTGCAGAAACAGAAGTTTATCTTAATCAGATCGTTGTCAAAAAAAAAAAAAAAAAAAAAAACAGTTTCTTGAAAGAATTAGAAGACCATGAGAAAATTTGAATCTACACAGATATAAACAGAAGAAGAAGAAGAATAACAGCAGCAGCAATAGTAAAAACAACTGCCATGCAGTGACCTATCAATGTTTCTTTGCATCTTATTAGGTGTACATGAACACACTGTTTGTATTATCTTTGTATTGAAAAAGATAGTATTTTGTGAATAAATATTTATTCTCTTAAAATAACATTCTTGAACCAGAGTACCCGTAGGGTTGCGATCTGTTCTTGCGCTAGGGTTCTCAAGGGCACGATGGCGGCCGCCGGGGGCTCTAAGGGCCCTCCGACGGTGGCGGGGAGGACTCAGTCTTTTGCGGATTTGGTGTCGGTACCACCTCAGCCCATCCCTGAGGTTGTGGTTCCGTTTCGATCTCCCCAGGTTGTGGATAGGGAGGTTTGCGTACAGTTTTCCAGGGATGAAATTAAGAGATCGGCGACCGTTTCGGTTTGCTATGGTGATGAAGTTTCTGAAGTAAAGGACCTCACTCGATCGGATCCGTGCGTTCATTATTGGGCGTTGGGGCCTAATCTCTCAGCCGGTAGTCTCAACAATGCGGAAGCCCAAAAACGTGTTCGTTCGATTTTCTTTGGAGGCAAATTTTATCAAGGCTATGTCCCGTGAAAGCAGCGAGATTGATGGGGTCAATTACCGCAATTTTCAGTGGACGATGGACTTCTCAGAAGAGGTGGAAACTGTGATGGCACCGGTTTGGATTAACTTGCCGGGGCTTGCTTCGAACTTCTATCAAGAGTCATACCTGCGAAATATTACTACTCCAGTGGGAATTCTCCTTCGGAGAGACAATGCAACAAAATGCAAGACACGCACGGATGGGGCTAGGGTCTGTGTTCTAATGGATATCTCCCAACCACCAGTGCAACATGTGTGGATTGGAATGCCTCGCCAGCTTTCCAGTGTGCATCAGGAAATTATTTATGAAACCCTTTCGGCCTTTTGCACCAAATGTAGTACACAAGGGCATAATATTGGCACTTGTAAGTTGTTGGTGAAGGACATAGCGAAAAAGAAGGAATCCGGTCTTGTATGGAAGCCGCAAAAACTCATAGCACCAGAGAAGATGGTCGTCTTGGGAGGAAATCGGTCCTATATTTCGGGAGAACCTGTGGGAGATGATTTGGCTGTCAACGAAAATACGCTTGAGGCTAAAAATTCTGGGGTGAATAAGGAAGTTTCTGTCATGGAGGGTGAAAAAATTGAAACGTATTGCGGGGATGAAGGGCTGGCTAGAAGTGACGAAGGGCTGTCCAAGGATCAATTGGAGTCAATGGAAATAAATGTTAAAGGTTCAACTGAGATGAGGGGTGCTGAATTGATCATAGCAGGAGCTGCTCTGGAGGCTAAATACTAACATGGATTGTACGATGAAATCTGTGGAGATTGGTGGGGATTCTGGCAATTCTGGAGGGGCTGGCCTGCTGAATGGTGAAAAGGAGTGCGATCCTATATCTATAAATGGATCTCTGGATGGTGTTATATTGGAGAATCTAGATGATAATGTTGAGGAGTTGGCCAAGGAAAATCTTGGGGGGAGGAGAATCGAAAAAGTAGCCAAACCTGTGATGAGTAGGTCAGGGTCTGTTTCGAATTCAGAGGGAGTAGGTGTGTTACCGCATTTTGCGAAAGAAAAAGATGGTGTCTCGGATACAAAAATTTTGAAACCAAAGATGCGATCTAGTATGAAGCTACGCAGTTCCTCACAGGCTCCTAGCAGGCCTGAACGAATTGATCAATGTTAGACAACCTGCTGTTTTGGAATTGTTGAGGACTCGGTTCCTCGAAGAAACGATTACGTGCTATGCTAAAAAATTTAAAGCCGAAAATTTTAATTATTGCGGAGCCTTTTCGTCAAGATTGTAAACTTGCACATTGGCAAGGTATGTTGAAATTTGATGTTTCTTATTCGAATGGTGATTCGGGTGGTAAATTGTGGGTCTTCTGGAAAGATGAGGGTCAAGTTAATATTCTTCAGGAGTCGAATCAGCATGTTAATTTTATAATCAACTCTTCTTTGCTCATTTCTGTTGTCTATGCTAAATGTAATTACATGGAGAGAAGGCAGCTCTGGGATGGTCTTCTGTCATTTGGAGTTTTACAAATGCCTTGGATGATTATTGGCGATTTTAATACTATTCATCATGATGGGGAGCGAAGAGGAGGTTGTCCGCGTCTACCAAGGGCAATGGAAGATTTTTCCTCTTTTATACAAAATGGTGGATTGATCGAAGTGCCTTTTTCTGGAAATAAACTGTCTTGGTGTAATGGGCGTGGAGGTTTGACTCGTAGTTGGGCTCGTTTGGATAGGGCTTTATGTAATTCAAGGCTTTTGGATAGTTGGTCGACGGTTTCATTGAAATATTTACCTCGGAAATCGTCAGATCATGCGCCTATGTCTCTTCGGTTGGAGAGTTCAAATAAGAGGTATGGTCCTAGCATTTTTAGATTCCAACAGATGTGGACGTTACATGAAGGTTTTGGGGGGTTTGTTCATAATCTATGGAATGAGAAGGTGGAAGGAGCTGGTTTGTGGAAGCTTGCTTATAAGTTGAAAAAAGTTAAAAATGCTCTTAGAAGATGGAATCGTGAGGTTTTCAGTTGGACTAAGGTGCACTTAAAACGACTGGAGGAAAAGGTTAAGCAAAAGGAAACTCAATTGCAAGAGTCTTATTCACAAGAAGTGGAAGCAGAAATGCTTGAGGCTCAAGCGGAATTAAACGCTTGGTTGAAACGAGAGGAAACCAGAATTGCTCAAAAAATTAAAAATACATGGATAGGGCATGGGGAGGTTAATGCTTCTTTCTTTGCAGCGTTGCAGACTAGGAAGAAGAGCATTATTAATTCGATGAACCTTCCAGATGGTAGAATGCTATCTACGCCGGAAGAGATTCATAATGAAGCGGTTGTTCACTTTGTTGATTTTTTGAGTCGCAGGGCTTTGGTGTCGATGCTTAGTTTATTAGATATTATCCAAGAAGAGGGGAGGAAATCTCAAAATTTGAATTTATGTAGGAGCCCTAAGGAGCAGGAAATTAAAGATGCCTTGTTTGATATACCGATTAATAGCAGCCCTGGCCCAGATGGATTTACTTCTGGTTTCTTCCAACATTGTTGGGATTTATTCAGACAGACTTGGTCGAGGCAGTCAGGGATTTTTTTTACGGGTACGGTGTTTCCGAGGTATTACACCGCTTCCTTTCTTGTTTTGAGTCTGAAAGTGCCGGACCCATGTTTCTTTGATAAATTTAGGCCTATTAGCCTTTGCTCGGTTGTGTATAAAATATGTTCAAAGCTGATTGTGAATCGATTATCTGCTGTTTTGTGTCGTTTGGTTTCTGAAGAGCCAGGAGCCTTTCTGCCTGGCAGAAGTATTTTTGAGAACATAAGTCTTACACAGGAATTGGTTCAAGACATAAATAAACCAATTCGGGGGGGGGTAACATTATGATAAAAATTGATATGGCCAAGGCTTATGATACGGTAGATTGGGATTTTTTATTGAAAGTGCTGAATGCGTTTGGGTTTTCTTTGGGGTTTTGTAAGCTGATTTCCAACTGTGTTTCTTCTTCTTGGTTCTTTGTGGTTATAAATGGCACTTCTAAAGGTTTTTTTAAGGCTGGTAGGGGTCTTCGCCAGGGGGATCCTTTATCCCCTTATTTATTTATTTTGGTAGAGGAGGTGTTTTCAAGATTTTTGTGGAAGAAAGTTCAGGATGGGACTATTGGATATTATTTGCAGCTTAGAAAGGGCCCGTTAATATCCCATTTGCTTTATGCGGATGATATGGTTATTTTTTCGACTGGTAGAAAGAAAGATGTGAGGAGCATTTTAGAAGTTCTTGATATATATTCCCAGTGGTCTGGTCAAGTGGTCAACGCCTCGAAGTCATCTATATTTTTCTCCAACCGTATACCAGATTCTAGGCGTCAGGAGCTGATTAAAGTATCTGGTTTTTCGATGGGGAATTTCCCAACGCGATATTTGGAGGTTCCCATTTTCTCTGGTAGGGTTAAATCTTGGTATTTTGATGACTTGTTGGTTAAAATTTCTAAAAAGATTGAGGGTTGGAAGATGAGATTTCTTTCTGCTGGTGCCAGATTACTTCTGATTAAGCACGTTCTTTCAAGTTTGTCGGTGCATTTATTATCAGTCTTACCAGTGCCCAAGCAAATATTTGGGAAGATTAACAGACTTTTTAGTATGTTTTTCTGGGGTTCGTCTGAAGGAAGGCCAAAGAGGAAATGGGTGAGTTGGGAATCTGTTTGCAGGCCCGTGGATGAAGGCGGCGTGGGGATCAGAAATATTATGGATGTCTACGGCTCCCTTCAATCCAAATTTGCCTGGAAATTCCTCTCGGAGGATACCTTGTGGTCGCGTTTCTTTAGAGCCAAGTACGTGAAGAATCAACATTTTTCCCTTGTGGATTCCTCTAAAGGCTCTAGATTTTGGAAAATGCTTATTAAAGCAGTTCCCCTGGTTATTGACAAATCTGTATGGAGTGTGAAAGACGGGAACCTATCATTTTGGCGGGATAAGTGGATGGAGTCGGGTCCTATATGTCAGAATGTTCAAATATCTGATTTGCCTTTCTTAAAAATAAAAGATTGCATGGTTGAACATAGTTGGGATGTGGACTTGGTTGTTCAGCTAGTGAGTTAAGAGGTTGCTGATGATATTTTCTCTCAAATTGATGGCACTAAACCAGGAATGGATCGTTTAATATGGCTTGGTAGTAGGGATGGGAGATTTTCAACAAAAAGTGTTTGGGAATGGCTTTGTATTTCGGTTCCAAAGCACCAATGGACAAAATGGATTTGGCACTCTGCTTTACCAAAAAAAAAATTCAGATGTTGTGTGGAAGGCGATGACAAATAGCTTGAGTGTGGATGACCGTATAAGGCGTATTGGTATCTCTTTAGCCTCAAAATGTGAATGTTGTCCGCAGGGCGACTTTGAGGACCTAGATCATGTGCTTTACGGTGGCAAGATTGCGGCTAAGCTTTGGCAAATATGCTCTAGTTTCCTGGGTATTCCTTATGTGGCTACTCGATCTTGGTTAGTTACTGTTGAAGCTTGGTTTCGAAGAACCAAAAAATCCTCAAAGGTTGGTAATTTGATTGGGTTGATTCCCTGTATCATTATTTGGAATCTATGGATATGGAGGTGTTATGCTCGTATGGAGGGACAAAAGGTATGCTTTAATGTTTTGTGGCGAAAGGTTAAATACTGGATTCTTTGGGTTGGTTTGAGGCTTAGAGATACCGGTAATTTGCATCATCGTGATCAAGCAATTCTTAAAGAATTAAATTTGCCGGCTATTTCTTTTTCGAAAAGCAACTTTGTTGCTGTATCTTGGGAGAAGCCAGAGCTGGGTTGGTCCAAATTAAATATGGATGGTAGTAGTTTGGTGAATCCAGGGGAATCAGGTGCGGGGGAGCTGATTAGAGACCATAAAGGTAATCTGATCGTTGCATTTTCGGAGTATATTGGTATTGGTTCTAATAATAAAGCTGAATTATTGGGTGTTCTAATTGGTTTGCAGAAATGCAAGGCGATGGGTTTACGTAATATTGTTGTTGAACTTGACTCATCCCTGATAGTGACTTGGTTCGAGAAAGGTAGTTGTCGGGTTTGGTACTTAGAGGATTTTTAGGAGGAAATTTTCCTTCTCATCAGTGGCCTAAATACTCGGTTTAACCGTGTTTTTAGAGAGGGTAACCAAGCTGCGAACTGGCTCAGTAAACGTGGTAGTGCAGGGATTACGTATGAATATAATTCGAATAATATTCCTAAGGAACTCAAAGGGATATTACGGATAGATAATTGTGGTTTACCTTGGTTAAGAATGAAATAAGTTGTGGTTTGTCTTTCATGGGATGGTGGTCTTTGTATATTCTGTGAATTTTGGATGTTATCATGGTATTCCTCTGCCAAAAGTGAGGCTTTTTTCTAATAAATTTAGGCTAGGATCACTATTGGACATGTGATCTCGTCTTTTCTAAAAAAAAAAAAAAAAAACACTATTTGTACAAAAGTGAGTACAAGGAGAACAACACCTGCAATAACCGAAGCACTGGCCCATGGTGTGTTAAAATAATTTTGTTTCAAGTTTGCCTTCCACTCGTGCCAGGGGGATCTGCAGTAGTTGGTCAGTCCTTCACAAAGACTTGCAAAGCAGAAGTTATTATCGTCCACAATAGCCACCTTAATTGCCAAGTTTGTTAATAAGAGTGGACCCTTCATTGCTGTCGCCTCCTAGCCTATTCTCAACAATTCTATACTTGACCAGTAAATCCACATACTTAGGAGTGTTAACAAGGAAATCCATGATGGTAACATAATCATTTATGTCATTCTCCATATAATGCAATTGCTTAAAGGCGAGGAGATTTAGGATTGAGAGTTCTGTTTCATCACTTAAAATAAGTTTTGGGATTTCTAGTATCCCTTCACTGAATTGTATTTCAAAAAAATTTCTGCTTGACCCCACATTAAACCTGACTCCAGCCTCGTGTAAATCTGTTATAGTGGGCGTGGTTAGTGTTTGAATTTTTCCTTTAGGCTGCTGCTTCAAAGTTAGATGCAAGTGTCTTAAGAGATCAACAAAATGTACAACTTTGGAAGAACGGATATTCTTAAATCTGTCATCTGTTCCCTCCAAATGCATTATCTTTTTGAAGAAGTTATGTGAGAGCTCAATGATGGAAAGTCTCACATTTTGCTGGGATGAGATTGTTATTTTGCAAGGCTCAAAAAGATCCTCAAGAATGAAGAGTGGAAGCTGATTTTCTAGCAATCGGAGGTCAGGCCATACATCCTGTAACATCACGGTTTATTAAAAATGCAGTCATTTTTCGCCTCACGAAGATTGTGCCTTAGTAAGACCTCAATGATGAAGGCAGCATCGACTAGAATGATTTTGACAAATTCATCACTGCTAAACTGAATGGTTTCTGCATAGCAACTACGCAGTCTTGCTTCCTTCTCCTTTACAACTTGGATATAGAACTCCAAGCTTTCATTGGTCTATCGGATAAAATTTTACAGGTACCTCTTTTTATGTTCTTCCATGGCTTTCAAGCCTTCCTTACCATGGTGAAGTGGGCCAATGGAGACTACCTTAGGTGTATAGGCATTTTCCTTGATATGAAGCAATCTCTCAGGAACTCTATATATAGATACTACATTTAGAGGAGAAGGGAGGAGACAAGCATTGATCTTAATGTTTATATTCAATCATTATGAATTTCTTATCTTGTCTTAGAAAGTCTTTTATATTGATAGAACTCAATCATTCATATTTTTTGTAATTATGTAAATAATTGTTATACATCGATTTTAATTGACATATGATCAAAAGGGTTAGATAAGACATGCCTAGGGAAGATTAATTGTACTACAGCCTAGTTTAGTATAATTTAAGTAGACAGTTCGTACCAACCGAAGATGGGTTATACTATTTCATTGATTGTGTTATCCTGTTAAAGACATAGCTAATACATTCATCGGAAAACGGGTTGTACCGCATCTTAGTGGTTAGGCGGACGGTCCATGCCAACCAAAGATGAATTATACTTATTCTTTAAAGGTAATTTCTTGACTACTCGAGTGAGACAAGCTCTGTATCATGCATAGTATGAATTTTTCTTATTAATTTATGATTGACCATTATTATGCGGTGAGTGGTGAAATCAAACTCCTATCTGAATAAGGTGTGTTGCCTGTCTAGACGAGGCTCCACACCATAATAGGGACAATTTTCTTTGCAATGCATAATGTTGGTGAGGTTGGTAACTCAGTTGTAAGTAGTGGAAAGTTACCTTTTTATCAAGATCGATCTCATATAAATTACTTGGCTAAGATGCATCAGTTCAAAATGGCAGCTTAACTTGATTAAAGCAGATTTATTAATTAGCATTTAGCACTCAATCAAGATCATTTAAGAGGTAAAATGTCGATACATGCGCCCGACCACATCAGTAAATTTCAAAACAAAGTGTACATATCTTATCAAAGCTTCAGTACATACCGAAGAAAACCTGTTCTTGACAGAACTAGAAGGCCATGCAAGAGAATATCTTAACCAACACAGATATAAACACAACAACAATAGTAGAAATAACTGCGAGGGAGTGGCGAAACTTTCCATCTGAAGTACTAGCTACTTAGAAGTAGGAAGTGGAGCCAGCGAGATAACAGAACACACCGTTTGTATGAGTATAAGCAGAAAAACAGCTGCCAAAAGTGAAATGTCGGACCACGGTGTTATGAAATATTTCTGTTTCAAGTTTGCCTTCCACTTGTGCCACGAGGTGTTGTAGTAAGCGTTCAGCTCTTCAGAAAGACTAGCAAAGTAGAAGTTATTCTCGTCCAAAATAGCCCCATCTGCAAGTTTGTTAAGAAAATTTGACCCTTCTCTTAGTTCTCTGGTGTAGCTAAACCTATTTTCAACAATTCCCTCCTTTACCAACAACTCTATATCCTTGCGAGTGTCAACAAGCCGATTCATTATGATAACATAATCATTTATGTGTTTCTCACTGTAATGGCATTGCTCAAAGGCGAGGGAATTTCGGATTGTGAGTTCTGTTTCAGCACTTAAAATAAAACTTGGGATTTTCAGTATCCCTTTCTTTTTATCGAATATTATGTCAAATAGATTTTTGCTTCTCGACACCTGAAACCTGACTCCAGCCTCGTGTAGCTCTGTCACACTGGGCATGGTTAGTTTTTTCAGTTTCATTTGTTCACTTTCACTACGCTCCTTAACAGGCTTTAATTGCACGTGTCGTAGGAGATCAACAAAATGTTTAATTTTGAAATCACCAGAACAGATCTCTTCCCATCTGTCTTCTATTCTCGGTGATTCCATTCGGCTTTTGAAAAACTCTTCTGTAAGCTTATTGATGGTAAGCGTCGCCGTCTCCTCCCCGTCGCTTTGCGACCAGTGTACTTCTCCGAAAAGATCCTCAAGAATGAAGAACGGAAGCTGATTTTCAAGCAGAAGCATGTCGGTCCATACGTCCTGTATCAACCACGGTTTCTTAAATATGCGGTCGTTTTCATCTTGCAGTTTAGGGATAAACGACTTGAGTAAGACCTCAACAACGAAGGCAGCATCCACTAGAATGATTTTGACAAATTCATCAACGCTAAACTGCATGGTTTCTGCATAACAACCACGAAGTTTTGCTTCCTTATTCCTTACAAAGTCAAGAAAAAACTCCAAGCTTTCGCCGGTCTGTCGTATAAAATCTCCGAGGTACCTCAATTTATGTTCTTCCATGGCTCTTAAGGCTCGATTACCACAATGATGAAGCGGGCCAATGGAGACTACCTTAGGTGTGCAGGCATTTTTCTTGACACGGCGTAGTAGTCGCTCAGGTACTTTATAAATAACACATTCAGGGGATAAAGGAGACAAGCTTCGCAAATCCTTTCCCATTGAATCTACCAATGGAACATGAGGAGGGTCTTCTACGCCGATTAAATGAATATTGCTCATAATTTGCTTTCTTTCTCTGTCAACAAATTCCTTTTTTC
The DNA here is from genome assembly GCF_958979055.1 of Alnus glutinosa. Taxonomy (NCBI): domain Eukaryota; kingdom Viridiplantae; phylum Streptophyta; class Magnoliopsida; order Fagales; family Betulaceae; genus Alnus; species Alnus glutinosa. Next base: position 4,751,225 of record NC_084891.1, on the reverse strand, counting down.
TGATCAAACAACTGAACAAACAAGTAATTGATTCTCTGTTTTGTTTAAAGTAAATAAAGAACTAAAAAACAATGAGAGAAAGAACAAAATCATTGCATATATCGAGAATTAACATAATGTGTTTATAAAAAAATTATCAATGTCATGTTGCCCATAGGAAAAACAAATAATCGACATTATGAACGGGACTTGACATTTGCTTTCACATAATCACATTCCTACACCAAAACACTAAAGCATCTAGCTAGGCAGCCTAACAATTATGAAGTTTTGTGTTGACTATCAATATATATAGGTGTGGCTTGTGCAGGGGAACAATCATAGGTTAAAACCTAAAATAGTTTATTCTATTTATAAATTGAACAAAATAAAACATGCAATACAATTAGATTAGTTGAGAAGAAGAAGAACTCAAAGAATACGGAGTTTTCTCCAAACTTTTAGGTTTTTCCGTTTTTCTTGCTTGAAAAAAAAAAGGAGGGAAACTAAAACAAATTAAGAGAAGAGTTGAATTGCCAAAAAGGAAGAAATCTGATGATCAATAATGGGTAGGTTTAAAAAGTGAGAAAATGTGTCATGTCAAGTTAATTTAAGTAATTAAGAGGCCATTAATCTATACAATCTCATTTTCCTAGCTAAGGAGTCCAGCCATCGTATGGATTTTTTTTTTTTTTTTTTTTATGCGACTGTTTGAAACTTCTCAGTTATGACGGCTATCTGACCTAGAAGGATGTAATTAATAATGTTATGGTCTTAAACTAAACAAATAACTAAAAAAAAACTTCTTAGTTATGGTCTTAAAGCCCATGAGCCAGTGGTCGAATCAGAAAGCTCATGCAAAAATGCCCAAGATACTAGGACACCGTCTCCATAGACTTCATTAAGCTTCCTCAGCCTATATATATATATGAGAACCCATTGATGGAGGATCTTCACCAGGCCGTCGATCACATTTCACCTCTGTTATGGCATGATCGATCCGTTCATGCAAGTCCTTAAGAAAATAATTAAAAGTGCACAAACATGCATGCAAACTCTCTCACATTGATGCTTAGATTTAAATACTACCATATATATCGAGAAAAACTTCAATCCAAAACTCTAAAAAAATAAACATTGTCGAGAAAAACTCTCTCACTGCATGTTTATGCTACAACTCGAGTAAATATAGGCAACTTTGAGCTTAACAAATAAACCTAAGCGATATCAGAGTATATATAGAGAGAGAGCGAGCAAGAGGTATATATAAAGCCCTTTAAAAAAAAAAAAAGAAGAAAGAAGAAAAGAGTACTATCGCACCTGCTATAGAGAAGTTTGTTTTGTCGTAGTCTTTAGGGAATGCACGAAATTAATGCAGTGTTGGTGGCACAACCAAATTAAAGATAAGAGCTCCCGCTGGCTTCTTTATATAAGTAAAGATCGGAGAGTCCCTCTGCGGCAGTTGTAAGATACAAGTTCCTCTAAACATAGGCGGCCCCACAGCAGCAGTAATGAAGCCAATGAATGCCGCAACATGGTAGGATCTTTCGGCAATATGTGGGGTTGGAAATGGTATTCTTCTTATTGTAAAAAGGAACCACCATTTGCCTTGCATTTCACTTAAAGGCCGGGTTCAAGGGAATTAAGTAATTAAAGAAAGCATTAAGAATAATCACCACTTTCCTTGCATTTCACATTATGGATCAATATGCTATTTGCTAAATCATCTCAAAAGCTTAAGCCGGTAAAAATAGGTAAATTTAATCATTTAATTGATATTTTAACACTCTTATGGCACATGGAGTAGGAGGAAACAAGTACAGTTATTAGAACAGTTTCCAATAAGGTGTGAACGGCACATTCTTCAATGTTTTTCACGTTCCCACGATCATTGCAAAACAAATAAAAGTAAGAGACCCTGCCAACCGGGAATCTCACTCTGATGCCTAAATCAGTTTCTGAGAGAAAAGTATACTCAATGCACAAGAATTCAGTCTATCATTTATACATGGTATAAAGGCCTATTTATAGGCTAAAAGGTAGAGACAAACCTAAATCAGGTCTCCTAGTCTAACTTAACCTAGGAGCAACGTCAAAGTTTGATTTGGACTTGCATTTCTTATCAGATCTGGATTGAGATTCTTTCCTAATTCGTCTTGGATCAGGATTTGGTCCCGGATCTTCAAAGATTATATTTGGACTAGGAGTCCTATCCCAACTCAACTAAGAGTGGGTTGTTGACCGGATTCTCTAAGGAATTCTAATTTGACTCAGATTGTGACTCCTAGCCTACGTCAACTTGAAGTAGGGTTCTAATCTAAATTTTTTGAGATGAGACTGATACCCCGAGTTACCGGGACATACTTGTTCCGAGCCTTGGCTGGATAAGTTAAATCTCAAGTCAGGGATGTCTGCATTCCCGGGAATCAATCTGGATGTACCAACTATTGTGTATGGTTGCATATTCCCCGAAATAGCATTTTCCGGGAACGATTAGTTTGGGTGTCTTTCTCATTGGATAGGCCTATCTCAAAGTCTTGTTGTCTTAGCTTGAGGTACGTAATCCTCCATAGGCCGATGCTGGCCTTGAGGCCCGATCCTTTTCTAATGGGCCAGTGAGAGTGGGATTGTTCCCAACAACAGTGACGATAATAAAAGAAAGAACAAAAACTACACTCACTCTCTTCTCCAACTTCCACCTAATTGCAATATTTCCAAAATTTTAGAAAGTTGCACTCGACCCTAAGCTTTTAACTACCTAACTCTTTCACTTAGCCCTCTCTATTTGAATTTCTGTTAAATCCGATGAAAATATATATTATATGTGCAATACACGTGACTTAAAATACTTATTATACCCCAACATTAGATTCTACAAGCCGAGGGTCTCAATGATTACAAACCCAGGGTTTGGCCGTCTGCCTCCATGACTAAAGATCCATAGCTTGAAAAGTTTTTCTTTATTTTTCTAATATAAGAGTATAACTGCATTTTCAATTCATACATCTAAGAAGGGTATAATGGACATTTTATATCATTGTGGGTCATGTGATGCATTTTTCGTTCAAGTTAACAGAAAATATTGTCATAATGGGTAAAGTGAAAGTATCTAGTAGTTTGAGAGGGTCGATTGCAACCTTTTAAAATTTGGGTGGCCCATGGTGCACATTATAAATTGGATAGTAGTTTAAGTAAGGAAAATATAGTTTTCTCAATTTTATTTTTTTTTTATTTTTATTTTTTTAAAAAAAATAGGAGTGAACCGGTGTGGTATAAACTACGACATCAAGTTTAATATTTGACAACGCGTCTCAAAAAATAAAGGAAGCTTAACTGAAGCTAGACTCGTGGAAATTACTATAGGATCTTTTTCAACTTTATGCTTCAAATTTTGGAGAAATTGAGAAAAAGAATTTGCAAATAGATAGGGAAAGATCCCATTCTTGTCCAAGCACACAAGCATCTGACATATAGAAATAGGGAGACATTTAGAACAAATGTGTTGCTTGGAAACTAGATAGAAAAGGAAAAGGAAAAGGAAGATACCAAAACCTTCCCCACCAATTAGTTCTAAGAACCCAATTTAATTTTTTACCTTTCCAAGCTCCTTAAGCTTAAAATTTACCTCCCTTAGAGAGAAAATAGTGTAAGTAAGAAATAGGAAAAAGGGAATACATGGGTTAAAGGGCTAAACATTATTTTGTTCCATGAGTAGAATCTGGGTTTAAGAAAAGTCAGGGAAAGGTGAATATAAATGGTTAAATCCAAAACTGATCATTGTGCTTTTGATGTTTATCAAATTAGTTATTGGATATTCAAAAGTGATAAAATTTGTCATTGGGCTTTCTGGATGTGTAAAATCAATACTTTTTCCCTCCACTATTGTCAGTAAACCGTTTGCCATCTAAAAATTCTGATAGTCCAACCATATTACGTAGCGTGTACAAATCTCCAACAGTTTGGTGAGTCCTAGGCCATATAATCATATCCCCTAAAATGAACCAAAAAGAAACAAAAAAAAAAAAAAAAAAAAAAAAAAAAAAAAAACAGAAGGAAGGGGTGGTGATGATCGGAAACGCCCTTCGCAGGTAGCTAATGGTTGTTGGGATTGGTGTCCAAAACTCCAATTGCATTAAAGTTACTTTTTTATAAATTATAGAATATTAAATATTGGACATATATGTTATAGCTTTACATGTATATATATGTTTGAATATTTCATATGATATATATTTAAGGTTCATAAGTTACATTATATTTGACTACGTTGTGAGTAATGAGATTATCACACAAAAGATTATAGTCATAGGTCTTTGTAATTTATAAGAGATTGTTCTTAGAAATGGAACTGGAAAATCCATCTAGATTATAGCATGTCAACCTTAACGATCTATCTTGATTAGGAGAAGAAGGAAGGGCTTGAGGTTGATATGTTGGAGTAAGTGCAAGGTAGTGACATGCACCAAATGGACTACGTGAGTCATTATTCTTTCAACACTGTGATTAAGAATGGTGTACGTACACGACAACTTATAACAGCTACTCTAAATCCTAAGAAGATTGCGAACTCAAATGTTTAGTGTAGGACATTTTGATGTACAAGACTAAGATCAAATCATTGTCAATACTTCTGTGCGTTGGATGATCGCATGTAGCATTGTGGGAACACCTTCTTTAAGAAGGAATCCAAATCCTTTTTCATGGAACAAAGCGATAAGGAATATTCCCCTTGATGTATATTTAATGGGATTGATTATTCTAAAGCTCTGGCCTAAGTGTTTCAGTGGTATTTACTGAAACTTTATTTTGTACAAGATGAGATGAAAAACTCACAAGGTACAAAAATGATATATCATGTAATTAAATCAGGAGTATTAAGGAAAAAAAAAAATGTAGTGAACTAAGTAATATAATGTATTGACTTTGGTTCGACTATGGAATGATTCCATGAAGGTGTAATGTGTAATAAATAAGTATGTCGCGGGGATTGATTCATTAATTTGAAAATATATATTAGAGTGCAACCACATTTGTTTAGTGGAATCAATTGTTATTAAATAGGGCCGTGTAATATTGTCACGGACCTATTTAGAGCTAATTATATTTTTCCCTTTAAGTCTCTCTTTAAGCTGATGTAAATTGACAATATGATATGAGCATCGATTATGTATTTATTTCTGTTGATTGTTTTATTTGATAAAACATGAACGAAAGAAATATGATTCCTAAGTGGCTCATTACTTAGAGATGATTAGGCTTAGGAATTAATTTCCTAAGGGCTTAAGCAATTAAAGAGCTATAGGCTTAGGAATTAATTTCTATGAGCTTAGGTAATTAAAAAGCTATGGGTTCTTAGAATTAATCCCAAAAGGCTTAAGTAAAGATAAAGGAGCATTGGCCTTAGGGATAAAACTCAAGCCCATGCTGAAAAGTTTGTAACAATGGGCTAAGGTTAAAACCCTAACCCTAGATGCATGGGGAGATAATTTTCTCCCTATGGCCGGTTGGGGCATGGCCAATGAAAGTGTTTCACTCCCCTTGGCCGTGCACCCTAGATGCTAGGAGGAGGAGTTCTACTCCTCCTATGACTCTTATTGTGACGACCCTTTTTTTTTTTTTATACAAACATAAACGTGTCCTCACAGTGGCACGACAATGTGTCGCAAAGCCAACATATGGTCTATATCCCATAATATATACACCTGGTAAATCAGAGTATAACATATAACTAACTATGCAGCGGAAACATAAACCTGAATAGCGAAAAGCATAGCTTATACATCTATTACAAGTTATTTACAATACTGAGCCATTTAACATCTATATGTTTAAGTCTTATCAACATTGTAATTAAACAACAGGAATGGCTTATACAATAACAAGTGACACAAGCGTCACAAGCCATAAACAAAACCTATAAATTAGTGGACAACTGTGGTCCCACAATTACGACCGTCGCGGCGAGTTTCAGTCATAATATCCCAAGTGCACATCTACAACACCCTCAACTACGACCGGAGTACCTGCAGCCAAAGGAACATCTATACGGTTGTGGGGGTTTGCCACATCCGTATAGGTGAAATTATGAGTCCACCGTCTTAGCATAAATAAATACACTAAGACCTCAGAGGTATACTATTCACTGAGTTTTCGCAAAGAACCAACTTTTCTTTTATAGTCATGCGTACACTATAACAGTCACTAATTTATAAACTTTTGTTTGAAAACCCCCATAGCTGATATAGCAAACACCGACTCATAGAAAACATTTAAACATACTAGGCAGCTAAGATTATACGTAGAAGTTCTGTTGTAAAAACAACTACGTACGACCTCACATACGATAATACTTTGTGGTTTGTTTGCTTAGGTTTACATAACCCTTATGTTAGAAATCAATGGCATTTAAATCATACAACCATCCGATAGAAATATACATAAGCTCTTTTCCATTAAAACTCTTATGCTTACTAATACATCTAGCAAAACTACTCATAGTATAAAAATATCACACTCATCAAAATCATGCTATAAATGATCATGCAATGTACATCATGGGAATTACCCCAAGAACATCATGGAAATTAATCCAAGCATCATGGGTGTTACCCCAAGCATCATGGAAATTAATCCAAGCATCATGGGTGTTACCCCAAGCGTAGTTTCCCATGAGTTATGAACCTCACTTCAATGCACGTTTAGCGTTCATATGCGTATGCCTCATGCCTTAAAACAATATACATTTCATTTCATAAATCATGCCTTTAACACATGCTTTCTTTATAAAAACATAAACAATTCAACATGTCATTTCTTAAACAATTTGCATAACTTAACTCACTCTAAAATCATATTCATGTTCCGTTGCAATCACAATTTTCAAAACTCTCAACCATAACATACAGTGACTCCATTCATTTAAACACCACATATCGTATTCATACTTTAAAACATCATCATAATTTCAATATACTCAAAAGTATTCAAATCATCCAAAACAGTTCATAATCAACATACAGTTGGTTCAAGCTTATAAAACAATATATATTTCGCAATTCATCATATATGAAAATAATACTTCTTAGTGAGTAGAATACTCACTTTGGCTACATAGGACTCATGACTCCAACATTTCCCCTGTGTTTTAGTTATTTGAACTCTACATTGGAGAACCAATTAAAGTCTCCAATCTAGAAATGATCCTGCAAACATTGGTAACATTAGGCTATGCTATTGAACCTATACTCTATGACACATAAACTACCATCATGCTCACACGTCGCATTACTCGCTTCTAAAGCTAGCTAGGTATCCTAAGCTATTATTAGGTTAATCATTGGTTATAGGTTCTTATTATATCTTGCTTATTAATTTTTTTTTTTTGTAAGTAAGAATTCATTAAAAAGCGCAAAGGGGCGCAAACCTAGTACACAAGAAGTATACAAAGGAGCTCCTAAAAAAAGGACTAAAACGAACAAGAAAGTAAAAAATCAGCATATGGCATACTACCCAAGCTATGCGCCGACACCCAAAGATATAACATATTAAGCACCTTTCTACAAAGAGCCCCAACCTGTACCTCCACATCCTTAAAAAGCCTAGAATTTCTCTCACGCCACAAGCCCCACAAAGAGGAACCTGCTTCCACATACGGTGAACAGGACCACGACCCAGCAAAGTGCCCCACACACTCAATAAATCCACAACACTACTAGGCATAACCCACTCCACCCCAAACAATCTATAAATAGAACTCCAAACAATCCGAGCCACGTCACAATGAAGAAGAAGATGATCAACGGATTCCCCATGCTTTTTACACATAACACACCACTCTACCACCACAATACCACGCCTATGTAAATTGTCATGAGTTAAAATCTTCCATAAAGCCTCTGTCCAGACAAAGAACGCAACCCGCTTCAAAGCTTTAACACGCCATATACCCTTCCAAGGAAAGGAAGTCGTCTCGTGACAAACTAAAGCTTTATAAAAAGACTTCACTTCAAAATTCCTCCTCTTGGAAAGAGTCCACACCGCCCTATCAACCTCCCCATGCCGAACCCTAGTAGAGTATAACTGTTCGAAGAAGGACATCACCATCTCCACCTCCACCTCCTAATTTTGAACATTGCGCGCAAAGAGAACATTCCAATGAGCCACCCCTTCTACCACTGACAAATTATCCACCACCCAAGCATCAGGAGAACGCGCAATAGAAAATAAAGCTGGATAATCGAGCTTGAGAGGCCTATCCCCACAACATAAATCATGCCAGAATCGAATATGGGACCCATCACCCACCTCAAAACGCAAAAATTTGGCAACATTATCCCACCCCTTTCGAATAAACTTCCAAACACTGACTCCAAAAGGCCCCATCACCGGCAAAGAACACCAACCTCCCCTCACACTCTCATACTTCACCTCAATCACCGATCTCCATAAAGCATCGCGCTCCTGAGAAAACCTCCAGATCCACTTCCCCAATAAGGCATGATTAAAATTGATAACATTACGAACTCCCAGTCCACCAACCTTGATTGGAGTACAAATACGATGTCAATTAACTAGATGAAATTTAGTCTCATCACCCATACCACTCCACAGAAATTCCCTTTAAAGCCGCTCCAGTATCTTAGCTACACTCACAGGAATAGGGAACAAAGATAAATAATAAGAAAGAATGCTAGAAAGAGTAGGGTGAATCAATGTCACCCTACCACCCTTGGATAAATAAAGTTTCTTCCAACTAGCTAGCCTTCGTTCCACCTTCTCAATAACCCCATTACAAATAGAAATAGAATTGAAAGACGCCCCCAACGGCATACCCAAATAAGTCATCGGCAGAGACCCAATTCTACAACCCAGAATATATGCCAAAGACTCAACATCTTCCACCTCGCCAATAGGGACCAATTCGAACTTGCCTAAATTGATCCCCAACCCTGACACCGCTTTGAAACATAAGAAGGTACACCTCAAATTTCGAACATGCTCGGCCTGTGCTCCACAAAAAATTAAGGTATCATCCGCAAACAATAAGTGATTCACCACTAAAGCTTCATTACCCCTAAGACCCACTGAGAAACCTGACAGCAAGCCTTGGCGCATAGAAGCAAACAACATCCTGCTGAGCGCTTCCATAACCACCACAAACAGCAAAGGAGAAAGAGGATCACCTTGCCTAATCCCCCGCGAGCTCTGAAAGAAACCAGAAGGGGTACCATTAACCAAAATGGAAAATTTTACTGACTATATGCAAAATTTAATCTATTTCCTCCACCTCTCCCCAAACCCACACCTCTGAAGCATGTAAAGAAGGAAATCCCAATTCACGTGATCATAAGCTTTCTCCAAATCCAGTTTGCACAATAACCCGACCTCCCCTGACCTCAATTGGATATCCAAACATTCATTGGCTATAAGAACTGAATCCAAGATTTTCCTTCCACCAATAAAAGCATTCTGAGAGCTCAAAATAATTTTCCCCACCACTGATTTGAGCTTGTTAGCAAGGACCTTAGAAATAATTTTATAGACCCCTCCCACCAAACTAATAGGCCTAAAATCCTTAACCTCCAACGCATCTGCCTTCTTAGGAATTAGGGAAACAAAAGTTACATTCAAGCTCCTCTCAAACTGGCAACTATTATGAAATTCTGAAAATACCGCCATAATATCTTTTTTGAGAACCCCCCAACATTACTGAAAGAACGCCATAGAAAAACCATCTGGACCCGGAGCCTTATCCCCGTTCATCTCCCGCACCACCTCCCACACCTCATGTTCCTCAAAACCTCGTTCTAACCAGAGACACTCATCCGCATCAATGGAGGAGAAAGAAATCCCATCCACCCTAGGCCGCCACAAACTCTGCTCGGTGTACAGTGAGTCATAATAATTCACAATATGCTCCTTAATTTCCACCGAATCCGAAGACAGCCCCATTGATCCTTAAGACTCCCACATGGTTGAACCTCCGATGCAAATTAGCCACCCTGTGAAAGAATTTAGTATTATTATCCCCTTCCTTAAGCCACAGAGCCCGAGATTTTTGCCTCCAATTAACCTCCTCACACAGGAGAGTTTTTTCCATCTCCCTAATCATGTCTGACTTCTGAACCCGCTCCTCCTCCACTAGCCCCCGAGCTTCTTCAAAACACTCCAGCTCATTAATACCTTCCAATAATTCCTTCTTCTTCTTCCCCACGTCCCCGAAAACCTCCGCATTCCATTTCTTCAAATCCACCTTTAAAGCTTTCAACTTGTTAGCCAGCACAAAACTTGGCAGACCTTGAAAAACATAAGACTCCCACCAATGTTGCACAAGATCTACAAAGCCATTGGATTTAAGCCACATGTTTTCAAATTTGAAGTATCATTTCCCTTCTCTTTGCGCTCCACAATCCAACATCAAAGGAAAATGATCCAATAAAAGTCTAGGCAAACGACTTTGTGACACATTAGGGTAATGTTCTTCCCATTCCGAAGATAAAAGGAATCTATCAATTTTAGACCATACCTGATTATTGGACCAAGTGAACTGCCCTCCTTGGAGAGGAATATCCACCAAACTCTGTCCATGAATGAACTCTAAGAACTCTTCCATAATAGCAGAAAAACCACCAGCACCGGAACGCTCACTTGGAAACCGCACCACATTGAAATCTCCCCCAAAACACCACGGCCTATCCCCCAAAACACCCTCCTCTCCCCATCATCATTAGGCCCATACACACCCCCAAACGCCCACAGAAAATTATCATCAATGTTATGCAACGAAACAGCTAACGTATATCGACCCACGCAATCATCCACCTTTTCCACAACCCTCCTATCCCACATAATTAGAATCCCACCTGACGCCCCACTAGCCCCCATAAAACACCAATCCACATGACGGCAACCCCATAAACTTTGAACCACCTCTCTAGAAATTACTTCCATTTTAGTCTCTATCAAACACACCAAATCAACCTTACAATCTCTAATGAGCCCTTTAATATGCAATCTCTTGTCTAGCTCATTAATCCCCCTAACATTCCACGATAGAATTTCAAGCTTCATTAACACCAAACAAGCCCCTACTATTTTATTTGCCTACATATTATTATTACATTACATTATCATTGTGAATCATTTTATGTTTTGTTGCTTATTTACTAAGTTAACAACATATATTTTCATGTATACATGCATATGTATATGTATATATATATATATATACACATATGCATGCATACATGATACACTTAAATACTTTGGGTACATGGATAGGTGAGTTAGCTACTCAGTAGTCACAAAATGGATTCATGGTATATTTGTGTGTTTCTATAGGCTCACTAATTTATTTTACAAACTTAGGATTATTTGAGTAATTTTACATCATAATAGATGTCCCCTATGATATTAACCTTAGACTTTAGGTTAGTAACATTATTTCGTTTATTAACCATTAAATACAATTGTTATTATGTTCAATATTTTATCTTTTATTAGCTACTAACCATCTAGATAGTTTGAATTATAAAACCTTAATCTCATTTAACACATTAATTTAACAACTCATATTAGATTAGGTTACAATCACGTATTGTAATATTTATTTATTTGTACATAAACCTTAAATATGAAGCCAAGCATTGTACTTAGGCTCAATTTACTATTAGTCCACCCTAACTTTGTATTAATGCTTCTACCCTATTATTGGTACACTTATCTATTAAGTCTTTCCAACCTAAGATCTTAGTGACTTATACTTTAAAGGTTATCTTAATACCTTTTAATTATAATAGACCAAAATCCCATGGTCTATTTATTAGATCGCTTTACCTATTCATTGATTTATTCTTTCTTTATACTAATATATTTTATTTGTTCACTTACTCTATGTTGCCTTTACTCCATAATTTATATTAGCCATTATCTTGTTCATTTAACCACTTACAAAATAATAACTAACTCAACTCTACAAAACCACAATCAAACAACCCCACTCTATAAATGGCATGGCCTAGAACCTCATTACATAACCATAAATCAGCCCCATGAAAACCCTTTTCACATTACCTCCATACACGGCCACAACGAGAAGCTAACCAAACCATTCCAAAACTCAAGCCAATCAGTTCCAATCTCCATGTAATTTAACCCAAATTTCAGCACATATACTAGAATTTTAACACAAAATCACACTACCAAAATTCCAACATCAACATGCTCATCAACCAATCCACAAATCCAACTCCAAATTCAGATTGAACAAAATACACCCATAAAAGTCCCAATCGGATACTTCCAAAATCACAACTAAAAATCAAACATTCCCTCAATCGATAAACATCAAAATAGACAACCTAAATCAAGCTTCAAAACCCACAAAATCCATACCCATTTCAGTTAGAACCTGAAACAAGAAATAACCCATACATTTGCACCCAAAGTGAACCCTAAATTCGGACCCAATTAGAAATCTAACAAATTAACATGATTTCAAGTTATAAATCCAATGGGTATGATGGAATTGTGACGTCCCACATCGCCTGGGAATGAGGATGTGCTTATATGTATAAATGCACTCTATATGACACAACGCGTTTTAAAGCCGTGATGGCAATGAACCTATCAGAACTCCGCAGTTAAGCGAGCCGCTGCGAGAGCAATCCCAGGATGGGTGACCTCCTGGGAAGTCTGGTATGGGGAGCCAAAAGCGGACAATATTGTGTCATTGGGGGTGGATCGTTACAGGAATATCAACAATAATCTCTCTAAAACCGAAACCCATTACTATCTAAACCTAAAATCCGAATCTAAGCAAATCCTAAACCAATCACATGATTTTCGTGCTCTATAAACAATGGGTGACCTGAAAACATGAAGAAAGGCTAGAAAATTACCCCACAAAACCCATGGCCGAAACCTCCATTTTTTTCTTCTCTTCTACATCCTCAAGAGCCGATTCCTTCTTCTCTTCTTTTTCCTTTTCTTCTTTCCTCCTACCGGTCTGCTCGTCTCCCTCTCAGTTTTGATATATCACTCTCTCAGCGTGTGTGGGTGTGAATAAGAGAGCAGAAAATATAAAAGGGAAAGGAAGAATGGAGAAGGCGTGAGTGGGGGAGGATAAAAGGAAGGAAAATAAAATGAAAGGGAAAGGGATACATGGGTCGTGCAAGAGGAAAAGAAAGGAGAGAAAAGAAAGAGAAAGGAGAAGAGAGAGAGTTAGTGGGACACTTGTCCAATTGTGGATGATTAGAATGAGATAATATTATCTACTCCTAGCCAATCATGTGCTGACACGTGGTAAGGAAAATCTCTTTTTTTTTAAAAAAAAAAAAAAAAAAAAACCCAACTTTTATTAATTGCATCTGAACCCCCATTATATTAAAATTATATCTTTTAACAACCAATATTTAACCCCACATTTAATCTAACTATATTTTTACCGATACAAATAATTATTTATTATTATTTCCTAAAGACCCATTAATAGTATTTTATTATTTCAAAATTTTTCATTATTTTATCTTAGACTCATTTTATTTCGATAATATAAATATTATCACCTAAAATATAATTACAAGTCTCATCTAATTTAATAATCATAATTTAATAATTGTTAAACTCCCTATTTATTTTCTTGGTCTTTACACCTATCATATTTATGATACAGCTTTGGTTGATCTCCTAAACCTATCATAAGTGTAAATTCAAGTCTATAAATAGAGGGTTATAGTAAAGTATTTTTTACTATTCAACATGTAATGAGCAAATCAACCAAAGTCAACAGGCCCTAGTAGCCTAGGAGAGACCAATTTCAATTGTAAGTACCTTAAACATTTCGCGGCACATATTTTGATTTGCGCATGAACTCCAACCGTGGTGGGTTACTCCTACGATCCAACACCACCCCCGAAGAGCTGGGTTCTAAGGGTGGGGGTCCCTCGCGACCACCTATGCGAAACAAATGGTAGGTCGTGAGGGTCACCCCATTAAAACACAATAGAGGCAGGAAGTGTCTATGCTCCCTAACCTTTACATCTAATTGCTCTCTCTCTCTCTCTCTCTCTCTCTCTCTCTCTCTCTCTCTCTCTCTCTCTCTCTCTAACATGGAAACCATTTTAGATCTCGGTGAGCCTCGAAACCCTGATCAAGGGGGGAGAGATGGTGCGAGCCAGGCAAGCCATCAAGACGAGGACACCACGAAGTGGTCTTGGGGTGGGGGTGTCTCCCATGACTCACCACAATAATTTTGGCAGAGGGTAGGTCACAGGATTCCTCTACAATGCACCCCAGCTAGCAAGGGAAGAGATGGTCATGGGGATGGGGGGTCCCACGGGACCCACCACAGCGGAGGAGGGGATGAGTCGCGGGGGAGTCTCACCCCTGCGACCACCTCTGGAGGGTGGGGTTCGTCGCAAGAACCTCTATGAGGTTGGGGTTTGGTTACCAGAGAACCCCCACCACCATACTCAAAGGGATTTCCCCACCGCCCCTCCTTTTTGTTTTTTTTTTTTAGGAGATATGCAGATATGGTGTAGCTAACGTTGACTCACTAAACTGATGGACCAATGACTTGGCAAGGCTTACATGAAGATATAGAGAAATGATCCCTACACTCATTTCTCACAACAGCCCCACAACAAGCTGATGTGGCTGGGAATATTTTATTATTTTTTTACTAAAAGAAATGAAAACAAAACAAAAAAATAATAAAATATTACAAGTCACATCAACTTGTTGTGGGGCTGTTGTGAGAAATGAGTGTAGGGATCATTTCTCGAAGATATATACATGGAGCAAAATTTGATTGGCGCATTTGGCTTTTTGGTTCAGGTGGCAAACGTTTAATTAACAGTAGTGGACGGAAGGAGTGGTTTTACATAACGCTAATTTATCATGTTTGAAAATCCAATGGCTCAATTTATAAACATCAAAAGTATATGGACCAACTTTGGATTTAACCATAATACAAATACCCTATAACTAGTACTCATGGCCACCTCATACTTGTTGAAACTTGTTTTAAATTTCTATTTTTAAATCAAGTGCTTATTTTAGTCTTCTCAATGTGTAAGTATTGTCCTTTTCACATAAATAATTAGTATTAATTATAAACATAAGCAAATTAATATGGAAGTGGCTCGTCGGAAGGTTTGGCACATTGGTGGATATTGGACCGGAATTGTGATTGGCATACTTTCCACAATTGAGTTAGCTAATATTTCCTCTAATTTGTGGCCTATATTTTTTTGAGTCAACTAAATAAAGAGGATTCAAAATAATGTAGAATATTTTAGTCCAAGTATACAAACTTTTGTGCTTCCTCTTCAGTCAAACCCTCCTCATCCTCCATGCTCCACCCCAACCACCATAATCTCCATTGTCATTGTAACGCCCCAACATTTTCACCTACTTGAGAATAACCTGGGGCCCTACTATTGTAATGCCCCCAAAAAAACACATGAAAATTTATAAAAGAAAATCTAAGAACACGTATGAACAGTAATAATTAAATGAAAATATTAGATATGGGGATAATGTTGTAAGTGAACAATATATCTAATTAAAGAAAATTAGTTGTTTTGAAGGGAAACAACCAATAGAAACCTCAAAGTAGGCAAAGACCTATAAATAATAAAGCATAATAGTAAATACTTAAAAGGCCTTGACTACATAGACATTTTTGCTCATGTTGCCATGACTGTCACTATCAATACCCTTCTTGCTCTTCCTATGGCTTAAGGTTGGCATCTTCGTCAGCTCAACATCAATAACACCTTCCTTCATAGTGACTTATATGGAGATGTCTACATGCAGCTTCTTCCTAATTTTGAACAAAAAGGGGAGACTAGAGATTCCAAGCTCAACAAATCGCTATATGGACTCAAACAAGAATCAAGGCAATGGTATGCCAAGCTCCTCTACTCTCACTCATGCATGATATACTCAATCCAAAGCGGATAAATCATTATTTGTTCGAACCCCTAAAGACAACTTCACAGTGGTGCTTGTATATGTAGACGACATCAATTTGGCAAGAAAAAATCTAGAGCAAATCCAAAAGCTTAAGAAATACCTACAAGATCACTTCAAACTCAAGGATCCCGATGTTCTAAAGCACTTCTTAGGATAGAGGTGGGTCAATTAGCAAATGTTATCTTTATATCACAAAGGAAATATGCACTCAAAATACTCAAAATATTTATTGGAACCAAGCCATGCACCTTACCCATGGAGTAGAACCTAGCACTCAGTGAGCAAGATGGAGAACTAATCAAAGATCCTTCATCATATCGATGACTAGTTGGTAAGCTAATCTACTAAACCATCACTTGAATAGATTTGGCATATGCAGTACATGCATTGAGCCAGTACATGGACAAGCCAAGTTTTAGGTTTTGTAATTGGTTCATTTGATGTTCAAAACTTATTTTTATGTTTTTGGGGATTAGGTAGCTTTGTACTTAGGTCTGTAGTTAAGAACTTTGAAGAACTACTGCAAAAAAGACAAGTATAAGGGTTGATGTCCGGAGAGGGATATGTGGTGTTTAGATAGAATCAAATCCAGGTAGTCATCATTCCATGTGATGTATGGACAGAGTGGCGGATACCCACTCTCGGGTTAAGCTGGTGTCTAGATAGGTCAAGAGATGTCCAGATGGGCTAAGTTCCAGAAAGGTTTCATCTGTTCAGATGTCCGGACGGTGCTGCAGACATAAGCTCTTGGGCTGCTTTGATGTCCGGATAGGAGTTGTGTCCAGACATGGTGAAGGATTTCAAAGGCAAATTGGCATTGGAGTCTGAACATAAAATAAATTGGTCCAAACATGGTGGATCTGGAAGAAGGATTCCGGACACCTAGTAATGTTGTCCAAACATGGAAGACGGTTAGGTTTGAAAAACCCTACCCATGTCTACACGGCCAACTTATATGTTCGAATGCCGCCGTGCCGAATACATTGTTGCCTATTTAGGGACTTCTTTGCCTCAGTCTTTTACCACATCTTTCAAACACACGAAATTCACAAACTTCATAGACAGTTTTAAGATTCTTGGAAGGAGATTTGTGTAAAGAATTTGTTTGTGTTGAGTGTTGTTCCAAGAATTTGTTTGTGTAAAGATTCTTGGAAGGAGATTCAAGCCATTGTGCTACAACTGCACAATCAACGTTACAACTAAAGTCTACCAATGGTGATCGGTAAGGAGTTAACTCTCTCAAGAACAGCCAACTGGGGAGTTAGAGTAGAGACACATAAAAAGCGGGTCATCCTACAGATTATCTTGTAAAAGTGATAAGATGTAAGTTTTACTATTGCCTATAGTTTGTTCTTCTTTTAGTAAAGGGGAACCCTGGGTTTGGTTGCTCCCAGAAAGATTTTTTTTTTATGGAAGGTTTATCTCTTCGTCAACAAAACATTGTGTTGTTTGATTGTTGATACTTGTTGGCTTGTTATTTTATAACTGCAATAGTTTAATTTTATATTTGAAAAATGTTATATGTTGGTTAATTGTCCTACTGCATCTGGGGTCTGAACTATAGAGTTGTTTCAACTCTCTGTATTTATTAGTTGGTATCAAAGTGGATACACTTTCAGTAGGAGAAGTTATTTTTCCTGTGTGTTCCTTGACCCCTGTTGTTATGTAATCATCCACGAATTATGGTTTAATTAGTGAGAATACAATTGGTCCCACAGTCTGTTAGTCATGTGATTTTGACTTTGTTGAAGACAATCACTTTGAAAATTTGTCTAACTTGGGTAGAAAAGTGTTCAAAAAGATCAAGAATCTTAAGAAATAAAAGGAGATCTTGGTCTCAGATCTTAAGAATGCTTGTGATGTTTGTCATGCTTTGGAAGCTAAAATCATTTGGCTGAGAAACAAAGTTAAAATTTTAGAGACTGAACTATGCAAAATCTCAGGTTGTGAATTGAAAAATAGGGATAATTGCACCGTTGGTCTATGAGGTTAGCATAATTATTTTTCACTCCTATGGTTCAAAAAGTTCATAGAAAGTCATCGTGGTAAACAATAATTACGAATCACTCCCTGGATCAATTTTTCATCCACTAGGTTAACAGATTCCGTTAGTCTGCCATGTCACACCCAATAGAAAGCTAACATGTGTCCATTACAATAAAAAAAAAAATATAAAATCTAATAAAAATATAAATATTTTTTCTTTAAAAAAAAAAAAAACTAAATAAACTAAATAAAACAAAGTGGTGGCTGCCGCTTTGGGAGGCCACCCCTAAAATCCTTTGGGGGTGGCGCGTGGCCGGGGGTAGCCGCATGCCACCCCCAGGTGCTGGGGGTGGCCTTCGAGCCACCCCTAAAATCCTTTGGGGATTGGTTGTGGGTGGCCTGGCCACCCCCAAAGGCAGCCACCTCTTTGTATTTTTTTTTATTTTTTTTTTAAAAAAAAAATACAAAAACAAAAACAAACAAACAAATATTTATATTTTATTTATTTATGTTTTTATTAGATTTTATATTTTTTTTATTGTAATAGACACATGTCGGCTTCCTATTGGGTGTGACGTGGCTGACTAACAGAATCTGTTAACTTTTGGGTAGAAAATGTGTTCAGTGACTGATTTGTAATTATTGTTTACCACAAAGATCTCTCATAAACTTTTTAAACCAAAGGGAGTGAAAAATAATTATGGCCAACCCCAGGGACCAACGGTGCAATTTCTTAGCAAACATTCTTCAAATACGAATCGTGATGATAATGATGTTTCTTCTTCACATGCTTATGTGCCGTTAAATGATGCTATGTTTGTCAAGCTTGTGGTTGATAATGAAGTCAAGGCCAAAGAAGCTTGTATGGACAAAGGAAAGACAGATGTCAAGCCGAAATCCATGACTTCTCATAAAAATCAAACTTTAGATAAGTTTGTACCTACGTGTCACCATTGTGGGATCGGTGGTCAAATAAGGAGTTCACTCTCTCAAGAACAACCAACGGGGAGTTAGAGCAGAGACACGTGAGGAGCGGGTCGTCCTACAGATTGTCTTGGTAAAATTACTCGATCTATTGCTTGTAGTTTGTTCTTCTTTTAGTAGAGTGGAATTCTAGGTTTGACTGCCCCAAATAGGTTTTTCCTTGGTGCAAGATTTTCCTCTTCATCAACAAAAACATTGTTAGGGATAAAATCAACCCTAGAGACACGTGGATCCAATGACATCTCGGAGTTATGTCTCGGACATTTGTTCCGCACAATTCCGCCCAGCAAAGAAAAGGTCGTCTAGGTCTAAAGACATCTCGGAGATATGACGATGTCTCGGTCTTAACATTCCAAGTTACGGTATATAAAATATCCTGGGATCTCCCAGCCAAAACAGAGCGAACATATCTCGGATATTTGTGTCTCGGAGTAATAACGCCTCGGTATGATATCGAGTCGGTGTGATATCTCCTCGGGGTGATATCTATTGGATGTGTCAACATCTCGGAGTATAAACATCTCGGACATACACAACCCCGTTATGGTGCGGATATATCCCGAGATCTCCAGGTCAGAGCGAACACATCTCGGATATCATCACCTCGGAGGTTGGCTGAAATGTGCTACAGTCTTCTAAAAGGTGCCATGCGCCACACTCGTCTTAGAGTGCGATAAGGATAGAATCCCAGAAGATCAGGGATAAACTACAGATCCATAATTTATGGGATAAAATGGTTATTGACACGGAATCAAGTTTAAAGAAGTACAAACGCAATCAACTACGGACTTCACACTCCTACTCGAATTCCCTGAGGATATGGTTAAAGTTCAACCAAGCTAGGACTCAAACTCCTAATCCAACTAGGTGTCAAGAAGGTCCGGCCTATAAATAAAGACCGTCACACCAGGTATGAGGACACGAATTCTCTAAGCTCTTGAGATTAAGATTTAGAATACTCTGCAGAAAACTGATTTAGACTGACTTAGGCATCGGAGTGGGCGTGGTCGGCACCCCCGACGAGTTGTTTGTTCCTCCTTGCAGGGTTGAGGTATTCGGTAGAAATCAGCAGCGAATCTTTAGGCGACACGTCACCATACCGGAAACTGTACCAACAGTTTGGCGCCGTCTGTGGGAACGATCAATTGTTCTTACGAAAAACAAATCCGCGATGGTGACGACAAGACGTTCCAAGTCGATTCAAAATGAAGTACCGCCTACCAGCCGAGACGATGCTCGTGGAGAAGCAGAATCTGCAGGACTAGAGGCCCGGATAACCCAACTGAGTCAACAGTTGGCCCAGGCGCAGAAGAATGTGGAGGATTTGCTGGCTCAGAATGCTGTGCTCCTAGCCGCACGAACTCCGCCGCCGTTCAATCATGATGCAGTCGATGGGACAAACCCTGAGGGAAACCCCGAAGGGTCAGGAGAGAGAGACGGGCGAAACGAGAATCATGGAGAGAGAGACGGGCGGAACGAGAATCATGGAGAGAGAGACGGGCGGAACGAGAATCATGGAGAGAGAAACGGGCGGAACGAGAATCATGGAGAGCCCATCAATCCGAATCATGGAGAGCCCATCAATCCGGTTCCACCCACGGAGGCAGAAAGGAGGTTGCAGAAGATGGTCCAGGATCTGGGCGCAAAATATGACGTGCTGTCAAAGACGATTGACCAGAAGCGTGATGGGAAGGAGTCCCTTGTTGACAACCTCTTCCAGCACAAGGAGTCCATATTCACCAAAGAAGTGTCCAACTGCGACTTACCTGGAAGATTCAAGGTACCTGACATTCCTGTCTTCTCAGGCAGTGAAGATCCAGTGGAGCACTTGGACAATTTCCGGTCCCATGTCTCCCTGCACAAGACACTAGATGCTGTGGCATGCCGAGCTTTTCCTCTCACCTTGTCAGGAAAGGCCCGAGACTAGCTCAGGAATCTCGCACCAAGGTCGATTGATTGCTTCGACACCCTTGGAAGAAAATTCCTGGCCCAGTTCGTATCCGGGAGAGCTAGAAGAAAACCCCGAGGATACTTACTCTCTGTACAGCAGGGACCGAATGAGTCTCTAAAAGACTATCTGTGGAGGTTCAACTAGGAGAAGCTGGACACAGAGAGTGCACCAGACGACTTCATTTACGGTGCGATTTTTCAAGGCTTGAAAAAAGATGGACCTCTGATGGCAGAATTGGCGTTGAAACCGCCGAAAGATCTTCAAACCTTTATGGTGAAGATGGACAGGTACATCAACCAGGAAGAAACGCTCCGAGCCCTCCTCAATAATTCCCAGCAACAACAACAGCCGTCCACCGAGAAGCCTAAGAAAAAGAAGAATCCTGAGCCCATACAGGATGCTGGTCCCGCAGAGTATAAGAAGGCGAAGAAAAATTTTGAAGATTACAAGTGGACACCGTTAAACACCTCCATCACCGAGGTGCTCATGGAACTCAAGAAAGATCCGAATTACCAGAGACCGAGACCCATTCAAGGAAATCCCCCTCCGCACTTGGCTCACAAGTACTGTGCCTTCCACGATTCACGCGGTCATCTGACCGAGCAGTGTGTTTCGTTGAGGCAGTTGATCGAGAAATTCATTGAGAATGGGAAGCTAGTCCGATTCCTCGTCAATGAGAGGAATCAACAGGAGCGAGATCACTATCCGAGGCCTAGGAGGGAAGAGGATCGGGATAATAGAAGAAACTATCAACCGAGACAAGATGAAAGAAGAGAAAGAAGCTGAGAGCCAGCACCTCGGCCTCGGAGGGATGAAAGAAGAGAGAGAAGTAGAAGCAGGCCTCGGGGGGCGCAGCAAGGCAATCTCCCTATCATTCACACTATCTCGGGAGGATTCGGAGGAGGAGGTGAGTCCAACTCGGCTCGAAAAGCGTATGCCAGGCAACTAGATGATTTCGAAGTTTACTCGGTCCAGAAGCCCCCAAAGTCTCGAAAATATAACCCTCTGGTTATAGGGTTTTCTGATGATGATTATGCTAGAGTCTCGCTTCCGCACACAGACGCCCTTGTGGTCACCTTGACCATAGCAAATTATCAGACCCGGCGGATCCTCATTGACACTGGGAGCTCGGCTGATATTCTTTTTAAATCAGCTTTCGATCACATGGGTGTTCCATCAGAAAAGCTGGTTCCAGTCTCGTGCCAGCTACAGGGTTTTGCTGGAGAGAAGGTGTTGCCTCTCGGTTCTATCGATTTACCTGTGACAGCCGGGACTTATCCGAGGCAGAAAGTCATTATGGTGAAATTCCTAATAGTTGATAAGGTCTCGGCCTACAATGCCATTATAGGACGTACGGCTCTCAACGACTTCAAAGCTGTGACTTCAACACCACATCTCAGCATGAAGTTTCCAACAGAAGAAGGAGTTGAAGAGGTAAAAGGAGACCAGAAGGAAGCTAGGAGATGCTACAATCTGTCCTTGAAAGATACCCCGAGGCAGCACAGTCGGGGGGAAAAAACTAAGGAGGATGGAAAATAGCAATCACCGTTGGGGGAGCCTGTGGAAGCCTTGGAGGAGTTCGAGATAGGCGACTCGGGAAAGAAAGTTCATATAGGCTCACAACTCCTCAACCCATGAAGAAAGATCTGGTGGCGTTCTTGAGGCGCAACAAAGATGTATTTGCCTGGAGCCATGAAGATATGCCGGGGATTGATCCCTCGGTTATTGTCCATAAGCTGAATGTGGATCCAAATTATCGCCCTGTGAAGCAGAGAAGAAGAGCTTTTGCTGCCGAACGAAACATGGATGTTGCTGAAGAAGTAGAGAAGTTGCTGAAAGCTGGATTCATCCGAGAGGTGGATTATCCCGAGTGGCTGGCCAATGTAGTGCTGGTGAAGAAGTCTAACGGGAAGTGGAGGATGTGCGTAGATTTCACCGACCTGAATAAAGCATGTCCGAAGGATAGCTTTCCCCTGCCTCGGATAGATTTATTGGTGGATTCGACGGCCGGACATGAGCTCTTAAGCTTCATGGATGCCTTCTCGGGGTACAATCAGATCTGCATGGAAGAAACAGACCAGGAGAAAACTGCTTTCATCACAGACCGAGGACTTTACTGCTATAAGATGATGCCCTTCGG
This sequence comes from Alnus glutinosa, assembly GCF_958979055.1. NCBI lineage: Eukaryota > Viridiplantae > Streptophyta > Magnoliopsida > Fagales > Betulaceae > Alnus > Alnus glutinosa. The sequence continues at coordinate 4,728,207 of NC_084891.1, read as the reverse complement.
ACTGAAGAATGCTGGAGCCACATATCAACGACTTGTGAACCGGATGTTTCAAAGTCAAATTGGCCGAAACGTTGAGGCATACGTAGATGACCTGCTGGTTAAAAGTGTTCGGGCAAACAGATACATAGAAGACCTCCGAGAAACTTTTCGGACTCTAAGAAAATACAACATGAAGCTCAACCCCGCGAAGTGTGCCTTCGGAGTTTCTTCAGGCAAGTTTCTGGGGTTTATGGTGTCACAAAGGGGCATTGAAGCTAATCCAGAGAAGGTCAGAGCTGTCCTCGAAATGGAGGCCCCGAGAACAACAAAACAACTCCAACGACTGACAGGAAGGATTGCGGCCTTGAACCGTTTCATATCACGGTCGACAGATAAGTGCCTTCCCTTCTTTAAAATTTTACGAAAAGCATTTATATGGAGTGAGGAGTGTGAGGAAGCTTTCAAAAAGTTGAAGGAATATCTAGCCAACCCACCACTGTTGAGCCGCCCAACCGAAGGGGAGATTCTTTATCTCTATCTGGCAGTCTCTCCCTCAGCAGTAAGCTAGGTGCTAGTCCGAGAAGATTCAGGGGTTCAGAGACCGGTTTACTTTACAAGTAAAGCACTGCATGGCGCGGAGGGGAGGTATCCTCGGATCGAGAAGTTGGCGTTCGCTTTGATCATTTCAGCCAGAAGATTGAGGCCATACTTTCAGGCTCACGCTATCAGAGTTTTAACCGAGTATCCGATGAAGAAGGTGTTGCAAAAACCTGACCTCTCGGGAAGATTGGTCAACTGGGCGGTGGAACTCGGACAATTTGATATCGAGTTTCATCCTCGGACGGCTATCAAAGGACAGGTTCTAGCAGATTTCCTGGCAGAATTCTGCAACATTCCTGAAGCAGAAGAACTTCCTAAGGAGTCAACCTGGGTTGTGTTTGTAGATGGCTCTTCTACACAGAGCAGAAGCGGAGTAGGAGTTCTCCTCAGGAATCCCGAAGGGCAAGAGTTCGGTTTTGCTGTAAAACTGGACTTCGTTACGACGAACAATGAAGCTGAGTACGAAGCGGTGATAGCAGGTTTGGCATTATCCCGAGATATGGGGGCAACTAATGTCGAAATCCGGAGTGACTCTCAGGTGGTCGTAGGCCAAGTCCAAGGGCAATTCGAAGCACAAGAAGATAGAATGGCTAGGTATTTGGAAGAAGTACGGCGATTCCAATCCTATTTCGAAAGTTTCGTCATCACAAAAATACCTCGGGAGGAAAACATCCGAGCCGATGAATTCTCAAAAATCGCGTCGCGAACAGAGGAAGAGATTGAAGCATCAAGAAGGCAAATTATTGTTCTGACCGAGCCTTCGATAGCCCAGAGGACCAAGGTTATGGAAGTAGACTCAGCACCAGAGGAGCCAAAGTGGGCAAGGGACATTATCCAGTTCCTCAGACATGGGTTGCTGCCCGAAGATAAGGTTGCGGCTCGGAGGGTGAAGATACAAGCAGCACGGTTTTGCCTTCTCGGGGAGATACTGTACAAAAGAGGATATTCCGAACCCCTTCTCAAATGCCTCTCCAAGGCCGAGTTGAATTATGTTCTCAGGGAAATTCATGAAGGTGTGTGCGGAGACCACTCAGGAGGAAGGACGCTGGCACAAAAAACCATCCGAGCGGGTTACTATTGGCCTACGATCAAGAAAGATTCAGCTCTTCTTGTCAAGACCTGTGACAAATGCCAGAGATTCGCAAGAATCATGAAAGCCAGTCCCGAAAAGCTCACCCCCCTCACTTCTCCGTGGCCATTTGCGAAATGGGGGGTGGATATAGTTGGTCCAATGCCGGTAGGAAAAGGTGGACGGAAGTTCTTGATTGTAGCTGTAGACTACTTTACTAAATGGGCGGAAGCAGAAGCATTAGCAGCTATAACTACAGCGAACGCCATAACTTTCCTCTGGAAGTCGGTGGTGTGCCGGTTTGGGATTCCTCATGCTTTCATCACAGATAATGGGAAGCAGTTTGACTGTGAACCATTTCGGAAGTGGTGTTCAGAGCTCCGTATCCGAAACCATTATGCTTCGGTACAATACCCAAAGGCGAACGGTCAGGTAGAGGCGACGAACAAGACCCTGGTAAAGATTCTGAAGAAAAAGCTTGATAAGAAGAAAGGAGCATGGGTTGAATACGTTCCAGAGGTGCTGTGGTCGTACCGAACCACCAGAAGAACTCCAACGGGCGAGACACCATTCTCACTTACGTATGGAACCGAGGCGGTAATACCTGTGGAAGTGGGATCTCCAAGCTTCCGTGTGGCTCACTACAATCCAGGACTCAACGACGAGAATGCTAAGGTACACCTGGATCTGTTGCAGGAGAAAAGAGACGACGCTCATGTCACATGGGCGGCGTATCAGAATCGAACGGCTCGGTACTTTAACAAGCAGGTGGTGCCCAGAAAGTTCCAGCTTGGTGATTGGGTACTCAGGAAGGTGAGCTTAATGACGAAAGATCCAATGGAAGGCAAAATGGGACCCGTATGGGAAGGTCCCTACAAGGTAATAGGATGCCATCAGAAGGGAGCTTATCGCTTGATGACCGAGACAGGGAAGATACTTCCGAGATCATGGAATGCCGAGCACCTGAAAAAATATTTTATGTAATTCATTGTTTTCTTTTTCAGCTTTTTACAAACAATTTCATATTCAATAAAGAATGTCTACTTCCAGTATTTATTGACAATCGCAGAAATCCAAGAATCAATCTGATTTATACTTAGGAAAAGTTTCTCGGTTAGTCCAACACCGAGAGCAGGAAAAGTCTCTCGGTCATTCAACACCGAGAGCAGGAAAAGTCTCTCGGTCATTCAACACCGAGAGCAGGAAAAGTCTCTCGGTCATTCAACACCGAGAGCAGGAAAAGTCTCTCGGTCATTCAACACCGAGAGCAGGAAAAGTCTCTCGGTCATTCAACACCGAGAGCAGGAAAAGTCTCTCGGTCATTCAACACCGAGAGCAGGAAGAGTCTCTCGGTCATTCAACACCGAGAGCAGGAAGAGTCTCTCGGTCATTTAACACCGAGAGCAGGAAAAGTCTCTCGGTCATTCAACACCGAGAGCAGGAAAAGTCTCTCGGTCATTCAACACCGAGAGCAGGAAAAGTCTCTCGGTTTGTCCAAAACCGAGAGCAGAAAAAGCCTCTCGGTTAGTCCAACACCGAGAGCAAGAAAAGCCTCTCGGTTAGTCCAACACCGAGAGCAGGAAAAGTCTCTCGGTTAGTCCAACTCCGAGATGATACGAAAAGACTTCAGAAAAGAAAAATGCCTAAGTAAAAGGTTACTTCGAATGCCATGATCAGAAAAGAAAGAGTTAAAAGGTAAAAGTTTCATTCAAAAGATTTCATATTCGAAGTTTTGTACAGGTGGATAAAAAGAAAAAGAAAAGCTCAGGACAAAGCACAGCTTCTAGCTTGCAGGATCGTCAAGAGGATCTTCTTGGGGATCTGGCGCATCAACATCCCAATTCGGAACATCAGGCATGAAGTCCTTACCGAACTCGTCCATCTCCAAGATGGCTTCTTCAGGAAAACCTACAAGCATCGGTCCAACCGTCTTGGGGTCGAATTTATATTGGGGATTTGTCACCAAGGTTCGAAAATTTTCGAAACCCCAATGGCAACCCCGAGCCCAACTCTGATCCCTAAGGTGTGGTGCATAACTCAACTGCTTCAGATAACGCTTAAGCTTTACCCGATCTGCGTCATATCTCGCTCTGAGCCTAATTAAGAGACTCTCCGAGTGATCCTGTGCCTTAACAGCTTTATCTCTCTCGGCTCCAAGTCTTTCAACCTCATCTTTGAGCTTATCCTTTTCGGCTTCGGCGTTCATAGCATTTTTGCACGCCTCGGAGCATTCGTTCTGCACGGCCGACAAACGAAGAGACAATTGATCTGCACGATCCAGCTCGGAAGAAAGGCTGGCAACAGAACGTGTGTACCGGTCATTGGCCTCCAGTACTTCTTTCCTCAAACGATCATTGGCAGAACGCATCTCGGATATAGTCGAGTCCCGAGATGCGAGTTCCTCGTCCTTGGATTGAAGAAGGGACTTTAGTGCCCCAACTTCGTTCTCCAAGCCCGAAATACGAGCTTGCACTTCGGGGGTAGGAGCAGGCGGGGACGCAGGACGATTCTCGTACTTCTGCCAGAGGGCGGTCATCTTCACAAGAAGCTATAAAGAAAAAAGTAAGCAAAGTCAGATTCAAGATGCAAACAGAATGAAAAGGCCTGGTTCCAGAAACTTACTTGATAATGAGAGATAAGAATGCCCTGAGCAATCTTCTCGGGAGAAGAAACCCCTGTATTTCCCAGATATCCCTCAGGAATTAAGTTCTTTATAGCCTCCATTGGATGACCCAAAAGGCCCCTACCCAAAACTTCGAAACCAGCCGAGACCCTAGAAGAGGAGCTAGGACCCACAGTAGGTACTGTCCCTACACTTGGAGCCGCTTCGGACCCATCAGATCTTAATCTAGACTCGCTCCTAGTAGAAGTCTCGGGAAGCACACCAGCTTCAGGAGGGACATTCTCGGAGTCGATCCGAGACTCCTCAGGCACTCCGAGATGGGGAGTCACTTCGGGTTGACCTGCACCTTGAGCTTCAGAAGCAGAGCACGGCACCTCCTGATCAACCACTTCCCGAGAGGGGCTAGGCTCTTCGACATTTTCAGCCTCAGGTACTCCAGTATGAGTTCCAAGTTGTATAGACGCTTGGGGGGTGGCAGGCCCCGTTTCAAGGTTTTCCTCAGGAAGTGGTGGTGTTTCTGGACGTTCCGAAGAAGGAGTTCGGGGAGTACCTTCGACTTCAAACTCCTCAACAAGAGGCTCAGCTCGGGGGGTGCCCACTTCTTCACCCATCTCTTCAAGAGATTCACCACATGAAGCAATAGGCTCTTGGCGCACTTCCTCGGCATCAGAAGGTCTTATAACCGCTTTACCCCACATCCGCTCGGCGTCCAAGAGCTTTTGAGCAATTCGGTCCTGGGCGGTGAACTTCCGCTTCCTGGCCGGATGTTTTACCCTGCGTGTGACTTGCATGCCTCGAGCCTCAGGAACAGCCTCATCTCCTTCTCCAGATATCTCTGGCTCCAGGGCAATCACTGTCGAAGCTCCGAGAGGAGGTTCCGCAAAAGAAGTTTCTACACCTTGTTCACCCTGATACGATGCCTCGGAGCCAGACTCATCCCTCAAAACAAAAGAGGGAGCAGCACTAGCTTCTGGTGTAGGAGAAACTTCTGGAATGAAACCCCGAAAACTTGCCGATCCCTCTTCAACGTTCACTCCCGATGACGAAACCGAAGGGGGAGTCCTCCTGGCACCCAGAGCAGCTAGAGGAATGCTCTGTTTCTTCCGCGAAGGGACATCCTCGGAAACTTGTTCGGAACTTTTGAAAGGCCTCTTCTTAGTAACAGGCCTCGGAGATGGAGGGGCGTCATTCCTCTTCTTAATAGCCCCTCTCTTGGTGATCAGCTGCTTGTCTCTCGGGATGTCGTATCCGAGAAATTGCCTTAAATTCTCCTCGGTGACAAGGTTATCAAAATCAACCTCTTTGAACTTGTCAGCCTTAACCCTGGCAGCGGACCACCCACTTATCTTCTTGACATCCTCCAGTTCGGATACACTGAGTGAAGGGGGGTCGCTTCGGTCAGGTCGTAGCAATTGCCAAGTCCGAGGCATCATACGGTCTTTAGAAAGAAGAGTGCCTTCGGGGCATTCCCACACCCTGGAAACTCTGAAAAATTGCATCTCCCAGAATTTGTTGTTCGTTAGCCCACTCTTGAGCTTGATGAAGACAGGCGGGTGACGAACACAGAGTTCAATCATCCCCTCTGATGTTTGCCTCGGCCTGTAGATGTTGAAAAATTGCAGGATACTCGTCTCCTTTTTCAACACGAGTCTCCAAAGGATATAAGAAGCGAACAGATACCTCCAGGCATTGGGCATAATCTGACTGGGTGCAACCATCAAGAAAAGGGCAAAATCCCGAGCAATCTCTGGAAATGGTAACCGTAACCCAGCGAGAAACATCCTCTCATACAAGGTAATATCGCCGTCGTTGATGGTCCGAGCTCCAGGCGCCTGATAGAACATCTTCACTGTTGGAGGAATTTCATAGTTCAGACGAAGGACACCCTCATGCTTCGCAAAAAGGGCAGTTTCCACCCTACTCTCCAGGGGAGAGAGATCCACGAAGCCGTCGGACCTTTTCGTCCGAGCCCGAGACGTAGCAGGAACAACCGAACCAGCTTTTTTAGGGGCCATGGAAGAAAGAAGAAAAGAAGAAATAGAGGATACAGGGAAAGAAAAGAGTTGAGGAAGAAGGCGACAATGGAGGATCGAGAAAAAGAATTGTCAAAGAATGAACAATATTTGAAACTTTAAGTATCCCCTCCCCACGTGTCTGAAATGCCAAAGGGCGCCATCATTTCAAAATTTCCGAAGTTGAAAAGGCGCGCCTTCCGTATTCCAGAATTAAATGCACTGCCTCGACCATACCGTTTCATGATGACAAAAGGGCGGCGGTACAGAGCTGACGTCGTCATTGGAAAAAGAAGCGGTAAGATTTAAATATTTGAACTGTTGAAAAGACGCGCCCTGCACAGTATCAGGTACAGACTGGCAGCCGGAAAGTAATTCTCTTATTTCCGTTTATTTCTGAAATCAGAGAATTAGGGGGGTAACTGTTAGGGATAAAATCAACCCTAGAGACACGTGGATCCAATGACATCTTGGAGTTATGTCTCGGACATTTGTTCCGCACAATTACGCCCAGCAAAGAAAAGGTCGTCTTGGTCTAAAGACATCTCGGAGATATGACGATGTCTCGGTCTTAACATTCCAAGTTACGGTATATAAAATATCCTGGGATCTCCCAACCAAAACAGAGCGAACATATCTCGGATATTTGTGTCTCGGAGTAATAACGCCTCGGTATGATATCGAGTCGGTGTGATATCTCCTCGGGGTGATATCTATTGGATGTGTCAACATCTCGGAGTATAAACATCTCGGACTTACACAACCCCGTTATGGTGCGGATATATCCCGAGATCTCCAGGTCAGAGCGAACACATCTCGGAGGTTGGCTGAAATGTGCTACAGTCTTCTAAAAGGTGCCATGCGCCACACTCGTCTTAGAGTGCGATAAGGATAGAATCCCAGAAGATCAGGGATAAACTATAGATCCATAATTTATGGGATAAAATGGTTATTGACACGGAATCAAGTTTAAAGAAGTACAAACGCAATCAACTACGGACTTCACACTCCTACTCGAATTCCCTGAGGATATGGTTAAAGTTCAACCAGGCTAGGACTCAAACTCCTAATCCAACTAGGTGTCAAGAAGGTCCGGCCTATAAATAAAGACCGTCACACCAGGTATGAGGACACGAATTCTCTAAGCTCTTGAGATTAAGATTTAGAATACTCTGCAGAAAACTGATTTAGACTGACTTAAGCATCGGAATGGGCGTGGTCGGCACCCCCGACGAGTTGTTTGTTCCTCCTTGCAGGGTTGAGGTATTCGGTAGAAATCAGCAGCGAATCTTTAGGCGACACGTCACCATACCGGAAACTGTACCAACAAACATTGTGTTGTGTGAGTGTTGATGCTTGTTAATTGGCTTGTTAATTTATAATTGCATTAGTCTAATTTTATATTTAATATCTGTTGCGTATTGGTTAATTGTTCCACTGCGTGTGAGGTCTAAACTATAGAGTTGCTTCAACTCTATGTATTTCTCACCAAGGATGTCACACTTGGACGTAGCGCATGCATAAAGTATGGTAATATCTCAAATAGTATCCAAGACAATGAATCCTTTTGTTAGCCGCTAGCAAGATCCAGCTTATGCATGCATTCTGCGATGCAGCTTGAGCACACTATAAAGACACTCGATGATCAGTCACTGGATATTGCATTCTACTTGGAGAATCACCCATTTCTTCGAGAATTGCGCTCATCGGTTGAAGCAGAATATAAAGTCATTGCTTCCTCTGTGAAATCACCTGGTTTAAACATCTCTTGTCAGATATTAATATCCCATAACTACTGAGCAATAAAGAAACCGTCCACAAAGCCTAAAATCTTGTGTTCCATGAACGAACAATAAATATAGAGATTGATTGTCACCTTGATCGGAAAAAGCTTCACAATGGCATGATTCAAATATTTCATGTGTCCACGGGTCAGCAGCCGATGGACATATTCACCAAAGCACTGGTTGAGCACAATTTCATAATCTCCTTCACAAGTTGGGTGCCATCAATATCCACTCCAACTTGAGGGGGATTGTTAAGGAAGGTGAGCAGCAACCAAGGGATTTGCACCAACCCGCTTAAGGAAAACAATCAAGCGTGACGTGCAATATATGGAAGACAAAATCAGTTGATATTTAAGGGCTAGCACTCGCCATTGATCCAAATTTAGCCTCCCATTTTTGTGTATAAATACCACCGTATAAAAGCTTTTCTACAACACAACAATTCAATTAATTTTTCTTCTATTTTTTGTGTATAAATACCACCGTTTCTATCTCTGACAAATTTTCACAAGTTCTTTGATATGAAGTAAGACATTAGCAGTTAAACAACTAAAAACCTAATGCTTCAACTTTTATTTTGAGCTTGCTTAACTAATAACTACTAAACTTCAGAAGTTTTATGTCTAGAACACTGAAGACAACATAAGCCATATTCTGCTTTTATCCTTTTTAATGTCATACTTTATATTTCTATCAGTTCTACTTTTGCAGACCAATGTGGCCAAGCATTTCAGGTTGCATCCCATCCAAATATATAATTCATAGAATGAGGTGTAAGTCTGTGAATTATGAAAATGGCAACTTAATTATGATTAAAGCAGATTTTATTAGCATTAGGCACTCAAGTAAGAACATTTAACTGGTAGAAAGCTGGTACAAACACTTATATTGCTCAAAGAAACAATATATATATCTTATCAAATCGTTGCAGAAGAAAACTAGTTCTTGACTGCAGAACTAGAGAACCATGACAATATTTGAGCTTACACAGATATAAGCACATACAAGAAGCATAACTGCTATGGAGTGGTGAAACAGTCACATTTCAATGTTGATTTCAGTTCGACTTGGGAGACTTTTTTATGGAGATAATAGCGCACACAGCTTGTATCCAAGTGAGTAAAAGGAGAATAACACCTGCAATAACAGAAACAATGGCCCATGGTGTGTTGAAATAATTTTGTTTCAAGTTTGCCTTCCACTTGTGCCAGGAGGTTCCACAGTAAGTGTTGAGGTCTTTACAAAGTCTAGCAAAATAGAACTCAGTGAAGTCCAAAATAACCCCATCAGCAAGTTTGTTAATAAGAAATGACCCTTCATTGCTGTCCCCAAGCCTGTTCTCAACAATTCCATACTTGACCAGCAAGTCCACATCCTTCTGGGTGTTCACAAGGCGATCCATGATGACAACATAATCATTTATGTAATTCTCCTGATAATAGCATTGCTCAAAGGCCAGTAGATTACGAATTGAGAGTTCTGTCTCATCACCTATAATAAGTTTTGGAATTGTCAGAATCCCTTTATTGAATTGAAGGTCAAATAAATTTCTGCTTGATCCAACTTCAAACCGGACTCCGGCACGGTGTAGCTCCGTCATGCTGGGCGTGGTTAGTGTTTGAAGTTTGCCTTTTTGCTGCTGCTTCTGCTTCAAATCTGGTAGATGTAAGTGTCTTAGGAAGTCCACAAAATGTTTAACTTCAGAACGACAGATTTTCCCCAGCTTGTCTTCCGTTCCCTCCAAATGCATTAGATCTATAAAGAAGTTATGTGAAAGCTCATAGATGGAGAGCCCCTTGGATGAGACTGCTACTTTGCCAAGGTCAAAAAGATCCTCAAGAATGAAGAATGGAAGCTGATTTTCAAGCAATAGCATGTCAGGCCATACATCCTGCAACATCCATGGTCTACTAAATATGCGGTCATTTTCATCTTGCAAGTCACGGAATTTGAGCCTCAATAAGACACCAATGATGAAGGCAGCATCCACAAGAATGATTTTGACAAATTCATCACTGCTTAATTGAATGGTTTCTGCATAACAACCACGCAGACTTGATTCCTTCTCCTTTACAACTCTGATAAAGGACCCCAAGCTTTCATTGGCCCGTTCAATAAAATCTTTCAGGTACCTCTTTTTATGCTCTTCCATGGCTTTTAAGCCTTCCCTACCATGATGAAGCGGGCCAATGGAGACTACCTTAGGTGTATATGCTCTTTCCTTGACATGACGTAGTCGCTCTGGAACTCTGTAGATACTACATGCAGAGAATGAGAGAGACAAGTTGTCCAACTCCTGTGTTATTGAATTTTCCAATGCATCTTGAGGATTTTCTATGTCGAATGAGGCATGATTATTTCCATCCATTTGCTTTCTTTCTGTGTCTACAAATTCCATTAAAGACGTTGAGCAATGAGAATCACTCAAGACACAATCTATTATACCTTTTTATAAATGACAATATAAGACAGAATTTAGATAGCTTTAAATAGATTTGATCATTGTCTTGCTTGAGTTTTATTCAAATTCATGAGCAAAAATGGAAAGAAGACACGATTTTATAGTGCAAGCATAGGATATTGGTTGTTTTATTTTTCTTTTTTCTTTTTTTTAGGAGAAAATTCAAATTGAATTGGGTTCGCCTCCGATTGGGGTGTCCGAAATGCACGCAATTCGGGCAATCTCATAGAGAGGGACGAGGGTGATGCAGGGCCCACTTGTCCCAAGTAGGCTCCGCAGTCTCCCTCACGCAATTCGAACATCCCAATTATTGGAAATCCTCATTTATTCGATTCATCACTCATCATCATTGGATCTTTTATAAATTCAAAGGAAAAGTATGTCAACAGAGACTGGGAATTCAACCTCTAAGGGCAAGGTCAGAGCCCTAACAATGGAAATTAGAAAAGAGTAAAAACTGGACAAACATGCAAACTCTCACATCATCCCTTTTTCTCTATTCTTTTCTTTCACTTACTGGTGTTTTTAAATATTATAAAAACAAATAAAAGAAGAGAGGATATTTGTATGCATGTCCTCTTGTTCTACCTCTTCAGAGCACTCTCTAATACATCAATTTAATTTGCAGGATATATACCAGATGCCAATACTCATTTAAATCTCAATGCTTCAATATAAAGAATTATTCCCACTCTTAGCACAAACCAAAATTCCAAATAGAAGGGAAAAAAAATGACAAAAAGATCAACTTTTGGATCAAATTAGCAACTTTTTATGCCATCACCAGAAATCGCCATTGCAGTAAACATAAGTAACTTTGAACTTTAAGAGAAAGGGTGTTAAAACTAACAAATCTAAGTGATATCAGAGGATAAAAAGATATAAACTCAAGAAAGAAGAAGGTATTGAACCTGCTGTAGAGAAGTATACAAGTATGTTTTGCCTCTGTAGATCACTGGGAAACGCTGCAGCAAAGAGCTTTACTCTTTTTTGGATAAAATGCAGATTTGCTTTGCACCCAAAAGATCAGAGCCGCCTCTCTCTTTGATAAGCAAAGATCAAACTCCCTCTCCCCAGTTGTATGATACATGTTCCTCTAAAAGTCAAGTCAACTCAAGTTTTCCTTTCAATTCTGTTTCCTTGTACATTCCTAGATTAAGGCTTTAGAGGATGATTTGTCTTTTTGTTTGTTTATATAATAGTTAATGTAATTTTTGAGTGTTTTTTGTTTTGGGTTGTTTGTTAATATTTTTGTTTTAAAAAAAAAACAAAACAAAACAAAAGGGAAAAGAAAAAATATTATCCAATGCAGGCCCCATGGCATCTGTACAGCCAATAATTGCAACCAGGCAGGTTGTCACCCTTCCTTGGATAGAAATATTTGTTTCATCACCTACCTTCAACTGTAGCTCTTCTTAACGGTTTGAGAACCACAAAGAGAAAAGACCACCACCATGAAGCTATAAAAGCAATGCAATTAGGTGTTACTTCTCCATGTTCTTCGTCTTCTTTCTTCTTTTACTTTCCTTGATTAGCCCATTTATTTCTCATTAACAAATAGATGTGTTACCAAGTAAATAAATTTTGTACAAGTGACTGGAGTTCAATCATCACGTGTGGGTTCAAACTCTTCCACAATGAGTGAGACCCAACACGTGAAATATTTAATTAAAATGAAAAATGAATGTCGGAAACAAGGTTCAAACTTAGGACTTAAATTACCGCTTATCCCGAAAGCTTAATTAATATTCTAACCGGAAATGGCAATTTCATAATTCTTTTGTTTCATCTTATTGTTTAAGGGCTTAAGGGAACCAAAGAAAGCATCAGATAGAATCACCATTTGCCTTGCATTTCACTTTCTGTATCAACGTGCTCTTAGAGTACTCTGATCTATAGGTGAAAGAACTGAATTTTGAAAAAATTAAATGCAATAAAATTTTCGAGAACTTATTTTGGCATGAATGTTTGAACAAATTAAAATGAGAAAAGTATTACATTTCAGCTCATTTCAGGTCCGATTTGGGCACTTCTAACAACCATTTTCACACATTATAGTATACAAATGAGAAGGCATAGATCAGGGCAATCAACATGGTTGAGCAGATATGCATAGACGGCTAGCTTTCAAAGGATTTGTGTTTTCTGGCTTTCTCAATATCCCTTCCTTGACGAGACCACAATTTACAAGAAAAGTCCCAAATGTACTCATCCTCCCTGGTCTTAGAAGATCAACATTAACTTCCTGTAACAAACCTGGTACAAAAGCCACAAGAATGAAATGAGAAAAGTGGCAGATAAAATCAGAAGAGAAATCCTCATATGTAGTACTCAATTGGGTAAAAGGATAGAGCTGGATGTTTGTGTTGAAAATTGCGTCAAATTCAGGTAAATCAAAGACACAAAATTTATCTGATTCGGCAAATGTCCACCGGCGAAGGCGATCACACAGAAATTTCTTTAACTAAAATAGACAAAGATGGTCACAAATACTCAAACTCTAACTCCCAACACACCCAAAAAGCCTCACTCTCTCACCCAAAAGAGTTTTTGACAACAGCAACAGCAACAGCATAGATCTCACTTGCAATCAATTCGGAGGAATAGGCATTCAATGGTGTTGTGCACCTCAAATCTTCATGGGACCCTAAGATAAAATGGCATCAAAAGCAGTGTTACACTTACTTACCGCATAAATACAAGGCTCTTTCAGGCTGTTCAGAACTTAGAACGGGGCATATACTTGTTGAACGGATGCTGTTCTTTACATGCAATGAGCAATGTTGGTGCTGTTCGTAAATCTGTTAGTATTGAAAAATTGTATTTTTTAGGTCAGGAGGTTGATAGCAAGATCTCAAATAAATTATTTGGCTCAAAAGGCATAAGTTCTTTGATAAGTAAAATGAGGTGAAGCATTACCAGTTAATAACTAGAAACCCTGAAGCTTCAATTTTTGCTCACACCTTGGTTAACTAATAACTAAACCCTTGACAACATTCTTTCATTTATCCTTTTCAATCACATACTTTATAATTCCTTCAGCTCTCTTATTGAAGTGCAATGTTGTCAAGCATTCAGATTGCATCATTAAACTTGGAAGATCACCCAATAATTCATATGATAAGGCCTAAGTTTGTGAAGAATCAAAGGCATCTTAACTCAATTAAAGCAGAATTTATTAGCATTAGGTGCTACAGTAAGATCATTTAACTGGTAAAAACTCGCGGTACAGCCAGAGCATATATAGCTTGCAGAAACAGAAGTTTATCTTAATCAAAAAAAAAAAAAAAAAAAAAAAAAAAAAACACAGTTTCTTGAAAGAACTAGAAGACCATGAGAAAATTTGAATCTACACAGATATAAACAGAAGAAGAAGAATAACAGCAGCAATAATAGAAACAACTGCCATGCAGTGACCTATCAATGTTTCTTTCCATCTTAAAAGGTGGACATGATGGAACACGCTGTTTGTACAAAAGTGAGTACAAGGAGAATAACACCTGCAATAACCGAAGCACTGGCCCATGGTGTGTTAAAATAATTTTGTTTCAAGTTTGCCTTCCACTTGTGCCAGGGTTCAGTTCTTCACAAAGACTTGCAAAGCAGAAGTTATTATTGTCAAAAATAGCCACCCTGCCAAGTTTGTTAATAAGAGTCAACCCTTCATTGCTGTCGCCTCCTAGCCTATTCTCAGCAATTTTATACTCAACCAGTAAATCCACATCGTTAGGAGTGTTAACAAGGCAATCCATGATGATAATATAATCATTCATGTCATTCTCCATATAATACAATTGCTCAAAGGCGAGAAGATTGAGAGCTCTGTTTCATCACTTAAAATAAGTTTTGGGATTTCTAGTTTCCCTTCACTGAATTGTATGTCAAATAAATTTCTGCTTGACCCCACATTAAACCTGACTCCAGCCTGGTGTAGTTCTGTCATAGTGGGCGTGGTTGGTGTTTGAGTTTTGCCTTTAGGCTTCTCCTTCAAAGGTAGATACAACTATACAAGTGTCTAAAGAGATCAACAAAATGTTCAACTTTGGAAGAACGGATATTCTTAAATCTGTCTTCCGTTCCCTCCAAATACATTACCTCTTTGAAGAAGTTATGTGAGAGATCAATGATGGAAAGTCTCTCATTTTGCAGGAATGAGTCTGTTATTTTGTAAGCGCCAAAAAGATCCTCAAGAATGAAGAGTGGAAGCTGAAGCTGATTTTCAAGCAATCGGAGGTCAGGCCATACATCCTGTAACATCCACGGTTTATTAAATATGCAGTCATTTTTACCTTGTGGCTCACGGAAATAGTGCCTTAGTAAGACCTCAATGATGAAGGCAGCATCGACTAGAATGACAAATTCATCACTGCTAAACTGAATGGTTTCTGCATAGCAACCACGCAGTCTTGCTTCCTTCTCCTTTACAACTTGGGTATAGAACTCCAAGCTTTCATTATTGGTCCGTCGGATAAAATCTTGCAGGTACCTCTTCTTATGTGCTTCCATGGCTTTCAAGCCTTCCTTACCATGGTGAAGTGGGCCAATGGAGACTACCTTAGGTGTATAGGCATTTTCCTTGACATGAAACAAGATGTTGACAAATTCCAATGTTGTGATTAAACAAGATGTTGACAATCGCTGACAACACAATTGACAAACGTTTCATAATTTAGAGCACAAAACCAAAACTTAGAAAGATAGCTATCTATGGCAAAGCCCGAAAATAGTTTTGATCATTGTCTTGCATGAGTGTGTCTATCAACCACTTTGAGCTCTATGGTACTTCAGCTTTATCCAATTTCTTTTGAAAATATGGAATGAGGAAAAAATTTATATATAGTATAGTGTAGAATATAGGCTATTTATTTTTATTTTTTTATAAGTAAGAAAACTTTATATATAAGCATAAGGAGCTCCTAAATACACCGGAAGTATACACAGGAATAACCAAAGCTAACCTATAAAAAGAAAAACCCAAACAAACTCATAAGGACCAACCCTAAAACCTGCATGTAGCACCCACAACACCCATAACCGCAAGAAACCCAAAGCCCAAAAAACCAAAAAAGCCCCCCAATATTCACCCAAATCTACCCAAAAGCACCCAATCCCAACAGAAAAACAAACCCAAAAATACAAAAAAGCCCGAATTACATCTGAAAAGCAAACCCAAAATACAAATCAAACCCCAACTACAAAAGAAAAGCCACAGCTATAGCCAAGAAAAAGAACAAAAAAAAAAAAAAACTACAGTCAGTAGCGCGTGACGTCACGCGCACCGCCGAGTGGCGCTACTGTCGCCGACGCGGCGTTGAACCAACCGGAAAAACTGTCGGACGTCGCGGAATCTGCTGGAAAATCCGCTGAAGGGGCACGTGCGCGGCGAAGAGGTCCCCGACACCGTAGATCTAACTCCTAAACTTCAAAAAATCCCTTGGCCACGTGCGCCAGGACGGCGCGTGGCGTCCACCCACAACAGCGCTAACAACGGGGAAAGCCATACCATGACGGCGAAACCACCGGTGAAGCACGTGCACTGGTAGGAGGACCCAAACACAGTAGATCTACAACCCATGATGCAAAAGAACCAAAACCCACGCACGATAGCGCAGCAGCCAACCATAGAAACGGCGTCGACGGAAGAGACCGGAACAAGCCGGAGAAGGCCCAACCACTGAGAACTACACCCAAGAAATAGATAAACCCTAAGAACCCAAAGAGGCAAAGGGAAAGAGAAGAAGACGTGAGGAAAGAAGAGAAGAGGAAGGGAGGAGGGAAGAGGGGAAGAGACAAAGCTCTTCCCTCCTCCCCTAGAACAGCCACAGAAGGAGGAGAAAGAGGGGGGAAGCAGAGGAATTTGAAAAAAAGAGTGAAGAGCTTCTCTCTCTAAAAAATAGAGAGAGAGAGAGATTTTGCATCTGCATAGGCTATTTATTATTTTTTACTCATTGATTTTGCTTTTAAGGATCAAAGCTCAACCGTTGTTGATAAAAGGAAAAAGAGTATTTCATTCAGTTTCATCACAGACTTCTTTCAATATGTTTGAGTTATAATCTTAAAAGGAAAAATTTATGAATATGTTTGAGTGCAAGGTCAGTGTCCTGGCAATGGAAAACAGCACAGATAAATACTTCCTACAACTCTTTTTCATTAAAGCAAATATAAAGACCTTCCACAAGATTCTGAGGTCTTAAGTAAACCCAGTGCTTATAATTTTTGTGGGAATGGCAGACAAACTTTTGGTTTTAAAGGTTTACTCATCAGGCAATCGATTCATGCAAATCCTTATGAAAAGGGTTAAAATTGCACAGAACTGCAAAAACTCTCTTTTCATCTCTTTTTCTCTTTGTTCTTTTCTTTCACTTATTGGTGTTTTCTTAACAATCTTTTGGTTGTTAGAACGGAAGAGAAACATATACATTTTATTATTTGGGGGCCAAGGGGAAAAAAATGAAAAAGAAAAGAGGCTCTTTCTGTTTACATGTCCTCTTGTTCTACCTCTTTAGAGCATTCTCTACTACATGAAGTTTATGTGCAGGACACCAGATAGTGCACTCAGAAATCTCAATGCTTCAATTTAAATCCTATAACATTGATAAAATTTTCAACTCTTAGCACAAACAAAAACTCTAAAAGAATAAATGTCAAAATGAGATCAAAAAAAAAAAATTGCTCAAACTTGAACCACATCATGCCACAACCAGAAATCACCAGTGCAGGAAACATATGCAACTTTTGAGCATCAACAGAAAGGGTGTAGTATATGCAAAAACAAATAGACCTAATTGATATCAAAGGATAGAAAGATATAACCTCAAATAAAAAGAAAAGAAAAAGAGAATTGCACCTGCTATATAGAAGTAAGTTTGTTTTGCCTCTTGTGCATGAATGGGAAATGCTGCATAGACCTTTGCTCTTTAGTGACCAAAGCTTCCTCTCCTATTTATAAGTAAAGATCAGAGTCCCTGTCCCCAGTTGTAAGCTACAAGCTCCTCCAAAAATCAGGCCAACTCCAGCTTTTCTTACATTAGTTTCTCTGTGGCCCAATGCATGCCCCTCAGCCGCAGTAAAGCCAATAGTAGCAGCCTGGCAGGCTCTCACCCTGCCTTGGTTAGAAATATTGTCATTAACTACCCTCCTAGTTAGCTCTTTTAAGAGAAATTTACCAAGTAGATTGTTCCTTAACGGTTTGAGAGCCTTTAGGGTTCAGAATCCAGAATATGGTGAAAAGAAAACACACCATGAAGTTATAAAAGCCATTCAAGTAGATGTTTCTTCGTCTTTTTTGTCTTCTGGCTTCTTTTATTTTTGAAATAAGCTCAGTATTTCTCATGAACAGATTGAAGACGTGTCGTCATGTAAATAAACTTTGGTTGATGTCGTATCAATTTCGTTTGTTAAGGGAGAATAGTCCAAACATAAAATACTCAAAAACTACTTTTATTTTTATGTCACATCAAAACAATTTTTCAACCAAAAGGTACCCTTATGAGTTTTTCAAATTTGTTTTCCCTTGTGAGCCATCCAGTTGCCATGGGGAAAAATTAACAAGATATGGGATATATATATATATATATATATATATATATATATATATATTCTTACGGCAATGTGGGGTCAAAAATGGCAATTTCCCAATTCAGAGTTGTCTTTTGTTTCGTCTTTATTAAAGGCCTTAAGGGAACCCCCAAAAAAGAACAAAAGTAGTGAGAATCACCTCTTGCCTTGCATTTCACTTCAAGGGCTTAAGGGAACCAAAGAAAGCAGCATCAAGAATCACCATTTGCCTTGCATTTCACATCAAGGGCTTTAGGGAACCAAAGAAAGCATTAGCAAGTATCACCATCGTCCTTGCATTTCACTTAAAGGGCTAAGGGAACCAAGGATAGCATAAGCAAGAATCATTTGCTTCACATTTCACTTCCGGTATAATCCTGCTCTTACAGGATTGGGATATATAGGGAAATGAACTGAATTTTGAGAGGGCGATAAAATTTTTAAAATTGATTTTGGCACGAATGCATACAGTTTGAACTCATCGCCATTGAAATTTTTGACAAAATGAGAAGTATTACATTTCAACTTATTTCAGCTTAGATTTTGAAGAGCTCTGAAGAGGCTTTGCCACCGGTCGGGCAGGGGCACTCCTAACAACCTTCTTCACATCATACTTTACGGATGAGAAGGCACAGATCAGGGCAATCAACATTGTTGGGTAGACATAGACGGCTTTTGTAGGATCTGTATTTACTGGCTTCCCCAAAATCCCTTCCTTTACAAGACCCCAAATTACAAGAAGTGTCCCAAACATGTTCATCCTCCCTGGTCTTAGAAGACCCACAAGCGCTCCTGCCACAGAGAAGTAGCTTCCTGCAAGAACCTGGTACAAAAACGACAATATTGAGATCAAAAAACCGACGGATAAATCAAAAAAGGAATCCTGAAGGAACTATATGTAGAATCAAATTAGTTAAAAGGATAGACCCGGCAGTTCATTCAAGGGTAACATGATAGTTATGAAATTAAAGTAACTTGAAGGACAAAAATGAAAGCAGAACTAATCAGTGATCTATATTCAAGGCTATCTATTTGAAATTGTCAGTTGCAAGAGGGCCCTTAAGTGGCAAGGATAAAGAAACTCAATTATCTAATCTTCTTAAACTTCATCAACAACCTAACAATGATTCTAATCACATAAGGAGAAGATAGATAAGTCATAACTGAAGGAAATGATTGGACAAAGAGGATTCATGTAGTCAACCCCGAGGAGTTCGAAAAAGGCTAGGTTGAGTTGTAGTGAATAATTCAGAAATTCATGGGAAAATGTTGGGGAGAACCAGTTATACTGCTCCAATAAGACAAGATTTCCAGGAAAGAAATCAATGGCAGATGTTAACGTCAAGATTGCTAGGAAGCATCAAAACAAAAATTGGCTGCCACCTTGATATTTTTCTCCATTATTGGAAATCTCGCAAATGATGTGGAATCATTATATTAATGACATGCAGACCATTAACAGGGTGGGCAGGAGGAATAAAGCACACCAAACAGAAACTAGTTCATGATCAACTAAAATATCTAGAGTCTATTGTCATATCGATGGCTGTTTTAGACCTAGCAAAAGACATTAATTGAGGGACCATTAATACAATATTAGGTGCCTCCATCCCCCCCTATAGATCTTTAGACTTCCTCAAACAATCTGAATATGCATTAAAACAATTAAAAAGGGCAATGATCAGTTATTAAACAGAACCTCTAGGCGTTGGAGATCAGTTACTGCAGGAGCTTCCTTCACACTGGTCAAGTTATAGATATCTAACAGGTTATCCCAGCTCGGAATAGTCATGTTCTTAACAAGGCCATTTGCAGCAGCACCAGGGTACAAAAGGGTCTTCACAACAGCAACAGGAAAGATCTCACTTGCAATCAATTGGGAGGATGTTACATGCAATGGTGTTGTACACATACCAGATCTGCATGAGACCCTGTCAAAGTAAAAATATAAGTACCTTACTCAAATGCAGCAATAAACTACAATATTATCTTCAGTAATTGATGTATTTACAAATCAACACAATCATGGAATAAGAAGAAACATCTTTAGTCAGTGTACCTACGCAGATTTTAATCAAGAAAGGGCATTGGAACAGACAGAAAACTCAATATGTTGAAAGAACTTCTAGAAAATGCACATAGAAGTTATTGGGATATACTTGTCGAAGGGTGCCCGGTTGACTCTTATTAAAAGTACGCTCTCCAACATTCCCACTTATTACTTATCTTTGTTTCCTATTCCAGTGAGGGTGGCTAATCGTCTTGATAAAATTCAAAAGGATTTTCTTTGGGGAGGCATTGGTGGCGAGAAAAAATTTCATCTAGTGAATTGGAACAAGATTTGTACGCCTTTGTATGCAGGTGGGTTGGAAGTTCACAATCTCATCCAGTTCAATCGAGCGCTACTGGGTAAATGGTTGTGGAGATATGGTAGGGAGAGAGAGGCTTTATGGCGGTTGGTGATTGGTGATTGATGCCAAATTCCAGAGTCTGGAGGGTGGGTGGTGCTCGAAAGAGGTTTCGGGTTCTTTCGGAGTGGGTGTATGGAAACATATAAGGAGGGGGTGGGAGAAATTCCGCAACTTCGTTTGTTTTGAAGTGGGGAGTGAATCAAATATTAGCTTTTGGCAAGATTGGTGGTGTGGGGATGGTTCCTTGAAGCAATGCTTTCCAGCTCTTTTTTCTATAGTAAGGAACAAAGACGCGTTGGTGGCGGATAATTTGGTGGTTCATAATGGTGTACTTCAGTGGAATGTTCTTTTCACAAGACAAATCCAGGATTGGGAGATGGACATGGTCCTTTCTTTCTTCGATCGATTATATTCCACTTCGACTCGTCAAGGAGAGAGTGACAGATTAGTGTGGAATCCCTCCAAAAAAGGTTTATTTGAGGTGAGATCCTTCTACGATGAGCTCATTAAGGAAGATGGCCCTTATTTTCCTTGGAAGAATATTTGGCGTGTTAAGGCTCCAACAAGGGTGGCTTTCTTCGTTTGGTCAGCGGCTTTGGGCAAAATATTGACGCATGATAACTTGCGTAAGAGGAATGTAATAGTACTGGAGTGGTGCTGTTTATGCAAGAAGAGTGGGGAGTCTATAGATCACTTGTTGCTTCATTGCGAGGTCGCCCAGGCTCTTTGGAGCTACATTCTTATTTTATTTGGGGTTGAGTGGGTTATGCCACGAACGGTGTTGGAGTTGTTAAAGAGTTGGGGAGCGGCAATGGGGAATGGTCAAGCTATAGAGGCTTGGCGTTTAGCTCCTTTGTGCTTGCTTTGGTGTATTTGGAGGGAGCGGAATGCTCGTCTGTTTGAAGATGTAGAGACATCTATGGTGGAGCTTCGGAAGCGGCTGATCGATACTTTATATTTTTGGATAGCGCCACACCATAGTTTGAGTGTATTTACTTATGTAGATTTCTTAAATTTATTTTCTGTTCGACCCTGTTAGGGGCTCTCTTGTATACTTCCCGTGTATAAGGGTTGCGCCCCTCTGCGCTTTTTAATAAATTGCTATTACTTATCAAAAAAAAAAAAAAAAACATAGAAGTTATTGGGATAACATGAAATGAAATGGCCATCACAGATTTAGGACACTCCAGGGGAAAGTAATCTTAATAATATGTAGGCTTCTGCCAAGTATGGACAACTACTGTCGTGGAAGCCCACAGCATCAAAGGTGTCCCAAAATACCCTCAGAAGCAGTCAGCTGCCCAAAACAGTGCAATCTTGTTTTCTAGTTAAACATGCTGGTGGCGACTCGCCTGCTAGTGGAAAATAGACAGGTTTTCTCACATTGCTGTTAGGGAGAAGTGTTTGTGAAATATTGTCCAGGGAAAAGTTGGAATGATAAGATAAAATGGCATCAAACACAGTGTTGCACTGTATTGCTGAGTACTTTGGTAGAAAATTTGGGAAGGCATCAAACACAGTGTTGCACTGTATTGCAGTGTACTTTGATAGACATAACGATGTGGGCAACAAAAGAAAAGGTTTTATTTTTTATTTAAATTTTAGAAGCAGTGGTATTTCTTTGATTTTTAGAATTTATAGAGAAGGGCTGTACTATTTTTTTTTTTTTTATAAGTATAGTATATTTCAAAAAAAATGCAAAGGGACGCAACCCAAAGTACAAAGGATGTATACATGATGTCCCTAATCTAAAGAGAAAGAATAACACAAATTTAAAAAATCAGAATAAGAACAATCAAACATAGACTGTAGCGTCACTCTCCACGTAAAGAAGGTTTATATCTCCAACTTCTTCAAATTACGCGAACCAGTCTCACAATCTTCAAAACTGCATACATTCTATTCCTTCCATAGACACCACATCAAACACAATGGAACCATTCTCCAAATCGGCACCAACAACCGGTTGCCCCTTTGCCCCCTCCAACTCCCCAACATCTCTATCACAGATCGAGACATAACCCACGCAACACCAAACAATTGCAATATTGTACTCCACAATTCTATAGCAAGAACAAATGATCAATGGACTCTCCACAAGTCTTACACATATAGCACCACTCGATCAACAATAATATTCCTCTTGCGTAAATTATTCAACGTTAGAATTTTACCTAAAGTCGTCGTCCACACAAAGAAAGCCACTCTCGGAGGAACCTTAACTTTCCAAATACTCTTTCAAGGAAAAGAAGCTTGTATAGGAAGAGATAATACCTTATAATAAGACATCACTTCAAATGATTTCCTTCTCGAAGGAATCCAACAAATTTTATCCTCTCCTTCATACCTTACTTTAAGAGAATACAACATCTCAAAAAATATAGAGACCACTTCCACCTCCCAATCATTTGTACTTATGGAACAGTTCTTTGTTATGGGTTTCATTCCTTATTAAGTTTCATTTGTTATTTACTTCGAGATAATTAGTCAAAGCCTATTAAGTCTGAGTCCAATTAATTGTCTATTTATATGGATATAATTTTTTTTATAGAATATAAAAGACGTGTTGCTAAAATTTCAGAAGCTACAAAGCTTTGTTTGAGGTTTGTATAATGCAACCCCAATTCAAGGTGTGATGCCAAGGAAATTTTAGATGTGATACTTAAGAAAACTAGGAGTGAATCCTATATATCTTGTATCTTCTTCTTTTTCTTTTTTCACTTTGAGTTCTAGCAACTTTATCTCCCTCTAAACCCTAAGATCCGTAGAATAGAAACCCTTTCATCCATCCATCAAGTAGACTCTAAACTACACAAAAATTGAATTTACTGTGTCTCGGGTTACTGCTTACAGCCCTGGAACATTAGTCCAAAACTTGCACCTAATTTGGTTGGCTATTTAAACAACGTTTTCAGTGTTTAAACACAAAAAAAAAAAAACACTTTTTAAACATTAGTTACCCAAATAAGTTTCCAGATGCGATCTCACAGAAAACACTTTGGAGTAATTACCTTTCCCCCCCTCCCTCAACTACCGGCAATTGTCTACATGCCACCACGAACTGACACATCGACCAAAAGAGAGCATGGAACTAACATTTTCATACCGTTACCCCCTTTCCATTAGGGAATCTCGTTAAATCGGACGGAATATTCTATTTTTAGACGTTAAATTTTGTTTAAAGACAAAAATGCCATCAATCAGTAATTTAATAAAAAATATTAAACCTAATATATATATATATATATATATATATATATATATATTTTAAAAAAGAAAAAGAAAAAGAAAGGGAGGCTGCCACCTCTTAGGGCGGGGGCCGCGAGCCACTCTCAAAGGTGGCACCAGCCACCCCAGGTTCCAAGGTGGCCGCGCGGCCACCCTAGGTTCCGGGGTGGCCGCAAGCCACCCCCCCCCCTAAGGTGGCCCCTTTCTTTCCTTTGTTTTTTTGTTTTTTTGTTTTATTTGTTTAATTTTGAGCGTATTTTATATAAATTTTGATTTTAAGTTGAGGGGTATTTGAGTCTTTTCATGAATTTGACTGACGGAAGGGAAGTAACGGTATGAAAATAGTAGTTTCATACTCTCTTTTGGTCGAGGTGTCAGTTCATGGTGGCATGTTGACAATAGCCAGTAGTTGATGGGGGAAAATGTAATTACCCCAACACTTTTTAGTTTTCATTTTCAAAAAACAAACCACAGTAAAAAAAACAAAATAACACTTTTAGAAAACTTCCCCTACTTTCAAATAAGAATGTTTTCAAAACACATGCTCAAGTTTTCAAAAACAAGTGTATGATCCTCCTATTAAAAAGAAATAAATAAATAAAATTAAAAAAGAAAATGAGTAAAAAAGAAAATGGAAAAATAGGTTGTGGTGGGCACGACTCAACCACAGCCATGGCTGGGTCGTGCAACCGCCACAGCTAGGTCATACCCAACCACCACTGTGGTTGGGTTTCCCAGCCACAGCCATGGTCAGTTCCTCGGCAGCGGCTGGGGTCGTGACCAACCATGGCCACCGTGGCTAGGCACGACCCAACTGTGGCGATTGGGTCATATCTAGCCGCAGCCATGCTACGCACAACCTAACCACAGTCATAGCTAGGTTACCCAGCCACCATGGTCAGGTCATGACCTAGCCTCTTTTTTTTCTCTTGATTATTTTTTATCATTTTTTTTATTTACTTGACAGAAAAATGGACGAAGGTCGCAAGTTTAAAATGATTGTAAACTAAGGTCCTAAATTTGCAAATTTTAAAATTGTTGTCTAAAAGTCAAAATCGGGTAAATTACAAGAGGGTTCCATAACATTTTCTCAAGATAAAAATAGAAACTCATGGATGGATTCAGTAATTTTTCGTTTTTGTTTTATTTTTTGGGAAAAATACTCATACCCTCAAACTACTACTCCATTCTCAATGTCCCTTCCAAACTATTGATTAAGTCAATATCCCCCCCCCCCCCCCCCCCCCCTCCCCCCTAAAACTATCAAAATTTGTCAATGTTCCCCCCAATGACAAAAATACCCTTCATAAAAATTTAAAAAATAAATAAAAAAATTAAAATTTAAAAAGTAAGGGGGTGGCTCGGCCAACCCCATGGCCTCATGGGTGGTTCAGCCACCCCCTATTTTGGCCAAAGGGGTTGGCCGAGCCATCCCCATTTGGCCAAGGGGGCCCCTTGGTTTTTTTAGTTCTTTTATATATATATATATATATATATATATATATATATATATATATATATATATATATATATTTTTAGTTTTTTTTTTTTTTTTCGAATTTATAAGGGTATTTTTGTCTTATTAAAAAAATTAAGGTCATTTTTATCTTTTTACTAGCTTTGGGGGGGACATTGACAAATTTTGATAGTTTGGGGAGAAGGGGGGGACATTGACAATAAGGTAGTAGTTTGAGGGGAGTACATGTACTTTTCCTTTTATTTTTTTATGTTTTGAAAAATTGTTTTCAATGTTACTTCCAAACACTTTGAGTATTTTTCTGTCAAAAACACTTTTCAAACATAGTCATCCAAACAAGTTTTCAGATGTGAACCTCATTCTCAATTTTCAAACGCTGAAAACACTTCTCAAAAACTCATCCAAACACACTCTTGACTTATCCTCTTTGTCTCTCCTCCAAATCCTACCCTAAATCTTGCCTTGTTTTAGAAACTCTAGATTCCCTCCTAACTTTTATTTACCTTTACCACCATGATGTCTTGAAGCTCGCTCTTCCTAAAGCCCACAACAAATAACTGTCCAGAAACTCTTGCAATTTCACCACTCTTTCCAGCCCTTTAAAAGGCTTCAAAATTAAAACTTTCATAAGCTGATTTGAACCATAACCTCAATCCTAGAAGCATCCAAAGCCTGCTGTATTACACCAATTTGATGTCAAAGCTTTAAACTCCTTACCAGATCCAAAAACAATCCCCTTTTATATCCTTAAAGGCTATCAGTCACACACTACCCCTTTCAACCCATCAAAACCTAACCTAAATTGATTAACATCCAACAATATCGAAACTTGAACTGGAATAATGTACGTATATAGATAGTGTTTAGTAAATATTTCTTACAAGGATTTAAAAATGATGAAGCTAAATTGTATACTTCCATATGGTTTCTGTTTGTAAAGAAGTCCAAAAGAGTGGATTACACTTCGATTTAATGATAGGAATAGTTCGTTAAGTTACAAATACAGATAACAGGACTTGACTACTAAAAAATAAGTTCATTGCAATAGAAAGCATTACATAAGTTCGGCTAAATAGATTGATCTAAACTTCACATCGATAACAATATAAAGATCATGACACCAAGTGCTAAGCTAGTAATATATGGGAACACATTAAGTACTTCCTCAACTTGAAGGGCCTCCTCTGAATTTCACAATTTATGAAACCATTCAAGATTTTAGTCCCTCAAACATCATGTTTATTGGAATATAATTTCATTACCAATGTTTAGGTGCTCAATTGACGTAGCTTAATTTGTTGCAAATGAGAGGATATGAAACAGCCTATTCGCTTTATGATAGCTATGCATTTTTGTCATGACCTAAAGAATTGCAAGCCACATCTACGTACTATCCAAAAAGTCTAGTCACAATTAGAACTCTCTTTAATTGCTTATATAGCTTGGTTCCACCTACTACACACCAAATGTAGAACTTAAGACATGCTTATGCAACAGCTTCACAATCCACAGAATTTTGATATCAAATCTCTCACTCAAATCTTTGATATCCTCATCAAGAATTATGTTGCACTGTAGTACCCCTACGCAGTATGATGTTACTATGTAGGTTCGACTATTTGTCACAACTCATCTGCATGATATCCTAAAAGGACTAGTCACAATTAAGACTTCCTTGAAGTCACTTATATAGCCTAGTTCTACCTAGTGCACACCCAATGCAGAACTTTCTCATATGTCCACACAACGGTTTCGCAATCCACACACTCCAAAGCATCATAATCTTTCCCACTCAAATCTCTCCAACCTGATCATGGCCCACGTTGCACTGTAATACCTTTACGTCGTTTGGCTTTACTAGGTTGGCTTTAACAAAGTTTGCCACAACCAAAATGAGTAATCATAATTAGAACTCCTTTATAAGTTAAAATCACTTATATAACCCAGTTCCACTAAATTTTTTTTTTTTTTATAAGTAAGAATTCATTAAAAAACGCAGAGGGGCGCAACCCTAGTACACAGAAAGTATACAAAGGAGCCCCTAATTAAAGGACCGAAACGAACAAGAAAGTAAAAAATCAGCGTACGGCATACTACCCAAGCTATGCGACGAAACTAAATATATTTTTTTTTATGAATAATAAGATCTTATTGAGAAAAAAGGGTTAAACCCACTAAATATATATCCAATATAGAGGTTTTAGCACATGCTCATGCAATGCATTCACAATCCACACAATCCGAGGTATCACAATCTCCTCCACTCAAAATCCTTAATTTCCTTGTCACAACTCACGTTGTACTGCAATGTCCCTATGCCACATAAGTTATTAGGTTGGCTTTGATACCATTTGTCACAACATAGGGACGTGCTAATTACATCAATGAGATACCCCAAAAGGATTAGTCACAATTAGAACTGTTGAAATCGCTTACATAACTGTTACGATCTTGAGTGACTGAACGCGTAACGGGTTTGTGAACTGGAAAATTACCAGGATCGTTCTTCCTTAATTTCCCTATTTTAGAGAAAAGAAAGATAAAACAATTCTAGTTTGTAGGATTTTCGAGGAATCCTGAACCTCCTTTGTAGAGCAATTAGAGGAGCTCTAGACTCGTACAAACACAAGGTTTGAATAATTTCTTAGTTACCTCCATTCCATAGCAATGCAGCTTATTTACAGAAATACAATAGAGTTCTACTTAAAACAGGACACTAAGACTCCTGGTAGCATACCAGTGACTCACATAAAGATAAATACTAAAAAGAAGATTAACAAAGAGATAAAGATAACTGCTAACAAGCTAAAGATAACTTGATAGACTCCTAACAACAAACCAAATAGAATTGAATTACTAATACCCCACATAGATAAAGATAAACTAGAGAAACTACTACTGCATTGCAATCCACCACTCAGCATTCCAGCCCCTTAGCCACGTACACGCAACAATAACCCTATTCCACCCACTACACATCTAATGTGGGACTTAGTATATGCCCTTACAACGCCTTCAGGCCCTTCACATTCTACATAATTCAAAACTCTTTCTCACCATTGTGATAAAATAATAAGTGTTAACTACAAAATCGAAGGACTCTTAATACAATTGTTGATGAAAGGACACCATCATTCTAGTTCATAACAACTTCTTCAACCAACACAAAGCTGGAATTTTACACAACTGCAACAACGCTATTAGAGATTCAATACAAATATCAATATACAACATAATCAATAAGGATGCAGTGGGGTGCGTCTTTCCACCCCATCCCTACCCCCACAAGTTTAAGCCTCTCTTTATATGTCACATACACAAAATGAGGCAACATCTTAATCCCCTCCTCGCCCCCATATTAAAATTTTCAATACCCACCCCCAATCCACCCTGCCCATTAACCCAAAAAGCCAAGCAATTCCAAGAAGAAAAATAAACTCTAAAGCAACCAAAGCCTAGCAATTTCAAGAAGGAAATAAGATAAAAGAGAGAGGGAAAAAAATGATGGCTATTTTGGAGCAATGAGTATGTCTGCATGGGAGATAGAGAAACGACTATTGCATGGTATTTGGAAGATATATAGTGCCCATTTGGTGTAGCTTTTTGAAGGCAAAAACATGTTAAACGAGAACATGGAAACCGAGCGTCTTGTAGCTAAGTTCAAAATGTGAAAATTGCAAAATTTAAGATTCAAAAGCGCATTTTGGAAAAGCAGGAAGGGAGATGCTTCTCCAAAACGCACATTTGTCCACATTTTACCAAATTCGCTTTCTCAAAAAGCTATCCCAAACAATTAGAAGAAAAAATTGTAAATATATTAAAGATGTGGTGGGACGAGGCCACCTAAATCTGTCCTCGCTTCATACCCCAAGACAGGTTATAGTTAAAACCCTAATATCCACCCATGCCCGCCCCATTAAGAGCGAAGATGGCACAAGTAACCCTTTTAACCCGCCCATCGCCATCTGTAATAATGAACCTTCCTTTAATCCTTCTGGGCGATTATGAAATTTCCAAGCAATAACTACCCAGGTGCTAAAACCAGCAAAAACTAACTAATTTCCTATCGCAAACAGGTTGAGTAATTACATTTTGAGGAGAACTCAACAAGGAACTAGATCACTTTTCA
Organism: Alnus glutinosa; assembly: GCF_958979055.1. NCBI lineage: Eukaryota > Viridiplantae > Streptophyta > Magnoliopsida > Fagales > Betulaceae > Alnus > Alnus glutinosa. Next base: position 4,698,874 of record NC_084891.1, on the reverse strand, counting down.
ACTGTGTAGTTCTTTTCTATAACAACCACGATACCAATAGATAAGATCAAGATTTACATGTAAATTTAAGTGCCCATATGACAGCATATCTTTTTTGCATTTTTTTTCTTCAGGGCTGCCATTTAATAGCATATCGAATTCAAAAACAAAAATGGAAGAGTAATGAATAATCAGTGAATTGGGTTTGTGGGGCAGAGGATGTGATAAAAGAGTCTGAAAAGGTTGTACCTGAAAAGAGGGATCTGAAGGATGATTAGGAAGAAGTAGATGCGCGATGCTATCGATGAGAGATTGCTCGCCAGTCTCTTTGCTGATGACGATGATGATGATGAAGAAGAAGAAGTTGCCATTATTGGGAGAGAGCGAGAGAGGGGCTCTGGTGCTTCTTGACGCAGCTGCTACCTAATCAGTGGCCCTAAAGGCTTAATTTAATTGCATCTCTTATTTTATATTGCATTCATATATATATGTTTATTTAATATATTAGACATCCAAAAAAAAAGTTTAATTAAGCTGGATAAATATCCTTTAATATTTGTTACGCGAAATAGCAATTTTATTGAAAAAATAAATAAAATAGACATGCAAAAAAAGATATATATTAGTCATTTTACATTCAAAAAAAAGTTTAATTAAGTTGGATCAAGATCCTTTAATATTTCATACGCGAAATAGCTATTTTATTGAAAAAATAAACAATTATTATTATTATTAAAAATAAAATAAAAGAAAAGATGCAAAATTAGTCTTTGTGATTAGCTTAATTTATAAATCGATTTCTATTGTATCAAAGTGAATTCAGAGGTCTCTAGAATATGTCAAAAAAACAATTTAGTCACTGGATGCAAATTTCGTTAAAACATTTGACGGATTTTGTTAAGTGTTACGTCGAAGCCAATAAATTGACGACATGTATTACTCTTATATATATATATATATATAACTTTAAAAAAGAATAAAAAAAAATAAAGAAATTAGTTGTTGTTGGTTCTGCAGCCACCTCCATGAGCTGGGGAAGGCTCGTAGGCCACCCTTTTACTTTTTTCTTCTATCTTTTTTTTTAAAAAAAAATAAATATAATTAATATAAGTTTTTTATATATATATTTATATTTTTAGTATATTTATATTTTTTTTAATTAAGAGTGGCATGTGTCGTCATTTTATTAGCGTTGACGTGGCACCCAACGGAATGCGTCAGATGTTTTAACGAAATTTGACTTCATGGACTAATTTTTTTTTTTTTTTTTTTATTTTTTTTTTTTTGCATACCCCAGGGACTTCTGAATTCACTTTGATACGATAGAAAGCGATTCGTAAATTAAGCCAACTACAGAGACTGATTTCACATTTTTTTCCTAAAAGAAATTTGAATGGGATATCGGTTCATATTTTTTAGTTTAGTTGTAATACCGAAATAGAATATTGAGAGTGTCTTTGACACTGCAATTTCGCAAATCAAAAGTGTGATTTTACACCAAATCGTAGAAACTATATCGTTTAGAAGTTTGTTTTTTAAAAATTAAAATTTGGAAACGTAAAAAAAAAAAAAAAAAAAAAAAAAAAAAAAAAAAAAAAAAAAAAAAAAAAAAAGGTGTTTTCAAATCGCATGCAATGAGGTACGTTTTTTAAAACGCACAATTTTATAGGCTAAACTGTGATTTTAAAAGCCAAACTGTAACTGCGTTTTAAAAACTCACACATTTTGAAATTGCAAACTCAAACAAACAACAAATATCTACTTCATTTGCTTGGTAGAGTACAATACATTGATAAATAGAATCATATTGTAACCAAATTTCTTAAAATAATCTACCCAAAAAAAAATTATAATACAAATCTATTTTACATTTTTAAGAATTTTTTTTATTTATAACTACTATTTTAATTTGTGCATGATGATGATGATGTGATCAACAAAATGAGCGAATAAGAACCAATAAAGTTTTATTCTGAATTAGGTTGAAAAAATTTTATTCAATTCAATCTATTAAACTAACATGTACAAATATAATATTTGTGATTGCATGCATTTTTAATCCTCATAAGCAATTTTAACATGACACGTGATTTTTTTTAAAATTTCAAATTTTTTATTAGAACACGTTATTCAAATGCATATAAAAATCACATGTATTTTGAACATATGTCAACTTAAAAGGCTAGGTTGAAAAGAAAATTTCCTTCGAGCTAGTTTCAAGAAGAAAAAAAAAATTTAATCGACCTAAATTAGTCTGTTTGATTTGGATTTCCAGGTACTAAGAATCGAATTGCGCCCTTAATAGGCTTGTTTTTGCTATAAGAAAAAAAAAAAAAAAATTTGAAAACCCCTAAAACATTGTTGTGTATGCCTAAGGACAATTAAAAACGGGCATTAGGATTGGATCATATTGAAATACTTAGAAAACATCAATATTTCATTGAATTGAAAGAAAAAATAAAATAAAAATTACAAATATTATCCTTACATTTTGATGTTAACTAGTGTCATTTTGATCCTTAAACGTTCAATTTGAACACGTTATCCCTTAATTTCTTAAACATTACATTTACGTTGAATTGAACCATTTGTTGAAACTAACAAATTTAAAATCGTTAAATGATATTATTGTCCTTTATTATTTATCTAAATTATAAAAACAACCACTCTTTTCTGTTAATAAACAGATTTTCCCCCACTTCTTCTAATAACCCCTAAAATCCGATCAGCTTGAATTTGCGATTTCAAAAAACACTCCCTTCGTGGCATTTGAATTTGCAGTTTCAAAAACCACTCCCTGAGTGGCGGACTGGTTTACAACTAATTCTTAAAAACTAATCTACTAAATTGTGAAATGTTCTTTCAAATGTAAAAATCACATATTTTTTTAATAACATGTATTTCTCACATATTTTCTAATAACATTAATAGATATTTTAAAAACACATATCAATTACTTTATTAAACTAATTTAAATTAGCTACAAATTAGTTTGTAGCAATATATATTAGACATACATGTACATACATACATCTGCGTTAGGTTTTGCTTTAGAAGAAGAGGTGAAGGACATGTGATGTGATTTTTTTTTTTTTTATAAGTAGATTTCATTGAAAAGAAAGCGTAAAGCGCCCATACGTACACAGGAAGTATACACAGAAGAACCACAGCTAACCCGAAAAACCCAAAAAAAACCCAGGAAACAGCCCCCACGTCAAAACTTAGAAAACAAAGAACCAACTAAAATACCACCAGCAAAAGAAACCAAACAGCACCCAAAACACCAAGAAAACCGGAGAACAACCCACCAAAAAAAACCTCAAAGCAACCAACCCACAAAAGGAAGGCAGAGGACAGAGAGGCACGCAATTCAGGCTAATTTGAAGGCAAGAGGACAGAAGGGCGTGGGCCAAAAAACAAATGATATCCCCTCAAATCTGACAACTCTGGCCGGGAAAATCTACTCTAGTCGAGAAAATCTCCCTGATCTGGGAACTGTGGTCGGCACTGATCAGGGAACTATGGTCGAGAAAATCTCATCTGATTTGGAAACTAAGATCGGGAAAATTTGTCACAATCCCAAGAAATCAATTATTTTAAAAAGTGTGTCATCATCTCTTGGGATTTATGACACATCATTTTGAGACCTATTTTTGAAAAAAAATTTGAGAATTCTACCATTTCTCTATTCTCATTGCCCGACCAAGTTATACAGGTCGACCGTGAAAATTGGGGGGCCGGGGGGGGGGGGGGGGGGGGGGGGGGGGCAACTCGGTACACAGAAGATGGTGAAAGTGACCTAACTCTTACGGGAACAGCCACTGTACTGACAAGGACACACAAGCAAGCACCCATGGCATATGAAAATGCAGACTCGAAAGCTTCCTATCAATAGCAAATCATTACTAAAAGTGCCAGAGGGCTTTCTTCCAATGAGTTAAGAGTCTCAAAGAGGGCCATTCTTAATCAATAGATCCAATCCTACAAGGAAAAACGCATCTACGCCATCACAGTTCGGACGCCAACCAGGCTATCTCAACAAACACGGACAGTTCCACAATTATGGGGTACTTTTCTTATACTCATGCCGGTCGCGGATGGTATGCATCCCCTGCCGGTCGCAGATGGTATGCATCCCCACCCGGTCCGGGCATAAAAAAGCCAACTGAATATCTAACTTTTTATAGTTTCAAACAACATGGAGAGCCGCATATAGATCTTAAAAAGTACAGAAATAAAAGAAAGATGGCTTAGTTTAGATGTGGTCGTCAGCTTGGGTGCATCGGTGCATGTAGAGCTAAATTAAAACAAAACACCATAAATTGAGAAATAAATTGAAAAGGAAATTCAAGAGAGAAAAGTAGAGGGGGGGCTGCAGCGATTGCATGTGACGGGCAAGAAATCAATCTGCCTGCAATCTTCGACGGTGCAATGCTTCCCCAGATAGCAGCATTACTCCATACTTGTTCAGTGTTTAGTTGAGACCCTAAAACATGGTATAGTTGGTATGGAAAATATTTCACCGTAGAAATCAACTTAAAAACCACCCCAAAGTAGTAAAAAACACCGCAATAATTCCAAAAAGAAAAATCCACCACAAGAAAACCAAAAATTGTAAGAAAGTATGACAAGAGAAGGGGAGTTCTTTTTTGGGGAGGAGAAGGGAAGATGAGAGCGACATGGAGGGGGGACATGGAGATATGCGGTTGGAGGGAATAGGGATGATAAGCTAGAAGCGAAGGGAAGACATTATTAAGACAATGAATCAAATTCCACAATGTTTATGTTTTGTTTTTTATATTTCACCTGCATCAAATACGGGGAAATTGAGGAGAAAAAAATTCCTGAAAAATACATGAATACACCCTTTAAGGGATAGATTTATGTAATGAGATCCATCTAACTTTAATTTTGCCAATGGTATGGAACAATTCACGATGAATCAAAATGACCCAAGATTGCAGTATCCATGCAAAACCAAACATAAAGCTAAAATAGGAATTAAACCGTCCAAATCAAAACTTTTTAATTAGTTCCTTGAAAGAAATAGAAAACATTCTCAAGCATCAACCATCAACCATCAAGCCTCAAGCCTCTCAGGCTCCTCCACAAAAAGCTTACCAACTGGTTTGGCCAACAGGTCTGTATGCTCTTGGAACGGAGACTTTGTGAAGCGAGTTTCCCTCCAGAATTCAGGTGTAAGAAACCCGTAACTTAACATTAGACATTCAAAAGTTGCCTGCAGAGAGAGAGAATGATCAACGAGTAACTCAATCAAACAAACCAAATTGATTAGAGACGAGTTAAAAACCAAACCTTCACAAAGTTTCCAAGAGTCTTAGTGGAGCCCCTGGATGAGGTAAACACGTCATCAATCCCAGCAAACTGGAGGACCTTCTTGGGAACCCTGGCAGCCACAATTCCGGCTCCACGTGGTGCAGGCACCATGCGCACCGTGACGGACCCACACTTGCCGGTGACCTTACACGGCACGGTATGGGGCTTCCCGATCTTGTTACCCCAGTAACCCCTCCTAACGGGAATCACAGATAGCTTGGCAAGTATGATGGCGCCACGTATGGCGGTCGCCACCTCCTTTGCACACTTAACGCCGAGACCCACGTGACCGTTGCTGTCGCCGACCACGACGAAGGCCTTGAAGCGAGTGCGCTGACCAGCCCGGGTCTGCTTCTGGACTGGCATGATCTTCATGACCTCGTCCTTGAGGCCAGGGCAGAGATTGTCCACGATCTGGTGCTCCTTGATGGGCAGAGAGTGCAGGTAGATCTGCTCCAATGACTTGATCTTCCCGTCCTTGACGAGACGCCCCAGCTTTGTCACTGGCACCCACTTCTCCTCCTCGTCACGACGTCCCCTGCGCCGGCCTCCGCGGCCACGGTCTCCCCGTCCACGGTCTCCCCTCGAACGACCACCACCGAAGCCTCGCCCGAATCCACCGCGGTCACCTCCACCTCGGTCAGCTCCACCGCGGTCAGCCATGTTTGTGGTGGTAGAAATATGAGAGAGAGAAGAGAGAGAGAGAAGATAGGGTAGGGTTCGAGAGAGTGAGAGCGCGCAGAGAAATGGAATATCGGCACTTAGGAAGATGATTGATTTTATACGGGGAGAGGGGACTAGGGTTTTGGGGAGGTGTTTGGGTGATGTTTGGTTACGGGGTTGCCTAAAGCCTGTTGTGGGGTGGAAGAGATTTCGGCTTCTTTCCGATTGTTTGGATGATGGGATTTTTGATTGGCTTCTAATGAAGAATAGAGTTGGTTGTTATGTGAAGTACCGCTGTCAATTTTTTATATAAATTGTGAATTGGACTTGAATTTGATACTGATATAATAATGAATAATGATTCAATGCCATCTAAATATACAATTTTTCATCACCTTGTCTATGTGATAAGGTGATCATCCACTACTTTTTGAGTTTTTTTATTTTTTAAAAATAAATTAAAGTGGGGGACCACCTTGCCACATAGATAAGGTGGTGAAAAGTTGTATATTTAGGTGGTAGTGAATCTTTACTCTATAATAATAGATAATTTTTTATATGTCTTGTAAATTTGACATAAATTTAATATAAAATTAGAAAATTTGAATTAAGGAGTTTGAGACATTTAATTAAATGGGTTCGGTTAGTGTTTGTATTGACGACCTTTTTTTTTTTATTTTTTTTTTAACATACTAAATGGATCATCGCAATAGCACGGCTACTTGTCGCTCAAGTAATATATGGTACGCGCCCATTACATCTACCTGATAATCCGAGTTACATGTAACAGAGGAATACAATAATCATTGTGCAGCGAAACACATATCAAAGCGAAAATACACTTTTACAACGTAATTGTTAATCACAAAAGAGTCATATACAAGTCTATCTGTTTAAGGCTTCTAAAGCATATTACTTTAATTACATACCAAAAGACTGGCTCTACAAAATACAAGTATTATGCAAGAAACGAGCCAACAACAAAAGACTACCACAATGGGACATCCGAGTCTGCATCACTGCAGCTCCAACTATATGCCTCAGTCGCAATACCTCAAATATTGTGTTACAGGATCATCCGCTAAACCTATAGCCAAAGCATCAATATTTGTACGCATATGATTATATAAAATAATAAAATATACTAATGGGATTTTGGGCTGAAAGAAGCACTAAACTTATGTCACTTTGACTTTGGATTCTGTGTTCACATACTTTGGGCTTATTTGGCAAGGAAGATAAAATTCTTCCTCATTCTCTTTACTTTTCTAAAAAACAATCAACTTCAAAATATTCTAACTTTATATCACATTAATAATTTATTATTATTATTTAAATAATAAAAAATTCATTACAATATAAAAAAAAATTTCACTTTTTCATACATTTATTTTATTTTATTTTATATCACATCTATCACTTTTTATTACTATCTCCAACTCGTACTCCCTTACCAAGCAATGTCTTTGTCTGAGAAATAGTATGCCTTTCCTTAGTTTATTTTTCTTCAAAAAATTTAGATAATTCGAAAGATCATAGCCATTAGGTACAATTGAATGGAGCAACCATGAATGAAGAACAGTAGAAGGTAGTTGCAAAATAGATTGCTTTTGTTCAAATGGCCTTTCTTGGTTTCTTATTTTGCCAAGGTTCAAAATTTCGACTCCAAGTTATGAAATTATATATATACTTGATGTTAGACCAATACAATAAACAAATGAATAGAAAATAAATGGATTATGTGAAAATTAAGTTAAAGAGGAGAGGTCCTGATTTGGTTGATTATTATTTTTTATTAAGCAAATCAAGACTGAGCTCAAAGAGGATGATGAAATACTTATTATTTGAAGAAAAAAAATGAAAAAAAAAAAAAAAAAAAAAAAAAAAAAAAAAAAGAAAGAAAGAAAGAAAGAAAAATTGAGTGTGATTCCTTGTTAAACTCTTCTTGTCTAGCAATGGCGGAAATTATTTCAAAAACTTAACATTCTAGCGGCAATAATTAATAATGAGTAATGCTACATATTATCCCCTTGTCCTCCTTTTGTCCTCCCAAAATTGATGTGGCTCTTAAAAATCACCATTGAATTTTTGATATATCACTCTTGGATTTTGATCAAATGGTGAGATTTTAAGAACCACATTAATTTTGGGAGGAAAAATAACAAAGGGATAATGTGTAACATTTCTCATTAATAATTATTATATGCAATAGGCTTAAAGTGAAGAAGCTTATTGATCAGAATACGATATGGTGGAATATGACATTGATGAAGGAAAATCTTACAAAGGAATAACTTTTATTATAATTTTTTTTATAACATTTCCATAATTGATGAAATATGATTAAAAAAAATAATGTGACTGGTCAATTTAATTAATGAGCGACTAATTTGTCAACTATACACTTTTTTTTTTTTTTTTTTTATCATTTTACTAATTATAGACTTTAACGTCAGTTTGCAAGGATATTATAATAAAAATTGTCATATTTTAATATTTTTTTACCAATAAAATGTGATCTCTAGGTATACTATTACATTACGAGCAATGCTATACGTACGCTGCACTTTTATCTTATTTTGTTGATATGTTATTGTCAATTAACTCTTGGATCATCCATTATAAAATTAAAATTTAAAAATAAAAATAAAAATCAAGGGTTGTTTGGTAGTGTCATATCAACAAAATTGAATAAAAGTGTGATAAAAATGTGGTATATAGAATTTATTGTATATTATTTATGAATAATGTTATATACCACACTAATATTCCATTATATTGATGTGGTAGGATCCAGTAGTTATTTTTTTTTTTTGAAAAATGCTACTGATCATTCTGTAGTTCATATGTTATATATCTTCGTACAACTTTTTTGCAAATTAACCATTGGACATGTGGGTTTGATTTGCAAAATGAATGAATCGCATATGGACAACTTAATGATAAGTAGCATATCTTCTTTTTCTTTTTCTTTTTCTTTTTTTCGTAATAACTGATCTAAATGCAACTAGACTTTACCACATCAGTACAAATAAGATATATGTATATATATATATATATATATATATATATATATATATATATATGGAAGAGGCTTATTATCGAGCTTTTCTTCAATCTTATTCAACTGGTTTCCTATGGAATTTAGGTACTGGTTGGTGTAATTGGCTTGCTCAATGACTTTCTTAACATCTGTGTTCTCAGATGCAATCTTAAAGGGTGATGCTTTGACCGTAGTGGTTCTATGTTGGAACACTATGGCTTCTTATGGAGGGTGACTTGAAGAAATAACTGTGTTATCTTCTTTTACCCACTTCTCCTTAGAGATGGTTTGAACCTTGTTTTCTACAGGGTAAAACTCATCAACAAAATCGAAATAAGAGATGTTCATCTCTATTTCACATAAGTGTTTCTTAAAGCGGCTTAAGATAATAAATGTTTTTAATCTGACTATCACGTTAGCATTATCATATAGATGTGAGTGGTTTTTACCGTATACTCTTTTGAAAAGTATTTTTTGATTTTGTTTTAAAAAAATGGTTTAATGTGATATAAATGTAAGAAATAATTTTGGATGGTTCTACATTTTTAATTTTTATTAATAGTTTTGGGGCTCTCACGTGTGTATTTTATTTTTATTTTAAGATTAAAATTATAATACATATTAAATCAGTGTTGTGCTCCATAACCTAACCTTATAATCAAGTGGAACATTGAGGTGGTTTGAATGACATTTAAAGGGCAGATGTTATTACTTGGTGTGAAGTCAATCTCAACATAGGGCCTCACCCTTGAGTTAAAGGGACAAGGGCTCTAACCATTAAGGATAGGCAAAAACTTTGACAAAAAAAACAAAAAAAAAAATAAAATTACAGATGTTAAGTGTATAAGTAAAGCAAGTGTCGACGGGCAGGGGATTGTTCATCAGATTCCACCCTTTTGTTTTCTTAGCGCCGCTGGCCGAGCCCTAATCCTTTTATAAGCGAGTCCTTTCAAGACCCTTTGTTGCCTCGTCTTAGTAGGATGGTTGAATATCACATTATCTTACATCAACTCTACACAAAGATGCATAAGGTGTAGGATCCATGCATGTAGGTTCCATATACATATGTCTCATACTTAATATGTCTTGGTATAGAGTTGATGTAGAGTAATGTGATGTAGGAATATCGTATCCCGTCATTCATAGTTACCTTCATTTTTGTGGTTTGATGACGTGATCTCGATCGAGGATCGTCTCCATTTATATTTCAAATGAAATAGATAATACTAGCCTTGTTTGGTAAACTCCTTGTGTGTGTAGGGGTGGGCAAATTATCCGATTACCGACTACCGAAAATTTACCGACCGCCACCAAACCGACTTCGACCGCCTACCGCTTACCCAAAAAAAAAAAAATTCGAAATTCGAAGTTAAAATTATTTCCGATTACATTGTTGGTCGGTAATCGGAAGAAAACAAAATTTCCGTCGGTTACCGACCAACCGACAGTGTATATAATAGAATTAGTCTACTAGATTTTTTTTTTTGCCGCTGTTCTCTTTTAGTCTAAAACTCAGTACCCATTACCATTACCCACGACGTCGTTTTCTATATACTAAAACCCACTACCCAGTAGGCTAGTACCCTGTACCCATGACGTCATTTTCCAAACTCTCATTGGTATATATTCATATTTTTTGCAAAACCCTACATTTCTCAAGTCTCAACCCAGCCCTTCTGCCGGCCCCTTCTGCTGCAGTGCTGCCTCCCTTAAAAAAACCCTAGAATCACTCCCAGCCGCTCGTCCGCCCACGCCCACGCTAAGCCGCCGCTCACGACTCACGCCCACCTACTGCCCGCCTGCCTTGCTCAGCTGGCCACGGCCAACGCCCAGCCCGCCAGCCGCACGTCTTTCTTTCTCTCTCTCTTCTCAGATGATGCAGTGACTGACGGGAGACGGGGATCTAGAACGTCTCTCTCACTCTCGTCTTCAACTGAATCGAGATTCGAGCCATCGGCATCGGTTAAACCAGTCCCGCACTCCCGCTCATTTTTTCCTCTTTTTTCTTTGATTTATTCATTTTCGGCGGATTTGGGTTATTGGGTTTGTTCACTTTGTTGTAATCTTAGGCTGTAAATCTATAATCTTGTTGAATGAATGGTGTGGTGAATCTGTAATCTGTAATCTTTGTTCACTTTGTTGGAATTTTAGGCAGAAAATATGTAATCCTACTGATTTTTCCGACCTCCCTTCACCGATTTTTTCGATTCTTTCGAATTATCCGAAAATGTCGAAAAATTTCTTTCTCGGAATAAAGTCCGGTAATTCCCCGACTTTACCCGACTATTTCGGTCGGAAGTCGGTGAAGGGGTTTCCGACACCGACTTACCCGATACCCACCCCTATGTGTGTGTGTGTGTATATATATATATATATATTAATAGTAATAAAAACTATTAAAAAAATGATTGATGTGATATAAAGTATAAATTTTTTTTTGAATTTTTTGTAAGGAAAAATGAAAAAAATTGTTAAAAAGTAATTGATATGATATTTTGACATCCTAAGACACAACTCTTAATCGCATTGCCAACGTTGCAACTTTTCCCCTAGCTAGCTTTAGGGTTTTTTTACTTTAAAAAAATAAAAAATAAAAATTGTCACGTGGGTAAGGTGATCAAGAGTTGCGTCTTAGGGTGACAATGTATAATATCTCATCGATGTGATATAAAAAAATAATGTTTATTGCACAACTTTTGTACAAGTCGAACAATTTTTTTTTTTTTATGATCAACCATTAAATCTATTTTTCTACATGTGAGCCATAAATATCCAATGACTAATCTTAATAAAAGTTGTTAGAGTTGTGCAAAAATTGTGCAAGAAACATTATTCCATATAAAAAGTAATTGATGTGATATAAAAAATGAAATGTTTTGAAGTTGACTTTTTTAAAGAAGAGGGGAGGAGGGGGGGTTCCAAATAGGTCTAGTATTCATATAATGATTAAGATTTAAAATTAATACATATAAGTTTATAACGGAACGGTATAAATGATGTTACATTATTTAATTTTTTTTTAAAGATGTGATAATATTAACATAAAGTACACTATTAGATGCACAAATTTTAAATATCGACGGTAAAATAAATACTATTTAATTCATTTAAAATGAAGAGAATCTTTCTCTTTTAATTGCTTGCCTTTTATGTGATTTTGGACCTAATAAGCCATTTAATGGGTAGATGTTAATTCTTGTCCTTATTTTATATTTTATTCGGGACAATGATATGACACGTGCACTCCTCCGATGGGCTCGAATTACTGAGGGGGAAATGAGAAAGAGATGTAAAATACGTACTTATATAGATATATGTTACTCTCTTATCTTTTTATTTTTCAAAATTACTATTGTCCCACGTATCTAACAGTAATTTAAAAAAATGAATAATTACATCATTAGTTTTTGAGGTTAGTCATAATTATTTTTTATTTCCTGTAGCTCAAAAAATTTATTTGAGATTCTCGTGATAAACAATAATTATAAATTAATCCCTGAACACATTTTCCATTCAAAAGTTAACAAATTTCGTTGGTCAGCTACATTATGCTTAATAGAAAGATGACACGAGTCAATTAAAAAAATATACAAATAAATAAAATAAAGATATTAGTTTTTTTAAAAAATAAAAAATACAAAGGGTGGCTGCCCCGCTCTTTGTTTTATTTTTGTTAAAAAACAAATATTTATATTTTTATTAGATTTTATATTTTTTTGCTCTGGAGTGAACCACTGAAACGCAGTGGCCAAGCAAAAATGATGCAGAGAGCTTCACCTCTCTGTTCTTCAAACTCGCTTCTTTCGTTACCCACCACTCTTTCGACCAGTCAGCTACTCGGAGCTCCGTTTCGAAACCGAACCACCCGGACGGCCATAGCCTCCCACTCTGTTCATTGGCCCTGGAACCGTCTGCAAAGTTTCAGGCTTGCCCTTCCTACTCCGCACAGCACTGGTAAATTATAATTCTTTTTGGTTTGTTTGGTCTTTTGGGTAGTGGGTTTGTTTCATTTTTCAGTTTTGTGGCTTGGAAACTCAGGAAGTGGGTGAAAGTAGTGAGCTTGATTAGGAATTTATAGAAATTTGATATATATATATATATATATATATATATATATATATATATATATATATATATATATATATATATATATATATATATATATATAGTTTTGTTTATGTGTTTAATTGGAATAATTAGTCTTTTGTGTGATGTCGTGTGTGTTTGTTTGTGAATTGGCTCTGGCTTGAGTTTGTTGAACAGGTAGTGCTGTGTTAGAATTCTCAATTCTTCATGGTTTTATATCATGTAAGAATCTTTTTTGGACTGTTATCTATATCCTGGATTTCTATGATTAGAAGTTTGTTTATTCAACATTAAGTATAAAAGGTTTTAGCATATCAGCGAGATTAATCAGAACTCGCTCTGGTTGGATGCTTTATTAGATGTTGATTTTTTTTTTTTTTGGCTTTTTTCTCACTGCATGGCTGTGTAAACTATAGAGATCGAAGAAGTGTACAGTTTTGGGAGTGTGAGTTTGAAGTGAGGTTTACTTCACTTGAGCATCTGGATTCTCGAGATAATGTTAAAAAAAGGAATTGCGTATAGAACATATTCATTTTACGTACACATGCATGTTTATGGAAATATCAGCGCATTAATGGGTCAGGAGAAGTTATTCTTTTCTTTTCTAAATGTAATTCTGGTGCAATTAAGTTATCGTTAACAATTCCACTTCAGTTACAATAACCTTTTTCAGATCAATACTTTCTAATTCCCTGACGTTTGATATCCTTTTGTACTCAGTCATATAAAGGGTATACTTTATTGTTTGTTTTGATGCTTCAGCTACTCAGGAGGCTTATGAAACCTCTAAGACTGGATCAGAGTTTGTTGAAATTGGGTACATATATAATGTTCATGGACTTCAAGGAGAGATTCGTGTGAAACCCAGCACCGATTTTCCTGAATTGCGGTTTTCTAAGGTAAAACAAACTATTTTTTCAGAAGACTTCTTATATTTGGCCGCTTGTTCTTGAGTATTCTGCATTATGTTATGAAAAGCATTGTTTTAATCTTATTAGCCTGGAAGAAGATGGTTAAAGCAACGAGTTTTGGGTCAAGAGGTAGTTCGAGAAGTTGAATTGGTAGAGGGAAGAGGACACCCTGGGCAGAAGAGCTGGATACTTAGATTCAGAGGAATTGACACAGAGGACCAGGTGAGGTTTACTATAACATTTGTTTTTGTTTGTTTGTTTTGTTTTGTCTCTTTTACTCGTCTTAGTACGTTTGCTTCTGATTCCATTGAATATGTATAGAAGGTATATTTGGATGTTGTTTGTGGAGGTCTCGTGAAGAAATTTTGTTATCTATTTAGGAAGGAGGAAGGCATACAAGTTTGAGCCTTCTTCTGGCAAAAAACCATCATGTATATGTTAGATTGTTGAGCTTTATTCTTAGTCTTCCGTCGGTACATTTCTTCATCAACATTGTTGAAACTTGTTTGCTTTAATTAAAAAATTATATATAAAAAAAATTATGATGTATTGATAACTAACAGCTACATCAAATGGAAGGTGATTATTAGTATATGTTGACAGAAAGGTTGATCTTTTTCAAATCAGGAGCTTATCTTTTGTCTTTTAAGTTGAGCCACACTATCGAAAAGGTGAGCAATAATAATCAAAGCCCTTGCTTTCTGACTGAAAATTAACTCATTTGAGCCTTTCATCAAAATATTTTTGTAGAAGGTTAGTGCGACTTCAAATTGGATGGTGTAATTGTGCATTGTGCTATACAAGCTTCTAGAGAAAAAAAAAGGAAGTCCCTTTAAGATTTTGAAGTTACCTTGTCTCATTGTAACTCAAACTCAACTTGACTCAATGAGCATATCCCAAATGCTCAGGGTTGGCCATTTTATTCTTTCCAAGATTCTTGTCCTTCTTGTTATAAACTTGACATTTTTGGCAGTGTTATGGAGATACTCACAGTATTCATGTAGCCCATTTTATCATATTAACATGCATACCTGTTGTTGTGATTTTTTGAAATGTGTTCAGGCTAAGCAGCTTGTGGGCTCAACTTTTCTTGTCAGGGAAGAAGATAGGCCAGAGTTGGATGAAGGCGAATTTTATACTCGTGATCTTATTGGCATGAGAGTTGTTCTTAAGGTTTGTGCTTATTATTATTTTATACAGATCAATTCCATGTGTTATTTTTAACAAGCGTTTTATTTGTAGTCCGAAGGTCTGTCTGTTTCAGAAGAGTTGGTACAAATAAAAATTTCTTCACTACATAACTTGGACTTTGACATTGTGTTTGGTTTATGGTACAAAATGACAAGATGATTTTCTTAAAAGATGATATACGTTGTTTATATATATATGTGTGTACACGGAAATGTATATTTTATATACACGGACACACACAATAGATGTGCTTGTTATCATGTTTAGTCTTCTACTGCTGTGGTTCTTTTCATATTTGTTTGTTATTTTTCTCTTCTTTCTTTTCTTTTCTTTTCTTTCTTTTTTTTTTTCTTTTTTTTTTTTTAATGAATTTTGCCTCTTTTGGGACTCAAGCTTTGATATTTTGAAGGCATCAATTGTGCTTCTCCTTTCAGGAAACTGGTGAATTTGTGGGAACTGTTGTTAACATTTACAACAGTGGGGCAAGTGATATTTTACATGTCAAGCTTGATTCATCTGTAAATATGCTGGATAAAACTGGAAAGCCAAGGACAACAGAAACAGTAGCATCTGATCACCTTGTGTATATTCCATTTGTTGAAGCAATTGTTCCAGATGTTGATGAGAATAGAAGAGAAATGCAGATTACACCCCCACAGGGACTCCTTGAGTTAAATTTACGCTTTGATGAAAGATCCAAGAAAGAAAGGCGACAGCTTGTGAGGCATACTCCTTTTAACTTCTACTACTGATTAATTAAAGTTTTTAAGTAATATCAACTTTCTGCGAAAATTAAATACATTCATGCATTATGTCCAAGTTGTGTATTTTACTGGATTTTTTTTTGTGTGTGGGGTAAACGGGAAGGTCAAATCGAAACTTTGGCTTTTCTAACTGTATTTTGGATGCTCGTATGCATATATATGTTTTCATTTCCACTATCAATGATCTACAGATTCTTTTGGGTTATATTATTTCCTTAATTGCTTGCTCCTCTTTATCTAGGTGCTAGTTACCTGAATGATATTTATCTGCAAGGTCAGTGAACTTGCTTTATAACATATGTGTTTGAGGGAAGGCAATTGTTGTGTACTTGTCTTCCATGGCTTGAAAGTTCCTTTCATAGCTCGATTACGAAAGGGAACTCGTACGATGCTGTGGGTGGTTCTAGGTGAATTGTGTGGTTCTAGGTGAATTGGGTGGTTCTACGATGCTGTGGGTCATATGTGCTTGGACATTACTTCCTCTCTCCTTTTCTTATTGGCTTGTGTCGAAGAAAATTTTACTAGTTTACTTTCATATTATCTAAGCTCCTTACTGGCAATCAATGCTGATTCTCTTTTAGAATAAAGCAGTTGGAAGTGTTCTAAATTGGGACCTAGCTCCATTCCAATGCAGCTTGAATATTTGGTTTTGATTAGTTGGGTTTTCCCTCTTTACATGTCTTTCCTTGCAAGTAGATCTAGAGCTGAAATTAATAGTTTATGGTACAGACATGGAAAATCTGAATATAAATGTTTCATCTCATGTAAATTGCATATTTGATACTTGTGTAAGTATAATTACACACCTAAAAATATACAATTTATAATTAATCCCTTTAATGATATTTTAATTTGTTTTGGTCTTTAATATGGGACTGCGGGTAGAATATGAAGAAAATGTGGGTGATTGGGATGAAACATTGTACATTTTGAGACTTGAGTAGAGTGACGCTTTTTTGAAACTGAAATGTTATTGTCATTGTAGTGAACTATACATATGCCTTCTAAAAAAATTTCAGTGGAGGTCACTATAGTACATTATCCAATGTAGATTATTATTATTCTTTTTTTTTTTTTTCTTTTTTTTTCCAGATTTGTTTGCATATATTGGTTTCTGTAGAGTCAAAGTCATTCATTTTTTTGATATATTTTAGGAGTGGAAGGAAAGGAAAAAGTTTCAGAAGCGCCTCATAGCAGCAAAAAAGAAACTATGTGAAATGGGGCAACAACATGTATTTCACGGGTTTAGATTTGGGGAGAAAGCCCAAACGAGCTTGCTTGCTGATCAGATTGTTGGTGTGAATTCCAAGTTGCTTCAACAGGCATTGCAGAATATTGATGTACCCTCTAAGAGGTAAAGTTATTATGCACTAAGAACATTAGATCATTGGATTTATGTAGGGAGCTGGAAAGGTTGTAAATTTTTTCTTTATATCTGATACTATTTAGGCTCAGAAAAATAAAAAATCTGATACTATTTAGGATTTTCTCTCTCTTTTTGTACACATGGTGATTCAGTTGTTTATGTGTTCAATATATATATATATATATATTGAACACATATTTTTGCTAGTTCATTACAATTTGTAGTACCAAAGCTGTTTCCCTTTGTTTACTCTACCAGAAGTGTTGAACCTGTTACTTTCACCTGATTTCTTGAATCAGATGGAATGTAACTGAGTTGTTTGAAGCCGCAGAAGCCAAGCCAAAAAGTACTCTGAAAATATCCGAAGAATGCCTCACTTCAAGTGCAAGTAAGGAAAAGTTGGGTGCAAATTTGATTTTTCGAGAAAAGGGAGTCCATCTCATGTCTAAAGGGAAATTGGCCATTGTTTTATTTGTGGAGGAAAGTGAGAAGCAAGGAGGGGGCTATGACTCTGATCTTGTCGACTCTGAAAACTATGAGACATCACCATCTTCCCTCCAGAAATTGCTTTTTGATGATCAGAGTTTTGTAAAGGTGGTATGGTACTCATTTTTAGTTTTTCATTTGTATCATTTTCTATTAAATTTTACAAAGATGAAAAATCTATAACTTGTATGTTCTTTGATGTAGAATCTATCTGTTATATGTTCTCTCATTGTAGTATTTGCTATTGATTTATGATCACGTCATGTCCTGTCTATTGTGTTACTAATTGCATGTGAAGGGGATGTTTTGTTATTATGTGTATCAAGATTTTTTGCTTTTGTACTCCAGTTTTAAATCTTGATCGTATATGTTTCCTTATTGAAACTACAGCTTTTAAGAGGTTCATTTTCCACAATATCTGTTAAAGAATAGGGGCATTGTTATTAAGATGGATCTAGGAAGTAATTGTTGGGGACCCAACTGATGGAGCGCTCTTAAACTTAAAGTAACGTATGCCAAAACTTTTGGGGCACCAAAGCTATTTTAAATGGGCTAATTGGTAAATAAAACAATTTCTTGTACAAATATTAGAATTTCGGCATTTTGCCCCCCTTTCCCCCCCGGAACCCCTGGCAACTTAGTTACTCTTTCTCTGGCTGTTAGAATGGTCTCAAGATCAAGCTCTTCATAAGACTCGTACGAAGTTTTTGATTGCTTTTAGCCTAAACATGCTCCAATTTCTTAGGCAGAAAGCTACTTAAGTAGCATTAGCTCTCCACTAAGATAAGCATTTTAATTTGGACTCTTTAAATTTTTGTGTAGTCTCGTTTAGAGATTTTTTTTTCAACTTAATCTGATGAACTATGTCCATTGCAGATAGAAGACCATGCATCTGTACCCTTGATTTTGGTTTCCTCAGCTGTTGGAATCCAATCATTAAGAAAGCTGTTCTCTGATAACGATTACTTTGGCTTTGAATCCCAAAAGGTCAGCATTTGCAGCATCACATGAAGAATACCTCTTTATAGTTTGAGATGTGTTGCTTAATGAGTGAACTCATTTCAGAGTATCTTTCTTCTTTCTTTTTTTTTGGCTTAGGAAAATTGAATGTTTTAAAGTCATGGTACTGTACGAGTAGTTTCCATTGTTGTCTTTATCAGGTCTGTTATTAAGGATACCATGGAGAGTCAATGCTTAACAGCGTAAATTAGATAAATATGCAAGATTATAACCTTTTAAGCATTCCTATGTTTCAGCTTCTCAAAACTAGAGTCAAATTCAAACTGTTTTTAAAAAACAGCTTTTACAACCTTTTATGGAATGGCCTTGCACAACCATGGTGTGCATGGTTCAATCTAATCGTGTGCCATAGAGTCTTGAGGGTCATCTGACCCCCTTTGATATGTGCAATTTGTGCTAGAATTTTAAAGAGGGTAAATGTTTGTATTTTGTGGTAAAAAAAAAAGGGATATAGCTTCCTACTTAACTTGCATATAGGAATGTGTTTTGTTGTCTTCTAAGAAGTCCCAATTGATATCATTTCAACTAAGATTTGTGATTACTCGTCTTCTATATGCTGCTTACTTGGCTTTCATATGGTCTAATCCTCTCATAGGTCTGGTTTCTGAAAGAAGAGAAGCTGCCAGTTGTTAGCAGTTCGCTGGAAGAACAGAACAGGCATAAGATTTTGATGAAATCTCCATGGGAAATACTCCAATCACCTGTTGGTTCTGGTGGAGTTATTAGCTTGCTTTCATTGCACAACATTCCAGATAATCTTAGCGAAATTGGTGTGGAGTACATTGAGGTTAGATATTCATTATACTGTTCAGATTGTGTTGTGACACAATTTAAAATTTACATGCTGAAGCCTGAAGGTGCTAGCCTAGCCAGTTGTTAAGGTCTCTTGGGGATTGTACTTGAGAGACTTTGGACCAATTTTATACAGTTTGCTTTTTGTGGAGCAACCTTTTTTATTATTTATTTATTTTTTTAAAAAAATTTCCATTTCCTTTTTCCCCTTGTCACTGAAAACACAGAAATAATTTGGACTTGTAAAAAGAGTTGCATATGCCTCTAGGCTCTAACTTTGCTTATGGCTTTCAGAAAGTCTAGGGGTTTATGTTGCTAGAGTCATGTATGCTTTTCATTGATTCTTTTTAGCCAATAAACATTCACAAGTGAATGCATGTTAACCATGGAAAACATTTACCTATGGATGGTATGTAAAAGGAAGGACACATGCAGACGCCGAAATGATTGTATCTAACCCTGTTAAGTCAGTGTGTCTATCATGGGGTCATCTCAACCTCAACCTCAACCTCAACCTCAACCTCGCTTTATTTTCAAACTTTCCTCTGGGATCATATGCTAGTGAAACTGATGCTTATTTGTAAAAAAATGTTGTTCTGATTTACCCTTCTAATATTTGAGTGTTATCTTTCTGTTTCATATTTACATGAAGAGAACAAAATCTGTTGCTTGAAAAGAATATACACCATTTATATGGTTGTCTCTCCCTATAATGACACAAGGTGAAAGAGAGCTTCAGATGTCAGGCTGCATTCTAATCTTTCTTTACCATCTCTTCATACATCTAATATATTTGTTGTGCTTCATATGTTCTTGCAGGTATGCAGCACCAGTCAAAGATACATTGGCATGAACTCACTTCTTCTTGGCTTTGTTAATTCGCGCGAAGCAGATCTCGGGATCAAAATATCAAAATATGCAGAAGATTTTGAGGGAAGTTTCGACGTGATATTCTCGATGAACTTTATGAAGAAGTTAACGAGATGGATCGATAAGCTCCAGTTCTTTGCAATCCAAAAGCCAAATTCTCATGTTGAAAAGGTTAACAAAGAGTGGGTTGATGTTATCCCCTCATCCTCCAACTCATATGAGCTTTGTTCTACGATTTACAGTTCCCTAAATGCCTGTTCTTTTGATAAGGTTTGTGTAATGGAGATCACAGACTAATATATTGATCAATTAATTTTACAAAATTATCACTCCCAATAACAAGAGAACAAATACAAAGCTACTATATATCATTGCCATTTTTCATCTTGTTTATGTGTTGACATATAGGCCTTACTGATGCTCTGTTTTTATCAAGGGATATTATAATACAGAATCCCCAACATTGAAAATAAATTAAATCAACTTCTGGTGGTGTGGCATAATCAGATTATGTTTAGGATAATTCACTGGTAATGAAAATAGATAACTACTTGAATGCAGTAGATCTTATGGCTGGCAAATTTTTGCACAATTCGCGAATCCGATACGAATTCAACATGAAATTGTGGCTCAGGTTGAGGGTCTGATTCGTTTGATTAAATAGGTTGGGTTTAGAATGACTTATAGTCTTATATTCATGTCTTAACACAACTTGAATCTAACACGTCAACGCAAATTGCTAGCCCTTTGGTTCTTGTATGATGTACCCTACTTACCGTTTTTATTTGTTTGTTTTTAATCTAGTTGGGTTTGTGCGAAAAAAAATTATCTGAATAAGAAATAAAGAATAACTTCTATAAAGACATAACATAAACTAGGTATATTGTGCCCTCCAATAACATTAGGCTACATTAGCGTATTACATCATAACAAATTTAGACGAAAACATCGAATCAATTGAAAAAAAAAAGAGATCAAACACATCCATTTATCCGTTCCTATGTCTCTCTCCTACTCTAGTTCAGTCACACCCATTTTTACACTTTATTAGGTGGCTTTTAAAACTATCATTGAAATAAAGACCATTCAAAATTCAATGGTGGCTTTCAAAGTAACCTAAAAAAATGTGAAAAAGATTATAAAAAGGGAAAAGTACACATAACCCCCTCAAACTACCATTCAATTGTCAATGTACCCCATAAATTACCAATTGTGTCAATCTCCCCCCTTAAACTACCATAAAATGTCAATGTCCCTCTTAAGACTAACAAAAAGACAAAAATGACCCTAATTTTTTTTTGAATAAGGCAAAAATGTCCTCATAAATACAAAAAAAATTAAAACTAAAACTAAAAAAATTAAATAAAATAATAATTAAATAATTAAATAAAATTAAATAAAAAAAGAAAAAAAAATTTTAAAAAAAGAACAAATTTTTTAATTTTTTTTTTTTTAAAAAAGTAAACAAAAAATAACTGAATTTTTTTTTTTTAAAAAAACAAATGAAAAAAATAAAAAAGAAAAACCAGTTTTTATTAAATTAAAAAAAGACAAATAACAAATTTTTTTAAAGAAAAAAAACGAAGAAACAAAAAATAACTGAAATTTATTTATTTATTTATTTTTTAAAAAACCAGTTTTTATTAAATTAAAAAAGGAAAAAGAACATTTTTTTTAAAGAAAAAAAAAACGAAAAAACAAAAAATAACTGAAATTTATTTATTTATTTTTTAAAAATTAAAACAAATGAAAAGAAAACCAGTTTTTATTTAATTAAAAAAACCAAAAAGAACAATTTTTTTTTTTTAAAAAAAAAAGGAAAAAAAACTGAAAATTATTATTTAAAAATAAAAATAAAAAACAGTTTTAATTTTTAATTTTTTTTTGGAATAATTTTTTGTTATTTTATATTTTTTTAATAGTTTTTTTTTTTAATTTTTATTTTATTTTAATAATTTTATGAAGGACATTTTTGTCATTAGGGGGACATTGACATTTTCTGGTAGTTTAAGGGGGGAGATTGATACAATTGGTAGTTTGGGGGGTACATTGACAATGATGTGATAGTTTGAGGGAGTTATGTGTACTTTTTCCTTATAAAAAAAGAAAATGTGTGTAGCGTTACTCTTAAGAAATAACCGGTCATTCATCACGGTTGACACAAGTCATTTGAGCCCTCCAATAGAAAAGAAACACGTCAGCAAATCACACCAAATAACATAAAAGACGAAAACACAAGATCTCACCTCACCTAAACCCCTAAACCTCGGTCTCAAAAGCTCGCACATTTTTACTTGCTCTTTGTTAGGAACCCTCAAATTTGCAGCGCCAACGGTTGGTTCCCACGGCTGCACGCCGCCGCTTCCAGCTTTCCCCTCCGCCGGAGAGAACGCCGTCAGCCACCGCGTCAGCCCCCGGAAAATCGTGCTGCACCCCAGCACAGCACAGCTTTACCACGAGCGGTCCACCTCCTCGTCGATCACCACTTTGCACAGGTAATCCACTCGCACGATGGCTCACTGCACCGTATAGAAAAACACCCAAAAAAGAACTGCTCTGATACCAGATGATAAGAACCGTAGTTCTTGTTCACGGAAATCGGAGAAATAAATTAGAAAAATGAAAGGTATGACCGCTTCGAGTGGGTCTGTCCTCCACAAATTGCTTATGGCAATTGATAGAAATTGTTATTCTGTCAAGATGCTTTTATAGAGTAGAAATAATCCTAACCTTCCTAACACTCTTTATCAAAACTGAGCTTCACACACAGAATTTTCGTAGCAGAGCGAAATGGAGGTGCCTCCAATTGACAAGGTACATGTTGCATTTTTAGGGTTTTAGGTTTTTGTTCAGTGTTACTTGTGTCAGGTTTTTGACGGTTTTGTGATGGGGGCTATTCAATGTTTGCAGGAGATTTCTGAGGAGTTAGATTTGAGAATAAAGAAGTACCTTAGAGGCGGTGCTGCGAATTTGAAGGTGGGCTTTTCAGGGATTTAGATTGTCTTGGACATTGTTCTTTTTGTTTGTCTGTTTTATTTTATTCGTTTCATTTGGAAATGTGAATATCCATGTTTGCACTTTGCAGGGTTTAGAAGATAAAAAGCTCAAAGGTCAACTTGCCCATAGAGAAAACTTGTTTGGGAAATCTGCCAAAGCTGCTGCTAAGTATGAGAAGGTGAATTATTGTTGTTTCTTTTTGAACTTCAAACAGTTGTTTTGAATTTCATTTTAGTAAGGCATATTTGTTTAAAGTTCAAACAAATTTGCTTCGTGGGGAAATTTTTGTTGTGTCTAAATTGATATCTACCCTGGTAATCTGTGTTTTACTTTACATTGTTCAATTCAATCTTCTAGCAAATGTGATAATATCTTCCTGGGATTTGAATGACAAACATAACTGCAATCAATTTATACAGTGGCTTATGCCAAGTGAGGGAGGGTATTTGGAGGCTGATGGTCCAGTAGAGAAAACATGGAGAATCAAGCAAGAAGATATTGGGCGTGCAGTAGATATCTTGAGTGCAAGGAATCAACATGATGTTATTTTACCAGGTTTACATCTACTTTCTGATTGCTTTCTGTGATTATTAAGTCAGTATCATATGGAGGAAATGTTATGTGGTATATATATATATTTCTCGGGCTGTCTTTTCTTAAATATATAATCTTGAAACTCTCTTACTAAGAGGTAGTATGTTTCTGGCCCATGTAATTTTCTTCAATTATGTATGTTTTTAACACATGAATGCAGAATTTGGTCCGTACACAATGGATTTTACCTCGAGTGGTCAATATATGGCTGTTGCTGGACGCAAGGGCCACCTGGCTATTGTTGACATGAAGAATTTGGAAGTACGGAAAGAGTTTCAGGTATGCCCTGGTACTTCAAAGTTGGGGTGACCGTTTAGGAGAACCAGAAAGATGAAACCCTTTAGTTAGTGACATAGAAATGCTGGGATTATATATTTGTTAACAATTTCTTCTTTTGTATGTTAGATGTATCAAAATGTTATCCTATATAAAAGGCCCTTGTCTTTCTCTTGAAATCGATTTTTGAGATCATAATATGGATGAATTTTAATTGGTTCCCGTAAAAGAAGTTGGACTCTAATTATTTGTTTAGGTAACTTATTCTTTTGTTATCTTGTGTAATTTATTTGATTGAGAGTGGGAATCAGAAGAAATAAAGAAATCAGTATGCAAGTACTTCCTACTTGCTTTGACCTTTTGATGCTTCTGCTTCTGTATTTGGTTTAGCGAGTTTGATAGTGCAAACCTTGAAATGAAAGTAGTTTTGATTAAGCTAGCGTGAAGTCTAGAACTCAAACTTGCTATTTTGACTTTGACTTTGACTTAACTACCCATAGGCTCAATTGCCAATATTCCAGTGAAATGTTGCCGAAGTCAGTTTACCCAATGCTGTAAGGACACGTTTGGTATGCAGAATAGACTCCTGGAATGGAATGACTATTCCTATGTTTGGTTGCACATTATGCCGAGGAATAGCCATTCCCATGAGTGGAATAACTATAACTATTCGTTGAGGAATGAATGGGTTTTCTAAAGAACCCATTATTATTTTTTTCCCTGCAAACCTAAAATAAATAAAAAAACAGAAAAACATTAAACATTCTATGTGTGGCAAACGTTTTCCAGTTTTTTTTTTTTTTAATAATTATAATTATAATTATTTTTTTTTTATAAAACTTGGGTATTTTAGAAATTTTTATTCAATTCTAGTGAGAGAATATGTGTTGTAACCAAACTAAAAAATAGGAATTGTCACTCCATTCCAACTCTTTGTATTCCCAATAATAGCCATTTTTATTCCTAAAGGAATGACTGTTCCGTGTACCAAACGTGCCCTAAAAGTTTTGTTAGGTCTTAAGGAATAAATAGATCTGAAGCAATGAGTTGTAATTGTCTATTATTCATTAACAAGTTGGACCTGCAATTTTTTCATAGAAAACTCTGTTGAGTTTTTTTATAGACAAATTAAGCCATATGAAAACTAAGAACCCATAATTCAATTTTATCATTTGATTGATCCATAGGCTCAAAACTTCGTGCAATATGTTCAAATGCTATGTGAAATGACTTATACCCATCGTATTTCTTCTTAAGTGAGATGTTTATATTTAAAACAACCCTTATTTCCTTTGCAGTTTCACATTGTAGGATTAGAACTCATAAGTGCTTTTGTGATGCCATATAGTTGTCAACACCTTGGAAGAGTTTTAACTTTTCCAATTGTTCTCACGGAAAAGTAACATTATTAATGTGTATCAAGCTCGTTCCTTCTCCTGTACTATAAAAAAGCCTGGTGGGAGTTGATCTGCAGCCTCCCACAAAAGGGTGAATGATGAAACCTCTAGACCCAAAGGTCATTACGAGAAACATCTTTCTCAGTTTTTGGTTAAAAGAAATAAAGCAATTGGAGGAGCTTCAATTTTTGGGCTTTTGATGAGGTGCCTGCTTCTTTTAGACAGGCGCATATTAGTGAGAATCTCTTTGGCTTCTGTGAACTTGTGCTTCATTGTTTGACTGGTTCGGCATTGTAACTAAATTTGGATATTTTTTACTCCATTGGTAGTGTGAACTTTGTAAGAGAAATGTGAACATTCAATTTCAGTGCAAGTTTATGATAGATGGTTTCTAGGTAGACCTACTATGTCACAAGATTTCTTCTTGTATAGTGCTTCCTAAATAATGAAATATATGATTCATGGAGTGATCAAATGAAGGGTATGATACAATATGATAGATTTTGATTTCTAGCCATGGATGTTTCTGTTTCTTTGTTCTTTAAGTGGGAGGTGGGTTGTGCCAACTGAGGTGCATTGAAGGTTAAAAAGCGATTGCATGAGGATGCAAAATTGCAATAGATAACCAATGTTTTATTATTTTCTAGGCCTTCTAGCTCGGGTGCCTTTTTATTTATTTATTTTTTGTATTTAAACTTTACTGTTTGACCGCAGGATTACTGATTTGCTAATTGTTGATTGTTTCAGGTTAGAGAAACAGTGCGTGATGTGGTATTCTTGCACCATCAGTTGTTCTTTGCTGCTGCTCAGAAAAAGTATGGCCTTTTTGTTGGTAGAACTGTTTGCTCTATAAAAATCACTTAAGCTGAACATTACATGGTAAATCTATATAATATAATCTCCCCCCCCTCCCCCCCAAAAAAAAATAAAAAATTGTAGAAGTTAGATGCACATGTTTACGTGGTTGATACCTGTTGTCTTTTGGATGTGATTTCGGTACAAAGTTTATATGGTTCCAGTTTTAAGTCATCTTAACTACTTAGGAAATGGGGTTCAAGCATAATGTTCAGTTTTTCTCATTTTCAAATGATGAATTGAGGTTTGATGCAAGTTGATATCATCTGCTTTGCTTTAGTCTTTGGACTAACTGATAACAATTCCAGAGGTTGTTAAACCTGCTTAATCCAGTTTTGAACTGCACTTGTGGGTCTCATTCTGCTTATTCCTTTTGTGGCTGCACAGAGATGAAGCAATCACATTTTAATGCTGTTTGGGTTCCTACTTTTCTTCACCTTTATTGCTCTATGAGAATTGATTTTATTGCTTTCGTCCAGTTTTGGACTGAACTTGATGATGTATTGTCCTGTGATTATCATATTTCTCCTTTGTGATATGATTTGTTGATGAAAATTTTGAAACTCGATTCTGAAGAGCATGGTTGCTTGCGATTATTTATTTACTTATTTATTTGGTTTTCTGTATAATTGTTTGTCCACCAAAGATTTAGGGCTTTCTATGGTCATATTATTTAAAAAAATGGCTATAAAGGACTGGCATACTGCATTGAGATGGTCTATTTCAGTTATATGCTTTTGACCAAGCTTTTTACTCTTTATTGACTTGCCATCCTGCTCCAAAGAGCACCTTGTTTTTCCATTGAATCATTAGTCCTTAGGTCTTTGGTTGAAGCCTGGATCAGTGTCTATTTTGGTTTTCCGTTTGTCCTTCTAGACTCTAGTGCTACAGTATAAACCATAGCACCATAGTTTACCTGTAATCAGGTTTTTGTAACTTGTGACCAACTCTTCTTCCTCTAAACTTTTTGCCTCTTTGGGCCAACTTAAGTCTTCATGGATTCGTGTAATCTGGTTGTCCTTGTCTTTTCCTTACCATCTTAATCTTATTATTTCAGACATTTATTCAGGGCAAATGTTTGTTAACTTTTCAACGTGTTTTACCATTGCTTGTGGCTGCAAGTAGGTATTTCCCAATATGATCTGATAAAAAGGTGTTACCATCAATAGTTGCCTGCTACTATTGGTAAAACTATTAAATTTAAAGGCTATGCTTTTGGTGTACGTCTGTTTTTCTGTAATTTAATCATTTCTGTGAAGTGTTATTTCAAATTTTTATGTTTTTTTCTCAGATTGATTGACAATATTCTCAGAGCTTTAATGAAGCTATATCTGAATAATATATAGCTAACCACTCTCATTAATGACAGATATACATACATTTATCGTCCAGAGGGTGTAGAAGTTCATTGCCTAAAGGTGAGCGTACTGGCTGGGGATGAATTGTTGTTTGCCTTTTAGAGCTATAGTAGTGTTCCTTAATTCATATGGATTAATGATTTTACTCTGATACAACATGTGTCTACATTCTTTTATTGTGTCCATATGGGTCTATATACATACATACATACACACGTGTGTATTGGTCATTAACACCTGTATCAACAACTGCTTAAGTGTAATATATAGTGTACGTAGATTCAAAATTTTCTGCCTGGATTTATATTGATTGGACAAGACCTGCATTTGAAAATTGCTGTATCCATTGTATGGACAGTGCATACATATAAAGGATAATTGCACCGTTGGTCCCTGTGGTACTTCATAATTATTTTTCACTCCCTATGGTTTAAAAAGTTCATGGAGGTCCTTGTGGTATGCAATAATTACGTTTTACTCCCTGGGTCGATTTTCCGTCCATTTTGACGGAATCGGTTAGCCCTACACGTCAGTGTTACGTGTCGCCAATAAGATGGCGACATGTGTCTATTTTAATAAAAAAAAATAAATTTATTAAAAAATAAATAAATATACTTTTTTTTTTAAAAAAAAAAAAAAAAAAAACCAAAAAGAAAAGAAAAGAAAAGAAAAAAGGGCAGGCTTGGGGTGGTTGGGCCACCCCAGCCAATGGGGGTGGCGCGCGGCCACCCCCAGTGGCCAGGGGTGGCGTGCGGCCACCCCCGGCCACCTCTGGTGGTGGCCGCGGCCTCCCCAGTGGCCGGGGGTGGCCATCGGGCCACCCCTAGTAGATTTAGGGGTGGCTCGAAGGCCACCCCCAGGCCCTTGGGGGTGGCGCGCGGGGGTGGCCGTGCGCCACCCCTGGTGGCCACTGGGGGTGGCGCTTGTGACACCCCCATTGGCTGGGGGTGGCCTGGCCACCCCAATCCTGCCCTTTTTTCTTTTTTTTATTTTTTATTTTTTATTTTTTATTTTTTATTTTTCTAAAAAAATAAGTTTATTTATTTATTTTTTAATAAATTTATATATTTTTTTTTATGAGAAATGATCCCTACACTCATTTCTCACAACAGCCCCACAACAAGCTGACGTGGCTGGTAATATTTTATTATTTTTTTTGTTTTGTAAAAAAATAATAAAATATTACCAGCCACATCAGCTTGTTGTGGGGCTGTTTTGAGAAATGAGTGTTGGGATCATTTCTTTTTTTTATTAAGATGGACATGTGTTGCCATCTTATTGGCGACACGTGGCGTTGACGTGTAGGGCTGACAAATTCCGTCAAAATGGTGGACGGAAAATCGACTTAGGGAGTAAAACGTAATTATAGCATACCTCAGGGACCTCCCATTAACTTTTTAAACCATAGAGAGTGAAAAATAATTATGGCATACCACAGGGACCAACGTTGCAATTATCCCTAGATATAAAGCTCTTCATGTGGTCTGGTCCATCCCCTAAGATTTTTCGTCTTTTTTCATAACTTGGTTAATTGCGGGGGTTTATTATTATTTTTTCGCTTCAGTGGATCCAATGGGTGGTATCGTTTATTTTACTATCTTATGTGTATTAGGCAGGCTACATGTGGTAAAATATCAAGTACTTATCAAGAAATATAGTAAAATACCAAATCAGAGAGAAAACCATGTCCACCAAGAATATTTAAATGCGGGTCCATCAAACTCTTGTTACTGAATGTCCCGTATTGTATGCCCCCATTTATTTGGTGGTCTAGATCAAATGCATATAGGCAGACCTAACATGCTATAGCACAGGTCATGTCTCTCAATGGGACAGGATTGAAGGTCCATTATCCACATTTTATGCATTATTATTCTTCAGGCTTGTCAGTTCCTCAGCTTAAATGTTGAACTGAGAATCCACATGGGTCCACGTACGGGTGCAGCTCACTTTCAATTATCAACTCCAGATTGAATGTGACAAAGGAGTTCGTGGTGCTTAATTTGTTAATGTCTTTTGTATTTTAAATTCTTAATTGAGATGGACTATAATTAATTTGTGCTTCAATATTTCAGGAACATGGTGCAGTGTTAAGGCTTCAGTATCTGAAAAACCACTTCCTCTTGGTATCCATAAACAAATTTGGGCAGCTCCATTATGAAGATGTATCAATGGGTGCTATGGTAAATAATTTCCGGACCGGCTTAGGCCGTACTGATGTAATGCGAGTGAATCCCTACAATGGAGTTGTTGCTTTGGGTCATTCGGGTGGAACAGTTACCATGTGGAAGCCCACCAGCTCTGCTCCCCTTGTCAAGATGCTGTGCCATCATGGGCCTGTTTCAGCCCTGGCATTCCATCCTAATGGCCATCTCATGGCCACAGCTGGGAAAGATAAGAAAATTAAGCTTTGGGACTTGAGGAAATTTGAGGTTCTCCAGACTTTTCCGGGCCATGCAAAGACCTTGGATTTCAGTCAGAAAGGTTTGCTTGCATGCGGAACTAACTCCTTTGTACAGATTCTATCTGATTTGTCTGGAACTCCCAATTATAGCAGATATATGGCTCATTCGATGGCGAAAGGTTACCAAATCAATAACTTGTTGTTTCGACCGTATGAAGACGTTCTAGGCATAGGGCATTCCATGGGCTGGTCTAATATTCTTATTCCAGGATCTGGGGAACCCAACTTTGATTCTTGGGTGGCTAACCCATTTGAAACAAGCAAACAGCGGGGAGAGAAGGAAGTGCACCATCTTCTCGACAAGCTTCCACCGGAGACAATTATGCTGGACCCTTCAAAGATCGGTACAGTGAGGCCGGCAAGGAGGAGAGAGAAGCCAACAAAGAAGGAAAGAGAGGCGGAGATGGAAGCTACCTTAGAAGATGTCAAGGGCAACATTACCCTGAAGAAGAAAACAAAGGGAAGGAATAAATCAAGCAAGAGGGCAAAAAAGAAAGAGGAGATTGTTGCTAAAGCTAAAAGGCCTTTCTTGGAGGACATGCAGGAAGAACAATTGTCCAGAAAGAAGCAGAAAATAAGTGAGGAAGTTGAGCTTCCGAAATCTTTGCAGCGGTTTGCTCATAAGAAAGCATCAACTTGATTTTGCTAGTCTAGTCAAGAAATTGGTTTTATTTGCCGATTAGCTCATTTTTGAAATAGCTTTGGTGCCCCAAAAGTTTTGGCATACATTACTTTTAAGTTTAAGAGCGCTCCATCATTTGGGTCCCCAACAATTACTTCCTAGATCATGAACCTCTTAAAAGCTGTAGTTTCAGTAACACAATAATAGACAGGACATGACGTGATGATAAATCAATAGCAAATACTACAATGAGAGAGAACGTATAACAGATAGATTCTACATCAAAGAACATACAAGTTATAGATTTTTCATCTTTGTAAAATTTGATAGAAAATGATACAAAGGAAAAACTAAAAATAAGTACCATACCACCTTTACAAAACTCTGACCATCAAAAAGCAATTTCTGGAGGGAAGATGGTGATGTCTCATAGCTTTCAGAGTCGACAAGATCAGAGTCATAGCCCCCTCCTTGCTTCTCACTTTCCTCCACAAACAAAACAATGGCCAATTTCTCTTAAGAAATGAGATGGACCCCCTTTTCTCGAGAAGTCGAATTTGCGCCCAGCTTTTCCTTACTTGCACTTGAAGTGAGGCATTCTTCTGATATTTTCAGAGTACTTTTTGGCTTGGCTTCTGGGGCTTCAAACAACTCAGTTACATTCCATCTGATTCAAGAAGTCAGGTGAAAGTAACAGGTTCAACACTTCTGGTAGAGTAAACGAAGGGAAACAGCTCTGGTACTACAAATTGTAATGAACTAGCAAAAATATGTTTTTAAATATATATATATTGAAGACATAAACAACTGAATCACCATGTGTACAAAAATATAGAGAAAATCCTAAATAGTGTCAGATTTTTTATTTTTCTGAGCCTAAATAATATCAGATATAAAGAAAAAAATTTACACCCTTTCCAGCTCCCTACATAAATCCAATGATCTAACTAAAGGGTTTCATCTATCTAGTTCTCCTAAAGGGTCACCCCAACTTTGAAGTACCAGGGCATACCTGAAACTCTTTCCGTACTTCCAAATTCTTCATGTCAACAATGGCCAGGTGGCCCTTGCGACCAGCAATAGCCATGTCTTGACCAGTCGAGGTAAAATCCATTGTGTACAGACCAAGTTCTGCATTCATTTGTTAAAAACATACATAATTGAAGAAAATTACATACTACCTCTTATTAAGAGAGTTTCAAGATTATATATTTAAGAAAAGATAGCCGCAGAAATATATATATATACACACATAACAGGTCGTCCATACAATACTGACTTAATAATCACAGAAAGCAATCAGAAAGTAGATGTAAACCTGGCAAAATAACATCATGTTGATTCCTTGCACTCAAGATATCTACTGCACGCCCAATATCTTCCTGCTTGATTCTCTATGTTTTCTCTTCTAGACCATCAGCCTCCAAATACCCTCCCTCACTTGGCATAAACCACTGTATAAATTGATTGCAGTTATGTTTGTCATTCAAATCCCACAAAGATATTATCACATTTGCTAGAAGATCGAATTGACCAATGTAAAGTAAAGCCCAGATTACCAGAGTAGATATCAATTTAGACACACAACAAAAATTTACCCATGAAGCAAATTTGTTTGAACTTTAAACAAATATGCCTTACTAAAATGAAATTCAAAACAACTGTTTGAAGTTCAAAAAGAAACAACAATACTTCACCTTCTCATACTTAGCCGCAGCTTTGGCAGATTCCCAAACTAGTTTTCTCTATGGGCAAGTTGACCTTTGAGCTTTTTATCTTCTAAACCCTGCAAACATGGATATTCACATTCCCGAATGCAACGAATAAAATAGAACACACAAACAAAAAGAACAATGTCCAAGACAATATCAATCCCTGAAAAACCCACCTTCAAATTAGCAGCACCGCCTCTAAGGTACTTTATTCTCAAATCCAACTCCTCAGAAATCTCCTGCAAACATTGATAAAGAGTGTTAGGAAGGTTAGGATTATATAAAGAGTCTATATATATAGGCCCCTCATTTACATCATAATGTGTGATTCAATATATAACTTTTCTCTCAACATGGTATCAGAGTATAGGTTCTGAATCACCTTTATTTTTAATTTTTTTTTTCGACCTCTTTCCACCAATTTCCCGGCGCCGTCGTTGCTTCCGCCATACCTCATTGCTATGTCTTCCTCGGTTCTTCTTCTTCCAGTCCTTGTTTCGAGCTAATGCATATACCCCTCGAAACCTTGGGAAACGATCGTGCTAGAGCCGCTGAGAACAACCCAATCGGAGTCTTCACTCTCCGCCACGTGCCGTCTGAAGATTCTGTCGCCAGACACTTCTGCCATCCTACTACCAGCCGCTACAACCGTTTGATCGCTCCAGTTGCCACCCAGATCGATAGATCAACCGCCTACCTGCTCAGAGCCACCAAGAACGTCCCAATCCGATGGTAGACGCGCCTCCACACGTCGATAGAAGCTTCCTGCCTCCTGGTTCACGCGCCCACGCGCCACCTCCAGCTGCACGTGCATCACACGCGACAGTCTCCTTCTACTGTGCCACATCAGCCATAGTGATGTTGGCCCTAGTGCCACATCAACACTTGCACCACGTCAGCCCTTGTGCCACGTCAGCACCCGTTGACCGTTGACTTTGACTACTACATCAGTTGACCAAGTGTTTTCTACTTATTTTTTTCGTTCTAATTTCATTTTTTTGCTATATTTCTGCATTTGACTCTCCAGATGGCACAAAACGAGATTATTCTTACTCATATTCATGCTACATTGGATGACACCAACTACACTGTTTGGTCTCAATCTATGCGGAGTTTTCTTAAAGGCTGCAAGCTCTGGTTTTATGTGACTGGGGATATCCCCAAGCCAACTAAAGTCACTGTTGAAATTGATGATGTTTTCCGCACTTGTCTTATTGATTGGGACAACAAACATCATCAAATTTTTATGTGGTTTCGTTACACCACCATTCATTCTATTGTGGCATTATTTGGCAGTTTTGATGATGCTTAGGGTACTTGGGATATGCTTACTTCTCGCTACTCCTCTTTTGATGGTTCTTGGGAGTACCAGCTTATTCTTGATCTCTATCGTCTGAAGCAAGAATCAAATTAGACTATTACTGACTTTTTTGCTCACATGCAATTCTTGTGGGACCAGTTGGCTCTTTCTGATCCTGCTTGGAAGGATCCTACTGATGCTCAGATATATATTGAACGCAGAGATCAACATCGTTTCTATCAGTTTTTGATAGCTTTGCGTGATGATTTTGAGCCTGTTCGTGGGCAACTTTTACATCGTGCTCCTCTTCCCACTTTGGGCCAGGCTGTCTGTGAGCTTGTTCGAGAGGAGACTAGATTGTCTACTTTACGCTCTCATCACACTTTGCATACTCATCAAGTATTAGCTGCTTACTTCCCTGATGCTTCATCTTTTCAGACTAAGCACTTTGACAGGTCCGGTCGTGGACCTCCTTTCAAGAATCGTGACAAAACTTATTGTCGCTATTGTCGCCGTCGTGGGCATACTATTGACAAATGTTGACGCAATGCCAAATCTTTTGCATCTGCTGCAGCTGTTACCACTACTGAGTTTTCACCAGCAACTCTATATTCTTGTGAGTTTCAACAAGTCGATTCATAAGGATAACATAATCATTGATGTAGTTCTCACTGTAATGGCGTTGCTCAAAGGCCAACGAATTTCGGATTGTGAGTTCTGTTTCAGCACTGAAAATAAAACTTGAGATTTCCAGTTTCCCTTTCTCTTTGTCGAATTTTATGTCAACTTGATTTCTGCTTCTTGGCACCTGAAACGTGACTCCGGCCTAGTGTAGCTCTGTTTGGGTGGGCGTGGTTAGCTTCCGAAGTTTCATTTCATCCCTCTTACTAGGCTTTAATTGCACGTGTCGTAGGAGATCAACAAAATGCTTAATTTCGAAACAACCAGAAGAGAACTCTTCCCATCTGTCTTGTATTCCCAGCGATTCCATTATGGATTTGAAGAAGTATTCTGTAAGCCTACCGAGTGTTAGATTTTCCGACAGGACTTCTTTGCTGTAATTTTCGAAAAGATCATTGAGAATGAGAATGAACAACATGTCTGTTGGTACAGTTTCCGGTATGATGTGAATCTGCACGTTCCTTTGATGTTCTTCACGCTTCTCAATAACTCTGCAAAACAACAAAACCTAGGGACCCTTCCGGGGGTCCCGCTCCGATGCCTAAGTTAGCTTCTGTGGGGAAATAATGCTTTGTGCATAAAATTGAGTCTCTTTTTTATACCTGGGGTATGAGCCTATTTATAGGCATAGAGGTGGAGTCAAACCTGGATTAGGACTCCTGCTCCTTGTTGATCTAGAACTGCTGTCAGAGTTCTAATTGGACTTTAATCCTTTATTAGACTTCTGATCTGATATCTTCTTAGACTTCTGATCTGATATCTTCTTAGACTTCTGAATCTCCTCTTTGGATCGGGTTGAGTGGGATTTATCCCCAACAGTTACCCCCCAATTCCCTTATCCAAAGCTTGCTTGAATAATGGGAATTCCATGTCTAAAGAAACCCGATCTTTGTCTCCTTCTGAAAACCTGCTAACCTGCAAAACCCGAGGGTTAAATCTTACCCCCCAATTACCTTCTTGTTTTTCCTTAGGGTTTTCTCCCTGTATCTTGAAAAACCTGCAAAACCCGAGGGTTAAATCCGACCCCCCGAGAAGTTTCTTCTTGCTCTCGGCTAGGATTGATCCGAGAGGCTCCTTCTCGGCAAGGACTGATCCGAGAAGTTGTTCTTGCTCTCGGCTAGGACTGATCCGAGAGGCTCCTTCTCGGCAAGGACTGATCCGAGAAGTTTTTCTTGCTCTCGGCTAGGACTGATCCGAGAGGCTCCTTCTCGGCAAGGACTGATCCGAGAAGTTGTTCTTGCTCTCGGCTAGGACTGATCCGAGAGGCTCCTTCTCGGCTAGGACTGATCCGAGAAGTTGTTCTTGCTCTCGGCTAGGACTGATCCGAGAGGCTCCTTCTCGGCTAGGACTGATCCGAGAAGTTTTTCTTGCTCTCGGCTAGGACTGATCCGAGAGGCTCCTTCTCGGCTAGGACTGATCCGAGAAGTTGTTCTTGCTCTCGGCTAGGACTGATCCGAGAGGCTCCTTCTCGGCAAGGACTGATCCGAGAAGTTGTTCTTGCTCTCGGCTAGGACTGATCCGAGAGGCTCCTTCTCGGCAAGGACTGATCCGAGAAGTTGTTCTTGCTCTCGGCTAGGACTGATCCGAGAGGCTCCTTCTCGGCAAGGACTGATCCGAGAAGTTGTTCTTGCTCTCGGCTAGGACTGATCCGAGAGGCTCCTTCTCGGCAAGGACCGATCCGAGAAGTTTTTCTTGCTCTCGGCTAGGACTGATCCGAGAGGCTCCTTCTCGGCAAGGACTGATCCGAGAAGTTGTTCTTGCTCTCGGCTAGGACTGATCCGAGAGGCTCCTTCTCGGCAAGGACTGATCCGAGAAGTTTTTGCCTGCAAAAGAAACAACATCAACGGGTTCCTGGTCCTTAGACCGGGAACACTCCGATGCTTAAGTCAGCTTTATTCATTTATTCTGAAAATACTTATTCCCAAAATCTGGGGAATTTTCTGTCTAGTCTGAATTAAAAATAAAATTCTAGTTCTTTGCAAATATAAATACTAAAAAATAAAAGCAAGCCTGAAATTCCCGAGAGTCCTTTTTATGGGATCACGGGCAGATACTGTTGTTGCCTCGGCTCTCTATGCTGTGGGCTTCTGCTTCTTCGGTCCTCTCTTCTTTCTATGTCATCTCGGGGAGCATTCTCTTGATGCCTTTCGTCTAGCTGAGGACGGTCTCGGGGATAATAATCCCGTGGCTGTTGATCTCGGGGCTGATAGTCCTGATGATTCCGAGGCCTGTTATTTCCTTGATGGTTCCGTCGCTCTCCCAAGAACCGAACTAGCTTGCCATTCTTTATGAATTCTTCTATTAACAACCTTAGGGTTACGCACCCCTCGGTGTAATGACCTCCTTGTTTATGGAAATCACAATACTTCCCTGCATTCTTAGAAGGAGGATCACCTGGTATCTTTTGTGGTTCCCGAAACGCCGGATCTCTCTTGATCTCCATGAGGACTTCTGATATCTCGGCATTGAGAGGTGTAAAGTTGTAATCTTTGAACTTCTTTACCTGTCTCTGCTCTTCCCAATCAGCTTTCTTGAGTTCTTTCCTTTTCTTTTCTGGGGCTGTCTCTCGGGGTAGTCTAGAACTGGCCATAGACTTCAGCGTCTCTTCCTGATTGATGAATTCTTCTACCTTATCCATGAGGCCCTGCAAGGTACTCGGTTGCTTCCGGATCAACTTCTTCATCAAAGGCTCATCGGGTGAAATTCCCTGATAAATGGCAGCAAAAATCATATCCTCGGTCGGATCTTCGACCGTAGCCTTCTCTCGGTTGAACCGAGCCATGAACTCCTTAAGACTCTCATTGCCTTGCTGGTGCAATGATAGCAAATATCCCGAAGGCTTCTTCCTTGTCCGGAAAGCCAAGAACTCCGTTAGGAATATCTTGGACAATTCCTTGAACTGATCAACGGAATTCGGGGGCAGCTTCCTGAACCAGTCTCGGGCATTCCCCGAAAGAGTAAGAGGGAAGGCCCGACATGCTACTTCATCGGGTGTCCCGTGAAGGTCTAGATGAGCTTTGAAATTCTCTAGGTGATCCAAGGGATCTCTGTCTCCTGCATAACTTAGAATTTGGGGTACCTTAAACTTATCGGGAAGCTGATAGTCTGCCACCCGTCTGGTGAAGGGTGAGTCTGTACCCATTAGGAGCTTGTCCACCATTACGGATCTGCCTTTGTCCTTTCTTTCCATCTCCATGTCCGTGCACCTTCTCTCCAGCTCGGCAATAATTCTGCTCAGATCTCCTTGGCGGTCATCCTCCCTCCGAGGATTAATGTTGCTATTGTGATCTTCTTCCTCACGCTCATCCCTGTTCATCTCGGGATTGGGCTGTCTCGTCCTCATGCGTAACAATTCTGCATTTAAGTTTTCAATCTGGGCTTCCAACGCTGCTATGCGATCTTGATCTCCACCCCCCGGGGGAGGGTTCGGTGGAGGCTGCAAATTATTCTGAATAGCCGGTTCCTGCGGGGCCACGGGCTGTCGATTGGTCTGGCTTCCGGAACGTGTGTTCATCACCATGCTGGATCTTCTTTTTCTTTTATGAGGAACGAATAATCGTTTCCCACAGACGGCGCCAAACTGTTGGTACAGTTTCCGGTATGATGTGAATCTGCACGTTCCTTTGATGTTCTTCACGCTTCTCAATAACTCTGCAAAACAACAAAACCTAGGGACCCTTCCGGGGGTCCCGCTCCGATGCCTAAGTTAGCTTCTGTGGGGAAATAATGCTTTGTGCATAAAATTGAGTCTCTTTTTTATACCTGGGGTATGAGCCTATTTATAGGC
Organism: Alnus glutinosa; assembly: GCF_958979055.1. Classification (NCBI taxonomy): domain Eukaryota; kingdom Viridiplantae; phylum Streptophyta; class Magnoliopsida; order Fagales; family Betulaceae; genus Alnus; species Alnus glutinosa. The sequence goes on along the minus strand of NC_084891.1, from coordinate 4,660,323 downwards.
ATAGAGGTGGAGTCAAACCTGGATTAGGACTCCTGCTCCTTGTTGATCTAGAACTGCTGTCAGAGTTCTAATTGGACTTTAATCCTTTATTAGACTTCTGATCTGATATCTTCTTAGACTTCTGATCTGATATCTTCTTAGACTTCTGAATCTCCTCTTTGGATCGGGTTGAGTGGGATTTATCCCCAACAATTGTTTTTAGGTCTTTCATTTTGTTTTTACGGGTAAAGTTCAAGTACTGTTTGATCAGTTGGCAAAAGAATAATTCCTTCAGTGATCAGTATTCATGACAGAGAAATATATGAACACAAAATGCTAATTCATCCTTTAAGGGCCGGGCCAAAGCCCTGGCAATTGAAAAATTGCAGCTAAATCAGTGGCGGATCGGAGTCATGATTTTTTTTTTTTTTTTTTGCAGGTTTAATTAATAAGATAATATTTTTTTTTCTTAATAAATTGTTTTATCTCATATAGCTGATATAACTTATTTTTCTTACAAGTTAACAAAAATATGTGCACAAGCTAAGCGAACAAATACGAACTTACTTAATTAGATGTTATAGATTTTTTTTTTTCTTTTGACAAACAACTGAACAAGTAGTTTATTCTATGCTTTGTTTAGCCAAAAAAAAAAAAAAAAAAAAAAAAAAAAAAACCAATAAACAAATAACTAAAAAAATTAAACAAAATCATTGCATAATTAACATAACGTTGCCCATATATATATATATCAAGATCATGAACGGGACTTGGCATTTGCTTTCACTTAATCACATGCCTACACCAAAATACTAAAGCACCTAGGCAGCTTAACAATAATGAAGTTTCGTGTTGACTATCAATGTAGGTGTGGCCTGTTTGGGGGCCTAATAGTCATAGGTTAAAACAAAAAGTAGTTAACTTTATCTATAAAATAACACAATACAATTAGATTAGTTAAGAAGAGGAAGAGGAAGAAGAAGAAATACTTGTCAAATACGGAGTCTTCTCCAGACTTTAGTGATTCTCTGTAATATATATGTATCTTTTAAGTATTTCCGTTCTTTGCTTGCAGAAAAGAAAAAAAAAAGGAAGGAAGGAAGAGGGAATTGAAACTAAAAACAAAGGGAATTAGATTACTGACTACAAACAATAGTTTATCAAATGGAATGCCAAATTTCTGACTACAAACAATAGTTTATAAGTTACAAGGTTTATGGTTTAGATCTTCTGTATAATAATCTCATTAATTAGCACACTTAAACCATATTTAATACAACTTAAGTACTACATGTATATATAAAAAAACAATATTTACATGCATGTGTAAAATGATCGATATGCCCCATGTTCTTAATAAAATTCAAAAAATAAACAACTTTATTTAATGAACCGAAAATGTCATACATACAATACAAATTGGCTTTTAGGCCATAAACCCTTGCATAATAACTGCGATGGAGTGGTGAAATAGACAAAGGTTTCAGTTTCCTTTTACAGACTGAATAACAGAACATACCGTTTGTATAATAATAAGTATAGACAGAAATATAGCTGCAACAATCCAAATGACGGCCCATGGTGTTTTGGAATATTTTTGTCTCAAGTTTGTCTTCCGCTTATGCCATCGGGTTTTGTAGTAAGCGTTCAGGGCTTTAGAAAGACTAGCAAAATAGAAGTTATCCTCGTCCAAAATAGCCCCATCCGCAAGTTTGTTAAGAAAATTTGACCCTTCTCTGGTGTTGTTAAACCTATTCTCAACAATTCCCTCCTTCACCAGCAACTCTATATCCTTGCGAGTTTCAACAAGCCGATTCATAAGGATAACATAATCATTGATGTAGTTCTCACTGTAATAGCATTGCTCAAAGGCCAGCGAATTTCGAATTGTTATTTCAGTTTCAGCACTGAAAATAAAACTTGGTATTTCCAGTATCCCTTTCATTTTGTCGAATTTTATGTCAAATAGATTTTCGCTTCTCGATACCTGAAACCTGACTCCAGCCTCGTGTAGCTCTGTCACACCGGGCATGGTTAGTTTTTTCAGTTTGATCATTTGATGCTCCTTAACAGGCTTTAATTGCACATGTCGTAGGAGATCAACAAAATGTTTAATTTTGAAATCACCAGAAGAGAACTCTTCCCATCTGTCTTCTATGCCCGGCAATTCCATTCTGAATTTGAAGAAGTATTCGGTAAGCCTAATGAGTGTCAGATTTTCCGACAGAACTTCTTTGCCGTATTTTTTGAAAAGATCCTCAATAATGAAGAATGGAAGCTGATTTTCAAGCAGAAGCATGTCGGTCCATATGTCCTGTATCAGCCACGGTTTCTTAAATATGCGGTCGTTTTTATCTTGCAGTTTAGGGGTAGACGACTTGAGCAAGACCTCGATGATGAAGGCGGCGTCCACCAGAATCATTTTGACAAATTCATCAACGCTAAACTGATCAATGGTTTCTGCATAACAACCACGAAGTTTTGCTTCATTCTTCCTTACAAGGTCAACAAAAAACTTCAAGCTTTCGCCTGTCCGGTCAATAAAATCTCTGAGGTACCTCAATTTATGTTCTTCCATGGCTCTTAATCCTTGATGACCACCATGATGAAGTGGGCCAATGGAGACTACCTTAGGTGTGTAGGCACTTTCCTTGACACGGCGTAGTCGCTTAGGAACTTTATAAATAACACATTCAGTGGATAAAGGCCATAAGCTTTGCAAATCCTTTCCCATTGAATCTACCAATGGGTCTTCTATGTCGATTAAATGAATATTGCTCATAATTTGCTTTCTTTCTCTGTCAAAAAATTCCATTTTTCTGATCAAACAACTGAACAAACAATTAATTGATTCTCTCTTTTGTTTAGCCCAAAAAAAAAGGGTAAACAAATAACTAAAAACAATGAGAGAAAGAACAAAATCATTGCATCGGCAATATATTAACATAATGTGTTCATAAAAATATTATCAATATCATGCCTACACAAAAAGACTAAAGCATCTACGCAGCTTAACAATAATGAAGTTTTGTGTTGACTATCAATGTGGGTGTGGCTTGTGCGGGGGCCTAATAGTCATAGGTTAAAACAAAAAGTAGTTAACTTTATCTATAAAATAACACAATACAATTAGATTAGTTAAGAAGAGGAAGAAGAAGAAATACTTGCCAAATACGAAGTCTTCTCCGGACTTTAGTGATCCTCTGTAATATATATGTATCTTTCAGGTATTTCCGTCCTTTGCTTGCAGAAAAGAAAAGAAAAAATAAAATAAGGAAGAGGGAAACAAAAAACAAAGGGAAGATCGAGTTGAACTGTCGAAGAGGGAATAAAGCTCCAAGGACAATAATGAGTAGACTTAAAAAGTGTGAAAATGTGTAATGTCAAGTTAGTTTAAGAGGCCAATATTGATCTATATAGTTTTATTTTTCTAGGGTGTAAGGCCATTAAATGGATTTTTTTTTTCTTTGGAAATTTTGATGTTTAGCCTAGAAGCTTTTTGTTTGGCTTAAATCCACAATTTTTTTTTCCAACATTTTTGGTGAGAAAATCTTAAACAAAACAAAGACTACAAGACAAAAAGGTTGGACACACAAGAATCCCATCACCAATCGAATTTGTATTGCTCCGGCCACAAGCACCTTACGAACACGCATATGATTGCTTCAAAATCACGAGTAGACTGCCATTTGCTTCACTCAAGTGATAGACTTAATTCACGTACAGACGCGAATGTGATCATGAGGGCTGATGGTAATCTTGACTCTTAGCTTGTTGATCGACAACGTACTGTTGATAGTTACCGGCCTAAACACTATGGTGATCGATGTAATACTAATTCCATCAATTTCTGCAACCCTTTTCGTTAAACTGTTTGAATTTTTGTGTTATTTGAACAGTCTTATAATAATAGAATTCTTATCCTTTAAGAATCTAAGCGAATTCCATTCAACAATCCAGTTATCTACCCACGATATGATTCCAAATGGATTCAACAGCATTAATTGCGAGCTAGTTACCTGCGGCTTTTTATTGTATTTACCTTGTATTGATGGCAAATTATTTTATTAGTATTGTCATGTATGTTAGAATAAAAATTAAATGATTAAATTTTTTTTTTTTTTTTGAAAAACTTTACTTATAATCTCTCATCTTTCACCAGTTTAAAAAAAAAAATCCAAACTTTAAAAAAGTGTCAATTTATGGTAACTTTCTCAGGTTCATTTTTGTTTTGTTTTGTTTTGTTTTTTTTTTTTTTTTTTTTTTTGGTGGGATTTGACATAATTGCAGAAAACATCAAGACACCGAAATGTGTTACTATATACGCATAGGAGGAAATGAGGTTTCTTTGTGTTTTTGTGTTGTTGGGGTTGGGTTGGGGTTGCTGCATGTTCTTTCTTGTTGCATATAGTGATCATCGATGCAAGTAATGTGGCTTAATTAGCAAGTGTTTGACAAATAATTTCTGTTCTCGATCAAGATATATCTGCTTATTTTGGAAAATAATATGGAGATAATTAATAAAGAAAATATGAAGGCAAACAGAAATTAGGAGGGATTTGACAAATTTAAATAGTTCTCAGGGTATAATGAAGCCCAAATGTTACTCTAGAATAAAATAGAGAAACTATGAGATTGTGTGTCTTTGCAAATGACCAAACCAAAACTCTAAAAGAATAAATGTTGAAACAAAATCAAATTTTGGGTCAACTACTGCGCGCATGTTTATGCTACAACGTAACTAACTAGAGTAAACATATATAGGCAACTTTGAGCTTAACAAATAAACCTAAGCGATATATATCAGAGTATGTATATATATAGAAAGGTATACATAAAGCCCTTTAAAAAAGAAAAAAGAGAGAGAAGAAAAGAGTACCTGCTATATATATTGAGAAAGTTTGTTTTGTCGTAGTCTTTAATTAGGGCACGAAATTAATGCAGTTTTGCAGGGACAACCAAAAGATAAGAGCTCCCCCTCTTTTTATAAGCAAAAATCGGAGACTCCTTCTATCTGCGGCAGTTGTAAGATACAAGTTCCTCTAAACATAGGCCCCACAGCAGCAGTAATGAAGCCAATGGTTGCAAAACATGGTAGAATCTTTCAGCAATATATGTGGGGTTGGAAATGGTATTCTTTTTTATTGTAAAAGGCTCACAGGAACCATCGTTTTCCTTGCATTTCACTTAAAGGGTTCGAGCTAGCTAGGGAACTAATTAAAGAAAGCATTACAAAGGATCGAATCACCACTTTCCTTGCATTTCACATTCTGATCAACACGCTCTTTATTAAATTATGATTTGTCTCAAAAGTTAAAGTCCGTAAGAATAAGTAAATTTAATAATGTAATCAATATTTTAACACTCTTATGGTACATGGAGCAGGATGAAACAAGTACAGTGATGACAATATAATAAAGAAAAAAACTACACTAACTCTCTTCTCCAACTTCCATCTAATTAGATTATTTCCTAAATTTTAAAAAGTTGTAATCGACCTTAATTAAGCCTTTAACTATCTAACTCTTTCACTTTGCCCCTCCATTTGAATTTTCTATTAATCCGATGAAAAATATATATTATATGAGCAATACATGTGACGTAAAATACCCATTATACCCCAACATTAAATTCTACAATTTGGGGTCTCAATAATTACAGACCCAAGGTCTGGCCGCTTGTCTCCATGACTAGAGACCCACCTTTTAAAATTTGGATGGTCCATGATGGACATTATAAATTGGATTGTAATTTAAGAAAGGTAAATATAGTTTTTTTTTTTTTTTTATTTATTTATTTTTTTTTTTTTTTTTTTTTTTTATTTTATTAAAAAAAAACAAGAAAAAAGAAAAAAAAATAAGTGTAAACCGGCGTGGTATAAACTACGACATCAAGTTTAAGATTTGAAAACGCGTCTCAAAAAAGTAAAGGAAGCTTAACTAAAGCTAGATTCGCGGAAATGACTATAGGATCTTCTTCAACTTTGTGCTTCAAATTTTGGAGAGATTGAGAAAATAAATTTGGTAGTAGATCTAAGGGAGGGAAAGATCCAATTCTTGCCGAAACCCACAAGCATTTGAACACATAGAAACAAGAATATATTTAGAACAAATACGTTGTTTGAAAACTAGGAAAGGAAAAGGAAGATATCAAAACCTTCCCCACCAATTAAATATAAGAATCCAATTTAATTCTTTACCTTTCCAAGCTCCCAAAACCTAAAAGTTACCTTCCTTAAGAAAAAATAGCGAGGAAAAAATAGTATGAGTCAACACAAGATAGGTGAATATAATGGGTTAAATCCAAAATTGGTCCTTGTGCTTTTGATGTTTATCAATCGGTACTTGGATTTTCAGAAGTAAAAAAAATTGGTCTCCGGGCTTTTTGGTTGTGTAAAGTCATTCATTCCGTGTATTGCTGTCAAGAACTTTTTGCCACATACCTAGAAAAACAGATAGTCCAATCAAATTACGACATCTATACAAATATCCATGCATGTAAGCTTTGCCAAATCAGCGCTCCATCAGTTTAGTGGTGGGGAAATCCCTTCTGCGGCTAGTCGTGAGTTTCTTTAGAAGTGGGTCATGGAGAGTTCCTAAAGAGTACAAAATATTGCATATTTAAACCCTTTAATTTACATTAGTTAATTCTTTAGGTGTATCTTAATCTAATGTTTTATGTTTTTACTGTTTTGTAGGTTGTTAAAGGAAAACGACAACTTTAAGGTGAAAAATGCAAAGCTTGAAAGAAAGCACACTTTAAGAAGACCTAGATGATGTGGTTATGTTTAACCAAATCAATGAAATGATTAAATCGAAATTTCTATAATTAGAGTCAAAATCGGATTGGATTAAATTTTAGATTCTACACATGTCATAGTATTTTGTCCATAACTTTCTTCTCAAGTATTGGATTAAGTTGAAGCTAGCGGCGTTGGAAAGCTAACTCAAAATAATACAAATCATTGTGAAATAGAATTTTCCTAATTCGGACGTCTGCTATGCCAAAAGTGTCCCGCAATATAAGAACGCAAATTTGGACGAATATTATTTCGATTTGTACTAGGATTGCTTCCAAATTTGACTAGGAGATTGAAGTAAGATTTTTCTGGGATTTTTAAGGCTTCTAGGGCCTCAATAAAAAAGGTGGGGGGGGGGGGAGCTAGAGACCAAATATATTTTCTTCTTTTTAGTTTAATTTTTCTTTAGGTTAGGTTTTATTTTTCATAATCATGTGTAGCTAATTTCTCAACTAAGGTTGAGGATGAAGCCTCATCGATGAAAAACAACAATACTTCCATGTAAGTCTTTATTATCCAATTTTATTTGGTGTAATTTTTTAAATGTTTTACTTCTTTTCAATGTGTGGAATGATTCTTAGATATCTTTTGTGATTCAAGGATACATTTGATGATTTAAAGATAATTTACATAATTGATTGCTTGGTTTTTATTTATAAAACAATTGGATATCCCTTGTGATTTATTTTACCGATACAATTAATGTTTTGATTTAAATTGAATATCTTGTTGTGATTTATGGATACACTTGATGATTTGATTTAAATTAGATTTCTTTTGTGATTTGTGTAAAGAATAGATATATGTGATGATTTTAAATAATTGTTTGAAGTATAGTAAAACATACATAGGATTTTAATTGTAAGAACTTCGGATTAATATTGACGAACATGGAGTATATTGTTATGATTCGGTGGACGTGAATTCCAAAACCTTAGTACGTTTTGTTTTGTTTTGTTTTATTTTATTTTATTTTATTTATGTTTTTTTTTATTCACCAAAATCAAACCCTTTTTTGGAACTAGGTTAGGATCTGATTAATTTAGTCATAAATTTTGTTTTCAAAAACACAATTCCCTGTGGGATCGACCTCATACTTGCAATCCATTAACTGCAAACGATTCGTGCACTTGCGAGTACAATTAAAATTCACACTAAATTTTTAAAAAAATGGTTGATGTTTTATTTGGGATATTTGGATGCTAGAGAGTGAAAGTGAAGCATGAATTTTTCTTTTGATAATTATAACAATTTTTTTGCACAACATACTTCGCCTAGTGGTAGAACACCTGCTCCTACCAACTACACTCACAATTTCTACCCACATAAACCATGTTCATATTGCTCTGATCCTTATCATAGTTCTAGTGGTTGTCCATCCTGGGGACAACACTCCCATTTTTCATATGAGCAAATGAACACCAATTTTCTAGATCGAGGTTTGATTCAAATTTCAATTTTTACAACCCGAACTGGAGCAACCATTCTGATTTATCGTGGCTTTCGTGGTAAGCTCAAGCCATGAGAAATTATGCTCCCTAATACCATAAATTGCACCATTCTAAATATCCGCAGTTTAATAATCAATCTTCTCATTCTTCATCCTACAATTATCCAAAATCAGAGTCATCATTTGAAGACATAATCAAAGCGTTCATACAGGCAAGTAGCCAGAATATTCAAGAGCTTAAGAGTGTCACCATGAGCAACAACTAGATTATACAAGAGCTTAAAACTATCGCTATGAGCAATAGCCAAAATATACAAGAGCTTACAAATGAGATCAATGATTCAAATCAGTTCACGCATCAAGCTATTGTCAAGATGGAAGAAATAAGGATGATGCCAGCAATTCTTGTCATGAGCATGTCCCTGCCACCACCATACTTGAGAGTGAGGAAATTGTGGATAACAATGAAAAGGAAGAAAAAGAGGAGCAAGTTGAACACATAGAGCAAGTTGAGCACACAGAGCTAGTTGAACCCCCAGCAAATACAAGTTTGTCCAATGACAAGGAAGTGAGTACCGAAGCTTATTCCTTCATCATTGTCCCTTTTGAGACACATCATAAACCAAAGCTTCAATTCTTCAATGTCTCAAAGAGCCATTGTATGCCAAGATTTTCAAGGATTTATGCAGACAGGCGTACAAATTTAGGAATCATCATCCTAAGAAAATATTTCCAAGCAAGCAAGTTGGCTACCTAAGATAACGAAACATCCTCCCAGAGTGCTATCAAATTTTAAAGAGGAAAGGGTGGAAAGGATTGGTTGGACATCCAAATGATCGGGGAAGGTATGGTAATTTTTTTTTTTTTTGATTTTTCGCATTTAATTTCTAAGTTCTTTTTCATTTTTCATTTTATTTCTTGTTATTTTATTTTTGTTTTTGACAGCAATTAACCTTTTGATGTTTGCTTCTATAAGAAAATATTGCCGTTAGTTTTGTTGACAGATGTTTTGGTGTTTAAGTTTGGGGGACGCCCTGACCTTTTTCACACCTTGATGTTTTCCTACTTTTGATAATGTATTTCTACACTACACATTGAGGGCAATGTATAATTCAAGTTTGAGGGTATGGAAAAATACTCTGTTTATTTGTTTGTTTGTTTATTTGTCTTTTTGTTCTAAAAAATTTTCAATAAAGAAAAGAAAAGAAAAAAAAATTGTGTTATGTTGTTGATTGAGCATGATTACATTGCAACTGTGGTTTGCATGTCATTGGTTTGTTTAACATGTTGAACACTGCATGTCTTTAGAAATCTGAATCTTTTGACTCATCTGTTGGATTAGAAAGACTAGACTTGTTTGAATTGATTTCACAAGCACACTAGCATTGGTTCTGTGAGGTATGAGATTTAAATTGAGGAATGTGTGTTTTAAGATTTGTAGGATGAATTGTTGATGAAACCTTGGCTTAATTTTTTTTTTTTTTTTAAAAAGGGACAACTTCACAAAAGGGTATCGAACTATACCGTGTTTTGACGGAAGGGTATTGAACTATCATTTTTGTCAAATCTAAGGTTTTAACTTTCAAAATGAGTCCCAGAAGGGCATTCCGTTTGTTCTCGGAGTTAAAACATGACGGAAGTCGATTCACATGACTTCCACATGACTTTTTTAATGTGTTTGGTCACCTTTGCCCTTGACTTCAACGGATAAATCAAGTTTGAAACCTCCTTCACAAAGCACTTATCCTATACATTGATACACTCTCAGCTCATACACTCCCAGCTTCGGCCTATCTCCAACAACACGTGAAAGGTGGGTTTTTTTGCATGAGTTAATTTCTTCCCTTTTTCACGTGGAAGGGTTTACGATCAACCTATGTCCAACAGTGAATCAAGCTGGGCAACCTCTACCGGTCCATTGTGTAAATGTGGATTGAAAGCATGTTCGTGGACATCCTTCACTATGGAAAATTTTGGTAGGAGGTTTTATTCTTGTATAAATTACAAGGTAAATAATTTCTTACCCCAATTTTTTTTCCCCCTTAGGGTTCCATCTTTGTTTTCCCAATTTTTTTTTTTCCCCTTAGAGTTCCATATTTGTTTTCCCAAGTTTTGATCGATGGGATTTTCCGATTATCCAGCAAGAAGATGTGAAATGTGATTATTTTTCATGGCGTGATCCTGAAATGTGTGTGTACGATCTAAGAGTTGTGTCAAGGTTGAGGAAGTGGCATGAGAGTTTGAAGCTTGAATGAGAATTGAGTGGAACCCAGGTCTTGGATGAAGTGGATAAATATAAGTCTGAAGCTAAGAGGTGCAAGAATGAAGCTGATAAATGCAGAGAAGAAGCTGAGAAATACAAGTCGAAACTAGAGAGACAGAAGACTATTAAAACCCAACCATTATATAAAGTGTTTTTGTTTTATCCAGAATGTAGCCAATAAAAATACTAACAATTTACAAGTTCTTTGGAACCAAGACAATAATTGATATCACTCATGAACAACAATATTTCAAAGATAACAACTACAATACACTTATCAAGGAAATTCATAATCCGGCTAACAATTATAAACCAGTTACCACCCTTGAACAAAATCCGACCAACACAACCAAATCCGACCAACACTCACAACATTACAAGGCATTACACCATTACAAAAAAGTTTCATGCCAACATCATCCTCGATGCATTGAACTGCTTGTGAGATTAAGGATATACCAGCAACAACAGGAATGTCACCCATGAACAAACAAAGTTAAATTTGTACTTCCTCTCTACTGACTGAAGCCGGTTGTCAATTCAGAATCTTCATGTTTCCAGACAATGATCAATTCAAAGATTTTAACTGATCACAAGCTGCTTAAAGATATCCATGAAGAGTCCTTGCAAAATCCAAGACAAAAACAACCGGTTCTTGTGCAACTATCCGGATGGGCCTTTGAAGGCTTCCGGATGCCCCACAGTGTCTTACAGATAAACATTGAAGACGTCCGGACGTCAAAGCAACACCGTCCGGACGGTAGGTCAATCAGTATTCAACAAGGAGTCTGTTTTCAGAAGTCGACACTGTTTGGGAAGTCTCTGCAAGCCGTCCGGACGACGTGGCAACACATCCGGATGATGTCCAGTAGTTCAGAATATTCCAGAGTTCCGTTCGAATGCGGAAAGAATTTTAGCGAAGACAGTCCGGACATGTAAAGAAAGAATTACGTTGTTTTTGAAAGGATATCGCAGAAAACAGTCCAGACATGGCTAACTTCCATCCAGACGCTCTCTAGCCAGGGTCCGAATCTCAGCAGTTTTTGAGGTCTCTTGAAGCCTATAAATAGGGGGCTTTAGGCTAGTGTTTTGGACAGAATTCAGTGGTGAATTCCATAGTGCTTTTAGAGGGTGTTTAGGAAAAATTGAAGATCTGCTAGCTCTCAAGCCGTTGCCGGTGTGTGCTCAAGTGTTCGTGTGAAGTCTATCTTAAGGGTTGGCCCTAGAGTAAAGGAATCCATCAAAAACTCTTTTAGGTGGAAGATCTGGTTGGGAAGCGTTCGTGTTGGGTTACACGTTAGATTTAAAGGTAAGACTACTGCATAGGGTTATGTGAGTACGAGTGTCTTGTAACTAGCTTTGTTTTTGGATAGTGGATTTCTTGGGTTTGGCTGCCCCGGAGTGTTTTTTTCTCTTCATAGAGCTTCCACTTCATAACAAATATCTTGTCTTATTTAAATTCCGCATTTAAGATATTTGTTTGCACACAAACACACACTTGGTTTAAGTTAGAAGTCAATAAATTATTTTCATAAATGACCAATATGGTATGTCTTTGTAAACTTGTGGGTACCATTTGTTACCAATTGTCATTTTGGGTTCAAAATTGGTACCGAAATTGGATGGATGTTATTGGCCATTCAATTGGTCTATTTGTTAACAAGTTCACAAAGCTAAAAAGAATATTTGGTACCAACAAATTAAGGTAATAACAGACAATACCAAAAATGGAACCATTTGGTTTCAAAATGGTACATGTTATCATTGAGTGATATTCTGTAATGCTGTGTTGGTTCCAAAGAACTTGTAAATGACCAATTTGGTATGTCTTTGTAAACTTGTTGGTACCATTTGTTACCAATTGTTGTTTTGGGTCAAAAATTGGTACCAACAAATTAAGGCAATAATAGACAATACCAAAATGCCATCATAAACCATTTGGTTTCAAAATGGTACCAAATGTGTTCATGTAAACCTGTTGGTATAAAAACCTCAATACAAAAGCTAGACTCATCCAATCACAAAGCAAACAAATTCCTCCAATCATTACACAAAAGTCAAATGGCATCAAAACACATCAACACTATCCTTAACCTTCCATTAAAACACTTCAAAAAACAAACCAAACAAATATGTCTATAAGTTACAAAAGTCAAATAACATCAAAACACATCAACACTATCCTTAACCTTCCATTAAAACACTTCAAAAAACAAACCAAACAAATATGTCCTTAAGTAACAAAAGTCAAATAATATCAAAACGCATCAACACTATCCTTAACCTTCCATTAAAACACTTAAAAAAACAAACCAAACAAATATGTCCATAAGTTACAAAAGTCAAATAACATCAAAACACATCAAATTTAGCAACTGAAATTATAAATTAAACCCTTCCAAAAAATACCATAAGTTAAGTAACATAAGTTAAGTTACAAATCATAACCATGTTGTTAAGTATCATAAGTTAAATTAATACATCCTGAAAACCATGTTGTCTATGCCCTTCCAAATTACACAACAAAAATCCAAAAAATACATCATAACCATGCTGTCCATGCCCTTCCAAAATACACAACACATATCCAAAAATACACATCAAACTTGCCAAATTTTCTTCTTTCCTTTATCCTTTTTGCCTACACGTGGAGGAATGTCAGAACTTGTTGCTTTTGCCTTGTTTATGTCAATGTCAATGTCAATGTCAAGGGGAGTAACTCTGAAAGTTATGCCATCTGCAGCCCTGGGACGACCCCATGAGCATGCAGGTCCACCTCCTAAAACCTTGGGTGGTCCAGAAGGGTTCCCAATAAGGTCAACCATCACCTTTCCTCTAGTGTTTGGGTTAGTTTGAGTAAGATGTGCTCTCAATCTTCCACCAACTTTGCTCCTAGTTGCCAAACTGGTACTGGCCTTCTTCCTAGTATATCTTGTGGTTGCACCCGTTCCTCTAGTGCTCTTCTCACCCTTACTTGGTGCAATAGATGTAGTGCTTGTACCCTCTCATCTTGCTCTTACCATTTTTTGACCTCGACCCCAACCCCTTGTTGGTGCAGTAGGATTGTCAGTAGATGGGGCAGTAGATGTTGGTGCACTGGAATGGCCCACAGATGGTGCATTGGAGGATTCACCTAACTAAAAAGAACACATCAAATGTCAAAAACCATCACAAAACATAATGTGTATCAATTATGTTCACAAAACAACTCAAACATATTAAACTCACAGTATGAAGAAACATATGCCTTTAGGTACTAAATGTATGCTAAACAATCACAAAGAAGAAACATTACCCTATCAAGATTGCAGCCAGTATCTGCAGTATGTTCTCTGTAGAAAGTTCTCCTACATTGTTGTCTTTTATCATGCCTCATCCTCACAGCGCATGTTCTTGTATTGTGACCATATTTCTTGCAAATCCCACATTGGTTCTTCTTGCCACCCTTTTTGACTGAGTATGGATTTGATGTCTCATCAGCACCTCTATTTCTAACTTTCTTAGGTCTACCTATAGTTGCTCTTGACTTAGGTGGTTCAATCTTCGGTTGATTTGTCCTAAATCATTGCTCCTCTCTTGGTACAGGGTAAATGATGGGTGCATATGCCTTTAAGTACATCTACTTTTCAAAATAGTGACTCAAATAATCCTCTGGGTTGCCTCCACCATGCCATATTGCTGAGATGACATGACGACATAAAATGCCAGAGACATCCCACTTTCTACACCCACATATTATCTGGTACAAATTGACCACATACTTCCTACTCATGCAATCAATCTCAAATAAACCATCACCAGCAAATATTGGTGTACAATGGCTGGCCTCATCTTCCTTTATCTCCAACTTCACTTTAATTTTTGGCCCCACATTCCCCTCCATGGCCCTTATAGCATCTCTATTCCTTTGGTACCTTCTCATTAAGTTGCCCCTGATTCCTTCCAACATTGTCAAGATGGTCTTATCTCGAAACTTGAGGATCCAGCTACTGAAGCACTCAGCCAAGTTGTTGTGCAGGAGGTCACACTTTGTACTTGTGTTGAACCATCCTCTACACTAGGTTCTAGGGTCAACCTTTCCTAGGTAATCGTGTGCTTTAGGATTAAGGCCCTTGAGCTCCTCCATTGCAGCATAGAATCTAGTCTGTGTGTAAGATGAAGCAGCTCTCCACAGCAGGTCCTTCAATAACACCCCCCTATGACCATCGTCTTTGAAATTGGCATATAAGTGCTGCACATATGTTCGATGTTCAACATAAGGACACACCTCATGTAGGCTTGGTACCAGTCCCTGCACACATGAAAATAATAAACACATCAAATTCATTGGATTTAACATACCAAATCACATACAAGACATGTAGATCATAAAAAAAACAATATGGAAATACTTACCTTTTGGAAATACAAGGGAAAGGAAAGTCCACCCATATGGACCACTAGGGCCAAGATCTACTAATAAGGCCTCGAGAAACCATGTCCAGTTGTACTTAGTATTTGCCTCCACCACAGCTATAGCAATTGAATACTTGTTTTCATTGGCATCCCTTCCAATAGGTACCATTAACTTTCCCTTGTAAACCCCCTTCAAGAAACATGCATCAAGGCCTATGATAGGCCTACACCCATCTCTGAATCCATTTTTCATGGCTGCCAATGGCATGTACATCCTCTGGAATCTACAAGGTACTTCTGGCATAGGTATCTCAACCATCAGAATTACACAACTCCTAACATTTGTGCTTCTAATTGCTGCACAGTAGTCCCATAATCGATAGTATTGGTCACCCAACTTCCCATAAATGGTTTGTTGCGCCTTCTTCCTAGCCCTATACAAGGAACTATGGTGGATTTCAACATTCCACTTCTTTTTCACATTTTTCTTCAGGACATCTATAGGCATGTTCATCTGATCCCTAAAACAGTCCATGCAGCACTCGGCAATCAAGTTCAAAGTGATCAAGTGATTCTTGTAACTCCTAGGGCATGCATGTCTATGCCTAATTGAAATTAGCATGAACGAGGACTCATCTTTCATCTGCCTCCCATAAACTCTGTACTTACAATTCTTGTCTACATGCACTGCAATGCATTTAGTTTTTGAATTCTTTTGGTAAGTCAAGTCCTTCACTTTCAATACAGAGACCTGCTTAATGGCTTTTCTAAACTCATACACATCCTGAAAAGTGTTACCTCGCTGCAAAATTGGACCTTTCAAATCATCCTTACTAAATGAAATCCTCTTGGTGACACAGGGCAGTCTTGAAGACTCAGCCTCAGTCGCACCCTCTTCATCACTTGCACGAGGTGAGATCAATTCATCACTACGAAAAATATCTGAATAACCCTCATCCTTACCCTTACCCTTACCCTTTTCTGCTTCACCAAATGCTGCTTCTACTCCAACCTCTTGATCCACAACATCTTCTGGTTGTAGTCCAACCCCTTCATCTACTCGAAAATCATCATGTTCTAATCCCACCTCTGCATCTCCTTCTAAATCATAGGCATCAGAGTCATCACTTAGACTTGATCCCAAAATGGGTCACTTTTGTATACAGACACTCTCATTTTCTTCTTCCTCTTCCTCATCAACAATACCCTCTTCTCCGTGTACTTCTACTTCTACATCTACTATACCAAAGGCAACCAAATATAACTCTATAATTCCATGCTCCCTATGGTGCTCCACCATTTGAATGACATCATGGTCAGAAGAAATAAGTCGTAGCCCTTCATTTATACTCTTTGTAGGTAGATTGTAGTAAATTAGGGTCACCAGGACCATACCCATGAGTCCTAACTACCCTCTCTATCTCAATAAATGACAACTCGTCTCTATCATATGGGTCAAGGTAATGTGATATGTCCCCACCGACATATGTGACCCTATGCTCCCTATTAAATAGGCCACCATGGTGCACCTCAAACATTAGCAAATCTAGAAACATTACGTGTCCTACAAATAGACAAATAGACAAAACAATGACACGTCCTAGTGAGCAGACAAAAACAAAAAAGAGTAAAGGCATTGGGTCCACAAGCAAAGTAAAGCAATTCTGGATACAACATGCATAATAAAGGCATCAGCCAGCAAACCAAAACAAAAGTCCCCCCACAATGGCAAACACATCAAGACCCACTAACCACAATAAATAGAGTAAAAAAAATCGAACTTTTCTGCAACCCTAAGCAACAAACCTGAAATGGGACTATAAACCAAAAAGAGCAAAAGAAAAAGAAAAGGGGAACAACAAACCTGAAACAAGATAATGACAAGAACAAATGAGACCACAAACCCAAATAAAATAGGACCACAAACCAAATAATATATAAAATAGACCATCTCAGCAACTTCAATAAGACCTAGATATTGCCAATGACCAAACATATGGTCCTGTAACAACCTAAACCCTAAACAACGGGAAAATTTTCCCTAAACCCCAAATAACGCTAGCATTTCAAAAAAAAAAAACAAATAATCCGTAAAGAAACAAATAGGGTTAAATAACTATTCGTTTACAATAGAAAAAGCAAAGTAATTCATTACCTTTAGTGAAAATCAGCCTTTGATGCTTGATTCTTGTGTATACTACCGAAACAAGCTAGTGTGATTGCACGGTTAGGATTCTTAGCGCATGAGTTCGGGTGGAAAGCTTTAGGGTTTTCAAGGACTTACAAAACAATTCAGGGGAAAATATGGTACAATGGCCGAATTTAAGTTCGAAATTGTATCCATTGAAGTCGAGAGCAAAAGAGACCAAACACATTAAAAAAGTCACGTGGAAGTCACGTGAATCGACTTTCGTCATGTTTTAACACCAAGAATAGACAGAATGCCATTTTGGGACTCATTTTGATAATTAAAACCTCGGGTTCGACAGAAATGATAGTTTAATACCCTTCATCAAAACGCGGTATAGTTCGATTCCCTTTTGTGAAGTTGTCCCAAAAAAGAAAAAAGTAAAGAAAAATATATAATAATAATAATAATAATAATAATAATAATAATAATAATAATAATAATAATAATAATATCATCAGTTTAAGTTCTTATTGAATAACCGGGCCTCTTACCTCATTAAGCATTGAGTGTTCGCGTAAAAAGATGAGAAATTCAATTTGATTGATTGTATGGTTAGTTTAACTTTGTAGCATTTTTGACTTAAGTAATTAAGCCCTTAGGGATGTTTCTACATCTAGTGCCCTAAAACTATCTAGTTTGTGAGTCATTGGCCCAACACTCGTTACATAAGTCAATTAGAAAGCTTAAAAGAGTCAGGCATTGCACAGCCGACCAACACACAAAAAAAAAAAAAAAAAAAAAATACAATTTTTGATTTAAGCCTTGGTTATTTTCATTTGATAGAATTCCTACAAATTTTGGGGTACTCAAACTTTGAGAAAAATTGAAACCTCATGAGTTTATGTTAATCTCACTTACACTTATTGGAGCATGTGTTGTCTCAATTTTTCAGCTATGAGTCGAATGATTTTTGATGTCTTGATGGTGTGAGTGTGCTGTTCACTTTGTTAAACCGGCTCATGATGTATAAATTAAACCATGTGTTTGTGTGGAAGTCCTTGTTTGACAACAACATAGTGCGTTAAAATGTTTGTGGATATCATTCCTAGCAAACTCTCACGAGACTTCACTCGTCTACTAGGGAGTCCTAGGGGTTTAAAAGGTTTGTTACATACGCTAAATGCAATTGTCTCTCCCACGACAGTGGATTTATGTTTCTTACTTTGATTTTATGTTTTTACTTTGTTTTGCTACGGGACTAGCAAAATGTAAGTTTGGAGGTGTTTGATGAGTGTAAAATATTGCATATTTAAACTCCTTAATTTACATTAGTTAATTCTTTAGCTGTATCTTAATCTAATGTTTTGTGTTAGATTTGTGTTTTTAGTGTTTTGTAGGTTGCTAAAGGAAAACAACAACTTTAAGGTGAAAAATGCAAAGCTTGGAAGAAAGCACACTTTGAGAAGACCTAGATGATGTGGTTATGTTTAACTAAATCAATGAAATGATTAAATCGGAATTTCTCTAATTAAAGTCAAAATCAGATTGGATTACATTTTAGATTCTGCACATGTCATAGTATTTTGGCCATAACTTTCTGCTCAAGTATCATATTAAGTTGTAACTAGTGACGTTGGAAAGCTAACTCAAAATAATACAAATCATTGTGAAATAGGATTTTCCTAATTCGGATGTTTGTTATACCAAAAGTGTCCCGCAATATAAGAACGTAAATCTGGACGAATCCTATTCTGATTTGTACTAGATTGCTTCCAAATTTGACTAGGAGATTGAAGTACGATTTTTTTTTTAAGATTTCTAGGGCTTCTATGGTTTATTTATTCCCTATAAATAGACTGCTAAGCCTCAAGAAAAAGAGGGGGTTGGGGGGGGGGGGGGGGGGGGGGGAAGGGGGAAGCTAGAGACCAAATATATTTTCTTCTTTTTAGTTTAGTTTTTCTTTAGGTTAGGTTTTATTTTTTATAATCATGTGTAGTTAATTTCTCAACTAAGGTTGAGAATGAAGCCTTATTGATGAAAAACAACAATACTTCCATGTAAGTCTTTGTTATCCGATTTTATTTGGTGTAATTTTTCCAATGTTTTACTTCTTTTCAATGTGTGGAATAATTTTTGGGTGATTCAATGATACATTTGATGATTTAAGATAATTCACATAATTAATTGCTTGGTTTTTATTTATAAAACAATTGGATATCCCTTGTGGTTTATTCTACGGATACAATTGATGTTTTGATTTAAATTGGATATCTTGTTGTGATTTACGGATACACTTGATGATTTGATTTAAATTAGATTCTTTGTGATTTGTGTAAAGAATGGATACATGAGATGATTTTGATTAACTATTTGAAGCAAAGTAAAACATATCTAGGATTTTAATTGTGAGAACTTTGGATTAATATTGACGAACATGGAGTATGTTGTTATGATTCGGTGGGTATGGATTCCAAAACCTCAGTACCTTTTCTTTTGCTTTATTTTATTTTATTTTATTTTATTTTATTTATGCTTTCTTTTATTCACCTAAATCAAACCCTTTTTTGGAACTAGGTTAAGATTTAATTAATTTAGTCATAAATTTTGTTTTCAAAAACACAATTCCCTGTGGGATCGACCTTGTACTTGCAATTCATTAACTGCAAACGATTCATGTATTTACGAATACAATTAAAATTCATATCAGCTCCCACCTCGAAGAGTTGGTCGCGGGGGTGGCATGATTCAGCACCAAGAGTCAACCAATATTCAGAATAAACATACTTATTAATACATTTTCATTATTTAACTAACAAGTGTTGTAAAATTATTTGGATGGTGCAAAAATTCTTGTTGACACCAAATAATAGTAACTCAAAAGATTAATAATAAAATAAATAGAATACAAGAAATTAAAATAAAGCAAGGAAAGGTTTCTCAATGCTATAGAATCACGCAAAGCACGTTGTCCTTAAAGGTTGATTTCGTGCCCCTCGAAGTATTTAACTCGGTGTGACTAGGTCTCTTGACACGCAATCTCTCAGGATTAGACTATAGCATCTACCTTCGTCAAAGACGTACTTCCAAGTACAAAGGCAAGATGAACAACCCTTTGATGAAAGATGATGAGGAATACAAGCCACACTTGTATAACTAAAATATAGTTTTAATAAAATAAAATAAAAAACCTTGGACAGTACAAGATTATGAGCCAAAAGAAGAAGTTGGTAGTTGCAAATGCTCATTGGGATCTCAATTTATAGAATGAAGAGTATCAGTTTTTTTTCTTAAAGACCAAGACAACAACTTTAAAAGCCAACGATCAAAACATAAACTATGGTGATCAAAACGTAAGTTAACAATTTTTCTTTAAGGCTCATGAATGACAAACAGTAAAAAAATATAAGATGATTTTTCCATAAAACTTCATGAATTTGACTTAATGTCAAACGGTACAAAAAATATCATGATGATTTATTTTCAAACGGTAAAAAATCAAGGTAGATATTTTTAACAATACAACAATCCCCCACATGTTACAAATAATAGAATAATAAGAAATTTGAGAAAGAATGCATCAGTGTGGTATCGGAGGGTTTTAACTGCACTTAGGATAAATAAGTAGAAACTTAATAAATTATGGTAGAGTTAGACTCATTTAACCAAATTCATAAGTTGATCAAACTTATCATCCACATAGCTTCCTCTGAATAGGGTTGTTCATCAGGGGATTGACGCCTTATACATGCCATGCGCCCCTGGGTTTCATGAGTGCACTAGAGACCTACTCTAGTCTCATAGGAGGCAGCACCACCTCCACACTCACATAGGTGGTATCCATCAAGAGTGTGTGCAGAGTACGCTCCATCCCAACATTTAGGGACTATTGATCCTTTAAGAGTTTTAAACTCATCCTTAACCATTCTGCATCTTGTATTGTCTTATACCATAGGGATGGACTCATCACTATATTCTCAACAAGAAAGTGGATAAACATAGAATGACAGTACCTCACCATGATCACTTGTGACTTCGTTTCCCATTAAACCTCATTCATGGGATCTCTAATCATAGAGGTTGGGTATCAATCACAATGTCATAATTTAGGTATCAGTCCTATCCCCCTCGATGTTTCATTCACCAGCCTTCTTGCTAGTGGCTTGGTCAAAGGATCTGCTAGATTCCTTTCTGACCTTACAAATTCCATGGAAATTATACCACTCTCAATGAGATGCCTTACAATATTGTGCCTTAATTGGATATGTCGACTTTTCCCATTATAGATCTTGCTTAGCTCGAGCTATGGCAGCCTGACAATCACAATGAATACAAACAGGTGGAACTAAGTTAGCATATAAAGGCAAATCAATCAATAAGCTTCTTAACCATTCAGCTTCAGTTCCAGCCTTCTCCAAGGCAACTAATTTTGTCTTCATGGTTGATCTTGCTATGCAAGTATGTTTTGAGGACTTCTAAAAGATAGCCCCTCCTGCTAGGGTAAACATATAGCCACTGGGAGGCTTTTAATTCATCTGAATCAGGAATCCAGTTAGCATCACAATACCTTTATAATATAGCAGGAAAACCAGAATATGACAAACCAAGATTAATTGTGCCATTTAAGTATCTCAACAATCTAGAAATAGCATCCCAATGTTCAACACTAGGATTATGAGTATATCTACTCAATCTACCAACAACATATGCAATGTCAGGGTGTGTACAGTTTGTCAAAAACATTAAACTACCAATGATTTGTGCATATTTTACTTGTGAGATACTATTGCCTCGATTCTTAACCAAATGTACCTTTGAATCATATGGTGCGATTGTGATAGTGTAATACAATCATTATCTCTAAGAATTTTAATTCCTAGAATGACATTAGCTTCACCCATGTCTTTCATATCAAATTCCGGACTCTGTGAGTCTATACTTTCAAGATCTGGATACTCGGACCGTTGACGGTGGTGAGGTTGCCATCTTTGAAAGAATGCTGATGGTCGGGCTTAGGTTCCCATTTCCGGCTATTGCTCAGGAGCTGGTGTCTTTCTTAGGCGTCGCTTCAACGCAGATCATGCCAAATGGCTGGAGGTATCTCTTTGCCTTTTTCAGTTTGTGGCGAATCGTAATCGATGAGCGGATGACCATTCCAAAGTTTTTCAACATTTACCGGACGGCCTTCAAGCGTGACGAGATGGTGGAGTTCTCAGTTCAGTTGAAGGCTCTTTTTATTCTTGTAGGTTAGGGTTACTCCAACAACAAGCAATGGAGGCAGTAGACTTTTCGGGTTTCGGGTCAGCGGGAAGATGTCGAATCTGAAGTTCTTCCTGAAGATCAAATGGTGCCTCGGGATTGGGCCTCTTTGCTTGACGATCTGAGGGAACCTCCCGAGTTAGGAGAACTCTAGAAGCGCTATGTAAAAACAATGCTCCATTTCTCTTGGCAAGGGCAGAACTTTGAGGCAATCCATTTTGACAAGATTGTCAAGAATGAGAACATGCGGCGTATTCTCGGGTATTAGATACTCGAGAATAGAGTCCCCATTGATAGGAAAGGAAATACAAAAAATCGAAGATGGGTGGATTCGAGCCTGCTGTGAAGAAAGGGAAAGAGAAGAGCCAGGGTACCCCGGCCAAAGGGAAGAAGAAAGCTCAAGACCTTCCTGATAAGGCGAATGGTAAGGTGTCATTAATTAGCACACTTAAAACATATTTAATACAACATAACTACTACATGTATATATAAAGAACAATATGCATGTATACAATGATCGATATGCCCCACGTTCTTAAAAAAATTCAGAAAAATAAACAACTTTATTTAATGAATCGAAAATGTCATACATACAATAGAAATCGGCTTTTAGGCCTAAATGTAGCGCCTCGGATTTTTAAACCCAAAAATAGAGCATTTTAAATTAAAATTTAAGATTGGATAAAATATTTAATCCAAAGCTGACGTTCGATCCTCAGTTTATGGCAATAGATCCACTGATTCTGGCACTCAAGCGTAACTGCGCTCGAGCGACTAAAATGCTGTAAAGAACAGTATTCACGCCTAACAGCTAGGAGGTTATTATAAGGCTCTAATAATAATATTGCTGAGTGATCTAACTAATAAATTAGACAGACTTAAATAGTCAGTAAATTAGTTGATATAATAATATTATTGACGTTATAATATTATTGTGTGATATTTAATGTGCATTATAATATTATTAGTGTAATAATATTATGGGATAATTACACTTTACCCCTCTAATTTATCTACGGGGTGACGATTTAGCCCCCAATGTACCAAAATTGTTAAATGACCCTCCTGAACTTACCAACGCGTGGCAAAATTTATCTTCCGTTCAGTCGCCCGTCTGTTTGGACGGAAAGTCGGTCACGTGTGTTGCACATGACCGTTTAAGACATATCCCCTCCCCAAAATACCCCCTCCTCATCTGGCCTTTGTACCCCGTGCATGACTTAGACTTTTCGAAATGATATTCAAGCTGTTACATGGCTTCTTCAGCTCATCTTTGCCTCACCGTCCTCATTCATCTTGGCACAATACTTGAATAAACTCCCATCGAAATAGCACCTTACAGCTTCTTTAGATAGCATGCCTTCCTTGTCCCTGGCGAGTACATACAGAATCCCCCACTCCATCCTTGATGCAACCCTGCAATCCACAACCATACCTGTTAGTTAGCGTGAGCATCCCTACAAGAGCAAGCGAGCGCGAGAGCCTAAAGGTCTATATATAGAAGGTGGCAAAACGATTAACGAGCATCCAAAGATGTCAAATGCATCTCGATTCATTTGTGTCATGTCCCGCAGCTCTCTAAGCGTCAACTTGTCTGGAACAGTACGAGCATATTTATTGAACATGTTTCCAGTCTCCAGATTCACCGTCACATACTTGCAATTTCGTGGAACAACAACCATGGAGTTCAATGAATCCATGGGAACATGGTTGTATGCTCTGTTAACCTCTGTTTTACTCAACTAAAACAGAGGATTTGATGGAGCGTTTTTTTTGGTGTGATATTGGAATCCCTAATGTTTGTTTCTGATGATACGCGCCAAGTTGTCATAAAATCTGTGTCACATGCCTTAGCACCCATGGCAAATAAGTCACTGGACCGAACACAAACCAAGCTGGTGCCAAATACCAGAACCAATTCAGCAACATCGGGAAAAAAGAAAAAAAAAAAACTGATTTATATATGCACTACTCTGTATTTTATCTGGAAACAATTGCCAACATGAATTTGTAACCATCTGTGTGTTTCTCTCTACCCACCCTTTTGTCAGACCATTGGAGGCTTTCAGGAACAGTTTGACCTCTTATGCATTAACAAGCCATACAGTTATCTATGAAAAGAAGCCTACTTCCTGATCACCCTCTCACATAACTAAAGTAGTGATCAAAACTCCCAAGTTTTTAAGATACAATCGAAAGATGAAGGTAAACACAAGCTAGTCCATTCTCTGTTATCCTTGGGATTGATCGAGAACAAACTTTCTTGATATTCTACACGTTAATTTTCATGTACTCTGCTTCTTGCAGTTACTAGGTTGGATGCATCGTAAATTCCGCAAAAATAGCAGCGACCCCCTTAAGGATTTTGTCATTGGTAAGAGTACATGTGCCACACACATCTTTCTGATAACATCTTCCAACTGTAAGCTTCAATCACCTAAATGATACCCATCAAAATAGGTTGCAGTAGAGACAAAAACAAGGGATGTCCAAAAGAGAAAGCCATTATATGATTTTTGCAACTGCACTGCTAATAACCGTTTGTACTCCACCTTCCTTCAATTTTCAATTACATTCTTGAATTGGGTTTCCCATGCATATAATTTAAACACCTTCATGTTCACTAGAGCCTCAGAACTAGCCCTCAGTCTCTCATCCTGTGCAGCCATAAGCTTACTTTGAAACTTATGCTGGAACTTCGCAAGTGAAGCATTGCAAAGCATCGTGAGGATTATCACCACCAGTGTTGCAATTGTTGCTAGCCTCACTGCACGATATAGTATTACTAATGCAATACAAAGCTGGAAACTTGTTGTCCAAGTTTGGTGGAACTAAAATGGGAGTGCTTGAGTGCGTTGAGGTCCTGGACGAACTTGCCGAGTCGGAAGGCTTTGCGGCTTAGTCCCACGCTGGACTCGAAGCTCTTGAGCTGGCCAGTTAGGGCTATGGTTTTGGGGAGCATTGAGGAGGCGAGGACGATCATGGTGGCGTACCTGGAAATCTTGAGGAGCTTGTCCACGCCAATCTTGGAGTGAAGGACAAAGACCAAATAAGCTGTTGGCCTGTTGTGGTTGGAAAATGGCTTGTGGCATCAGATTGATTAAGTTCTATGAGTTGTGCAAAGAGAGGGAGAGAGAGACAGGGAGAGGGAGAAGGCCTTAATTGTGTCTGGCTATCAAATATAGTTTTTTTTATTTTTTTATTTTTTTTTACAAACCACATTTGTTTGCACATATGCATGCAAATACATGTAAAAATGATGGTCCAAGTTTTGTCGCTAATGAAAGTTTTGTTTTAAACAAAACGGTGCGTTTGTCAAAAAAAAAAAATGTTGCCTTCAACTTCATCTTCTTCAACCTGTGGCAGCGGCTGGTGACTGGTTTTTATTTCTGTTTTCCTTTGTAAATCCAACTTGGTTTCCAGTGGTAGTTGAGGAGCATTGTCGAAATGTTGGTCTGAGGTATTTGGGTTGCCATCTTTATTTTTTCCTTCTCTATTTTTTGGGTTCTCTCTGTTTCTGGGTATGTTTGTGAGTTCTTGAGCCAATGACCTTCGAATATGCATACCAAACAATCTTGTCTTCTTCGCTTTCTTTCTTCTGGTTTACATAGCTCTTCTTCTACAGTCGTCTTCGTCGGTTCATTTTGAGGATGCGGCGTCTCTTGTTCGGTGTTCATTGTGCGAGTGCCATCACAAGGTAAGGTGAGACAGAGCTTTTTCTTTTATTTACTCTCCGAATATTTCGAACATATTTTTGGATTTGACCCATTTGGCTCAACTTGATTTTTGCGGATGGATACAGGTCTTAACCACACGTACGACACACAGATTCATACATATACAAAAAGACAGAGAGAGAGATGGTCTCAGTTGCCTCTATTCCTCTCTTCTCCAACGACAATCGCACGAGACCTGTAGAAGAAGAAGCAGAAGCTACTTGGCTTAGCAATCACTCTGTCTGTCTGTCTCTCTTTCTTTGCTGAGGCTATCCATGGCATATCCGGCTTTGCCCAAGCTTCTCATCCTCTGCTCTCTCCTTGTGTTCGTTCAATTGGGTTCGCGTGTTCGAGCTCAGCTTGAGGAGTCCAGCTTGAAGCTGATGACTGACGCGTTTAAGTGGCCGAAGACAATCTTGTTGCTGTATGACGATGAGTATGGCGGTGAGGGAAAAGAGGATGACAAAATGGATGGTGGGTAGTCAGGGTGTAGGTCTTTGTTTTGGCATATGCGATGGAATGGGTATGTGCGGGGTATAAAGGCTGATGGGGGGGTATTTTGGGGAAGTAATATGTCTTAAACGGTCACGTGCAACGCACGTGACCGATTTTCCGTCCAAATGGACGGGCGACTGGACGGAAGGTAAATTTTGCCACACGTTGGCAAGTTCGGGAGGGTCATCTAACAATTTTGGTACATTGGGGGGTAAATCACCACTCCATGGGGGGTAAAGTGTAATTATCCTTAATATTATTAAGAAAATAATATTAATTATGAAATGAATTAGATTTAAAAGGTTTAAATTATACCCTTAATGTGATAGATTAATTGGTAAAGACCTAATCTGTAAAACATTTACAGATAAAAATATCTGTAGTAAAAATATCTGTAGATTGTTATGAATGCATTCATGCATGTGGTGGATGACCATTTAGTTTCATCTCTTAGAATTATATACATTCATGTCATCTTTTAGAATTCCATAACATTCATGTAATACATTGATGTAGCATTTTAATTCATATACTACCCTTTTATATTCTTTAACCTCACATTGTGATTCCATGTCTATAAAAGGGAGTATTGAGTTGTATGTAAAGACATACAATAATAAAGAAGAACCATACATAGTTCTTGAAGAACTAGTTTCATGTATTGCAATATCTTTATCTTGTCTTGTTATTTTATTGGATTTTACAACACGTTATCAACACAAAGCTCTAGCCAGTTGTGTTCTTTTGATCTTCAACATAAAAAAAACTATCCGTGAGATATTCTCAATTCATTGTAAGTCTCTTTAATATTTAGTAATCTTATTATTTATTTTGTTAATTAACGTTCTAACATATGCTCAAAATTTTTTAGTGTTTTAAGAATCATATTATAACATATGAATCTTATGATCTATGTGAGACTAATATGAACTAAAGTGTTATCATTATAATGCTATGAATCTTGGAAATGCTATTAGAAAAGAAAAATCAAGCATCCCAGCAGGCTCGCGCTAAAGCAATGATTTTTCTTTGTCATCATCTGCATGATTAATTTTTTTTAAAAAAAAGATTGAGTACATTCCAGTAAAAGATCCTTTGACCTTGTGGAATAGTTTAAGGGAGAGATATGAGCACCAAAAGACAACTATCCTCCGAAAAGCTCCTGATAGTTGGATGCTCCTGAAGTTATACTTTTTAAAATCAGCTCACAATTAAAATTGTGTGGAGAAAAAGTCGCTGATGTGGATATGTTAGAAAAAACATATACCACATTTCATGCCTCGAATGTGCTCCTGCAATAGCAATATTAAGAGCGTAATTTCATAAGATATTCTGAACTAATATCTTGTCTTCTAGTGGCTAAGCAAAACAACAAGCTATTAATGAAAAATCATTAATGTCGTCTAATGGGTTCTACACCATTTCCTGAAGCAAATGGAACCTCATTTCATGGTAATAAAGGAAATCGTGGTCGTGGATGTGGACGTGGTAGAAAAAATTATAGAGGTCAAGGGAACGTACTCATAATTCTTACAAAAAAAAAAAAATGCTCCTTACCACCAAAAGTGGAACCGCACTGAGGCGAAACAAAATAAAAACAAAAGTTTATAGAATAAACCTACAAAGAACTATGAAGATAAATGCTACAGGTGTGGTATGAAAGGACATTGGTCACGTACTTGTCGTACGCCTAAACATCTGGTAGACCTGTATCAAGCCTCCATAAAAGGAGAAAGAAAAAGGGATTGAAATGAATTTAATTAATCACAGTGATCATTTAGATCCTCTGATTTTTCTTGATATTCTAAATGGAGAGGGTATCACTCATCTTGATATTTCTAATTTCTTTGTAAACTCTAACAAAAAAACTGATATTTTGATTGGAGATTAATATGTTTTCATTATGTCTTAATCACATTATGTTTACATTGTCAACTTTATTTGTATTTTCTTTTTGAGTAAAGAAATTTAATATATATTTTATTTATATATGGAGGCATGAGCCATATTGATGGAATGATTCAAGATAAGAAATATTTTTAAAATTTAATATTAAACAAAGCTAGTGCCAATACAATATCAAGTTCATCAAACTTAATTAAAGGCTCCGGAAGAGCAAATATCATATTGTCAAAAGAAAAAAAAAAATTTTATTGACGATGCTTTTCATTCTTCTAAATCTAGAAGAAATTTAATCAGTTTTAAGGATATTTGTATAAATAGTTATCAACTGATAACCACTAATGAAGGCAGTGACGAATATCTTTATATTACTTCAATAATTTCGGGCCAGAAGCTCATATTGGAAAAATTGTATGCTTTCTCTTCTACGATGCATTATACAATAATAAGAACAATTGAATCACATGTTATGATGCATCAGAAGTGCTCTAATCCAAAGATGTTTATGCTTTGACATGATTGTCTTGGACATCTGAGAACAATTATGATGCGTCGAACAATTGAGAACTCTCATGGGCATCCCTTAAAGAAATAGAAGATTCTTTTACCAAGTGATTGTCCTTGTACTGCATGTTCTCAAGGTAAACTTGTTATAAAATCATTCTCTTCTAAGGTAATTGTTAAATCTCTATCATTTTGACAAAAAATTCAAGAGAATATATGTGGGTCGATTTACCCTCCATGTGAGCTATTTATATATTTTATGGTTTTAATAGATGCATCAACTAGATGATCACATGTTTGCTACTCATAATGTTGCATTTGCTACACTTCTTGCCCAAATAATTAGATTATAGGCACAATTTCTTGATTTTCCAATTCAATCTATTCAGATGGATAATGCGGGTGAATTTACATCTCAATCATTTTTATGACTATTGCATGTCAATCGGTATTAATGTTGAACATCATGTTGCTCATACTCAAACTCAAAATGATTTAGCTTAATTGTTTATTAAACGACTTCTGTTAATTGCTTTACATTTGTTTATGAAAACAAAATTTTTTGTTTCTGCTTGGAGACATGCAATATTACATGTTGCATTATTAGTTGAGATCAACCACCAAATATTTTTCATTTTCGCATTTTTGGTTGCGTTGTATATGTTCCAATTGCTCCACTTTAGCGCTCTAAGATGGGACTTCAACGTAGACTTTGGATTTACATTGGTTTTGATTTTCCCTCCATTATTAGATACCTTGATCTTTTAACTGATAATATTTTTAAAGCACGTTTTGAAGATTGTCATTTTGATGAAAATATATTCCCATCACTAGGGAAAGAAAAGTTGTTGCCAGAAGCACGACAAGAAATCACTTGAAATAATTCAACCTTTTTTCATTTTGATTATCGTACAAATCAATGTGAACTAGAAGTTCAGAGGATCATTCATTTGCAGAGTGCTGCAAATCAATTGCCGGATTCATTTATTGACAACAAGAAAATAGTTAAGTCTTACATTCCAACTGCTAATACTCCAGCTAAGATAGAGGTCCCTGTAGGACAATCAATTAATACAGCAGCAACTAAGTCTAAGGCACACCTAAAGCATGGAAAACCAATCGGTGCAAAGGATAAGATTCCCCGGAAGAGAAAAGTACAAGGAAATGAAATCGGCGCTCCTGAAGAGGCCTTACCCACAAAACAGGCAACAAAAATTGATCCATCCAAACTTTCTGTACAAAATTCTTCTGGAAATGAATCCCCCAAAGAGGAACTACTTGAAGAGGAATCTTCTAAAGAGTTACCCCTTGAAGAGGGACAGGCACCTGAAATAATGAGATCTCAATAAATTATATAAGTACATGAGAAATATTGGATAGAAACAAAACTGTTGTCAACATCATATTTTCATTTTAAGTTGCATTTGACAATTCTAGAAGTAATGATGATATTGAACCACAATCCGTCGAAGAATGTCGACGTAGAAATGATTGGCCAATGTGGAAGGAAGTAATTCAGGCAGAATTGTACTCACTAGCAAAACGTGAAGTATTTGAACCTGTGATCCAAACACCTGAAGGTGTATAGCCTATTGGATACAAGTGGGTATTTGTACGAAAAAGTAACGAGAAAAATGAAATTGTGAGATACAAAGCAAGACTTGTTGAACAAGGTTTTCTGCAGAAACATGGTATTGATTATGTAGAAACATATTCCATTATAGTGGATGCAATTACATTTAGATTTTTTATTAGTTTGGTAGTTACAGAAAGTTTGGATATGTGTTTAATGGATGTGATTACAGCATATTTATATGGATCACTTGATAATGATATATACACGTAAATCCTTAAAGGATACAAAATGTCTGAAGCGTATAATTCAAAATCCTGAAGTATTTATTCTAACTAGCTATAAAGATCTTTATAAGGGTTAAAGCAATCTAGACGCATGTGGTACAATGGTCTTAGTGAATATTTATTGAAAAAAGGATTTGAGAATAATAAAATTTGTTTATGCGTTTTCATTAAGAAATCAAAATCTTTATTTGCTATCATTGCAGTTTATGTAGATAATTTAAATCTTGTTGAAACTTCAAAAGAGCTTACAAAAACTGTCACTTATTTAAAAAAATGAGTTTGAGATGAAATATTTTGGAAAGACAAAATTTTATCTTGGCTTACAGAATAAACATTTTTCAAATAGAATTCTTGTTCATTAATCAACATACACATAAAAGTCCTAAAGTACT
Organism: Alnus glutinosa; assembly: GCF_958979055.1. NCBI lineage: Eukaryota > Viridiplantae > Streptophyta > Magnoliopsida > Fagales > Betulaceae > Alnus > Alnus glutinosa. The sequence continues at coordinate 4,629,181 of NC_084891.1, read as the reverse complement.
TTTACATGGAGAAAGCTCATCCTTTGAGCACTTCAATGGTTGTTCAATCACTTGATGTGAAAAAAAGACCATTTTCTCTCTCGAGAAGATGACGAAGAAATTTTTGGTCCTAAAGTACCATATCTTAGTGCACTTTGTGCTCTAATGTATCTTAAAAATTGCACACGACTTGATATAGCATACCAATTCGAAGGCATTGAAATGAGGTTAAACATGTTTTACGTTATATTCGTGGAACAGTTGACATGTGATTATTTTATCCAAAATGTTCAAATTTATAGTTAATTGGATATGTAGATGCGGGTTTTCTTTCTGATCCGCATAAAGGTAGATCTCAAACAGGATATCTATTTACATGTAGAAGTACTGTTGTTTCATGGAGATCTGTCCAACAAACACTTGTTACTACTTTTTCAAATCACTCAAAAATTATTGCAATTCATGAAGCAAGTCGAGAATGCATATGGCTAAGATTAGTAATTCAACACATTCGAGAAAAGTGTGGTTTATCCACAATCAAAGATAATCTGACAATATTATATGAAGATAATGATGCTTGTATCACACAGATTAGAGGAAGATATATTAAAGCTGATAGAACAAAATACATTTCACCGAAATTCTTTTATACACATGAACTCCAGAAGAGTGATGATATTGAAGCAGATACGATCAAGTGACAATTTGACAGATTTATTTACCAAAACATTACCAACTGTAACATTTAAGAACTAGTAAATAACATTGGAATGCGACGACTCAAGGATCTTTCATTATAAACAATTGAAGTTTGTCATGCTAATGAGATGGAGTAAAAAGATTATGAGAATTGTATTCTTTTTCCTTGGCTAAGGTTTTTCCCATTGGGTTTTCCTTTGCAAGGTTTTAATGAGGTAGTTCTAAAGCATATGGCGGCACACAAGAATAATGTACTCTTTTTCTTTCCCCACATGTTTTTTTCTATTGGGTTTTCCTTGACAAGGTTTTAACAAGGCATATTCTTAGTGTTTGGTCATCTCAGGGAGAATGTTATGAATGCATTCATGCATTTGGGAGATAACCATTTAGTTCCATCTCTTGGAATTCTACACATTCATGTCATCTTTTAAAATTCCATAACATTCATGTAGAATTTTAATTCATGTACTACCATTTCATATTTCTTAACCTCACATTATGATTTCATGTCTATAAAAGAGAGTATTGACTTGTATGTAAAAACACACAATAATAGAGAAAAATCATACATAGTTCCTTAAAAACTAATTTCACATATTACAATATTATTATCTTTTCTTGTTATTTTATTGGATTTTACAACACATTAACTTAACCCGTAAGTTTACAAACAAAATATTTGTGGTTACTTTTCAATAAAACCGATCGTCCTCTCTTCAGTAAACCTCATTCCCTGTTCTTCTTGTTTTCTTCTCACACGCGAGAGCTGATACATTAGAGACGGTTTTCCATTTCCATCACCATCTTTTTGATATTTTAATAAAAAAAATAAAAATGTTTGCTGATGTGATCATCAGAGGATAAATTTTTATTTATTTTTTGATTAAAAAATAAAAAAGAGAGCGATAGGAACGGTTCCACAAATCATTTTTCCTCACAAGCACAGCTTCTTTTTCCTACTTTCTTGTCCTTTTCTCCTTTTCTTGCTCTCTTGTATGGGATAAGTAATACTACACATCATCTCTGTCTTTCTTTTATCTTTATAATTGATGTAGCTCTTAAAATCACAAATAATGCTACACATCATCCTTGTCTTTCTTTTATCCTCACAATTAATGTAGCTCTTAAAATCACAGTCAGATCAGAATCGAAGATAGAGTAAGAGACCTTGAGATTTAGAGAAATGGAAAGGGAAACCGAGAGAAACTTCCTGCTTCTTCCTTCTTTTCCTCATGTTCTCCTTGTTCTTCCCTCAACCAGCCAACACAGAGAGACCGAGAGTGAGACCTGAGAGATCGGGAGAACAGAGAGGGAGAACCGGAGAAGACCCGACTAACCCGAGAGACCCGTGAGTCGGTGATGGACCCAGAGACGATCGAAGGCACGATTTCCGGCCGATCGCCGATGTGTCGACGCCGGCGAAGCTAAGGGCGCGATTTCCGGTGGGTTTCCGGCGAGTGGCGTAGAAAAGCATCACGTGACCAAATTCACCATCTTTCTCGGTGGATTTTCTGGAAATCTCCAAAGTGAGTAAACCTTGTGTTTTAGTTCGATTACAGGTTTATTATTGATCTTGAAGCCGGTTGTTCTTGACCGATTGTGGGTGTTTTTTCCCCTGCTTTGGCTGGATATGTGAACCCCTGTTGTTTGCCGATTACGTGAGTGTGTGTGTTTGTGTATTCTGGTATATGGGTTTCTTGATCGGCCGGTTGTGTGTGTGTGCTGATTTTGACCGAGTATTGTTCGGTTTTGGGTGTGCGTTTGGTTTGTGTTCGGTTGTTGATGGTGTTCGGTTGTTGATGGTGTTGTGATTTCCTTGCGTGTGTCTCGGCTGAGCCGTGTCTTGTGTTTTGGTGGGTTGGACCGATTCCCCTGTTTTGGCCGTGGGAGGTTTCGGCCGTGTGTTGATTTTGGTTGATAATTGTGGTATGAGGTGTTTTACTATTAGGCCGATTGAGTTGTTTTCTCTTGAGGTATTTGTGAACGGCTGGATGGTTTGTGGTGTTTATAGGGCTGAATGGGTATTAGGTTCTTAACCTCTTAGAGTTTGATTTTAGGTGAAATCTTAGTGTTTACAGTCTTGATGAATTGATGACCGAATTGATTATGAGAATTGGGTGTTTTGTTTTACTGTGAATTCTTTTCCTGCAGATTCGGTTGAGATATCATTTGAGTTGAGCTTTCTGCGGTCTGTTTGAGATAATTTGTTATTAAAGATTAATAAGTTTTAAATGGGTGATTTTATGCTCGTTAATGCTGACTGGGCTTTGATTTGGAATAGGGACCGATTATGGTGGAAATATAATATGAGATTCTGGGAAGAAAAATTGGTGTTTTTAAAATGGTTCTTTTGAGAGAAAAAGGGATGAGTATTATTGGATGAGTTTTGTGATTTATGAGAAAATATATATGAGTGTTTGTTATTGGATATTAATGACCAGATTAGGAACATGTTTATCGTATTTGGTCCCTTTGATTAAAATCATAGCGATGATATTAAGTTCCTTAAAGTCATGATAACGAATGTGAATGATTTTACAAGTAAAACGATAATTGTATCTACATGTATATAATTAGGATTCATAAGTGATGATGTTAATATTTTATGTACGTATATGTAATTATTGCTGATGATGAACTAAGAGGCTGCACCAAAGGGCTGTAGATATTAACATACTTGCTGAGAGTGATACTGGGTTCCCTAATATTGAAATTTTTGCTTTATTTAATTGTATACAATTAGTTTGGAACATTGCATATTTTACTGTAATGAATTATGAACCTGTTAGCAAGAAAGACCAAGGGTTTAAGTCCCAAGTCACTAACCAATCATGTAGACCAAGGGTTAATGTCCCAAGGCAAAGACCGAGAGTTTAGTCCCAAGGCACCAATCACCAATAGATGATAAGACTGGAGATGGTAAAAGACCAACGACACCAATATATGATAAGACTGTATTATGAGTTAAAGTCTCATGGCATCTATAAATGATAAAATCATATTATAAGTTAAAGTCTCACGGCATCTATAAATAAGACTGTGCATATGAATATGTTATTACATCATATTGTTGCATTGTGTATTGTTAAATAAATTAGTATTTCATTATATTATTGAAGGCAGTTAACTTACTTGATTATAGTATGGGGTTGTGGTAACATCCACAATCACATATTTGTTGGTGCAGGTTCAAAAGACGATGGATTTGATTATGCTAGCTTTAAAGATTTCAAGCCAACGTTTATATAGCTGATTGTATTTGGTTGTAATCATTTGTGTTCACATTCTTTTATATGTAATATGCTTAGAAAAATGTTCGTATGGGATAGAGTTTTCATGTATGTTCGAGTGTCGTTTGTGACACATGTTTTGATGTAATTAACAAAAAGAAAATTAAATATCTTCGGATAAATATCTAGAGGTATTTTAGTCAGCTCTGATGTGTTATATTCCTAAGTCTTTAAAAGAAAAATATATTTTGCTGTCAAATCTCAACTCTGATTGTGTCGTAATGTTATGATTGTGTCGCAATGTTACGTGAAAATCAAAAATTTTCACTTACGTCTTTTTGTAAAAAGGGGCGTCACAGAGATTTTCACTACCTTGGAGTGGTGAAATATACAGAGAGTTCATTTTGCCTTCCCAGACTGCATAACAGAACATACCGTTTGTATGATAGTAAGTATAAACAGAAAAATAGCTGCAAAAATCGAAATGGCGGCCCATGGTGATGTGAAATATTTTTCTTTCAAGTCTTCCTTCCACCTGTGCAATTTCTTATTCCACTTGTACAATTTCGCATTCCACCTGTGCAATGTTACCTTCCAGTACTTGTGCCATGGGATTATGTAGAAAGAGTTCAGCTCTTCATAAAGACTAGCAAAATAGAAGTCATACTGGTCCAAAATAGCCCCACCTGCAAGTTTGTAAAGAAAATCTGACCCTTCTCTGGTGTTGTTAAACCTATTCTCAACAATTCCCTCCTTCACCAGCAACTCTATATCCATGGGAGTTTCAAAAAGCTGATTCATAAGGATAACATAATCATTGATGTAGTTCTCACTGTAATGGTGTTGCTCAAAGGCCAGCGAATTTCGGATTATGAGTTCTGTTTCAGCACTGAAAATGAAACTTGGGATTTCCAGTATCCCGTTCTTTTTGTCAAATTTTATGTCAATTAGATTTTCGCTTCTCGATACCTGAAACCTGACTCCAGCCTCGTGTAGCTCTGTCACATTGGGCATGGTTAGTTTTTTCAGTTTCATTTGATGCTCCTTAACAGGCTTTAATTGCACGTGTCGTAGGAGATCAACAAAATGTTTAATTTTGAAATCACCAGAAGAGAACTCTTCCCATCTGTCTTCTATTCCCGGCGATTCCATTCTGAATTTGAAAAAGTATTCTATAAGCTGAACGAGTGTTGGATATTCCGACAGGACTTCTTTGTTGTATTTTTCGAAAAGATCCTCAAGAATGAAGAATGGAAGCTGATTTTCAAGCAGAAGCATGTCGGTCCATATGTCCTTTATCAGCCACAGTTCATTAAATATCCGATCATTTTCATCTAGCAGTTTACGGTCAGACGACTTGAGCAAGACCTCGACGATAAAGGCGGCGTCCACCAGAATCATTTTGACAAATTCATCAACGCTAAACTGAATGGTTTCTGCATAACAACTACGAAGTTTTGCTTCATTCTTCCTTACAAAGTCAACAAAAAACTTCAAGCTTTCGCCTGTCCGGTCAATAAAATCTTTGAGGTACCTCAATTTATGTTCTTCCATGGCTCTTAATCCTTGATGACCACCATGATGAAGTGGGCCAATGGAGACTACCTTAGGTGTGTAGGCACTTTCCTTGACACGGCGTAGTCGCTCAGAAACTTTATAAATAACACATTTAGTGGATAAAGGCCATAAGCTTTGCAAATCCTTTCCCATTGAATCTACCAATGCGTCTTCTATGTCGATTATGTCGATTAAATGAATATTGCTCATAATTTGCTTTCTTTCTCTGTCAACAAATTCCATTTTTCTGATCAAACCACTGAACAAACAAGTAATTGATTCTCTTTTTTGTTTACCCAAAAAAAAAATAATAAGTAAACAAATAACTAAAAAACAAGGAGAGAAAGAACAAAATCATTGCATCGGCAATTAACATAATGTGTCTATAAAAATATTATCAATATCATGCCTACACCAAAAGACTAAAGCACCTAGGCAGCTTAACAATAATGAAGTTTTGTGCTGACTATCAATGTGGGTGTGGCTTGTGCGGGGGCCTAATAGTCATAGGTTAAAACAAAAAGTAGTTAACTTTATCTATATATAAAATAACACAATACAATTAGATTAGTTAAGAAGAGGAAGAAGAAGAAGACTTATCAAATACAGAGTCTTCTCCATACTTTAGCCTCTGTAATATATATGTATCTTTTAGCTTTTTCCGTTCTTTGCTTGCAGAAAAAAAGAAAAAAAGAAAAAAAAAAAAAGGAAACTAAAAACAAAGGGAAGATCGAGTTGGACTGTCGAAGAGGCAATGAAGCTCAGCTCTAAGGACAATATATAATGGGTAGGCTTTAAAGTGTGAAAATGTGTTAATGTCAAGTTAATTGAAGAGGAATGGATCTATATAATTTTATTTTTCTAGGTGGTAAGGCCATCGTATCGATTTTTTTCTTTGGAAATTTTGGTGTTTAGCCAGAAGCTTTTTGTAATTTGGCTTAAATCCAGAATTTTTTTTTTTTTTTTTTTTTTTTTTTTTTTTTTTTTTTTTTTTTTTTTTTTTTTTTTTTTTTTTTTTTTCAAGAATTATGTTGTGAGAGGCCTTTTCTATATGTTTTTTGGGGGACCGAATCACTATATGGATTTTTTTTCATTTTTTTTTTTTTAAAAAAAATTTCTATAACCTAATTTGTAAGAAATTTTTATCTCTTTTTTTTTTTTTTAGATAATTGCACCACTGGTTCCTGAGGTTGGCCTAAATTACAAATCACAAACTGTGTTATAAAAAGTTCATGGATGGTCTTTGTGGTAAACTATAATTACGAATCACTCTATGAACCCATTTTCTGTCTACCAAGTTAACAAATTCTGTTAGTTTGCCATGTCATACTCAATAGGAAATCGACACGTGTCCATTACAATAAAATAAAATTATAATTATAAATAAATAAAACTTAAAAATTATTTAAAAAAAAAAAAAAAAAAATAGAAAGTAGTGAATGGGTGGTTGTCGGTTGGGCAGCCACCCCCAAAAACCCCTAGCCCCCGGAGGTGGCCAGGTAACCCTAGCCCCCAAGGGTGGCACGCGGACACCCCTGGCCACTAATTTTTATTTTATTTTTAAAAAAATAATAATTTTTTAAGTTTTATTTATTTATATTTTAATATATTTACATATATATTTTTTTTGGGTTTAGGATTTACGAGGGCTCGGGCCATATAGTGGGTAACTTGAGGAATAAGATCCTCTAATTTTGCCCCTTGTAAAACAAGGACGGGCAAATGAAATGAAGAGGATCCGTTTCTGTAACCTTTCTCATGTTTGTTTTTGGATATGACATGATTGCGTAAAGCATCACGACACTGAAATGTGTTATTATAGGCATACGAGGAAATGAGGTTTCTTTTGTGTTTTTGTGTTGTTGGGGTTGCTGCATGTTCTTGTTGCATATAGTGATTGATGCAAGTAATGTGGCTTAGCAAGTGTAAAGTTCTTGACAAATAATTTCTGTTCTCAAGATATATCTTATGTTAGAAAATAATATGGAAACAATAAAGAAAATATGAAGCCAAAAAAAAAATTATGAGGTATTTGACGTCGAAATAGTTCTCACGATAAATGAAGCCAAAAAGTTACCCTAGAATAGAATAGAGAAACTATGAGATTGTGTGTCTTTGCAAATGACCAAACCAAAACTCTAAAAGAATAAATGTTGAAACAAAATCAAATTTTGGGTCAACTCACTTCATGTTTATGCTACAACGTAACTAGAGTAAGGGTGTGTTTGGGATTGCGATTTTGTAAAAAAAAAATGCGATTTTAAAACAAATTACAGAAAATGAATCGATTGGGAACTGCGTTTTTAAAAAATTGCGATTTAAAAACGCAGAAAAGTGCATATTCAAATCGCAGGCAATGAAGTACTTTTTTGAAAACACAAATTTTAAAAGGCTAACCTGTGATTTTAAAGGCTAAACTATGATTTTGATAAACACTTAACTGCATTTTTAAAAATCATTTTTTTAAATCGCACATTTTTAAATCGTACTTTTTGAAATCGCAAACCCAAACGGACCCTAAACATAGGCAACTTTGAGCTTAACAAATAAATCTAAGCGATATTCAGAATATGTGTGTGTGCGCTATATATATATATATATATATATATATATATATATATATATATATAGCCCTTAAAAAAAGAGAGAGAAGAAAAGAGTACCTGCTATGGAGAAAGTTTGTTTTGTCGTAGTCTTTAGGGCACGAAATTAATGCAGTTTTACAGGCACAACCAAAAGATAAGAACTCCCCCTCTTTTTATAAGCAAAAATCGGAAAGTCCCTCTGCGGCAGTTGTAAGATACGTACAAGTTCCTCTAAACATGCATAGGCCCCACAGCAGCAATAATGAAGCCATGCAACACATGGTAGAATCTTTCAGCAATATGTGCATGGGGTTGGAAATGGTATTCTTCTTATTGTAAAAGGCTTACAGGAACCATCATTTGCCTTGCATTTCACTTAAAAGGGTTCGAGCTAGCAAGGGAACTACTTAAAGAAAGCATTACGAAGGATCGAATCACCACTTTCCTTGCATTTCACATGCATTCTGGATCAACACGCTGTTTATTAAATCATGACTTGTTTCAAAAGCTAAAGTCCATAAGAATAAGTAAATTTAATAATGTAATCAATATTTTAACACTCTTATGGTACATGGAGCAGGAGGAAACAAGTACAGTGATGATAATAAAATAAAGAAAAAAACGTACTACACTTACTCTCTTCTCCAAGTTCCACCTAATTAGATTATTCCCTAAATTTTAAAAAGTTGTAATCGACTTTAAGCCTTTAACTACCTAACTCTTTCACTTAGCCCATCCATTTGAATTTTCTATTAATCCGATGAAAAATATATATTATATGAGCGATACATGTGACGTAAAATACCCATTATACCCCAACATTAAATTCTACAAGCCGGGGTCTCAATGATTACAGACCCAGGGTCTGGCCGTCTGTCTCCACGACTAGAGACCCACCTTTTAAAATTTGGATGGTCCATGATGGACATTATAAATTGGATGGTAGTTTAAGTAGGGTAAGTATAGTTGGCGTGGTATAAACTACGACATCAAGTTTCAGATTTGATAACGCGTTTCAAAAAAGTAAAGGAAGCTTAACTGAACCTAAATTCGCGGAAATGACTATAGGATCTTCTTCAACTTTGTGCTTCAAATTTTGGAGAGATTGAGAAAATAAATTTGGTGGTAGATCTAAGGGAGGGAAAGATCCCATTCTTACCGAAGCCCACAAGCATCTAACATATAGAAACAAGAATATATTTAGAACAAATACGTTGCTTGGAAACTAGGAAAGGAAAAGGAAGATACCAAAACCTTCCCCACCAATTAAATATAAGAATCCAATTTAATTCTTTACGTTTCCAAGCTCCCGAAGCCTAAAAGTTACCATCCTTAAGAAAAAATAGCGCGAGGAAAAAATAGCACGACTCAGCACGAGATAGGTGAATGTAATAGGTTAAATCCAAAATTGGTCCTTGTGCTTTTGATGTTTATCAATCAGTACTTGGATTTTCAGAAGTAATAAAATTGGTCCTCGGGCTTTTTGGTTGTGTACAGTCATTCATTCTGTGTATTGCTGTCAAGAACTTTTTGCAACATATACCTAGAAAATCAGATAGTCCAATCAAATTACGACATCAATACAAATATCCATGCATGTAAGCCTTGCCAAATCAGCGCTCCATCAGTTTAGTGGTGGGGAAATCCCCTCTGCGGCTAGTGGTGAGTTTCTTCGGAAGTAGGTCATGGAGAGCTCCTGATGAGTGCAAAATATTTCATATTTAAACCCCTTAATGTACATTAGTTAATTCTTCAACTGTATCTTAATATAATGTTTTGTGTTAGATTTGTGTTTTTAGTGTTTTGAAGGTTGTTAAAGGAAAACGGCAACTTTAAGTTGAAAATGCAAAACTTGGAAGAAAGCATACTTTGAGAAGACGTAGATGATGTAGTTATGTTTAACTAAATCAATAAAATGATTCAATCAGAATTTCTCTAATTGGAGTTAAAATCGCATTGGATTAAATTTCAGATTGGATTAAATTTCAGATTCTGCACATTTTATAGTATTTTGGCCGTAACTTTCCACTCAAGTATCGAATTAAGTTGAAACTAGAGGCGTTGTAAAGCGAACTCAAAATACTATAAATTATTGTGAAATAGGATTTTCCTAATTCGGAGTCTTCTCTAGAGTACTTTAGTGATCCTCTGTAATATATATGTATCTTTTAGGTATTTCCGTTCTTTGCTTGCAGAAATGGATAAAAAAAAAAAAAAAAAAAAGGTAAAAGAAAAAAAAAAAAAAAAGGAAGAGGGAAACTAAAAACAAAGGGAAGATCGAGTTGAACTGTCGAAGAGGGAATGAAGCTCTAAGGAAAATAATGAGTAGGTTTAAAAATTGTGAAAATGTGTTATGTCAAGTTAGTTTAAGAGGCCATTGATCTATATAATTTTATTTTTCTAGGGTGTAAGGCCATTAATGGATTTTTTCTTTCTTCGGAAATTTTGATGTTTAGCCTAGAAGCTTTTTGTTTGGCTTAAATCCACAATTTTTTTTTCCAACATTTTTGGTGAGAAAATCTTAAACAAAACAAAGACTACAAGACAAAAAGGTTGGACACACAAGAATCCCATCACCAATCGAATTTGTATTGCTCCGGCCACAAGCACCTTACGAACACGCATATGATTGCTTCAAAATCACGAGTAGACTGCCATTTGCTTCACTCAAGTGATAGACTTAATTCACGTACAGACGCGAATGTGATCATGAGGGCTGATGGTAATCTTGACTCTTAGCTTGTTGATCGACAACGTACTGTTGATAGTTACCGGCCTAAACACTATGGTGATCGATGTAATACTAATTCCATCAATTTCTGCAACCCTTTTCGTTAAACTGTTTGAATTTTTGTGTTATTTGAACAGTCTTATAATAATAGAATTCTTATCCTTTAAGAATTTAAGCGAATTCCATTCAAGAATCCAGTTATCTACCCACGATATGATTCCAAATGGATTCAACAGCATTAATTGCGAGCTAGTTACCTGCGGCTTTTTATTGTATTTACCTTGTATCGATGGCAAATTATTTTATTAGTATTGTCATGTATGTTAAAATAAAAATTAAATGATTAATTTTTTTTTTTTTTTTTTGAAAAACTTTATTTATAATCTCTCATCTTTCACCAGTTTAAAAAAAAAATCCAAACTTTAAAAAAGTGTCAATTTATGGTAACTTTCTCAGGTTCATTTTTGTTTTGTTTTTTTTTTTTTTTTTTGTGGGATTTGACATAATTGCAGAAAACATCAAGACACCGAAATGTGTTACTATATACGCATAGGAGGAAATGAGGTTTCTTTGTGTTTTTGTGTTGTTGGGGTTGGGTTGGGGTTGCTGCATGTTCTTTCTTGTTGCATATAGTGATCATCGATGCAAGTAATGTGGCTTTATTAGCAAGTGTTTGACAAATAATTTCTGTTCTCGATCAAGATATATCTGCTTATTTTGGAAAATAATATGGAGATAATTAATAAAGAAAATATGAAGGCAAAAAGAAATTAGGAGGGATTTGACAAATTTAAATAGTTCTCAGATATAATGAAGCCCAAATGTTACTCTAGAATGAAATAGAGAAACTAGCTATGAGATTGTGTCTTTGCAAATGACCAAACCAAAACTCTAAAAGAATAAATGTCGAAACAAAATCAAATTTTGGGTCAACGTCTCACTGCGCGCATGTTTATGCTACAACGTAACTAACCAGAGTAAACATAGGCAACTTTGAGCTTAACAAATAAACCTAAGCGATATATATCAGAGTATGTATATATATAGAAAGGTATACATAAAGCCCTTTAAAAAAGAAAAAAGAGAGAGAAGAAAAGAGTACCTGCTATATATATTGAGAAAGTTTGTTTTGTCGTAGTCTTTAATTAGGGCACGAAATTAATGCAGTTTTGCAGGGACAACCAAAAGATAAGAGCTCCCCCTCTTTTTATAAGCAAAAATCGGAGACTCCTTCTATCTGCGGCAGTTGTAAGATACAAGTTCCTCTAAACATAGGCCCCACAGCAGCAGTAATGAAGCCAATGGTTGCAAAACATGGTAGAATCTTTCAGCAATATATGTGGGGTTGGAAATGGTATTCTTTTTTATTGTAAAAGGCTCACAGGAACCATCGTTTTCCTTGCATTTCACTTAAAGGGTTCGAGCTAGCTAGGGAACTAATTAAAGAAAGCATTACAAAGGATCGAATCACCACTTTCCTTGCATTTCACATTCTGATCAACACGCTCTTTATTAAATTATGATTTGTCTCAAAAGTTAAAGTCCGTAAGAATAAGTAAATTTAATAATGTAATCAATATTTTAACACTCTTATGGTACATGGAGCAGGATGAAACAAGTACAGTGATGACAATATAATAAAGAAAAAAACTACACTAACTCTCTTCTCCAACTTCCATCTAATTAGATTATTTCCTAAATTTTAAAAAGTTGTAATCGACCTTAATTAAGCCTTTAACTATCTAACTCTTTCACTTTGCCCCTCCATTTGAATTTTCTATTAATCCGATGAAAAATATATATTATATGAGCAATACATGTGACGTAAAATACCCATTATACCCCAACATTAAATTCTACAATTTGGGGTCTCAATAATTACAGACCCAAGGTCTGGCCGCTTGTCTCCATGACTAGAGACCCACCTTTTAAAATTTGGATGGTCCATGATGGACATTATAAATTGGATTGTAATTTAAGAAAGGTAAATATAGTTTTTTTTTTTTTTTTTTTTTTTTTTTTTTTTTTATTTTATTAAAAAAAAACAAGAAAAAAGAAAAAAAAATAAGTGTAAACCGGCGTGGTATAAACTACGACATCAAGTTTAAGATTTGAAAACGCGTCTCAAAAAAGTAAAGGAAGCTTAACTAAAGCTAGATTCGCGGAAATGACTATAGGATCTTCTTCAACTTTGTGCTTCAAATTTTGGAGAGATTGAGAAAATAAATTTGGTAGTAGATCTAAGGGAGGGAAAGATCCAATTCTTGCCGAAACCCACAAGCATTTGAACATATAGAAACAAGAATATATTTAGAACAAATACGTTGTTTGAAAACTAGGAAAGGAAAAGGAAGATATCAAAACCTTCCCCACCAATTAAATATAAGAATCCAATTTAATTCTTTACCTTTCCAAGCTCCCAAAACCTAAAAGTTACCTTCCTTAAGAAAAAATAGCGAGGAAAAAATAGTATGAGTCAACACAAGATAGGTGAATATAATGGGTTAAATCCAAAATTGGTCCTTGTGCTTTTGATGTTTATCAATCGGTACTTGGATTTTCAGAAGTAAAAAAAATTGGTCTCCGGGCTTTTTGGTTGTGTAAAGTCATTCATTCCGTGTATTGCTGTCAAGAACTTTTTGCCACATACCTAGAAAAACAGATAGTCCAATCAAATTACGACATCTATACAAATATCCATGCATGTAAGCTTTGCCAAATCAGCGCTCCATCAGTTTAGTGGTGGGGAAATCCCTTCTGCGGCTAGTCGTGAGTTTCTTTAGAAGTGGGTCATGGAGAGTTCCTAAAGAGTACAAAATATTGCATATTTAAACCCTTTAATTTACATTAGTTAATTCTTTAGGTGTATCTTAATCTAATGTTTTATGTTTTTACTGTTTTGTAGGTTGTTAAAGGAAAACGACAACTTTAAGGTGAAAAATGCAAAGCTTGAAAGAAAGCACACTTTAAGAAGACCTAGATGATGTGGTTATGTTTAACCAAATCAATGAAATGATTAAATCGAAATTTTTATAATTAGAGTCAAAATCGGATTGGATTAAATTTTAGATTCTACACATGTCATAGTATTTTGTCCATAACTTTCTTCTCAAGTATTGGATTAAGTTGAAGCTAGCGGCGTTGGAAAGCTAACTCAAAATAATACAAATCATTGTGAAATAGAATTTTCCTAATTAGAACGCAAATTTGGACGAATATTATTTCGATTTGTACTAGGATTGCTTCCAAATTTGACTAGGAGATTGAAGTAAGATTTTTCTGGGATTTTTAAGGCTTCTAGGGCCTCAATAAAAAAGGTGGGGGGGGGGGGGGGGGGGGCGCGCTAGAGACCAAATATATTTTCTTCTTTTTAGTTTAATTTTTCTTTAGGTTAGGTTTTATTTTTCATAATCATGTGTAGCTAATTTCTCAACTAAGGTTGAGGATGAAGCCTCATCGATGAAAAACAACAATACTTCCATGTAAGTCTTTATTATCCAATTTTATTTGGTGTAATTTTTTAAATGTTTTACTTCTTTTCAATGTGTGGAATGATTCTTAGATATCTTTTGTGATTCAAGGATACATTTGATGATTTAAAGATAATTTACATAATTGATTGCTTGGTTTTTATTTATAAAACAATTGGATATCCCTTGTGATTTATTTTACCGATACAATTAATGTTTTGATTTAAATTGAATATCTTGTTGTGATTTATGGATACACTTGATGATTTGATTTAAATTAGATTTCTTTTGTGATTTGTGTAAAGAATAGATATATGTGATGATTTTAAATAATTGTTTGAAGTATAGTAAAACATACATAGGATTTTAATTGTAAGAACTTCGGATTAATATTGACGAACATGGAGTATATTGTTATGATTCGGTGGACGTGAATTCCAAAACCTTAGTACGTTTTGTTTTGTTTTGTTTTATTTTATTTTATTTTATTTATGTTTTTTTTTATTCACCAAAATCAAACCCTTTTTTGGAACTAGGTTAGGATCTGATTAATTTAGTCATAAATTTTGTTTTCAAAAACACAATTCCCTGTGGGATCGACCTCATACTTGCAATCCATTAACTGCAAACGATTCGTGCACTTGCGAGTACAATTAAAATTCACACTAAATTTTTAAAAAAATGGTTGATGTTTTATTTGGGATATTTGGATGCTAGAGAGTGAAAGTGAAGCATGAATTTTTCTTTTGATAATTATAACAATTTTTTTGCACAACATACTTCGCCTAGTGGTAGAACACCTGCTCCTACCAACTACACTCACAATTTCTACCCACATAAACCATGTTCATATTGCTCTGATCCTTATCATAGTTCTAGTGGTTGTCCATCCTGGGGACAACACTCCCATTTTTCATATGAGCAAATGAACACCAATTTTCTAGATCGAGGTTTGATTCAAATTTCAATTTTTACAACCCGAACTGGAGCAACCATTCTGATTTATCGTGGCTTTCGTGGTAAGCTCAAGCCATGAGAAATTATGCTCCCTAATACCATAAATTGCACCATTCTAAATATCCGCAGTTTAATAATCAATCTTCTCATTCTTCATCCTACAATTATCCAAAATCAGAGTCATCATTTGAAGACATAATCAAAGCGTTCATACAGGCAAGTAGCCAGAATATTCAAGAGCTTAAGAGTGTCACCATGAGCAACAACTAGATTATACAAGAGCTTAAAACTATCGCTATGAGCAATAGCCAAAATATACAAGAGCTTACAAATGAGATCAATGATTCAAATCAGTTCACGCATCAAGCTATTGTCAAGATGGAAGAAATAAGGATGATGCCAGCAATTCTTGTCATGAGCATGTCCCTGCCACCACCATACTTGAGAGTGAGGAAATTGTGGATAACAATGAAAAGGAAGAAAAAGAGGAGCAAGTTGAACACATAGAGCAAGTTGAGCACACAGAGCTAGTTGAACCCCCAGCAAATACAAGTTTGTCCAATGACAAGGAAGTGAGTACCGAAGCTTATTCCTTCATCATTGTCCCTTTTGAGACACATCATAAACCAAAGCTTCAATTCTTCAATGTCTCAAAGAGCCATTGTATGCCAAGATTTTCAAGGATTTATGCAGACAGGCGTACAAATTTAGGAATCATCATCCTAAGAAAGTATTTCCAAGCAAGCAAGTTGGCTACCTAAGATAACGAAACATCCTCCCAGAGTGCTATCAAATTTTAAAGAGGAAAGGGTGGAAAGGATTGGTTGGACATCCAAATGATCGGGGAAGGTATGGTAATTTTTTTTTTTTTTTGATTTTTCGCATTTAATTTCTAAGTTCTTTTTCATTTTTCATTTTATTTCTTGTTATTTTATTTTTGTTTTTGACAGCAATTAACCTTTTGATGTTTGCTTCTATAAGAAAATATTGCCGTTAGTTTTGTTGACAGATGTTTTGGTGTTTAAGTTTGGGGGACGCCCTGACCTTTTTCACACCTTGATGTTTTCCTACTTCTGATAATGTATTTCTACACTACACATTGAGGGCAATGTATAATTCAAGTTTGAGGGTATGGAAAAATACTCTGTTTATTTGTTTGTTTGTTTATTTGTCTTTTTGTTCTAAAAAATTTTCAATAAAGAAAAGAAAAGAAAAAAAAATTGTGTTATGTTGTTGATTGAGCATGATTACATTGCAACTGTGGTTTGCATGTCATTGGTTTGTTTAACATGTTGAACACTGCATGTCTTTAGAAATCTGAATCTTTTGACTCATCTGTTGGATTAGAAAGACTAGACTTGTTTGAATTGATTTCACAAGCACACTAGCATTGGTTCTGTGAGGTATGAGATTTAAATTGAGGAATGTGTGTTTTAAGATTTGTAGGATGAATTGTTGATGAAACCTTGGCTTAATTTTTTTTTTTTTTTAAAAAGGGACAACTTCACAAAAGGGTATCGAACTATACCGTGTTTTGACGGAAGGGTATTGAACTATCATTTTTGTCAAATCTAAGGTTTTAACTTTCAAAATGAGTCCCAAAAGGGCATTCCGTTTGTTCTCGGAGTTAAAACATGACGGAAGTCGATTCACATGACTTCCACATGACTTTTTTAATGTGTTTGGTCACCTTTGCCCTTGACTTCAACGGATAAATCAAGTTTGAAACCTCCTTCACAAAGCACTTATCCTATACATTGATACACTCTCAGCTCATACACTCCCAGCTTCGGCCTATCTCCAACAACACGTGAAAGGTGGGTTTTTTTGCATGAGTTAATTTCTTCCCTTTTTCACGTGGAAGGGTTTACGATCAACCTATGTCCAACAGTGAATCAAGCTGGGCAACCTCTACCGGTCCATTGTGTAAATGTGGATTGAAAGCATGTTCGTGGACATCCTTCACTATGGAAAATTTTGGTAGGAGGTTTTATTCTTGTATAAATTACAAGGTAAATAATTTCTTACCCCAATTTTTTTTCCCCCTTAGGGTTCCATCTTTGTTTTCCCAATTTTTTTTTTTCCCCTTAGAGTTCCATATTTGTTTTCCCAAGTTTTGATCGATGGGATTTTCCGATTATCCAGCAAGAAGATGTGAAATGTGATTATTTTTCATGGCGTGATCCTGAAATGTGTGTGTACGATCTAAGAGTTGTGTCAAGGTTGAGGAAGTGGCATGAGAGTTTGAAGCTTGAATGAGAATTGAGTGGAACCCAGGTCTTGGATGAAGTGGATAAATATAAGTCTGAAGCTAAGAGGTGCAAGAATGAAGCTGATAAATGCAGAGAAGAAGCTGAGAAATACAAGTCGAAACTAGAGAGACAGAAGACTATTAAAACCCAACCATTATATAAAGTGTTTTTGTTTTATCCAGAATGTAGCCAATAAAAATACTAACAATTTACAAGTTCTTTGGAACCAAGACAATAATTGATATCACTCATGAACAACAATATTTCAAAGATAACAACTACAATACACTTATCAAGGAAATTCATAATCCGGCTAACAATTATAAACCAGTTACCACCCTTGAACAAAATCCGACCAACACAACCAAATCCGACCAACACTCACAACATTACAAGGCATTACACCATTACAAAAAAGTTTCATGCCAACATCATCCTCGATGCATTGAACTGCTTGTGAGATTAAGGATATACCAGCAACAACAGGAATGTCACCCATGAACAAACAAAGTTAAATTTGTACTTCCTCTCTACTGACTGAAGCCGGTTGTCAATTCAGAATCTTCATGTTTCCAGACAATGATCAATTCAAAGATTTTAACTGATTACAAGCTGCTTAAAGATATCCATGAAGAGTCCTTGCAAAATCCAAGACAAAAACAACCGGTTCTTGTGCAACTATCCGGATGGGCCTTTGAAGGCTTCCGGACGCCCCACAGTGTCTTACAGATAAACATTGAAGACGTCCGGACGTCAAAGCAACACCGTCCGGACGGTAGGTCAATCAGTATTCAACAAGGAGTCTGTTTTCAGAAGTCGACACTGTTTGGGAAGTCTCTGCAAGCCGTCCGGACGACGTGGCAACACATCCGGATGATGTCCAGTAGTTCAGAATATTCCAGAGTTCCGTTCGAATGCGGAAAGAATTTTAGCGAAGACAGTCCGGACGTGTAAAGAAAGAATTACGTTGTTTTTGAAAGGATATCGCAGAAAACAGTCCAGACATGGCTAACTTCCATCCAGACGCTCGCTAGCCAGGGTCCGAATCTCAGCAGTTTTTGAGGTCTCTTGAAGCCTATAAATAGGGGGCTTTAGGCTAGTGTTTTGGACAGAATTCAGTGGTGAATTCCATAGTGCTTTTAGAGGGTGTTTAGGAAAAATTGAAGATCTGCTAGCTCTCAAGCCGTTGCCGGTGTGTGCTCAAGTGTTCGTGTGAAGTCTATCTTAAGGGTTGGCCCTAGAGTAAAGGAATCCATCAAAAACTCTTTTAGGTGGAAGATCTGGTTGGGAAGCGTTCGTGTTGGGTTACACGTTAGATTTAAAGGTAAGACTACTGCATAGGGTTATGTGAGTACGAGTGTCTTGTAACTAGCTTTGTTTTTGGATAGTGGATTTCTTGGGTTTGGCTGCCCCGGAGTGTTTTTTTCTCTTCATAGAGCTTCCACTTCATAACAAATATCTTGTCTTATTTAAATTCCGCATTTAAGATATTTGTTTGCACACAAACACACACTTGGTTTAAGTTAGAAGTCAATAAATTATTTTCATAAATGACCAATATGGTATGTCTTTGTAAACTTGTGGGTACCATTTGTTACCAATTGTCATTTTGGGTTCAAAATTGGTACCGAAATTGGATGGATGTTATTGGCCATTCAATTGGTCTATTTGTTAACAAGTTCACAAAGCTAAAAAGAATATTTGGTACCAACAAATTAAGGTAATAACAGACAATACCAAAAATGGAACCATTTGGTTTCAAAATGGTACATGTTATCATTGAGTGATATTCTGTAATGCTGTGTTGGTTCCAAAGAACTTGTAAATGACCAATTTGGTATGTCTTTGTAAACTTGTTGGTACCATTTGTTACCAATTGTTGTTTTGGGTCAAAAATTGGTACCAACAAATTAAGGCAATAATAGACAATACCAAAATGCCATCATAAACCATTTGGTTTCAAAATGGTACCAAATGTGTTCATGTAAACCTGTTGGTATAAAAACCTCAATACAAAAGCTAGACTCATCCAATCACAAAGCAAACAAATTCCTCCAATCATTACACAAAAGTCAAATGGCATCAAAACACATCAACACTATCCTTAACCTTCCATTAAAACACTTCAAAAAACAAACCAAACAAATATGTCTATAAGTTACAAAAGTCAAATAACATCAAAACACATCAACACTATCCTTAACCTTCCATTAAAACACTTCAAAAAACAAACCAAACAAATATGTCCTTAAGTAACAAAAGTCAAATAATATCAAAACGCATCAACACTATCCTTAACCTTCCATTAAAACACTTAAAAAAACAAACCAAACAAATATGTCCATAAGTTACAAAAGTCAAATAACATCAAAACACATCAAATTTAGCAACTGAAATTATAAATTAAACCCTTCCAAAAAATACCATAAGTTAAGTAACATAAGTTAAGTTACAAATCATAACCATGTTGTTAAGTATCATAAGTTAAATTAATACATCCTGAAAACCATGTTGTCTATGCCCTTCCAAATTACACAACAAAAATCCAAAAAATACATCATAACCATGCTGTCTATGCCCTTCCAAAATACACAACAGAAATCCAAAATATACATCATAACCATGATGTCCATGCCCTTCCAAAATACACAACACATATCCAAAAATACACATCAAACTTGCCAAATTTTCTTCTTTCCTTTATCCTTTTTGCCTACACGTGGAGGAATGTCAGAACTTGTTGCCTTTGCCTTGTTTATGTCAATGTCAATGTCAAGGGGAGTAACTCTGAAAGTTATGCCATCTGCAGCCCTGGGACGACCCCATGAGCATGTAGGTCCACCTCCTAAAACCTTGGGTGGTCCAGAAGGGTTCCCAATAAGGTCAACCATCACCTTTCCTCTAGTGTTTGGGTTAGTTTGAGTAAGATGTGCTCTCAATCTTCCACCAACTTTGCTCCTAGTTGCCAAACTGGTACTGGCCTTCTTCCTAGTATATCTTGTGGTTGCACCTGTTCCTCTAGTGCTCTTCTCACCCTTACTTGGTGCAATAGATGTAGTGCTTGTACCCTCTCATCTTGCTCTTACCATTTTTTGACCTCGACCCCAACCCCTTGTTGGTGCAGTAGGATTGTCAGTAGATGGGGCAGTAGATGTTGGTGCACTGGAATGGCCCACAGATGGTGCATTGGAGGATTCACCTAACTAAAAAGAACACATCAAATGTCAAAAACCATCACAAAACATAATGTGTATCAATTATGTTCACAAAACAACTCAAACATATTAAACTCACAGTATGAAGAAACATATGCCTTTAGGTACTAAATTTATGCTAAACAATCACAAAGAAGAAACATTACCCTATCAAGATTGCAGCCAGTATCTGCAGTATGTTCTCTGTAGAAAGTTCTCCTACATTGTTGTCTTTTATCATGCCTCATCCTCACAGCGCATGTTCTTGTATTGTGACCATATTTCTTGCAAATCCCACATTGGTTCTTCTTGCCACCCTTTTTGACTGAGTATGGATTTGATGTCTCATCAGCACCTCTATTTCTAACTTTCTTAGGTCTACCTATAGTTGCTCTTGACTTAGGTGGTTCAATCTTCGGTTGATTTGTCCTAAATCATTGCTCCTCTCTTGGCACAGGGTAAATGATGGGTGCATATGCCTTTAAGTACATCTACTTTTCAAAATAGTGACTCAAATAATCCTCTGGGTTGCCTCCACCATGCCATATTGCTGAGATGACATGACGACATAAAATGCCAGAGACATCCCACTTTCTACACCCACATATTATCTGGTACAAATTGACCACATACTTCCTACTCATGCAATCAATCTCAAATAAACCATCACCAGCAAATATTGGTGTACAATGGCTGGCCTCATCTTCCTTTATCTCCAACTTCACTTTAATTTTTGGCCCCACATTCCCCTCCATGGCCCTTATAGCATCTCTATTCCTTTGGTACCTTCTCATTAAGTTGCCCCTGATTCCTTCCAACATTGTCAAGATGGTCTTATCTCGAAACTTGAGGATCCAGCTACTGAAGCACTCAGCCAAGTTGTTGTGCAGGAGGTCACACTTTGTACTTGTGTTGAACCATCCTCTACACTAGGTTCTAGGGTCAACCTTTCCTAGGTAATCGTGTGCTTTAGGATTAAGGCCCTTGAGCTCCTCCATTGCAGCATAGAATCTAGTCTGTGTGTAAGATGAAGCAGCTCTCCACAGCAGGTCCTTCAATAACACCCCCCTATGACCATCGTCTTTGAAATTGGCATATAAGTGCTGCACATATGTTCGATGTTCAACATAAGGACACACCTCATGTAGGCTTGGTACCAGTCCCTGCACACATGAAAATAATAAACACATCAAATTCATTGGATTTAACATACCAAATCACATACAAGACATGTAGATCATAAAAAAAACAATATGGAAATACTTACCTTTTGGAAATACAAGGGAAAGGAAAGTCCACCCATATGGACCACTAGGGCCAAGATCTACTAATAAGGCCTCGAGAAACCATGTCCAGTTGTACTTAGTATTTGCCTCCACCACAGCTATAGCAATTGAATACTTGTTTTCATTGGCATCCCTTCCAATAGGTACCATTAACTTTCCCTTGTAAACCCCCTTCAAGAAACATGCATCAAGGCCTATGATAGGCCTACACCCATCTCTGAATCCATTTTTCATGGCTGCCAATGGCATGTACATCATCTGGAATCTACAAGGTACTTCTGGCATAGGTATCTCAACCATCAGAATTACACAACTCCTAACATTTGTGCTTCTAATTGCTGCACAGTAGTCCCATAATCGATAGTATTGGTCACCCAACTTCCCATAAATGGTTTGTTGCGCCTTCTTCCTAGCCCTATACAAGGAACTATGGTGGATTTCAACATTCCACTTCTTTTTCACATTTTTCTTCAGGACATCTATAGGCATGTTCATCTGATCCCTAAAACAGTCCATGCAGCACTCGGCAATCAAGTTCAAAGTGATCAAGTGATTCTTGTAACTCCTAGGGCATGTATGTCTATGCCTAATTGAAATTAGCATGAACGAGGACTCATCTTTCATCTGCCTCCCATAAACTCTGTACTTACAATTCTTGTCTACATGCACTGCAATGCATTTAGTTTTTGAATTCTTTTGGTAAGTCAAGTCCTTCACTTTCAATACAGAGACCTGCTTAATGGCTTTTCTAAACTCATACACATCCTGAAAAGTGTTACCTCGCTGCAAAATTGGACCTTTCAAATCATCCTTACTAAATGAAATCCTCTTGGTGACACAGGGCAGTCTTGAAGACTCAGCCTCAGTCGCACCCTCTTCATCACTTGCACGAGGTGAGATCAATTCATCACTACGAAAAATATCTGAATAACCCTCATCCTTACCCTTACCCTTACCCTTTTCTGCTTCACCAAATGCTGCTTCTACTCCAACCTCTTGATCCACAACATCTTCTGGTTGTAGTCCAACCCCTTCATCTACTCGAAAATCATCATGTTCTAATCCCACCTCTGCATCTCCTTCTAAATCATAGGCATCAGAGTCATCACTTAGACTTGATCCCAAAATGGGTCACTTTTGTATACAGACACTCTCATTTTCTTCTTCCTCTTCCTCATCAACAATACCCTCTTCTCCGTGTACTTCTACTTCTACATCTACTATACCAAAGGCAACCAAATATAACTCTATAATTCCATGCTCCCTATGGTGCTCCACCATTTGAATGACATCATGGTCAGAAGAAATAAGTCGTAGCCCTTCATTTATACTCTTTGTAGGTAGATTGTAGTAAATTAGGGTCACCAGGACCATACCCATGAGTCCTAACTACCCTCTCTATCTCAATAAATGACAACTCGTCTCTATCATATGGGTCAAGGTAATGTGATATGTCCCCACCGACATATGTGACCCTATGCTCCCTATTAAATAGGCCACCATGGTGCACCTCAAACATTAGCAAATCTAGAAACATTACGTGTCCTACAAATAGACAAATAGACAAAACAATGACACGTCCTAGTGAGCAGACAAAAACAAAAAAGAGTAAAGGCATTGGGTCCACAAGCAAAGTAAAGCAATTCTGGATACAACATGCATAATAAAGGCATCAGCCAGCAAACCAAAACAAAAGTCCCCCCACAATGGCAAACACATCAAGACCCACTAACCACAATAAATAGAGTAAAAAAAATCGAACTTTTCTGCAACCCTAAGCAACAAACCTGAAATGGGACTATAAACCAAAAAGAGCAAAAGAAAAAAAAAAGGGGAATAACAAACCTGAAACAAGATAATGACAAGAACAAATGAGACCACAAACCCAAATAAAATAGGACCACAAACCAAATAATATATAAAATAGACCATCTCAGCAACTTCAATAAGACCTAGATATTGCCAATGACCAAACATATGGTCCTGTAACAACCTAAACCCTAAACAACGGGAAAATTTTCCCTAAACCCCAAATAACGCTAGCATTTCAAAAAAAAAAAAACAAATAATCCGTAAAGAAACAAATAGGGTTAAATAACTATTCGTTTACACTAGAAAAAGCAAAGTAATTCATTACCTTTAGTGAAATCAGCCTTTGATGCTTGATTCTTGTGTATACTACCGAAACAAGCTAGTGTGATTGCACGGTTAGGATTCTTAGCGCATGAGTTCGGGTGGAAAGCTTTAGGGTTTTCAAGGACTTACAAAACAATTCAGGGGAAAATATGATACAATGGCCGAATTTAAGTTCGAAATTGTATCCATTGAAGTCGAGAGCAAAAGAGACCAAACACATTAAAAAAGTCACGTGGAAGTCACGTGAATCGACTTTCGTCATGTTTTAACACCAAGAATAGACAGAATGCCATTTTAGGACTCATTTTGATAATTAAAACCTCGGGTTCGACAGAAATGATAGTTTAATACCCTTCATCAAAACGCGGTATAGTTCGATTCCCTTTTGTGAAGTTGTCCCAAAAAAGAAAAAAGTAAAGAAAAATATATAATAATAATAATAATATCATCAGTTTAAGTTCTTATTGAATAACCGGGCCTCTTACCTCATTAAGCATTGAGTGTTCGCGTAAAAAGATGAGAAATTCAATTTGATTGATTGTATGGTTAGTTTAACTTTGTAGCATTTTTGACTTAAGTAATTAAGCCCTTAGGGATGTTTCTACATCTAGTGCCCTAAAACTATCTAGTTTGTGAGTCATTGGCCCAACACTCGTTACATAGGTCAATTAGAAAGCTTAAAAGAGTCAGGCATTGCACAGCCGACCAACACAAAAAAAAAAAAAAAAAAAAAAAATACAATTTTTGATTTAAGCCTTGGTTATTTTCATTTGATAGAATTCCTACAAATTTTGGGGTACTCAAACTTTGAGAAAAATTGAAACCTCATGAGTTTATGTTAATCTCACTTACACTTATTGGAGCATGTGTTGTCTCAATTTTTCAGCTATGAGTCGAATGATTTTTGATGTCTTGATGGTGTGAGTGTGCTGTTCACTTTGTTAAACCGGCTCATGATGTATAAATTAAACCATGTGTTTGTGTGGAAGTCCTTGTTTGACAACAACATAGTGCGTTAAAATGTTTGTGGATATCATTCCTAGCAAACCCTCACGAGACTTCACTCGTCTACTAGGGAGTCCTAGGGGTTTAAAAGGTTTGTTACATATGCTAAATGCAATTGTCTCTCCCACGACAGTGGATTTATGTTTCTTACTTTGATTTTATGTTTTTACTTTGTTTTGCTACGGGACTAGCAAAATGTAAGTTTGGAGGTGTTTGATGAGTGTAAAATATTGCATATTTAAACTCCTTAATTTACATTAGTTAATTCTTTAGCTGTATCTTAATCTAATGTTTTGTGTTAGATTTGTGTTTTTAGTGTTTTGTAGGTTGCTAAAGGAAAACAACAACTTTAAGGTGAAAAATGCAAAGCTTGGAAGAAAGCACACTTTGAGAAGACCTAGATGATGTGGTTATGTTTAACTAAATCAATGAAATGATTAAATCGGAATTTCTCTAATTAAAGTCAAAATCAGATTGGATTACATTTTAGATTCTGCACATGTCATAGTATTTTGGCCATAACTTTCTGCTCAAGTATCATATTAAGTTGTAACTAGTGACGTTGGAAAGCTAACTCAAAATAATACAAATCATTGTGAAATAGGATTTTCCTAATTCGGATGTTTGTTATACCAAAAGTGTCCCGCAATATAAGAACGTAAATCTGGACGAATCCTATTCTGATTTGTACTAGATTGCTTCCAAATTTGACTAGGAGATTGAAGTACGATTTTTTTTTTTTAAGATTTCTAGGGCTTCTATGGTTTATTTATTCCCTATAAATAGACTGCTAAGCCTCAAGAAAAAGAGGGGGTTGGGGGGGGGGGGGGGGGGGGAAGGGGGAAGCTAGAGACCAAATATATTTTCTTCTTTTTAGTTTAGTTTTTCTTTAGGTTAGGTTTTATTTTTTATAATCATGTGTAGTTAATTTCTCAACTAAGGTTGAGAATGAAGCCTTATTGATGAAAAACAACAATACTTCCATGTAAGTCTTTGTTATCCGATTTTATTTGGTGTAATTTTTCCAATGTTTTACTTCTTTTCAATGTGTGGAATAATTCTTGGGTGATTCAATGATACATTTGATGATTTAAGATAATTCACATAATTAATTGCTTGGTTTTTATTTATAAAACAATTGGATATCCCTTGTGGTTTATTCTACGGATACAATTGATGTTTTGATTTAAATTGGATATCTTGTTGTGATTTACGGATACACTTGATGATTTGATTTAAATTAGATTCTTTGTGATTTGTGTAAAGAATGGATACATGAGATGATTTTGATTAACTATTTGAAGCAAAGTAAAACATATCTAGGATTTTAATTGTGAGAACTTTGGATTAATATTGACGAACATGGAGTATGTTGTTATGATTCGGTGGGTATGGATTCCAAAACCTCAGTACCTTTTCTTTTGCTTTATTTTATTTTATTTATGCTTTCTTTTATTCACCTAAATCAAACCCTTTTTTGGAACTAGGTTAAGATTTAATTAATTTAGTCATAAATTTTGTTTTCAAAAACACAATTCCCTGTGGGATCGACCTTGTACTTGCAATTCATTAACTGCAAACGATTCATGTATTTACGAATACAATTAAAATTCATATCAGCTCCCACCTCGAAGAGTTGGTCGCGGGGGTGGCATGATTCAGCACCAAGAGTCAACCAATATTCAGAATAAACATACTTATTAATACATTTTCATTATTTAACTAACAAGTGTTGTAAAATTATTTGGATGGTGCAAAAATTCTTGTTGACACCAAATAATAGTAACTCAAAAGATTAATAATAAAATAAATAGAATACAAGAAATTAAAATAAAGCAAGGAAAGGTTTCTCAATACTATAGAATCACGCAAAGCACGTTGTCCTTAAAGGTTGATTTCGTGCCCCTCGAAGTATTTAACTCGGTGTGACTAGGTCTCTTGACACGCAATCTCCCAGGATTAGACTATAGCATCTACCTTCGTCAAAGACGTACTTCCAAGTACAAAGGCAAGATGAACAACCCTTTGATGAAAGATGATGAGGAATACAAGCCACACTTGTATAACTAAAATATAGTTTTAATAAAATAAAATAAAAAACCTTGGACAGTACAAGATTATGAGCCAAAAGAAGAAGTTGGTAGTTGCAAATGCTCATTGGGATCTCAATTTATAGAATGAAGAGTATCAGTTTTTTTTCTTAAAGACCAAGACAACAACTTTAAAAGCCAACGATCAAAACATAAACTATGGTGATCAAAACGTAAGTTAACAATTTTTCTTTAAGGCTCATGAATGACAAACAGTAAAAAAATATAAGATGATTTTTCCATAAAACTTCATGAATTTGACTTAATGTCAAACGGTACAAAAAATATCATGATGATTTATTTTCAAACGGTAAAAAATCAAGGTAGATATTTTTAACAATACAACAATCCCCCACATGTTACAAATAATAGAATAATAAGAAATTTGAGAAAGAATGCATCAGTGTGGTATCGGAGGGTTTTAACTGCACTTAGGATAAATAAGTAGAAACTTAATAAATTATGGTAGAGTTAGACTCATTTAACCAAATTCATAAGTTGATCAAACTTATCATCCACATAGCTTCCTCTGAATAGGGTTGTTCATCAGGGGATTGACGCCTTATACATGCCATGCGCCCCTGGGTTTCATGAGTGCACTAGAGACCTACTCTAGTCTCATAGGAGGCAGCACCACCTCCACACTCACATAGGTGGTATCCATCAAGAGTGTGTGCAGAGTACGCTCCATCCCAACATTTAGGGACTATTGATCCTTTAAGAGTTTTAAACTCATCCTTAACCATTCTGCATCTTGTATTGTCTTATACCATAGGGATGGACTCATCACTATATTCTCAACAAGAAAGTGGATAAACATAGAATGACAGTACCTCACCATGATCACTTGTGACTTCGTTTCCCATTAAACCTCATTCATGGGATCTCTAATCATAGAGGTTGGGTATCAATCACAATGTCATAATTTAGGTATCAGTCCTATCCCCCTCGATGTTTCATTCACCAGCCTTCTTGCTAGTGGCTTGGTCAAAGGATCTGCTAGATTCCTTTCTGACCTTACAAATTCCATGGAAATTATACCACTCTCAATGAGATGCCTTACAATATTGTGCCTTAATTGGATATGTCGACTTTTCCCATTATAGATCTTGCTTAGCTCGAGCTATGGCAGCCTGACAATCACAATGAATACAAACAGGTGGAACTAAGTTAGCATATAAAGGCAAATCAATCAATAAGCTTCTTAACCATTCAGCTTCAGTTTCAGCCTTCTCCAAGGCAACTAATTTTGTCTTCATGGTTGATCTTGCTATGCAAGTATGTTTTGAGGACTTCTAAAAGATAGCCCCTCCTGCTAGGGTAAACATATAGCCACTGGGAGGCTTTTAATTCATCTGAATCAGGAATCCAGTTAGCATCACAATACCTTTATAATATAGCAGGAAAACCAGAATATGACAAACCAAGATTAATTGTGCCATTTAAGTATCTCAACAATCTAGAAATAGCATCCCAATGTTCAACACTAGGATTATGAGTATATCTACTCAATCTACCAACAACATATGCAATGTCAGGGTGTGTACAGTTTGTCAAAAACATTAAACTACCAATGATTTGTGCATATTTTACTTGTGAGATACTATTGCCTCGATTCTTAACCAAATGTACCTTTGAATCATATGGTGCGATTGTGATAGTGTAATACAATCATTATCTCTAAGAATTTTAATTCCTAGAATGACATTAGCTTCACCCATGTCTTTCATATCAAATTCCGGACTCTGTGAGTCTATACTTTCAAGATCTGGATACTCGGACCGTTGACGGTGGTGAGGTTGCCATCTTTGAAAGAATGCTGATGGTCGGGCTTAGGTTCCCATTTCCGGCTATTGCTCAGGAGCTGGTGTCTTTCTTAGGCGTCGCTTCAACGCAGATCATGCCAAATGGCTGGAGGTATCTCTTTGCCTTTTTCAGTTTGTGGCGAATCGTAATCGATGAGCGGATGACCATTCCAAAGTTTTTCAACATTTACCGGACGGCCTTCAAGCGTGACGAGATGGTGGAGTTCTCAGTTCAGTTGAAGGCTCTTTTTATTCTTGTGGGTTAGGGTTACTCCAACAACAAGCAATGGAGGCAGTAGACTTTTCGGGTTTCGGGTCAGCGGGAAGATGTCGAATCTGAAGTTCTTCCTGAAGATCAAATGGTGCCTCGGGATTGGGCCTCTTTGCTTGACGATCTGAGGGAACCTCCCGAGTTAGGAGAACTCTAGAAGCGCTATGTAAAAACAATGCTCCATTTCTCTTGGCAAGGGCAGAACTTTGAGGCAATCCATTTTGACAAGATTGTCAAGAATGAGAACATGCGGCGTATTCTCGGGTATTAGATACTCGAGAATAGAGTCCCCATTGATAGGAAAGGAAATACAAAAAATCGAAGATGGGTGGATTCGAGCCTGCTGTGAAGAAAGGGAAAGAGAAGAGCCAGGGTACCCCGGCCAAAGGGAAGAAGAAAGCTCAAGACCTTCCTGATAAGGCGAATGGTAAGGTGTCATTAATTAGCACACTTAAAACATATTTAATACAACATAACTACTACATGTATATATAAAGAACAATATGCATGTATACAATGATCGATATGCCCCACGTTCTTAAAAAAATTCAGAAAAATAAACAACTTTATTTAATGAATCGAAAATGTCATACATACAATAGAAATCGGCTTTTAGGCCTAAATGTAGCGCCTCGGATTTTTAAACCCAAAAATAGAGCATTTTAAATTAAAATTTAAGATTGGATAAAATATTTAATCCAAAGCTGACGTTCGATCCTCAGTTTATGGCAATAGATCCACTAATTCTGGCACTCAAGCGTAACTGCGCTCGAGCGACTAAAATGCTGTAAAGAACAGTATTCACGCCTAACAGCTAGGAGGTTATTATAAGGCTCTAATAATAATATTGCTGAGTGATCTAACTAATAAATTAGACAGACTTAAATAGTCAGTAAATTAGTTGATATAATAATATTATTGACGTTATAATATTATTGTGTGATATTTAATGTGCATTATAATATTATTAGTGTAATAATATTATGGGATAATTACACTTTACCCCTCTAATTTATCTACGGGGTGACGATTTAGCCCCCAATGTACCAAAATTGTTAAATGACCCTCCTGAACTTACCAACGCGTGGCAAAATTTATCTTCCGTTCAGTCGCCCGTCTGTTTGGACGGAAAGTCGGTCACGTGTGTTGCACATGACCGTTTAAGACATATCCCCTCCCCAAAATACCCCCTCCTCATCTGGCCTTTGTACCCCGTGCATGACTTAGACTTTTCGAAATGATATTCAAGCTGTTACATGGCTTCTTCAGCTCATCTTTGCCTCACCGTCCTCATTCATCTTGGCACAATACTTGAATAAACTCCCATCGAAATAGCACCTCACAGCTTCTTTAGATAGCATGCCTTCCTTGTCCCTGGCGAGTACATACAGAATCCCCCACTCCATCCTTGATGCAACCCTGCAATCCACAACCATACCTGTTAGTTAGCGTGAGCATCCCTACAAGAGCAAGCGAGCGCGAGAGCCTAAAGGTCTATATATAGAAGGTGGCAAAACGATTAACGAGCATCCAAAGATGTCAAATGCATCTCGATTCATTTGTGTCATGTCCCGCAGCTCTCTAAGCGTCAACTTGTCTGGAACAGTACGAGCATATTTATTGAACATGTTTCCAGTCTCCAGATTCACCGTCACATACTTGCAATTTCGTGGAACAACAACCATGGAGTTCAATGAATCCATGGGAACATGGTTGTATGCTCTGTTAACCTCTGTTTTACTCAACTAAAACAGAGGATTTGATGGAGCGTTTTTTTTGGTGTGATATTGGAATCCCTAATGTTTGTTTCTGATGATACGCGCAAGCTAGCAAGAAACCGAACACAAACCAAGTTGTCATAAATTCTGTGTCACATGCCTTAGCACCCGTGGCAAATAAGTCACTGGACCGAACACAAACCAAGCTGGTGCCAAATACCAGAACCAATTCAGCAACATCGGGAAAAAAGAAAAAAAAAACTGATTTATATATGCACTACTCTGTATTTTATCTGGAAACAATTGCCAACATGAATTTGTAACCATCTGTGTGTTTCTCTCTACCCACCCTTTTGTCAGACCATTGGAGGCTTTCAGGAATAGTTTGACCTCTTATGCATTAACAAGCCATACAGTTATCTATGAAAAGAAGCCTACTTCCTAATCACCCTCTCACATAACTAAAGTAGTGATCAAAACTCCCAAGTTTTTAAGATACAATCGAAAGATGAAGGTAAACACAAGCTAGTCCATTCTCTGTTATCCTTGGGATTGATCGAGAACAAACTTTCTTGATATTCTACACGTTAATTTTCATGTACTCTACTTCTTGCAGTTACTAGGTTGGATGCATCGTAAATTCCGCAA
This sequence comes from Alnus glutinosa, assembly GCF_958979055.1. NCBI lineage: Eukaryota > Viridiplantae > Streptophyta > Magnoliopsida > Fagales > Betulaceae > Alnus > Alnus glutinosa. The sequence continues at coordinate 4,597,568 of NC_084891.1, read as the reverse complement.
AAATAGCAGCGACCCCCTTAAGGATTTTGTCATTGGTAAGAGTACATGTGCCACACACATCTTTCTGATAACATCTTCCAACTGTAAGCTTCAATCACCTAAATGATACCCATCAAAATAGGTTGCAGTAGAGACAAAAACAAGGGATGTCCAAAAGAGAAAGCCATTATATGATTTTTGCAACTGCACTGCTAATAACCGTTTGTACTCCACCTTCCTTCAATTTTCAATTACATTCTTGAATTGGGTTTCCCATGCATATAATTTAAACACCTTCATGTTCACTAGAGCCTCAGAACTAGCCCTCAGTCTCTCATCCTGTGCAGCCATAAGCTTACTTTGAAACTTATGCTGGAACTTCGCAAGTGAAGCATTGCAAAGCATCGTGAGGATTATCACCACCAGTGTTGCAATTGTTGCTAGCCTCACTGCACGATATAGTATTACTAATGCAATACAAAGCTGGAAACTTGTTGTCCAAGTTTGGTGGAACTAAAATGGGAGTGCTTGAGTGCGTTGAGGTCCTGGACGAACTTGCCGAGTCGGAAGGCTTTGCGGCTTAGTCCCACGCTGGACTCGAAGCTCTTGAGCTGGCCAGTTAGGGCTATGGTTTTGGGGAGCATTGAGGAGGCGAGGACGATCATGGTGGCGTACCTGGAAATCTTGAGGAGCTTGTCCACGCCAATCTTGGAGTGAAGGACAAAGACCAAATAAGCTGTTGGCCTGTTGTGGTTGGAAAATGGCTTGTGGCATCAGATTGATTAAGTTCTATGAGTTGTGCAAAGAGAGGGAGAGAGAGACAGGGAGAGGGAGAAGGCCTTAATTGTGTCTGGCTATCAAATATAGTTTTTTTTATTTTTTTATTTTTTTTTACAAACCACCTTTGTTTGCACATATGCATGCAAATACATGTAAAAATGATGGTCCAAGTTTTGTCGCTAATGAAAGTTTTGTTTTAAACAAAACGGTGCGTTTGTCAAAAAAAAAAAATGTTGCCTTCAACTTCATCTTCTTCAACCTGTGGCAGCGGCTGGTGACTGGTTTTTATTTCTGTTTTCCTTTGTAAATCCAACTTGGTTTCCAGTGGTAGTTGAGGAGCATTGTCGAAATGTTGGTCTGAGGTATTTGGGTTGCCATCTTTATTTTTTCCTTCTCTATTTTTTGGGTTCTCTCTGTTTCTGGGTATGTTTGTGAGTTCTTGAGCCAATGACCTTCGAATATGCATACCAAACAATCTTGTCTTCTTCGCTTTCTTTCTTCTGGTTTACATAGCTCTTCTTCTACAGTCGTCTTCGTCGGTTCATTTTGAGGATGCGGCGTCTCTTGTTCGGTGTTCATTGCGCGAGTGCCATCACAAGGTAAGGTGAGACAGAGCTTTTTCTTTTATTTACTCTCCGAATATTTCGAACATATTTTTGGATTTGACCCATTTGGCTCAACTTGATTTTTGCGGATGGATACAGGTCTTAACCACACGTACGGCACACAGATTCATACATATACAAAAAGACAGAGAGAGAGATGGTCTCAGTTGCCTCTATTCCTCTCTTCTCCAACGACAATCGCACGAGACCTGTAGAAGAAGAAGCAGAAGCTACTTGGCTTAGCAATCACTCTGTCTGTCTGTCTGTCTCTCTCTCTTTCTTTGCTGAGGCTATCCATGGCATATCCGGCTTTGCCCAAGCTTCTCATCCTCTGCTCTCTCCTTGTGTTCGTTCAATTGGGTTCGCGTGTTCGAGCTCAGCTTGAGGAGTCCAGCTTGAAGCTGATGACTGACGCGTTTGAGTGGCCGAAGACAATCTTGTTGCTGTATGACGATGAGTATGGCGGTGAGGGAAAAGAGGATGACAAAATGGATGGTGGGTAGTCAGGGTGTAGGTCTTTGTTTTGGCATATGCGATGGAATGGGTATGTGCGGGGTATAAAGGCTGATGGGGGGGTATTTTGGGGAAGTAATATGTCTTAAACGGTCACGTGCAACGCACGTGACCGATTTTCCGTCCAAATGGACGGGCGACTGGACGGAAGGTAAATTTTGCCACACGTTGGCAAGTTCGGGAGGGTCATCTAACAATTTTGGTACATTGGGGGGTAAATCACCACTCCGTGGGGGGTAAAGTGTAATTATCCTTAATATTATTAAGAAAATAATATTAATTATGAAATGAATTAGATTTAAAAGGTTTAAATTATACCCTTAATGTGATAGATTAATTGGTAAAGACCTAATCTGTAAAACATTTACAGATAAAAATATCTGTAGTAAAAATATCTGTAGATTGTTATGAATGCATTCATGCATGTGGTGGATGACCATTTAGTTTCATCTCTTAGAATTATATACATTCATGTCATCTTTTAGAATTCCATAACATTCATGTAATACATTGATGTAACATTTTAATTCATATACTACCCTTTTATATTCTTTAACCTCACATTGTGATTCCATGTCTATAAAAGGGAGTATTGAGTTGTATGTAAAGACATACAATAATAAAGAAGAACCATACATAGTTCTTGAAGAACTAGTTTCATGTATTGCAATATCTTTATCTTGTCTTGTTATTTTATTGGATTTTACAACACGTTATCAACACAAAGCTCTAGCCAGTTGTGTTCTTTTGATCTTCAACATAAAAAAAACTATCCGTGAGATATTCTCAATTCATTGTAAGTCTCTTTAATATTTAGTAATCTTATTATTTATTTTGTTAATTAACGTTCTAACATATGCTCAAAATTTTTTAGTGTTTTAAGAATCATATTATAACATATGAATCTTATGATCTATGTGAGACTAATATGAACTAAAGTGTTATCATTATAATGCTATGAATCTTGGAAATGCTATTAGAAAAGAAAAATCAAGCATCCCAGCAGGCTCGCGCTAAAGCAATGATTTTTCTTTGTCATCATCTGCATGATTAATTTTTTTTTAAAAAAAGATTGAGTACATTCCAGTAAAAGATCCTTTGACCTTGTGGAATAGTTTAAGGGAGAGATATGAGCACCAAAAGACAACTATCCTCCGAAAAGCTCCTGATAGTTGGATGCTCCTGAAGTTATACTTTTTAAAATCAGCTCACAATTAAAATTGTGTGGAGAAAAAGTCACTGATGTGGATATGTTAGAAAAAACATATACCACATTTCATGCCTCGAATGTGCTCCTGCAATAGCAATATTAAGAGCGTAATTTCATAAGATATTCTGAACTAATATCTTGTCTTCTAGTGGCTAAGCAAAACAACAAGCTATTAATGAAAAATCATTAATGTCGTCTAATGGGTTCTACACCATTTCCTGAAGCAAATGGAACCTCATTTCATGGTAATAAAGGAAATCGTGGTCGTGGATGTGGACGTGGTAGAAAAAATTATAGAGGTCAAGGGAACGTACTCATAATTCTTACAAAAAAAAAAAAATGCTCCTTACCACCAAAAGTGGAACCGCACTGAGGCGAAACAAAATAAAAACAAAAGTTTATAGAATAAACCTACAAAGAACTATGAAGATAAATGCTACAGGTGTGGTATGAAAGGACATTGGTCACGTACTTGTCGTACGCCTAAACATCTGGTAGACCTGTATCAAGCCTCCATAAAAGGAGAAAGAAAAAGGGATTGAAATGAATTTAATTAATCACAGTGATCATTTAGATCCTCTGATTTTTCTTGATATTCTAAATGGAGAGGGTATCACTCATCTTGATATTTCTAATTTCTTTGTAAACTCTAACAAAAAAACTGATATTTTGATTGGAGATTAATATGTTTTCATTATGTCTTAATCACATTATGTTTACATTGTCAACTTTATTTGTATTTTCTTTTTGAGTAATGAAATTTAATATATATTTTATTTATATATGGAGGCATGAGCCATATTGATGGAATGATTCAAGATAAGAAATATTTTTAAAATTTAATATTAAACAAAGCTAGTGCCAATACAATATCAAGTTCATCAAACTTAATTAAAGGCTCCGGAAGAGCAAATATCATATTGTCAAAAGAAAAAAAAAATTTTATTGACGATGCTTTTCATTCTTCTAAATCTAGAAGAAATTTAATCAGTTTTAAGGATATTTGTATAAATAGTTATCAACTGATAACCACTAATGAAGGCAGTGACGAATATCTTTATATTACTTCAATAATTTCGGGCCAGAAGCTCATATTGGAAAAATTGTATGCTTTCTCTTCTACGATGCATTATACAATAATAAGAAAAATTGAATCACATGTTATGATGCATCAGAAGTGCTCTAATCCAAAGATGTTTATGCTTTGACATGATTGTCTTGGACATCTGAGAACAATTATGATGCGTCGAACAATTGAGAACTCTCATGGGCATCCCTTAAAGAAATAGAAGATTCTTTTACCAAGTGATTGTCCTTGTACTGCATGTTCTCAAGGTAAACTTGTTATAAAATCATTCTCTTCTAAGGTAATTGTTAAATCTCTATCATTTTGACAAAAAATTCAAGAGAATATATGTGGGTCGATTTACCCTCCATGTGAGCTATTTATATATTTTATGGTTTTAATAGATGCATCAACTAGATGATCACATGTTTGCTACTCATAATGTTGCATTTGCTACACTTCTTGCCCAAATAATTAGATTATAGGCACAATTTCTTGATTTTCCAATTCAATCTATTCAGATGGATAATGCGGGTGAATTTACATCTCAATCATTTTTATGACTATTGCATGTCAATCGGTATTAATGTTGAACATCATGTTGCTCATACTCAAACTCAAAATGATTTAGCTTAATTGTTTATTAAACGACTTCTGTTAATTGCTTTACATTTGTTTATGAAAACAAAATTTTTTGTTTCTGCTTGGAGACATGCAATATTACATGTTGCATTATTAGTTGAGATCAACCACCAAATATTTTTCATTTTCGCATTTTTGGTTGCGTTGTATATGTTCCAATTGCTCCACTTTAGCGCTCTAAGATGGGACTTCAACGTAGACTTTGGATTTACATTGGTTTTGATTTTCCCTCCATTATTAGATACCTTGATCTTTTAACTGATAATATTTTTAAAGCACGTTTTGAAGATTGTCATTTTGATGAAAATATATTCCCATCACTAGGGAAAGAAAAGTTGTTGCCAGAAGCACGACAAGAAATCACTTGAAATAATTCAACCTTTTTTCATTTTGATCATCGTACAAATCAATGTGAACTAGAAGTTCAGAGGATCATTCATTTGCAGAGTGCTGCAAATCAATTGCCGGATTCATTTATTGACAACAAGAAAATAGTTAAGTCTTACATTCCAACTGCTAATACTCCAGCTAAGATAGAGGTCCCTGTAGGACAATCAATTAATACAGCAGCAACTAAGTCTAAGGCACACCTAAAGCATGGAAAACCAATCGGTGCAAAGGATAAGATTCCCCAGAAGAGAAAAGTACAAGGAAATGAAATCGGCGCTCCTGAAGAGGCCTTACCCACAAAACAGGCAACAAAAATTGATTCATCCAAACTTTCTGTACAAAATTCTTCTGGAAATGAATCCCCCAAAGAGGAACTACTTGAAGAGGAATCTTCTGAAGAGTTACCCCTTGAAGAGGGACAGGCACCTGAAATAATGAGATCTCAATAAATTATATAAGTACATGAGAAATATTGGATAGAAACAAAACTGTTGTCAACATCATATTTTCATTTTAAGTTGCATTTGACAATGCTAGAAGTAATGATGATATTGAACCACAATCCGTCGAAGAATGTCGACGTAGAAATGATTGGCCAATGTGGAAGGAAGTAATTCAGGCAGAATTGTACTCACTAGCAAAACGTGAAGTATTTGAACCTGTGGTCCAAACACCTGAAGGTGTATAGCCTATTGGATACAAGTGGGTATTTGTACGAAAAAGTAACGAGAAAAATGAAATTGTGAGATACAAAGCAAGACTTGTTGAACAAGGTTTTCTGCAGAAACATGGTATTGATTATGTAGAAACATATTCCATTATAGTGGATGCAATTACATTTAGATTTTTTATTAGTTTGGTAGTTACAGAAAGTTTGGATATGTGTTTAATGGATGTGATTACAGCATATTTATATGGATTACTTGATAATGATATATACACGTAAATCCTTAAAGGATACAAAATGTCTGAAGCGTATAATTCAAAATCCTGAAGTATTTATTCTAACTAGCTATAAAGATCTTTATAAGGGTTAAAGCAATCTAGACGCATGTGGTACAATGGTCTTAGTGAATATTTATTGAAAAAAGGATTTGAGAATAATAAAATTTGTTTATGCGTTTTCATTAAGAAATCAAAATCTTTATTTGCTATCATTGCAGTTTATGTAGATAATTTAAATCTTGTTGAAACTTCAGAAGAGCTTACAAAAACTGTCACTTATTTAAAAAAATGAGTTTGAGATGAAATATTTTGGAAAGACAAAATTTTATCTTGGCTTACAGAATAAACATTTTTCAAATAGAATTCTTGTTCATTAATCAACATACACATAAAAGTCCTAAAGTACTTTTACATGGAGAAAGCTCATCCTTTGAGCACTTCAATGGTTGTTCAATCACTTGATGTGAAAAAAAGACCATTTTCTCTCTCGAGAAGATGACGAAGAAATTTTTGGTCCTAAAGTACCATATCTTAGTGCACTTTGTGCTCTAATGTATCTTGAAAATTGCACACGACTTGATATAGCATACCAATTCGAAGGCATTGAAATGAGGTTAAACATGTTTTACGTTATATTCGTGGAACAGTTGACATGTGATTATTTTATCCAAAATGTTCAAATTTATAGTTAATTGGATATGTAGATGCGGGTTTTCTTTCTGATCCGCATAAAGGTAGATCTCAAACAGGATATCTATTTACATGTAGAAGTACTGTTGTTTCATGGAGATCTGTCCAACAAACACTTGTTACTACTTTTTCAAATCACTCAAAAATTATTGCAATTCATGAAGCAAGTCGAGAATGCATATGGCTAAGATTAGTAATTCAACACATTCGAGAAAAGTGTGGTTTATCCACAATCAAAGATAATCTGACAATATTATATGAAGATAATGATGCTTGTATCACACAGATTAGAGGAAGATATATTAAAGCTGATAGAACAAAATACATTTCACCGAAATTCTTTTATACACATGAACTCCAGAAGAGTGATGATATTGAAGCAGATACGATCAAGTGACAATTTGACAGATTTATTTACCAAAACATTACCAACTGTAACATTTAAGAACTAGTAAATAACATTGGAATGCGACGACTCAAGGATCTTTCATTATAAACAATTGAAGTTTGTCATGCTAATGAGATGGAGTAAAAAGATTATGAGAATTGTATTCTTTTTCCTTGGCTAAGGTTTTTCCCATTGGGTTTTCCTTTGCAAGGTTTTAATGAGGTAGTTCTAAAGCATATGGCGGCACACAAGAATAATGTACTCTTTTTCTTTCCCCACATGTTTTTTTCTATTGGGTTTTCCTTGACAAGGTTTTAACAAGGCATATTCTTAGTGTTTGGTCATCTCAGGGAGAATGTTATGAATGCATTCATGCATTTGGGAGATAACCATTTAGTTCCATCTCTTGGAATTCTACACATTCATGTCATCTTTTAAAATTCCATAACATTCATGTAGAATTTTAATTCATGTACTACCATTTCATATTTCTTAACCTCACATTATGATTTCATGTCTATAAAAGAGAGTATTGACTTGTATGTAAAAACACACAATAATAGAGAAAAATTATACATAGTTCCTTAAAAACTAATTTCACATATTACAATATTATTATCTTTTCTTGTTATTTTATTGGATTTTACAACACATTAACTTAACCCGTAAGTTTACAAACAAAATATTTGTGGTTACTTTTCAATAAAACCGATCGTCCTCTCTTCAGTAAACCTCATTCCCTGTTCTTCTTGTTTTCCTCTCACACGCGAGAGCTGATACATTAGAGACGGTTTTCCATTTCCATCACCATCTTTTTGATATTTTAATAAAAAAAATAAAAATGTTTGCTGATGTGATCATCAGAGGATAAATTTTTATTTATTTTTTGATTAAAAAATAAAAAAGAGAGCGATAGGAACGGTTCCACAAATCATTTTTCCTCACAAGCACAGCTTCTTTTTCCTACTTTCTTGTCCTTTTCTCCTTTTCTTGCTCTCTTGTATGGGATAAGTAATGCTACACATCATCTCTGTCTTTCTTTTATCTTTATAATTGATGTAACTCTTAAAATCACAAATAATACTACACATCATCCTTGTCTTTCTTTTATTAGCTCTTAAAATCACAGTCAGATCAGAATCGAAGATAGAGTAAGAGACCTTGAGATTTAGAGAAATGGAAAGGGAAACCGAGAGAAACTTCCTGCTTCTTCCTTCTTTTCCTCATGTTCTCCTTGTTCTTCCCTCAACCAGCCAACACAGAGAGACCGAGAGTGAGACCTGAGAGATCGGGAGAACAGAGAGGGAGAACCGGAGAAGACCCGACTAACCCGAGAGACCCGTGAGTCGGTGATGGACCCAGAGACGATCGAAGGCACGATTTCCGGCCGATCGCCGATGTGTCGACGCCGGCGAAGCTAAGGGCGCGATTTCCGGTGGGTTTCCGGCGAGTGGCGTAGAAAAGCATCACGTGACCAAATTCACCATCTTTCTCGGTGGATTTTCTGGAAAATCTCCAAAGTGAGTAAACCTTGTGTTTTAGTTCGATTACAGGTTTATTATTGATCTTGAAGCCGGTTGTTCTTGACCGATTGTGGGTGTTTTTTCCCCTGCTTTGGCTGGATATGTGAACCCCTGTTGTTTGCCGATTACGTGAGTGTGTGTGTTTGTGTATTCTGGTATATGGGTTTCTTGATCGGCCGGTTGTGTGTGTGTGCTGATTTTGACCGAGTATTGTTCGGTTTTGGGTGTGCGTTTGGTTTGTGTTCGGTTGTTGATGGTGTTCGGTTGTTGATGGTGTTGTGATTTCCTTGCGTGTGTCTCGGCTGAGCCGTGTCTTGTGTTTTGGTGGGTTGGACCGATTCCCCTGTTTTGGCCGTGGGAGGTTTCGGCCGTGTGTTGATTTTGGTTGATAATTGTGGTATGAGGTGTTTTACTATTAGGCCGATTGAGTTGTTTTCTCTTGAGGTATTTGTGAACGGCTGGATGGTTTGTGGTGTTTATAGGGCTGAATGGGTATTAGGTTCTTAACCTCTTAGAGTTTGATTTTAGGTGAAATCTTAGTGTTTACAGTCTTGATGAATTGATGACCGAATTGATTATGAGAATTGGGTGTTTTGTTTTACTGTGAATTCTTTTCCTGCAGATTCGGTTGAGATATCATTTGAGTTGAGCTTTCTGCGGTCTGTTTGAGATAATTTGTTATTAAAGATTAATAAGTTTTAAATGGGTGATTTTATGCTCGTTAATGCTGACTGGGCTTTGATTTGGAATAGGGACCGATTATGGTGGAAATATAATATGAGATTCTGGGAAGAAAAATTGGTGTTTTTAAAATGGTTCTTTTGAGAGAAAAAGGGATGAGTATTATTGGATGAGTTTTGTGATTTATGAGAAAATATATATGAGTGTTTGTTATTGGATATTAATGACCAGATTAGGAACATGTTTATCGTATTTGGTCCCTTTGATTAAAATCATAGCGATGATATTAAGTTCCTTAAAGTCATGATAACGAATGTGAATGATTTTACAAGTAAAACGATAATTGTATCTACATGTATATAATTAGGATTCATAAGTGATGATGTTAATATTTTATGTACGTATATGTAATTATTGCTGATGATGAACTAAGAGGCTGCACCAAAGGGCTGTAGATATTAACATACTTGCTGAGAGTGATACTGGGTTCCCTAATATTGAAATTTTTGCTTTATTTAATTGTATACAATTAGTTTGGAACATTGCATATTTTACTGTAATGAATTATGAACCTGTTAGCAAGAAAGACCAAGGGTTTAAGTCCCAAGTCACTAACCAATCATGTAGACCAAGGGTTAATGTCCCAAGGCAAAGACCGAGAGTTTAGTCCCAAGGCACCAATCACCAATAGATGATAAGACTGGAGATGGTAAAAGACCAACGACACCAATATATGATAAGACTGTATTATGAGTTAAAGTCTCATGGCATCTATAAATGATAAAATCATATTATAAGTTAAAGTCTCACGGCATCTATAAATAAGACTGTGCATATGAATATGTTATTACATCATATTGTTGCATTGTGTATTGTTAAATAAATTAGTATTTCATTATATTATTGAAGGCAGTTAACTTACTTGATTATAGTATGGGGTTGTGGTAACATCCACAATCACATATTTGTTGGTGCAGGTTCAAAAGACGATGGATTTGATTATGCTAGCTTTAAAGATTTCAAGCCAACGTTTATATAGCTGATTGTATTTGGTTGTAATCATTTGTGTTTACATTCTTTTATATGTAATATGCTTAGAAAAATGTTCGTATGGGATAGAGTTTTCATGTATGTTCGAGTGTTGTTTGTGACACATGTTTTGATGTAATTAACAAAAAGAAAATTAAATATCTTCGGATAAATATCTAGAGGTATTTTAGTCAGCTCTGATGTGTTATATTCCTAAGTCTTTAAAAGAAAAATATATTTTGCTGTCAAATCTCAACTCTGATTGTGTCGTAATGTTATGATTGTGTCGCAATGTTACGTGAAAATCAAAAATTTTCACTTACGTCTTTTTGTAAAAAGGGGCGTCACAGAGATTTTCACTACCTTGGAGTGGTGAAATATACAGAGAGTTCATTTTGCCTTCCCAGACTGCATAACAGAACATACCGTTTGTATGATAGTAAGTATAAACAGAAAAATAGCTGCAAAAATCGAAATGGCGGCCCATGGTGATGTGAAATATTTTTCTTTCAAGTCTTCCTTCCACCTGTGCAATTTCTTATTCCACTTGTACAATTTCGCATTCCACCTGTGCAATGTTACCTTCCAGTACTTGTGCCATGGGATTATGTAGAAAGAGTTCAGCTCTTCATAAAGACTAGCAAAATAGAAGTCATACTGGTCCAAAATAGCCCCACCTGCAAGTTTGTAAAGAAAATCTGACCCTTCTTTGGTGTTGTTAAACCTATTCTCAACAATTCCCTCCTTCACCAGCAACTCTATATCCATGGGAGTTTCAAAAAGCTGATTCATAAGGATAACATAATCATTGATGTAGTTCTCACTGTAATGGTGTTGCTCAAAGGCCAGCGAATTTCGGATTATGAGTTCTGTTTCAGCACTGAAAATGAAACTTGGGATTTCCAGTATCCCGTTCTTTTTGTCAAATTTTATGTCAATTAGATTTTCGCTTCTCGATACCTGAAACCTGACTCCAGCCTCGTGTAGCTCTGTCACATTGGGCATGGTTAGTTTTTTCAGTTTCATTTGATGCTCCTTAACAGGCTTTAATTGCACGTGTCGTAGGAGATCAACAAAATGTTTAATTTTGAAATCACCAGAAGAGAACTCTTCCCATCTGTCTTCTATTCCCGGCGATTCCATTCTGAATTTGAAAAAGTATTCTATAAGCTGAACGAGTGTTGGATATTCCGACAGGACTTCTTTGTTGTATTTTTCGAAAAGATCCTTAAGAATGAAGAATGGAAGCTGATTTTCAAGCAGAAGCATGTCGGTCCATATGTCCTTTATCAGCCACAGTTCATTAAATATCCGATCATTTTCATCCAGCAGTTTACGGTCAGACGACTTGAGCAAGACCTCGACGATAAAGGCGGCGTCCACCAGAATCATTTTGACAAATTCATCAACGCTAAACTGAATGGTTTCTGCATAACAACTACGAAGTTTTGCTTCATTCTTCCTTACAAAGTCAACAAAAAACTTCAAGCTTTCGCCTGTCCGGTCAATAAAATCTTTGAGGTACCTCAATTTATGTTCTTCCATGGCTCTTAATCCTTGATGACCACCATGATGAAGTGGGCCAATGGAGACTACCTTAGGTGTGTAGGCACTTTCCTTGACACGGCGTAGTCGCTCAGAAACTTTATAAATAACACATTTAGTGGATAAAGGCCATAAGCTTTGCAAATCCTTTCCCATTGAATCTACCAATGCGTCTTCTATGTCGATTATGTCGATTAAATGAATATTGCTCATAATTTGCTTTCTTTCTCTGTCAACAAATTCCATTTTTCTGATCAAACCACTGAACAAACAAGTAATTGATTCTCTTTTTTGTTTACCCAAAAAAAAAATAATAAGTAAACAAATAACTAAAAAACAAGGAGAGAAAGAACAAAATCATTGCATCGGCAATTAACATAATGTGTCTATAAAAATATTATCAATATCATGCCTACACCAAAAGACTAAAGCACCTAGGCAGCTTAACAATAATGAAGTTTTGTGCTGACTATCAATGTGGGTGTGGCTTGTGCGGGGGCCTAATAGTCATAGGTTAAAACAAAAAGTAGTTAACTTTATCTATATATAAAATAACACAATACAATTAGATTAGTTAAGAAGAGGAAGAAGAAGAAGACTTATCAAATACAGAGTCTTCTCCATACTTTAGCCTCTGTAATATATATGTATCTTTTAGCTTTTTCCGTTCTTTGCTTGCAGAAAAAAAGAAAAAAAGAAAAAAAAAAAAAGGAAACTAAAAACAAAGGGAAGATCGAGTTGGACTGTCGAAGAGGCAATGAAGCTCAGCTCTAAGGACAATATATAATGGGTAGGCTTTAAAGTGTGAAAATGTGTTAATGTCAAGTTAATTGAAGAGGAATGGATCTATATAATTTTATTTTTCTAGGTGGTAAGGCCATCGTATCGATTTTTTTCTTTGGAAATTTTGGTGTTTAGCCAGAAGCTTTTTGTAATTTGGCTTAAATCCAGAATTTTATTTTATTTTTTATTTTATTTTTTATTTTTATTTTTTCAAGAATTATGTTGTGAGAGGCCTTTTCTATATGTTTTTTGGGGGACCGAATCACTATATGGATTTTTTTTCATTTTTTTTTTTTAAAAAAAATTTCTATAACCTAATTTGTAAGAAATTTTTATCTCTTTTTTTTTTTTAGATAATTGCACCACTGGTTCCTGAGGTTGGCCTAAATTACAAATCACAAACTGTGTTATAAAAAGTTCATGGATGGTCTTTGTGGTAAACTATAATTACGAATCACTCTATGAACCCATTTTTCGTCTACCAAGTTAACAAATTCTGTTAGTTTGCCATGTCATACTCAATAGGAAATCGACACGTGTCCATTACAATAAAATAAAATTATAATTATAAATAAATAAAACTTAAAAATTATTTAAAAAAAAAAAAAAATAGAAAGTAGTGAATGGGTGGTTGCCGGTTGGGCAGCCACCCCCAAAAACCCCTAGCCCCCGGAGGTAGCCAGGTAACCCCAGCCCCCAAGGGTGGCACGCGGACACCCCTGGCCACTAATTTTTATTTTATTTTTAAAAAAATAATAATTTTTTAAGTTTTATTTATTTATATTTTAATATATTTACATATATATTTTTTTTGGGTTTAGGGTTTACGAGGGCTCGGGCCATATAGTGGGTAACTTGAGGAATAAGATCCTCTAATTTTGCCCCTTGTAAAACAAGGACGGGCAAGTGAAATGAAGAGGATCCGTTTCTGTAACCTTTCTCATGTTTGTTTTTGGATATGACATGATTGCGTAAAGCATCACGACACTGAAATGTGTTATTATAGGCATACGAGGAAATGAGGTTTCTTTTGTGTTTTTGTGTTGTTGGGGTTGCTGCATGTTCTTGTTGCATATAGTGATTGATGCAAGTAATGTGGCTTAGCAAGTGTAAAGTTCTTGACAAATAATTTCTGTTCTCAAGATATATCTTATGTTAGAAAATAATATGGAAACAATAAAGAAAATATGAAGCCAAAAAAAAAATTATGAGGTATTTGACGTCGAAATAGTTCTCACGATAAATGAAGCCAAAAAGTTACCCTAGAATAGAATAGAGAAACTATGAGATTGTGTGTCTTTGCAAATGACCAAACCAAAACTCTAAAAGAATAAATGTTGAAACAAAATCAAATTTTGGGTCAACTCACTTCATGTTTATGCTACAACGTAACTAGAGTAAGGGTGTGTTTGGGATTGCGATTTTGTAAAAAAAAAATGCGATTTTAAAACAAATTACAGAAAATGAATCGATTGGGAACTGCGTTTTTAAAAAATTGCGATTTAAAAACGCAGAAAAGTGCATATTCAAATCGCAGGCAATGAAGTACTTTTTTGAAAACACAAATTTTAAAAGGCTAACCTGTGATTTTAAAGGCTAAACTATGATTTTGATAAACACTTAACTGCATTTTTAAAAATCATTTTTTTAAATCGCACATTTTTAAATCGTACTTTTTGAAATCGCAAACCCAAACGGACCCTAAACATAGGCAACTTTGAGCTTAACAAATAAATCTAAGCGATATTCAGAATATGTGTGTGTGCGCTATATATATATATATATATATATATATATATATATATATATATATAGCCCTTAAAAAAAGAGAGAGAAGAAAAGAGTACCTGCTATGGAGAAAGTTTGTTTTGTCGTAGTCTTTAGGGCACGAAATTAATGCAGTTTTACAGGCACAACCAAAAGATAAGAACTCCCCCTCTTTTTATAAGCAAAAATCGGAAAGTCCCTCTGCGGCAGTTGTAAGATACGTACAAGTTCCTCTAAACATGCATAGGCCCCACAGCAGCAATAATGAAGCCATGCAACACATGGTAGAATCTTTCAGCAATATGTGCATGGGGTTGGAAATGGTATTCTTCTTATTGTAAAAGGCTTACAGGAACCATCATTTGCCTTGCATTTCACTTAAAAGGGTTCGAGCTAGCAAGGGAACTACTTAAAGAAAGCATTACGAAGGATCGAATCACCACTTTCCTTGCATTTCACATGCATTCTGGATCAACACGCTGTTTATTAAATCATGACTTGTTTCAAAAGCTAAAGTCCATAAGAATAAGTAAATTTAATAATGTAATCAATATTTTAACACTCTTATGGTACATGGAGCAGGAGGAAACAAGTACAGTGATGATAATAAAATAAAGAAAAAAACGTACTACACTTACTCTCTTCTCCAAGTTCCACCTAATTAGATTATTCCCTAAATTTTAAAAAGTTGTAATCGACTTTAAGCCTTTAACTACCTAACTCTTTCACTTAGCCCATCCATTTGAATTTTCTATTAATCCGATGAAAAATATATATTATATGAGCGATACATGTGACGTAAAATACCCATTATACCCCAACATTAAATTCTACAAGCCGGGGTCTCAATGATTACAGACCCAGGGTCTGGCCGTCTGTCTCCACGACTAGAGACCCACCTTTTAAAATTTGGATGGTCCATGATGGACATTATAAATTGGATGGTAGTTTAAGTAGGGTAAGTATAGTTGGCGTGGTATAAACTACGACATCAAGTTTCAGATTTGATAACGCGTTTCAAAAAAGTAAAGGAAGCTTAACTGAACCTAAATTCGCGGAAATGACTATAGGA
Organism: Alnus glutinosa; assembly: GCF_958979055.1. NCBI lineage: Eukaryota > Viridiplantae > Streptophyta > Magnoliopsida > Fagales > Betulaceae > Alnus > Alnus glutinosa. Next base: position 4,581,960 of record NC_084891.1, on the reverse strand, counting down.
TCTTCTTCAACTTTGTGCTTCAAATTTTGGAGAGATTGAGAAAATAAATTTGGTGGTAGATCTAAGGGAGGGAAAGATCCCATTCTTACCGAAGCCCACAAGCATCTAACATATAGAAACAAGAATATATTTAGAACAAATACGTTGCTTGGAAACTAGGAAAGGAAAAGGAAGATACCAAAACCTTCCCCACCAATTAAATATAAGAATCCAATTTAATTCTTTACGTTTCCAAGCTCCCGAAGCCTAAAAGTTACCATCCTTAAGAAAAAATAGCGCGAGGAAAAAATAGCACGACTCAGCACGAGATAGGTGAATGTAATAGGTTAAATCCAAAATTGGTCCTTGTGCTTTTGATGTTTATCAATCAGTACTTGGATTTTCAGAAGTAATAAAATTGGTCCTCGGGCTTTTTGGTTGTGTACAGTCATTCATTCTGTGTATTGCTGTCAAGAACTTTTTGCAACATATACCTAGAAAATCAGATAGTCCAATCAAATTACGACATCAATACAAATATCCATGCATGTAAGCCTTGCCAAATCAGCGCTCCATCAGTTTAGTGGTGGGGAAATCCCCTCTGCGGCTAGTGGTGAGTTTCTTCGGAAGTAGGTCATGGAGAGCTCCTGATGAGTGCAAAATATTTCATATTTAAACCCCTTAATGTACATTAGTTAATTCTTCAACTGTATCTTAATATAATGTTTTGTGTTAGATTTGTGTTTTTAGTGTTTTGAAGGTTGTTAAAGGAAAACGGCAACTTTAAGTTGAAAATGCAAAACTTGGAAGAAAGCATACTTTGAGAAGACGTAGATGATGTAGTTATGTTTAACTAAATCAATAAAATGATTCAATCAGAATTTCTCTAATTGGAGTTAAAATCGCATTGGATTAAATTTCAGATTGGATTAAATTTCAGATTCTGCACATTTTATAGTATTTTGGCCGTAACTTTCCACTCAAGTATCGAATTAAGTTGAAACTAGAGGCGTTGTAAAGCGAACTCAAAATACTATAAATTATTGTGAAATAGGATTTTCCTAATTCGGAGTCTTCTCTAGAGTACTTTAGTGATCCTCTGTAATATATATGTATCTTTTAGGTATTTCCGTTCTTTGCTTGCAGAAATGGATAAAAAAAAAAAAAAAAAAAAAAAAAAGGTAAAAGAAAAAAAAAAAAAAGGAAGAGGGAAACTAAAAACAAAGGGAAGATCGAGTTGAACTGTCGAAGAGGGAATGAAGCTCTAAGGAAAATAATGAGTAGGTTTAAAAATTGTGAAAATGTGTTATGTCAAGTTAGTTTAAGAGGCCATTGATCTATATAGTTTTATTTTTCTAGGGTGTAAGGCCATTAAATGGATTATTTTTTTTCTTTGGAAATTTTGGTGTTTAGCCTAGAAGCTTTTTGTTTGGCTTAAATCTACAAAATCACGAGTAGACTGCCATTTGCTTCACTCACGTGATAGACTTCACGTACAGACGCGAATGTGATGAGGGCTGATGGTAATCTTGACTCTTGTTGATCGACAACTGTTGATAGTTACCTAAACAATATGGTGATCGATGTAATACTAATTCCATCAATTTCTGCAACCCTTTTCGTTAAACTTTTTGAATTTTTTTGTTATTTGAACACAAAATATATCAATCAGATTCTCTTTACTTCCATAATTAAGATAGATCATCATGATTATTGATATGTTATAGTCATATCAAACGGAACATTGCCCAATTTAAAATAGGGGTAATTACCTTTTCCCCCCATGAACTACAGGCCAATGTCATTTTGCCCCCACGAACTACCATTTCGACCAAAAGAGAGCATCAAACTACCATTTTTACACACTTTGCTCCCTTCTGTCAGTCTAATTCATGCAAAGACGAAAATGCCCTAACTCAATTTTAAAAATGACTGAAATACCCTCATTTAAAAAGAAAAAGAAAAAGAAAAAGAAAGACTGAATGAAAGGGGTGGCGCCTGAGGTGGCCGGGTGGCCGCGCGGCCACCCTAGAAATGACCTAGGGTGGCCGCGCGGCCCCCCCAGGTTCTGGGGAGGCCGTGCGGCCACCCCTTAGGTCGGGGTGGGCCGCGAGCCACCTCAGAGGTGGCTCCGGCCACCTCTGGGGTGGCTCCGGCCACCTCTGGGGTGGCTCGCGGCCCACCCCGAAAGTTGGGTGGCCGCGCGGCCACCCTAGAAATGACCTAGGGTGGCCGCGCGGCCCCTCCAGGTTCTGGGGAGGCCGTGCGGCCACCCCTTAGGCCGGGGTGGGCCGCGAGCCACCCCAGAGGTGGCCGGAGCCACCTCTGGGGGTGGCTCGCAGGCCACCCGGCCACCTAAAGGGGTGGCTGCCGCCACCCCTTTTCCTTCAGGTTTTTGGATTTTTTTTTTTTTGTTTAATATATTAATTTTAATATTTTTTATTAATTACTGTAGAGGGTATTTTGGTCTTTAAGTCAAAATTAACGGTAAAAAATGGCATATTCCATCCAAAATTAACGGAATTCCTGACGGAAGGGGGCAACGTGTATAAAAATGGTAGTTTGATGCTCTCTTTTGGTCGAAGTGGTAGTTCGTGGGGGCAAAATGACATTGGCCGGTAGTTCATGGGGGGAAAAGGTAATTACCCCTAATTATTGACTACAAACAATAGTTTATAAGTTACAAGATTTATGGTTTAGATCTTCTGTATAATAATCTCATTAATTAGCACACTTAAACCATATTTAATACAACTTAAGTACTACATGTATATATAAAAAACAATATTTACATGCATGTGTAAAATGATCGATATGCCCCATGTTCTTAATAAAATTCAAAAAATAAACAACTTTATTTAATGAACCGAAAATGTCATACATACAATACAAATCGGCTTTTAGACCATAAACCCTTACATAATAACTGCGATGGAGTGGTGAAATAGACAGAGGTTTCAGTTTCCTTTTACAGACTGAATAACAGAACATACCGTTTGTATGATAATAAGTATAGACAGAAAAATAGCTGCAACAATCCAAATTAAATGTCGGCCCATGGTGTTTTGAAATATTTTTGTCTCAAGTTTGCCTTCCACTTGTGCCATCGGGTTTTGCTGTAAGTGTTCAGCTCTTCAGAAAGACTAGCAAAATAGAAGTTATCCTGGTCCAAAATAGCCCCATCCGCAAGTTTGTTAAGAAAATCTGACCCTCTGGTGTTGTTAAACCTATTCTCAACAATTCCCTCCTTCACCAGCAACTCTATGTCCTTGCGAGTTTCAACAAGCCGATTCATAAGGATAACATAATCATTGATGTAGTTCTCACTGTAATAGCATTGCTCAAAGGCCAGCGAATTTCGAATTGTTACTTCAGTTTCAGCACTGAAAATAAAACTTGGGATTTCCAGTATCCCTTTCATTTTGTCGAATTTTATGTCAAATAGATTTTCGCTTCTCGATACCTGAAACCTGACTCCAGCCTCGTGTAGCTCTGTCACACCGGGCATGGTTAGTTTTTTCAGTTTGATCATTTGATGCTCCTTAACAGGCTTTAATTGCACATGTCGTAGGAGATCAACAAAATGTTTAATTTTGAAATCACCAGAAGAGAACTATTCCCATCTGTCTTCTATTCCCGGCAATTCCATTATGAATTTGAAGAAGTATTCGGTAAGCCTAATGAGTGTCAGATTTTCCGACAGAACTTCTTTGCCGTATTTTTTGAAAAGATCCTCAATAATGAAGAATGGAAGCTGATTTTCAAGCAGAAGCATGTCGGTCCATATGTCCTGTATCAGCCACGGTTTCTTAAATATGCGGTCGTTTTTATCTTGCAGTTTAGGGGTAGACGACTTGAGCAAGACCTCGATGATGAAGGCGGCGTCCACCAGAATCATTTTGACAAATTCATCAACGCTAAACTGAATGGTTTCTGCATAACAACCACGAACTTTTGCTTCATTCTTCCTTACAAAATCAACAAAAAACTTCAAGCTTTCACCTGTCCGGTCAATAAAATCTCTGAGGTACCTCAATTTATGTTCTTCCATGGCTCTTAATCCTTGATGACCACCATGATGAAGTGGGCCAATGGAGACTACCTTAGGTGTGTAGGCACTTTCCTTGACACGGCGTAGTCGCTCAGGAACTTTATAAATAACACATTCAGTGGACAAAGGCCATAAGCTTTGCAAATCCTTTCCCATTGAATCTACCAATGGGTCTTCTATGTCGATTAAATGAATATTGCTCATAATTTGCTTTCTTTCTCTGTCAAAAAATTCCATTTTTCTGATCGAACAACTGAACAAACAATTAATTGATTCTCTCTTTTGTTTAGCCCAAAAAAAAAGGGTAAACAAATAACTAAAAACAATGAGAGAAAGAACAAAATCATTGCATCGGCAATATATTAACATAATGTGTTCATAAAAATATTATCAATATCATGCCTACACCAAAAGACTAAAGCATCTACGCAGCTTAACAATAATGAAGTTTTGTGTTGACTATCAATGTGGGTGTGGCTTGTGTGGGGGCCTAATAGTCATAGGTTAAAACAAAAAGTAGTTAACTTTATCTATAAAATAACACAATACAATTAGATTAGTTAAGAAGAGGAAGAAGAAGAAATACTTGCCAAATACGAAGTCTTCTCCGGACTTTAGTGATCCTCTGTAATATATATGTATCTTTCAGGTATTTCCGTCCTTTGCTTGCAGAAAAGAAAAGAAAAAATAAAATAAGGAAGAGGGAAACAAAAAACAAAGGGAAGATCGAGTTGAACTGTCGAAGAGGGAATAAAGCTCCAAGGACAATAATGAGTAGACTTAAAAAGTGTGAAAATGTGTAATGTCAAGTTAGTTTAAGAGGCCAATATTGATCTATATAGTTTTATTTTTCTAGGGTGTAAGGCCATTAAATGGATTTTTTTTTTCTTTGGAAATTTTGATGTTTAGCCTAGAAGCTTTTTGTTTGGCTTAAATCCACAATTTTTTTTTCCAACATTTTTGGTGAGAAAATCTTAAACAAAACAAAGACTACAAGACAAAAAGGTTGGACACACAAGAATCCCATCACCAATCGAATTTGTATTGCTCCGGCCACAAGCACCTTACGAACACGCATATGATTGCTTCAAAATCACGAGTAGACTGCCATTTGCTTCACTCAAGTGATAGACTTAATTCACGTACAGACGCGAATGTGATCATGAGGGCTGATGGTAATCTTGACTCTTAGCTTGTTGATCGACAACGTACTGTTGATAGTTACCGGCCTAAACACTATGGTGATCGATGTAATACTAATTCCATCAATTTCTGCAACCCTTTTCGTTAAACTGTTTGAATTTTTGTGTTATTTGAACAGTCTTATAATAATAGAATTCTTATCCTTTAAGAATCTAAGCGAATTCCATTCAAGAATCCAGTTATCTACCCACGATATGATTCCAAATGGATTCAACAGCATTAATTGCGAGCTAGTTACCTGCGGCTTTTTATTGTATTTACCTTGTATTGATGGCAAATTATTTTATTAGTATTGTCATGTATGTTAGAATAAAAATTAAATGATTAAATTTTTTTTTTTTTTTTGAAAAACTTTACTTATAATCTCTCATCTTTCACCAGTTTAAAAAAAAAAATCCAAACTTTAAAAAAGTGTCAATTTATGGTAACTTTCTCAGGTTCATTTTTGTTTTGTTTTGTTTTGTTTTTTTTTTTTTTTTTTTTTTTGGTGGGATTTGACATAATTGCAGAAAACATCAAGACACCGAAATGTGTTACTATATACGCATAGGAGGAAATGAGGTTTCTTTGTGTTTTTGTGTTGTTGGGGTTGGGTTGGGGTTGCTGCATGTTCTTTCTTGTTGCATATAGTGATCATCGATGCAAGTAATGTGGCTTAATTAGCAAGTGTTTGACAAATAATTTCTGTTCTCGATCAAGATATATCTGCTTATTTTGGAAAATAATATGGAGATAATTAATAAAGAAAATATGAAGGCAAACAGAAATTAGGAGGGATTTGACAAATTTAAATAGTTCTCAGGGTATAATGAAGCCCAAATGTTACTCTAGAATAAAATAGAGAAACTATGAGATTGTGTGTCTTTGCAAATGACCAAACCAAAACTCTAAAAGAATAAATGTTGAAACAAAATCAAATTTTGGGTCAACTACTGCGCGCATGTTTATGCTACAACGTAACTAACTAGAGTAAACATATATAGGCAACTTTGAGCTTAACAAATAAACCTAAGCGATATATATCAGAGTATGTATATATATATAGAAAGGTATACATAAAGCCCTTTAAAAAAGAAAAAAGAGAGAGAAGAAAAGAGTACCTGCTATAGAGAAAGTTTGTTTTGTCGTAGTCTTTAGGGCACGAAATTAATGCAGTTTTGCAGGCACAACCAAAAGATAAGAGCTCCCCCTCTTTTTATAAGCAAAAATCAGAGAGTCCCTAGCCTCTGCGGCAGTTGTAAGATACAAGTTCCTCTAAACATAGGCCCCACAGCAGCAGTAATGAAGCCAATGGTTGCAAAACATGGTAGAATCTTTGAGCAATATATGTGGGGTTGGAAATGGTATTCTTTCTTATTGTAAAAGGCTCACAGGAACCATCGTTTTCCTTGCATTTTACTTAAAGGGTTCGAGCTAGCTAGGGAACTAATTAAAGAAAGCATTACTAAGGATCGAATCACCACTTTCCTTGCATTTCACATTCTGATCAACACGCTCTTTATTAAATTATGATTTGTCTCAAAAGTTAAAGTCCATAAGAATAAGAAAATTTAATAATGTAATCAATATTTTAACACTCTTATGGTACATGGAGCAGGATGAAACAAGTACAGTGATGACAATATAATAAAGAAAAAAACTACACTAACTCTCTTCTCCAATTTCCATCTAATTAGATTATTTCCTAAATTTTAAAAAGTTGTAATCGACCTTAATTAAGCCTTTAACTATCTAACTCTTTCACTTAGCCCCTCCATTTGAATTTTCTATTAATCCGATGAAAAATATATATTATATGAGCAATACATGTGACGTAAAATACCCATTATACCCCAACATTAAATTCTACAATTTGGGGTCTCAATAATTACAAACCCAAGGTCTGGCCGCTTGTCTCCACGACTAGAGACCCACCTTTTAAAATTTGGATGGTCCATGATGGACATTATAAATTGGATGGTAATTTAAGTAAGGTAAATATAGTTTTTTTTTTTTTTTTTTAAAAGAAAAAAGAAAAAAGAAAAAAGAAAAAAGAAAAAAGAAAAAAGAAAAAAATAATAAGTGTAAACCGGCGTGGTATAAACTACGACATCAAGTTTAAGATTTGAAAACGCGTCTCAAAAAAGTAAAGGAAGCTTAACTGAAGCTAGATTCGCGGAAATGACTATAGGATCTTCTTCAACTTTGTGCTTCAAATTTTGGAGAGATTGAGAAAATAAATTTGGTAGTAGATCTAAGGGAGGGAAAGATCCAATTCTTGCCGAAACCCGCAAGCATCTGACATATAGAAACAAGAATATATTTAGAACAAATACGTTGTTTGAAAACTAGGAAAGGAAAAGGAAGATATCAAAACCTTCCCCACCAATTAAATATAAGAATCCAATTTAATTCTTTACCTTTCCAAGCTCCCAAAACCTAAAAGTTACCTTCCTTAAGAAAAAATAGCGAGGAAAAAATAGTATGACTCAACACAAGATAGGTGAATATAATGGGTTAAATCCAAAATTGGTCCTTGTGCTTTTGATGTTTATCAATCGGTACTTGGATTTTTAGAAGTAAAAAAAATTGGTCTCCGGGCTTTTTGGTTGTGTAAAGTCATTCATTCCGTGTATTGCTGTCAAGAACTTTTTGCCACATACCTAGAAAAACAGATAGTCCAATTAAATTACGACATCTATACAAATATCCATGCATGTAAGCCTTGCCAAATCAGCGCTCCATCAGTTTAGTGGTGGGGAAATCCCTTCTGCGGCTAGTGGTGAGTTTCTTTAGAAGTGGGTCATGGAGAGCTCCTGAAGAGTACAAAATATTGCATATTTAAACCTTTTAATTTACATTAGTTAATTTTTTAGGTGTATCTTAATCTAATGTTTTATGTTTTTACTGTTTTGTAGGTTGCTAAAGGAAAACGACAACTTTAAGGTGAAAAATGCAAAGCTTGAAAGAAAGTACACTTTAAGAAGACCTAGATGATGTGGTTATGTTTAACCAAATCAATGAAATGATTAAATCGGAATTTCTATAATTAGAGTCAAAATCGGATTGGATTAAATTTTAGATTCTACACATGTCATAGTATTTTGTCCATAACTTTCTTCTCAAGTTTTTGATTAAGTTGAAGCTAGCGGCGTTGGAAAGCTAACTCAAAATAATACAAATCATTGTGAAATAGAATTTTCCTAATTCGGACGTCTGCTATGCCAAAAGTGTCCTGCAATATAAGAACAAAAATTTGGACGAATATTATTTCGATTTGTACTAGGATTGCTTCCAAATTTGACTAGGAGATTGAAGTACGATTTTTCTGGAATTTTTTCATAATCATGTGTAGCTAATTTCTCAACTAAAGTTGAGGATGAAGCCTCATCGATGAAAAACAACAATACTTCCATGTAAGTCTTTATTATCCAATTTTATTTGGTGTAATTTTTTCAATGTTTTACTTCTTTTCAATGTGTAGAATGATTCTTAGATATCTTTTGTGATTCAAGGATACATTTGATGATTTAAAGATAATTTACATAATTGATTGCTTGGTTTTTATTTATAAAACAATTGGATATCCCTTGTGATTTATTCTACGGATACAATTAATGTTTTGATTTAAATTAAATATCTTGTTGTGATTTATGGATACACTTGATGATTTGATTTAAATTAGATTTCTTTTGTGATTTGTGTAAAGAATAGATACATGTGATGATTTTAAATAACTGTTTGAAGTATAGTAAAACATACATAAGATTTTAATTGTAAGAACTTCGGATTAATATTGACGAACATGGAGTATGTTGTTATGATTCGGTAGACGTGAATTTCAAAACCTTAGTACATTTTCTTTTGTTTTGTTTTATTTTATTTTATTTTATTTATGTTTTTTTTATTCACCTAAATCAAACCCTTTTTTGGAACTAGGTTAGGATCTGATTAATTTAGTCATAAATTTTGTTTTCAAAAACACAATTCCCTGTGGGATCGACCTCATACTTGCAATCCATTAACTGCAAACGATTCGTGTACTTGCGAGTACAATTAAAATTCACACTAAGTTTTTGGCGCCGTTGCCGGGGAGTTGTTTGATTTTTGAAAACAGTTTATTTCTAAATTTATTTTATCTTTCTACTAGTTATAATTAAGATTTTTATTTGCAATTTTTTTTTTTTGTTATTTCTATTTCTAAAAAAAAGAAAGATATATATATATATATATATATATATATTTTCAGTTTTGTTTGCTTGATTATTATTATTATTTTTAAAAAAATGGTTGATGTTTTATTTGGGATATTTGGATGCTAGAGAGTGAAAGTGAAGCATGAATTTTTCTTTTGATAATTATAACAATTTTTTTTGCACAACATACTTCGCCTAGTGGTAGAACACGTGCTCCTACCAACTACACTCACAATTTCTACCCACTAAACCATATTCATATTACTCTGATCCTTATCATAGTTCTAGTGGTTGTCCATCCTGGGGACAACACTCCCATTTTTCATATGAGCAAATAAACACCAATTCTCTAGATCGAAGTTTGATTCAAATTTCAATTTTTACAACTCGAACTGGAGCAACCATTTTGATTTATCGTGGCTTTCGTGGCAAGCTCAAGCCATGAGAAATTATGCTCCCCAATACCATAAACTGCACCATTCTAAATATCCATAGTTCAATAATCAATCTTTTCATTCTTCATCCTACAATTATCCAAAATCAGAGTCCTCATTTGAAGACATAATCAAAGCATTCATACAAGCAAGTAGCCAGAATATTCAAGAGCTTAAGAGTGTCACCATGAGCAACAACTAGATTATACAAGAGCTTAAAACTATCGCTATGAGCAATAGCCAAAATATACAAGAGCTTACAAATGAGATCAATGATTCAAATCAGTTCACGCATCAAGCTATTGTCAAGATGGAAGAAGAAATCAATTATCTGGTTGCTGAATTTAACAAAATAGAGAAAGAAGAGTTTCAAAGTCAGCTGATGGTTAGAGGGCACTACATGATCGATAAGGATGATGCCAGCAATTCTTGTCATGAGCATATCCCTGCCACCACCATACTTGAGAGTGAGGAAATTGTGGATAACAATGAAAAGGAAGAAAAAGAGGAGCAAGTTGAACACATAGAGCAAGTTGAGCACACAGAGCTAGTTGAACCCCCAGCAAATACAAGTTTGTCCAATGACAAGGAAGTGAGTACCGAAGCTTATTCCTTCATCATTGTCCCTTTTGAGACACATCATAAACCAAAGCTTCAATTATTCAATGTCTCAAAGAGCCATTGTATGCCAAGATTTTCAAGGATTTATGCAGACAGGCGTACAAATTTAGGAATCATCATCCTAAGAAAATATTTCCAAGCAAGCAAGTTGGCTACCTAAGATAACGAAACATCCTCCCAAAGTGCTATCAAATTTTAAAGAGGAAAGGGTGGAAAGGATTGGTTGGACATCCAAATGATCGGGGAAGGTATGGTAATTTTTATTTTTTTGATTTTTCGCATTTAATTTCTAAGTTCTTTTTCATTTTTCATTTTATTTCTGTTTTTGACAGCAATTAACCTTTTGATGTTTGCTTCTATAAGAAAATATTGCCGTTAGTTTTGTTGACAGATGTTTTGGTGTTTAAGTTTGGGGGACGCCCTGACCTTTTTCACACCTTGATGTTTTCCTACTTCTGATAATGTATTTCTACACTACACATTGAGGGCAATGTATAATTCAAGTTTGAGGGTATGGAAAAATACTCTGTCTATTTGTTTGTTTGTTTATTTGTCTTTTTGTTCTAAAAAATTTTCAAAAAAGAAAAGAAAAGAAAAGAAAAATTGTGTTATATTGTTGATTGAGCATGATTACATTGCAACTGTGGTTTGCATGTCATTGGTTTGTTTAACATGTTGAAACTGCATGTCTTTAGAAATCTGAATCTTTTGACTCATCTGTTGGATTAGAGAGACTTTACTTGTTTGAATTGATTTCACAAGCACACTAGCATTGGTTCTGTGAGGTATGAGATTTAAATTGAGGAATGTGTGTCCTAAGATTTGTAGGATGAATTGTTGATGAAACCTTGGCTTAATTTTTTTTTTTAAAAAAAAGGGACAACTTCACAAAAGGGTATCGAACTATACCGTGTTTTGACGGAAGGGTATTGAACTATCATTTTTGTCAAATCTGGGGTTTTAACTTTCAAAATGAGTCCCAGAAGGGCATTCCGTTTGTTCTCGGCGTTAAAACGTGACAGAAGTCGATTCACATGACTTCCACATGACTTTTTTAATGTGTTTGGTCACCTTTGCCCTTGACTTCAACAAGTTTGAAACCTCCTTCACAAAGCACTTATCCCATACATTGATACACTCTCAGCTCATACACTCCCAGCTTCGGCCTATCTCCATCAACACGTGAAAGGTGGGTTTTTTTGCATGAGTTAATTTCTTCCCTTTTTCACATGGAAGGGTTTACGATCAACCTATGTCCAACAGTGAATCAAGCTGGGCAACCTCTACCGGTCCATTGTGTAAATGTGGATTGAAAGCATGTTCGTGGACATCCTTCACCATGGAAAATTTTGGTAGGAGGTTTTATTCTTGTGTAAATTACAAGGTAAATAATTTCTTCCCCCAAATTTTTTTTCCCCTTAGGGTTCCATCCTTGTTTTCCTAATTTTTTTTTTCCCCTTAGAGTTCCATATTTGTTTTCCCAAGTTTTGATCGATGGGATTTTCCGATTATCCAGCAAGAAGATGTGAAATGTGATTATTTTTCATGGTGTGATCCTGAAATGTGTGTGTACGGTCTAAGAGTTGTGTCAAGGTTGAGGAAGTGGCATGAGAGTTTGAAGCTTGAATGAGAATTGAGTGGAACCCAGGTCTTGGATGAAGTGGATAAATATAAGTCTGAAGCTAAGAGGTGCAAGAATGAAGCTGATAAATGCAGGGAAGAAGCTGAGAAATACAAGTCGAAACTAGAGAGACAGAAGACTATTAAAACCCAACCATTATATAAAGTGTTTTTGTTTTATCCAGAATGTAGCCAATAAAAATACTAACAATTTACAAGTTCTTTGGAACCAAGACAACAATTGATATCACCCATGAACAACAATATTTCAAATATAACAACTATAATACACTTATCAAGGAAATTCATAATCCGGCTAACAATTATAAACCAGTTACCACCCTTGAACAAAATCCGACCAACACTCACAACATTACAAGGCATTACACCATTACAAAAAAGTTTCATGCCAACATCATCCTCGATGCATTGAACTGCTTGTGAGATTAAGGATATACCAGCAACAACAGGAATGTCACCCATGAACAAACAAAGTTAAATTTGTACTTCCTCTCTACTGACCGAAGCCGGTTGTCAATTCAGAATCTTCATGTTTCCAGACAATGATCAATTCAAAGATTTTAACTGATCAAAAGCTGCTTAAAGATGTCCATGAAGAGTCCTTGCAAAATCCAAGACAAAAACAACCGGTTCTTGTGCAACTGTCCGGATGGGCCTTTGAAGGCGTCCGGACGCCCCACAGTGTCTTACAGATAAACATTGAAGACGTCCGGACGTCAGAGCAACACCGTCCGGACGCTGGGTCAATCAGTATTCAACAAGGAGTCTGTTTTCAGAAGTCGACACTGTTTGGGAAGTCTCTGCAAGCCGTCCGGACGACGTGGCAACACATCCGGACGATGTCCAGTAGTTCAGAATATTCCAGAGTTCCGTTCGAACGCGGAAAGGATTTTAACGAAGACAGTCCAGACGTGTAAAGAAAGAATTACGTTGTTTCTGAAAGGATATCGCAGAAAATAGTCCAGACATGGCTAACTTCCGTCCAGACGCTCGCTAGCCAGGGTCCAAATCTCAGCAGTTTTTGAGGTCTCTTGAAGCCTATAAATAGGGGGCTTGAGGCTAGTGTTTTGGACAGAATTCAGTGGTGAATTCCATAGTGCTTTTAGAGGGTGTTTAGGAAAAATTGAAGATCCGCTAGCTCTCAAGCCGTTGCCGGTGTGTGCTCAAGTGTTCGTGTGAAGTCTATCTTAGGGGTTGGCCATAGAGTAAAGGAATCCATCAAAAACTCTTTTAGGTGAAAGATTTGGTTGGGAAGCGTTCGTGTTGGGTTACACGTTAGATTTAAAGGTAAGACTACTGCATAGGGTTATGTGAGTACGAGTGTCTTGTAACTAGCTTTGTTTTTAGATAGTGGATTTCTTGGGTTTGGCTGCCCCGGAGTGGTTTTTTTCTCTTCATAGAGTTTCCACTTCGTAACAAATATCTTGTCTCATTTAAATTCCACATTTAAGATATTTGTTTGCACACAAACACACACTTGGTTTAAATTAGAAGTCAATAAATTATTTTCATAAATGACCAATATGGTATGTCTTTGTAAACTTGTTGGTACCATTTGTTACCAATTGTCATTTTGGGTTCAAAATTGGTACCGAAATTGGATGGATGTTATTGGCCATTCAATTGGTCTATTTGTTAACAAGTTCACAAAGCTAAAAAGAATATTTGGTACCAACAAATTAAGGCAATAACAGACAATACCAAAAATGGCATCATAAACCATTTGGTTTCAAAATGGTACATGTTATCATTGAGTGATATTCTATAATGCTGTGTTGGTTCCAAAGAACTTGTAAATGACCAATTTGGTATGTCTTTGTAAACTTGTTGGTACCATTTGTTACCAATTGTTGTTTTGGGTCAAAAATTGGTACCAACAGATTAAGGCAATAATAGGCAATACCAAAATGCCATCATAAACCATTTGGTTTCAAAATGGTACCAAATGTGTTCATGTAAACCTGTTGGTATAAAAACCTCAATACAAAAGCTAGACTCATCCAATCACAAAGCAAACAAATTCCTCCAATCATTACACAAAAGTCAAATGGCATCAAAACACATCAACACTATCCTTAACCTTCCATTAAAACACTTCAAAAAACAAACCAAACAAATATGTCTATAAGTTACAAAAGTCAAATAACATCAAAACACATCAACACTATCCTTAACCTTCCATTAAAACACTTCAAAAAACAAACCAAACAAATATGTCTTTAAGTTACAAAAGTCAAATAACATCAAAACGCATCAACACTATCCTTAACCTTCCATTAAAACACTTAAAAAAACAAACCAAACAAATATGTAAATAAGTTACAAAAGTCAAATAACATCAAAACACATCAAATTTAGCAACTGAAATTATAAATTAAACCCTTCCAAAAAATACCATAAGTTAAGTAACATAAGTTAAGTTACAAATCATAACCATGTTGTTAAGTATCATAAGTTAAATTAAAACATCCTGAAAACCATGTTGTCTATGCCCTTCCAAAATACACAACAAAAATCCAAAAAATACATCATAACCATGCTGTCTATGTCCTTCCAAAATACACAACAGAAATCCAAAATATACATCATAACCATGATGTCCATGCCCTTCCAAAATACACAACACATATCCAAAAATACACATCAAACTTGCCAAATTTTCTTCTTTCCTTTATCCTTTTTGCCTACAGGTGGAGGAATGTCAAAACTTGTTGCTTTTGCCTTGTTTATGTCAATGTCAAGGGGAGTAACTCTGAAAGTTATGCCATCTGCAGCCCTGGGAGAACCCCATGAGCATGCAGGTCCACCTCCTAAAACCTTGGGTGGTCCAGAAGGGTTCCCAATAAGGTCAACCATCACCTTTCCTCTGGTGTTTGGGTTAGTTTGAGTAAGATATGCTCTCAATCTTTCACCAACTTTGCTCCTAGTTGCCAAACTGGTACTGGCCTTCTTCCTAGTATATCTTGTGGTTGCACCCGTTCCTCTAGTGCTCTTCTCACCCTTACTTGGTGCAATAGATGTAGTGCTTGTACCCTCTCATCTTGCTCTTACCTTCTTTTGACCTCGACCCCAACCCCTTGTTGGTGCAGTAGGATTGTCAGTAGATGGGGCAGTAGATGTTGGTGCACTGGAATGGCCCAAAGATGGTGCATTGGAGGATTCACCTAACTAAAAAGAACACATCAAATGTCAAAAACCATCACAAAACATAATGTGTATCAATTATGTTCACAAAACAACTCAAACATATTAAACTCACAGTTTGAAGAAACATATGCCTTTAGGTACTAAATGTATGCTAAACAATCACAAAGAAGAAACATTACCCTATCAAGATTGCAGTCAGTATCTGCAGTATGTTCTCTGTAGAAAGTTCTCCTACATTGTTGTCTTTTATCATGCCTCATCCTCACAGTGCATGTTCTTGTATTGTGACCATATTTCTTGCACATCCCACATTGGTTCTACTTGCCACCCTTTTTGACTGAGTATGGATTTGATGTCTCATCAGCACCTCTATTTCTAACTTTCTTAGGTCTACCTATAGTTGCTCTTGACTTAGGTAGTTCAATCTTCGGTTGATTTGTCCTAAATCATTGCTCCTCTTTTGGTACAGGGTAAATGATGGGTGCATATGCCTTTAAGTACATCTACTTTACAAAATAGTGACTCAAATAATCTTCTGGGTTGCCTCCACCATGCCATATTGCTGAGATGACATGACGACATAAAATGCCAGAGACATCCCACTTTCTACACCCACATATTCTCTGGTACAAATTGACCACATACTTCCTACTCATGCAATCAATCTCAAATAAACCATCACCAGCAAATATTGGTGTACAATGGCTGGCCTCATCTTTCTTTATCTCCAACTTCACTTTAATTTTTGGCCCCACATTCCCCTCCATGGCCCTTATACATCTCTATTCCTTTGGTACCTTCTCATTAAGTTGCCCCTGATTCCTTCCAACATTGTCAAGATGGTCTTATCTCGAAACTTGAGGATCCAGTTACTGAAGCACTCAGCCAAGTTGTTGTGCAGGAGGTCACACTTCGTACTTGTGTTGAACCATCCTCTACACTAGGTTCTAGGGTCAACCTTTCCTAGGCAATCGTGTGCTTTAGGATTAAGGCCCTTGAGCTCCTCCATTGCAGCATAGAATCTAGTCTGTGTAAGATGAAGCAGCTCTCCACAGCAGGTCCTTCAATAACACCCCCCTATGACCATCGTCTTTGAAATTGGCATATAAGTGCTGCACATATGTTCGATGTTCAACATAAGGACACACCTCATGTAGGCTTGGTACCAGTTCCTGCACACATGAAAACAATAAACACATCAAATTCATTGGATTTAACATACCAAATCACATACAAGACATGTAGATCATAAAAAAAACAATATGGAAATACTTACCTTTTGGAAATACAAGGGAAAGGAAAGTCCACCCATATGGACCACTAGGGCAAAGATCTACTAATAAGGCCTCGAGAAACCATGTCCAGTTGTACTTAGTATTTGCCTCCACCACAGCTATAGCAATTGAATACTTGTTTTCATTGGCATCCCTTCCAATAGCTACAATTAACTTTCCCTTGTAAACCCCCTTCAAGAAACATGCATCAAGGCCTATGATAGGCCTACACCCATCTCTGAATCTATTTTTCATGGCTGCCAATGGCATGTACATCCTCTGGAATCTACAAGGCACTTCTGGCATAGGTATCTCAACCATCAGAATTACACAACTCCTAACATTTGTGCTTCTTATTGCTGCACAGTAGTCCCATAATCGATAGTATTGGTCACCCAACTTCCCGTAAGTGGTTTGTTGCGCCTTCTTCCTAGCCCTATAAAAGTAACTATGGTGGATTTCAACATTCCACTTCTTTTTCACATTTTTCTTCAGGACATCTATAGGCATGTTCATTTGATCCCTAAAACAGTCCATGCAGCACTCGGCAATCAAGTTCAAAGTGATCAAGTGATTCTTGTACCTCCTAGGGCATGTATGTCTATGCCTAATTGAAATTAGCATGAATGCGGACTCATCTTTCATCTGCCTCCCATAAACTCTGTACTTACAATTCTTGTCTACATGCACTGCAATGCATTTAGTTTTTGAATTCTTTTGGTAAGTCAAGTCCTTCACTTTCAATACAGAGGCCTGCTTAATGGCTTTTATAAACTCATACACATCCTGAAAAGTGTTACCTCGCTGCAAAATTGGACCTTTCAAATCATCCTTACTAAATGAAACCCTCTTGGTGACACAGGGCAGTCTTGAAGACTCAGCCTCAGTCGCACCCTCTTCATCACTTGCACGAGGTGAGATCAGTTCATCACTACGAAAAATATCTGAATAACCCTCATCCTTACCCTTACCCTCACCCTTTTCTGCTTCACCAACTGCTGCTTCTACTCCAACCTCTTGATCCACAACATCTTCTGGTTGTAGTCCAACCCCTTCATCTACTCGAAAATCATCATGTTCTAATCCCACCTTTGCATCTCCTTCTAAATCATAGGCATCAGAGTCATCACTTAGACCTGATCCCAAAATGGGTCACTTTTGTATACATACACTCTCTCATTTTCTTCTTCCTCTTCCTCATCAACAATACCCTCTTCTCCGTGTACTTCTACTTCTACATCTACTACACCAAAGGCAACCAAATATAACTCTATAATTCCATGCTCCCTATGGTGCTCCACCATTTGAATGACATCATGGTCAGAAGAAATAAGTCGTAGCCCTTCATTTATACTCTTTGTAGGTAGATTGTAGTAAATTAGGGTCACCAGGACCATACCCATGAGTCCTAACTACCCTCTCTATCTCAATAAATGACAACTCGTCTCTATCATATAGGTCAAGGTAATGTGATATGTCCCCACCGACATATGTGACCCTATGCTCCCTATTAAATCGGCCACCATGGTGCACCTCAAACATTAGCAATTCTAGATACATTACGTGTCCTACAAATAGACAAATAGACAAAACAATGACACGTTCTAGTGAGCAGACAAAAACAAAAAAGAGTAAAGGCATTGGGTCAACAAGCAAAGTAAAGCAATTCTGGATACAACATGCATAATAAAGGCATCAGCCAGCAAACCAAAACAAAAGTCCCCCCACAATGGCAAACACATCAAGACCTACTAACCACAATAAATAGTGTAAAAAAAAATCGAACTTTTCTGCAACCCTAAGCAACAAACCCGAAATGGGACTATAAACCAAAAAGAGCAAAAGAAAAAAAAAGGGGAACAACAAACCTGAAACAAGATAATGACAAGAACAAATGAGACCACAAACCCAAATAAAATAGGACCACAAACCAAATAATATATAAAATACACCATCTCAGCAACTTCAATAAGACCTAGATATTGCCAATGACCAAACACATGGTCTTGTAACAACCTAAACCCTAAACAACGGGAAAATTTTCCCTAAACCCCAAATAACGCTAGCATTTCAAAAAAAAAAAAATCCGTAAAGAAACAAATAAAGTTAAATAACTATTCGTTTACACTAGAAAAAGCAAAGTAATTCATTACCTTTAGTGAAAATCAGCCTTTGATGCTTGATTCTTGTGTATACTACCGAAACAAGCCAGTGTGATTGCACGGTTAGGATTCTTAGCACACGAGTTCGGGTGGAAAGCTTTAGGGTTTTCAAGGACTTACAAAACAATTCAGGGGAAAATATGATACAATGGCCGAATTTAAGTTTGAAATTGTATCCATTGAAGTCAGGAGCAAAAGAGACCAAACACATTAAAAAAGTCACGTGGAAGTCACGTGAATCGACTTTCGTCATGTTTTAACACCAAGAATAGACAGAATGCCATTTTGGGACTCATTTTGATAATTAAAACCCCGGGTTCGACATAAATGATAGTTTAATGCCCTTCATCAAAACGCGGTATAGTTCGATTCCCTTTTGTGAAGTTGTCCCCCAAGAAAAAAAGTAAAGAAAAATATATAATAATAATAATAATAATAATAATAATAATAATGATAATAATAATAATAATAATAATAATAATAATAATAATAATAATAATAATAATAATATCATCAGTTTAAGTTCTCATTGAATAACCGGGCCTCTTACCTCATTAAGCATTGAGTGTTCGCATAAAAAGATGAGAAATTCAATTTGATTGATTGTATGGTTAGTTTAACTTCGTAACATTTTTTACTTGAGTAATTAAACCCTTAGGGATGTTTCTACATCTAGTGCCCTAAAACTATCTGGTTTGGGAGTCATTGGCCCAACACTCGTTACATAGGTCAATTAGAAAGCTTAAAAGAGTCAGGCATTTCACAGCCGACCAACACAAAAAAAAAAAAAAAAAAAAAACAATTTTTGATTTAAGCCTTGGTTATTTTCAATTGATAGAATTCCTACAAATTTTGGGGTACTCAAATTTTGAGAAAAATTGAAACCTCATGAGTTTATGTTAATCTCACTTACACTTATTGGAGTATGTGTTGTCTCAATTTTTCAGCTATGAGTCGAATGATTTTTGATGTCTTGATGGTGTGAGTGTGCTGTTCACTTTGTTAAACCGGCTCATGATGTATAAATTAAACCATGTGTTTGTGTGGAAGTCCTTGTTTGACAACAACATAGTGCGTTAAAATGTTTGTGGATATCATTCCTAGCAAACCCTCACGAGACTTCACTCGTCCACTAGGGAGTCCTAGGGGTTTAAAAGGTTTGTTACATATGCTAAATGCAATTGTCTCTCCCACGACAGTGGATTTATGTTTCTTGCTTTGATTTTATTTTTTTACTTTGTTTTGCTACGGGACTAGCAAAATGTAAGTTTGGAGATGTTTGATGAGTGTAAAATATTGCATATTTAAACTCCTTAATTTACATTAGTTAATTCTTTAGCTGTATCTTAATCTAATGTTTTGTGTTAGATTTGTGTTTTTAGTGTTTTGTAGGTTGCTAAAGGAAAACAACAACTTTAAGGTGAAAAATGCAAAGCTTGGAAGAAAGCACACTTTGAGAAGACCTAGATGATGTGGTTATGTTTAACTAAATCAATGAAATGATTAAATCGGAATTTCTCTAATTAAAGTCAAAATCAGATTGGATTAAATTTTAGATTCTGCACATGTCATAGTATTTTGGCCATAACTTTCTGCTCAAGTATCACATTAAGTTGAAACTAGTGACGTTGGAAAGCTAACTCAAAATAATACAAATCATTTTGAAATAGGATTTTCCTAATTCGGATGTATGTTATACCAAAAGTGTCCCGCAATATAAGAACGTAAATCTGGACGAATCCTATTCTAATTTGTACTAGATTGCTTCCAAATTTGACTAGGAGATTGAAGTACGATTTTTTTTTTTTAAAGATTTCTAGGGCTTCTATGATTTATTTATTCCCCATAAATAGACTGCTAAGCCTCAAGAAAAAGAGGGGGTTGGGGGGGGGGGGGAGGGGGAAGCTAGAGACCAAATATATTTTCTTCTTTTTAGTTTAGTTTTTCTTTAGGTTAGGTTTTATTTTTTATAATCATGTGTAGTTAATTTCTCAACTAAGGTTGAGAATGAAGCCTTATTGATGAAAAACAACAATACTTCCATGTAAGTCTTTGTTATCCGATTTTATTTGGTGTAATTTTTCCAATGTTTTACTTCTTTTCAATGTGTGGAATGATTCTTGGATATCTTTTGTGATTCAATGATACATTTGATGATTTAAGATAATTCACATAATTAATTGCTTGGTTTTTATTTATAAAACAATTGGATATCCCTTGTGGTTTATTCTACGGATACAATTGATGTTTTGATTTAAATTGGATATCTTGTTGTGATTTACGGATACACTTGATGATTTGATTTAAATTAGATTCTTTGTGATTTGTGTAAAGAATGGATACATGAGATGATTTTGATTAACTATTTGAAGCAAAGTAAAACATATCTAGGATTTTAATTGTGAGAACTTCGGATTAATATTGACGAACATGGAGTATGTTGTTATGATTCGGTGGGTATGGATTCCAAAACCTCAGTACCTTTTCTTTTGCTTTATTTTATTTTATTTTATTTATGCTTTCTTTTATTCACCTAAATCAAACCCTTTTTTGGAACTAGGTTAAGATTTGATTAATTTAGTCATAAATTTTGTTTTCAAAAACACAATTCCCTATGGGATCGACCTTGTACTTGCAATTCATTAACTGCAAATGATTCATGTATTTACGAATACAATTAAAATTCACATCAACTCCCACCCCGAAGAGTTGGTCGCAGGGGTGGCATGATTCAGCACTAAGAGTCAACCAATATTCATAATAAACATACTTATTAATACATTTTCATTATTTAACTAACAAGTGTTGTAAAATTATTTGGATGGTGCAAAAATTCTTGTTGACACCAAATAATAGTAACTCAAAAGATTAATAATAAAATAAATAGAATACAAGAAATTAAAATAAAGCAAGGAAAGGTCTCTCAATGCTATAGAATCACGCAAAGCACGTTGTTCTTAAAGGTTGATTGCGTGCCCCTCGAAGTATTTAACTCGGTGTGACTAGGTCTCTTGACACGCAATCTCCCAGGATTAGACTATAGCATCTACCTTCGTCAAAGACGTACTTCCAAGTACAAAGGCAAGATGAACAACCCTTTGATGAAAGATGATGAGGAATACAAGCCACACTTGTATAACTAAAATATAGTTTTAATAAAATAAAATAAAAAACCTTGGACAGTACAAGATTATGAGCCAAAAGAAGAAGTTGGTAGTTGCAAATGCTCATTGGGATCTCAATTTATAGAATGAAGAGTATCAGTTTTTTTTCTTAAAGACCAAGACAACAACTTTAAAAGCCAACGAGCAAAACATAAACTATGGTGATCAAAACGTAAGTTAACAATTTTTCTTTAAGGCTCATGAATGACAAACAGTAAAAAAACATAAGATGATTTTTCCATAAAACTTCATGAATTTGACTTAATGTCAAACGGTACAAAAAATATCATGATGATTTATTTTCAAACGGTAAAAAATCAAGGTAGATATTTTTAACAATACAACAATCCCCCACATGTTACAAATAATAGAATAAGAAGAAATTTGAGAAAGAATGCATCAGTGTGGTATCGGAGGGTTTTAACTACACTTAGGATAAATAAGTAGAAACTTAATAAATTATGGTAGAGTTAGACTCATTTAACCAAATTCATAAGTTGATCAAACTTATCATCCACATAGCTTCCTCTGAATAGGGTTGTTCATCAGGGGATTGACGCCTTACACATGCCATGCGCCCCTGGGTTTCATGAGTGCACTAGAGACCTACTCTAGTCTCATAGGAGGCAGCACCACCTCCACACTCACATAGGTGGTATCCATCAAGAGTGTGTGCAGAGTACGCTCCATCCCAACATTTAGGGACTATGGATCCTTTAAGAGTTTTAAACTCATCCTTAACCATTCTGCATCTTGTACTGTCTTATACCATAGGGATGGACTCATCACTATATTCTCAACAAGAAAGTGGATAAACATAGAATGACAGTACCTCACCATGATCACTTGTGACTTCGTTTCTCATTAAACCTCATTCATGGGATCTCCAATTATAGAGGTTGGGTATCAATCACAATGTCATAATTTAGGTATCAGTCCTATCCCCCTCGATGTTTCATTCACCAGCCTTCTTGCTAGTGGCTTGGTCAAAGGATCTGCTAGATTCCTTTCTGACCTTACAAATTCCATGGAAATTATACCACTCTCAATGAGATGCCTTACAATATTGTGCCTTAATTGGATATGTCGACTTTTCCCATTATAGATCTTGCTTAGCTCGAGCTATGGCAGCCTGACAATCACAATGAATACAAACAGGTGGAACTAAGTTAGCATATAAAGGCAAATCAATCAATAAGCTTCTTAACCATTCAGCTTCAGTTCCAGCCTTCTCCAAGGCAACTAATTCTATCTTCATGGTTGATCTTGCTATGCAAATATGTTTTGAGGACTTCTAAAAGATAGCCCCTCCTGCTAGGGTAAACATATAGCCACTGGGAGGCTTAATTCATCTGAATCAGGAATCCAATTAGCATCACAATACCCTTCTAATATAGCAGGAAAACCAGAATATGACAAACCAAGATTAATTGTGCCTTTTAAGTATCTCAACAATCTAGAAATAGCATCCCAATGTTCAACACTAGGATTATGAGTATATCTACTCAATCTACCAACAACATATGCAATGTCAGGGTGTGTACAGTTTGTCAAAAACATTAAACTACCAATGATTTGTGCATATTTTACTTGTGAGATACAATTGCCTCGATTCTTAACCAAATGTACCTTTGAATCATATGGTGCGATTGTGATAGTGTAATACAATCATTATCTCTAAGAATTTTAATTCCTAGAATGACATTAGCTTCACCCATGTCTTTCATATCAAATTTAGAGCTAAGAAATCTTTTAGTATCAAGCACAACCTCAAGGCTGGTTTCAAAAATAAGTAAATCATCAACATACAAACAAATAATGACTCATTCATTATTATCAAATTTACTATAAATGCATTTATCCGCATCATTAATCAAATATGCATTAGACAACATCACTTTATCAAATTTTTCATGCCATTGTTTTGTTGCTTGCTTTAAGCCATACAAGAATTTCTCTAATTTACAAACTTTGTGTTCTTGATTCGGGACCACATGTCCCTTAGGTTGTTCCATATAAATTTCTTCTTCTAAATCACCATTTAGAAAGGCAGTTTTAACGTCCATTTGATGCACAACAACTTTATAAATAAAAGCAATTGCAAACAATATTCTAATAGATGCAATTCTAGTAACCAGAGAATAAGTATCAAAATAACATTTTACTTTTGCTTGTAACCTTTAGGTACCAAACGTACCTTATATTTATCTATTGTTCCATCTGGTTTAAGTTTCTTTTTAAACACCCACTTACAACCAATTGGTTTAGTTTTAGGGGGTAACTCAACAAGTTCCCAAGTATGATTAGACATAATTGAATCTAATTCATTATTTATCGCTTCCAACCAAAAAGGTGCATCGATAGATTTGATTGCTTCATCATAACAAGTTGGGTCATTATCAACAATATAAGCAATAAAATCATTACCGATATTCTTTTCCTTTCTGAAAAATAAAATAATGACTTCTAACAACCAAGTGTGTGTTTGTGTCCAACAAAATATCTTAAATACAGAATTTAAAGAAGACAAGATATTTGTTGACGAAGTAGAAACTCTGTGAAGAGAAAAACCACTCCGGGGCAGCCAAACCCAGGAACTCCACTATCCAAAAACAAAGCAAGTTACAAAGCACTCGTACTCACAAAATCTATTGTAGTAGTCATACCTTTAACTATAACACGAAGCCCATCATGAATGCTTCCCAACCAAGTCTCCTACTTGAAGGGGTCTTTGATGGATTCCTTTACTCTAGGGCCGACCCCTAAGATAGACTTTACACAAACAAGGAGCATACACCGGCAACGGCTTGAGAGCTAGCGGATCTTCAATTCTCCCTAAACACCCTCTCAAAGCTAAGAAAATTCAATACCGAATTCTTTACAAAACACATGCCTAGAGGCCTTTATTTATAGGCTTCAGAAAACCTAATTCTACTCAAAAGTGGAGTTCTCAGGGCGGCGTCCGGATGGCAAGCAAAGTGCGTCCAGACGGTCAACTATTTCCGTGTCTGAAAAGGAATTTCAAAATTTCTCGAATTTCTAGTGGGCTGTCCGAACGCTACTCTCTTTCCATCTGGAAGGCTCACCGTCTGGACATTTCCATTTACCATTTGGACATTCAAGTTGTAGGATTTTTTTCTTAGCTTTCCAACGACACCAATTTTGTCTCAATCCGATATTCGAGTAGAGAGTTATGATAAAAACATTGAGACGTGTGCAAAAATCTTCTTGGAAACCTGAAAAGCGTCCGGATGGTGTTGCCCTTCCGTCTGGAAGGTTGCTGTTTCCCAATCCGTGTCTGAACATGAAATCCAATTTCTACTCGGACTCTAAATAGCTTGACCTAGTGTCCGGACGGTGTTGCTCTGATGTCCGGACGTCTTCAACACTGAAGCTTTTAGATACTGCTGGGTGTTCGGACGCCTTCAAAGGCTCGTCCGGACGGTTGCATAGGAACCGGCTATTCTGACTTGGAAACTTTATGGATTCTTCATGGACATCTTCTTAGAAACTTGTGACCATACACATGGCTTGAAATCAGACACTGTCTATATTACTTGAAGACTCTGAATAGAATCGATAATCCTGTTAAAAAGTAACCATTACATAAAGTGTTTTTGTCAACCAGAATGTTGCCAATATAAAATACTAACACTTTCTAGCTCGCTTGCTTCTTCTCAATTCTTGCACATCATCAACAATTTCATTAGAAGCAATAGATTCATGCAATATTTTTTCCTTGTTTTTCAAAGGAAATACATGTTCAAAGAAAATAGCATTTTCTGATTCAGTTATAATATTGCAATCTAAAACATCACTTTTAATAACAATAAATCTATAACATTTGCTATTGCAAGAATAACCAATAAAAACACAATCACAAGTTCTAGAATCAAGTTTTCTCTTTTTAGGCTCAAGTAACATAACCTTCGCCAAACACCCCCACACTTTAAGGTATTCCAAATTAGGCTTACAACTTTTCCAAACTTCGTAAGGAGTTTTACCAGTTTTCTTATGATATATTTTATTTTGGATGTGACAAGCGGAAACAATCGCTTCCCCCCACATATTAGGGGTAGCCCAGAACTTACAAGCATAGCATTCATCATTTCTTTCAGAGTTTTATTCTTTCTTTCGGCTACTCCATTAGATTCCGGTGAATAAGGAGGTGTAACTTCATGTATTATGTCATTTTGTTCACAAAACTCTTTAAAAGAATTAGACGCATATTTACCACCTCTATCGGTTCTTTGTCTTTTAATTCTTTTATTCTTTTGATTCTTAACTTCAGTTTTGTATTTTATGAACATTTCCGATGCTTCATCTTTGGTTCTTAATATATAAAGTTTAGTAAATCTAGAATAGTCATCAACAAATATCGCATAATATTTTTTACCACCTCTAGTCATTGTGTGTTTTAGATCACCTAAATCACTATGTATTAACCAAGAAGTTCAGTTTCTCTTGTAATAGATATACATGGTTTCTTAATAATTTTGGTCTCGGCACATACTTCACATTTTTACATATTGGTTTTACTTAGTGAATTTATAATCCCAGTTTCTTTCATTTTCTTGACGTAGCCAAGATTTACATATCCAAGTCTACCATGCCAAATATTAATGGAATCAACCAAGTAAGTACAAGAAGATGAATTTTCATTAATGGTATTAGCTACATTTAATACAAAAAGACCTTGATCTTCACATCCTTTACCAACAAAGACATCATGCTTAGTTAAGGTAACAATACCACCATCAAATAAAACTTTAAGTCTGGCCTTACCAAGAAAATGTACCGAAATGAGATTGTGTCGAAATGAGGAACATGTAAAACATCGGAGAGTGACAGGGTTTTACCCGAAGTTAGCTTTAAGGGAGCTTTCCCTTTGCCTACCATTGGAACTGACCTATTATCTCCTACGATCACCCGCTCAGTGTTTTCCTCCATTGGTGTGTAGGATGATAAGTCTTCTTTATTTCCACAAATATGCCTAGTAGCTACGGAATCTATCACCCATCCTTTTACTTCCGTCGTCATGTGAGCTTCGGATACAACTACTTCAATGATCTCTTCTACTTCCGTCAAATTTGCCTTATCGTTTGACATTGATCCTTTGTAGTTATTGGTAGCTCTTTACTTACATACAGTTGCATAATGACTTGCTTTACCACAAACAAAACAATTGACCTTTTTCTTTTGTATTGGTGAATGAATTGTGTTGAATTTCTTCTTATTATTATTCCAAGTTTTTCTTTTAGGCTTATGGTCAAATTTCTTATAATGTTGTGGAGGCCTATTAGGTCTCTCTTCCACTATATTAGCTATAGAAATAATTTCCAGCTTTGTTTACCTTCTCCAATGACCTATTCCTTTCTTCTATTTTAATATGAACTATAGTTTGTTGAAGTCTCATGAAAGTCTTCTTTTGTTTGAAATGGAGTTTATACTCCTTCCAAGAGTCCGATAATTTTTCAACAAGACATTGGGTCACAAAACTTTCAGGTAGACCGTCTCCCTCTTTATCCAATTCGGCCATTATGCTATGAAACTCATGAATTTGAGAAGTAATACTCTTCTCATCAGTCATTTGAAAGTGTAAGAAATTGCTAGCAGCGAATTTCTTGGTGCCCTCATCCTCAATCAAATTGTGACATTGGGTCACAAAACTTTCGGGTAGACCATCACCCTCTTTGGCCAATTCGGCCACTACATTATGAAACTCATGAATTTGAGAAGTAATATTCTTCTCATCAGTCATTTGAAAGTGTAAGAAATTGCTAGCAGTGAATTTCTTGGTGCCCTCATCCTCAATTAAATATCTACCAATTAATTCGTCCCATAAATCTTTAGCAATAGACATCAAACAATTCATTAGATAAGGCATTCAAAATAGTATTCACACATAATTTATTTGCCATCTCCCAATTTCTTAATTCTTCGGATTGTTCTTTGGATTCCTCATATGGTCTAGGTCGATTAGAGCACTAGAAATTTTTGAAAAATCGAAAACTGAAAGAACCTTTTGTTGCCAACGTTTAAAATTATTTCCATCAAAAGGTTCAATTTTTGTAGCATCCGGAAGAACTTTAGCAGCAATAAGAATTTGTGCATCCGTATCAACTTTGAAGATTGATGTAAAATTATTTGGATGGTGCAAAAATTCTTGTTGACACTAAATAATATTAACTCAAAAAATTAATAATAAAATAAATAGAATACAAGAAATTAAAAATAAAGCAATGAAAGATCTCACAATGCAATAGAATCACGCAAAGAGCGTTGTTCTTAAAGGTTGATTTCGTGCCCCTCGGAGTATTTAACTCTGTGCGACTAGGTCTTTTGACACGCAACCTCCCAGGATTAGACTATAGCATCTACCTTTGTCAAAGACGCACTTCCAAGATGAACAACCCTTTGATGAAAGATGATGAGGAATACAAGCCACACTTGTATAACTAAAATTTAGTTTTAATAATAATAATAAAAAAAAAATAAATAAATAATAATAAAAAAACTTGGACAGTACTCTGTACAAGATTATGAGCCAAAAGAAGAAGTTAGTAGTTGCAAATGCTCATTGGGATCTCAATTTATAGAATGAAGAGTATCAATTTTTTTTCTTAAAGACCAAGACAACAGCTTTAAAAGCCAACAGTCAAAACGTAAGCTATGATGATCAAAACGTAAGTTAACAATTTTTCTTCAAGGCGCATGAATGACAAACGGTAAAAAAACGTAAGATGATTTTTCCATAAAACTTCATGAATTTAACTTAATGTCAAATGGTACAAAAAATCTCATGATGATTTATTTTCATAACGGTAAAAAATCAAGGTAGATATTTATAACAATTCAACAACAAGGACACGTAGTAGACTCCACTATCAAGTCACCTTTTTAAAGGTCATACTACTTCCTCTACTTAGCGGAGGCCTTGCCCTTAGGGTCTGCTTCAACTTCTTCATTATACTCTGACGTCTTTGTATCGCTACAAGAAACTTCCTCCAAATTCCTACTCATTGCAATATATGAGGAAACAAGTACAATGAAAATGATAAAAGAAAAGAAAATTACACTTACTCCCCTCCAACTTCCACCTAATTGTAATATTTTCAAAATTTTAAGAAGTTGCAATCAACCACTTACCTAGCCTTTTCACTTAGCTAAATATGTTGGGATCATCTGTTAAGTTTGACGGGAAATACGTTATGTCACATATTAGTGACTTAAAATTTTCATTATACTGTCAGAGGAGACCCACAACTTGGTTGTGTGTTTATGGAAAGAGATCCATGTGATCATGGGTCTCTGTGGAAGGAGATTCATGTGGCTATAGGTCTCCATGATTAGAGGCCTAGGGTTTGACCATCTATCTCCATGACTAGAGACCCATGTCCAACTTGGTTGTAAGTCTCATGTGTAACGACACAATATTGTCTGTTTTTGGCTTCCCTTATTTCAGATTGAATAATGACTCTAATACAATTTGTAATGACCAAGGGAAAAGCGTTAGACACATGGGATGCCAAGAATGAGGTGATTCTATGAGGGTTGACATCAGGGACACTGGGTCCCAAGGGGGTGATTGTGACGTCCTACATCACCTAGGTATAGGAATGTGGATGTGCTGATATGTATATTCGCACCCTTCTTGACACAACGTGTTTTAAAGCCGTGATGGTCATGAACCTATAAGAACTCCGCAGTTGAGCATGCTTATGCAAGAGTAGTACCAGGATGAGTGACCTTCAGGGAAGTTTGATTCAGGGGAGCCAAAAGCAAACAATTTTGTGTCATTAGGGGTGGGTCGTTACATTATGGCCAATGAAGCATTTCTTAATTTTATTTTTTAATCTAAGGGTATAATTGCATTTTAATACATACAAAAACAGTTATAATGTATCGTTTCTATCATTTGCAGGTCACATGATGCATTTTTCGTTCAATTTAACAGAAAATGCTAACAAAAAGGGAAAAGTGAAAGTGCCTAGTAGTTTGAGACGGTCGATTACAACCTTTTAAAATTAGGGGGAAATTATAAATCGGATGGTAGTTCAAGTATGATAAATTTATTTTTCCATAAAATAAAAAAGAAGAGTAAACCGGTGCGGTACAAAACTACGACATCAAGTTTAAAATTTGACAATGCAAGTCAAAAAAGTAAAGGAAGCGTAACTGAAGCTAGACTCGTGGAAATGACTACAGTATCTTTTTCAACTTTGTGCTTCAAATTTTGGAGAGATTAAGAAAATTAAAGGAAAAGGAAGATACCAAAACCTTCCCCATGCACTAATTAGATATAAGAATCCAATTTAATTTTTTACCTTTTCAAGCTCCCAAAGCCTAAAATTTGCCATCCTTAAGAGAAAATAGCGCGAGGAAGAAATAACAAAAAGGGAATAAATGGGTTAAAGGGCTAAAAGCCTAACTGTTGTATAGCACCATTAAATATTTGAGAAAACTTCACTTATAACCATTGATCTTTTATCACTTCTGAGAAAATGTACCAAACTTTAAAAAGTGTCAATTTAGGGTATCTATCTTTCAATTTTTTATTTTTTTTTATTTTTTTTTTCAATTTCAACCAAAACTCTCAAAATACCCATGTATTTATTTTCTTAAAAAAAAAATTATAAAAAATTTCTAAGATTCAGGCATCGGTATTTTTTTCAAATTTCGTTAAATTTTGAAGAACACCTAAATCTTAGCAATTTTTTCTTCTTTTTTTTTTTTTTTTCCTAAACAATAATGAGGGGTATTTTAGAAATTTTTACCGGATTAAAATGAAAATTCTAAAGGAGAGTTGAATTAAAAAAAAAAAAAAAAAAATGATAGATGGATACTTTAAATTGACACTTTTTAAAGTTTGTATATCTTTTTTCAAAATTGATGAAACATTAGGGATCATAAGTGAAGTTCTCCTTAAATATTTTGTTCCATAGTAGAATCTAAGTTTGATAAAAGCATGGGATAGGTGAATATAAAGGGTTAAATCCAAAATTGGTCCCTATGCTTTTGATGTTTATCAATCAATAGTTAGATTTTCAAAAGTGATAAAATTGGTCCTCAGGCTTTCTAGTTGTGTAAAATCACACCTTCCCTCTACTGTCGTCGGTAAACCGTTTGGCACAAATGCCTAAAAAATTAAATAGTCTAATCAAATTATGACGCGTGTAGAAATCTCCATGTATGCCTTGCCAAATTAGCGCTCCATCAGTTTAATGGTGGAGAAATCTCCTTTGCGACTAGTGGTGGGTTTCTCTGAAGGTGGCTTGCGGGGAAATACTACCCCGTTGAGTTAGTCGTGAGGGTGGGGGGTCTCTCACGACCCTCCTCGTCCTCCATGCCCAACCCCAACCACTATAGTCATCACTACCATTAACACCAAGCCACCATCGTCCACCAGACTCTCGCTCTCATTCCCTAAAGACTCTACGATGTCAACGCCATCAAATTCCCCTCATTCTTGATCTCAAATGCCATCGCCGCTTTCAATTTAAGTGCCTTACATTCTTTCACTTACCTCACATTGCCAAACCCTCCCAACCCTCAACCTCTCCCACACCCTATCCTAAAATCCTCGACTCCACGCCGCTATGCCTTCATGTTCCTCGGCCAACTCCTGCTCGATCGATGGCTCCATTTCCTTCTCGCCCTCCTTTACACGGCTCATATTGTCCACGAGCATGAAATTTTCCCTCAGAATCATGATCTAGCATGGGTATTTATTAGGAGACGTAGGATGAATCTACACGTCGAGAGCTCGTCCCCTGAGCCATCGAAGAAGTGACTCTCCTGGCAGTAGGAGTTGATGTGGCATGGGGTCAGCTTATCGGTGACATGGCAGTAGGCAAATGTGTGTGGAAGCCTTAGCTTAACCGCCATCTCCAAGAATCAGTCGCTTCTTCAATTCTTAAGAAACCAAAAAGGAGACTAAGAAAAGTAATATTTATTTATAAGGCTATATATGTTGGGAGGATTTTTTAATTTTTATTAGCAGGAGAGGCCAAGGTGGTGGTCAACAGTGGTCATGGTCATAATGGTGGCTAAGATTATGGTGTGAGGGTTGGGCGTGGAGGAGGAGAAAGAGGGATGTGAGTGATGAGGGAGCGTGGGATTTAGTGTGGTTGGACTAAAGTTTTCTACCTTATTTTGAACTAAATTTAGTTTACTTTGACAAAATCTAGGCCACAAATTGGAGGAAATGCGAGCTAACACAACTGGAGGTGAGCCGCTCCCATTTGATATTCCAAGTGTTGATGTGGAGTGAATTTACGCCCATCAAGTCATGCCACTTGGTGGGCCCAATCAAGTTTCTTACTAAATTGTGTTTTGTAGCTGACTTGTGGCTTCTCTCATAAGCTCCGACCTTTATGCCTATAAAGAAGGTTTGTTTTTTTTTTTTTTTGCCCTTGTTTTTTAAGCTCTGGATGAAAAAAAATTGAAATACTAAGAAAGAGTCGAGCAATAATGTCTTAGTTTTAATCGTGTAAACAATGAGATGGAAAAGAAAGAGAAATAGAGTCGTCGTTTATCCAAGTAAAAGAGAAGTTTTTACTTTTATTTTTTCCTTTGAGAAATAATCTCTTTTGTGTGAGGGTGACATTTGGGTGTATTGGAGCTCTGGGCTAGAGAGAGAACGTCGCACAATAATGTCTTTGTTTTGATCGTGTGAACAATGAGAGGGAAAATAGATAGAAATAGAGTCGGCATTTATCCCAAAAAAAGAGAAGTTTTTACTTTTGTTTTCTCCTTTGGGGAATAACCTCTTTTGTGTGAGGGTGATATTGGAGTATATTGGAGCTTTGGGTTTTAAGTGGTTTTTTCTTCACTATTTTTTGTAATCCATCTTTGGTTAGTGAATTTCTTTGTGATCGTCTCTACAAGTGAGCGTACCTCATGTTGAGGGAACCAAGTATATTTCGGTGTTCTTGTGTGTAATTGTTTTATCTTATTTATTGTAATTGTGTTCTTTTGCACAATAAGTGGTATCAAAGCCAGGTTCGGTATTTAGATTCACATTTATGATATATATGGCAAGTACCAAGTATAAAATTAAGAAGTTCAATGACAATAACAACTTCCCTCTTTGGTAGAGAAAGATGAAAGATCTTTTGATTCAGCAAGAATTCTACAAGGTGTTATTAGGAAAGTCGAAGAAACCCTAGAAGATGGATGGTGATGAGTGGGAAGAGATGAATGCCAAAGCTGCCTATGTGATCCATTTATCCGATTTGATCCTACCTTGTGACCTAGTCCATAGTTAGCCCCATGGCTATTAGGCAAATCTAGGCCCAATTATTAGGCCCGCAGCCTAGTCATCGGCTCGTATTAACGACCCATCCCAAATGACACAATATTATTTGTTTTTGGCTTCCCTGAACCAGACTTCTCAGGAGGTCATCCATACCGGTACTATTCTCGTAGAAGCACACTTAACTACGAAATTCTGATAGGTCCATGGCTATCACGGCTTTAAAATATATTGTGTCAAGAAGGGTGCAAATATACATATAAGTACATACCCATTATCATACCTAGGCGATGTGGGACGTCACAATCACCTCCTCTTGGGACCTAGCGTCTCCGTTGACAACCCTCATGGGATAACCCCATTCTTGGCGTCTCAGCGAGTGCCCATTGGTGACCCTCATGGGCTTGTGCACGCTCCCCCCTATATAAGGCTGGGCAATGACTCTGGTCCTATTTGTAACGACCCACCCCAAACGACACAATATTGTACACTTTTAGCTCCTCCGAACTAGATTTTGCAGGAGGTCACCCATCCCGATACTATTCTCACAGAAGTCCGCTTAACTTCAGAGTTCTTATAGGTTCATGGCCATCACGGCTTTAAAACGCATTGCGTCAAAAAGGGTGCGAATATAGATATAAGTACATACCTATTTCCATACCAGGCCATGTGGGATGTCACACGTTAGTTAAACTAATTCAACGGGCCAAGTTAGTCTAGATATGGCCAGCCCAAGTCGGCTTAGTCATCGACCCAGTAGTTGGCTAGTTTAACAACCAAATTGGCCCAGTTATTCGGCTAAAGACATAAATCTTTTTAAACCATATAAAAATTATAAGTCATTAAAGAGGTTCATATCCTTGAGTTGTGGCAAAAACAAAATCACATTAAACTTGATAAATATTCCACAAATAATCTAAAATCGAATCACAAAGAGGATTATCAAAATCATGCCACATTATCTCATTCAACTTGGGGTCTAACTCCTCAAAGACCATCCTGGCCAAATCCTCCCAAGACTTTGATCACATAGGTTCCATCATCTAACAGCTGACCAATTGTAAAACAAACTTGTTTTACATGTAAAAACAAATTAAAGCATAAGTCCACGACTTAGTGAGTAAAGTACACATGGAAGGAAATTATCATGCAGTGAACTCTGATTTCAATTAAAATATTATAAAACAGGTATCACATCGTGTAATATAGTTCTTGTCAGAATAGCAATGCAGATGATGAGATACATGTTAGGTTTTAGAAATTTTCCTTTATTTAGTGTTCAATACAATACTTGTTTATCCTTTAGGGTTAAGTACATAATTGATACCTGTGGTTAGGACTGAAAGAAAAAAAAATGGTTTCAAAAAGTATCACTGGTAGTACTTGTCATTAATGAAAAAACCCACTTGTTACTTTTTTATAGGTTCCGACCATTTTTTTTTTACAATCATCCACATCACTATGTTTAAAATGTTGAAACTTGTCCCGATTGACATATATTAAAGCCAACTTAAATTATCATACTACGTGGCGGTGTATCACAGGTGATACCCATGCTTTTAATGCCAATAGGATGAAGAAAATATTAAAAAAAATTACCTTTTTAGGAAAAAAAAAAAAAAACCTAGAAAAATTTTTTTTTGGGGGGGGGGGGGGGGGGGGGGGCTAAAACCACCGCCAAGTGCCTTGGGAGCCACCCTTGTTTCACTTGGGAATAGGTTCGGCTACCCCTATGGCCTTAGAGGGTTGTTTCACTACCTCAAAAAGGCCAAAGGAAAAAAATAAAATAAAATTGAGGGTTAGCCCTTAAGGGTGTTTGAACCAACTCCAAGGCCTATGGGGATGGGTTCGACCACCCCAAATTGGCTAGTCTGGGATAGCCAAACCCACTCCCATGGTCCATAGGGCTGGTTCGGCCATCCTAAGAGCCAACCTTAAAAAACAAAAAACAAAAAATCTTTTGGCCTTTTGGGCATGGCTGAGCTACCCTCAAAGGCCAAACAGGGGGTATTTAACCCTATCCTCCTTTAATTCTCCCAAGTGTTTAGTGTGGAAAGGGAATTTTTTTAAGAGGGTTTTGTGAGGTTTGTCAAATAGCCGCCATGACATATCGAATTTGGGGGTGGTCTATCAGATAGCTATTACAAGCCTTTCATGACAATGTAGCTCAAAAGAGTCTCAGTCTGATTTTGCGAAATAGTTGTGAGAATCCTGTCAAGAGGATGAAGCAAAGAAATGTCTCGGCATGTCTTCGTCAGAATGCCATTAAAAGCCCGTCATAATGATGTTGCTCAGAAAAGTCTCAGCTTGTCTTCGTCAAAAGTACTTCAAAAAGTCGTCATGACGTCAACTGCCAAAACATGTGATGTGTTATGAAGTTAGCGATGGTTGTTGTTGTCATGACATCACGCCACGAACTACACTATGATATAGGCTTGTCTTGTGTGCTTTTAAGAGGTCATATATATATATATATATAAAGAGAGAGAGAGAGAGAGATGGCCTTTTGTGAAGAACAACCAAGGAGATTAAGAAACACCTAGATAAAGGTTTTATAGGTACCTTACTTCACGTACCCTGGATTCCAAGAAAGGATATGACCAAAGCTTCTAGCTTACCCACTCTTTATGTTTTGATTTCATTCATCAAACGACATCATACACAACCTTTATCTACCAAAGAGTCTACCGAAGGATAGATGAGAAAATGCACTAGGAGAAGATTGTTGAGCTTAGAGGCAAGGAGGTTGCTTGTTGTCATACAGATTCTAGGATTTACAAATGGTTATAAGTTTCCTTGTGTCTTTATTCTTTATCTTCTTTGCTAGTATTTTCCGAATTTGGCTGCCCTAGAGTGTTTTTTCTCTTTAAGGTGCTCAAAGGGTTTCTACTTTGTTAACAAATCTTTGTGTTGTGGATGTGTGTAATTTGTGGTTATATTACTTATGATTCTCTAATTAAATCTTTTTCATTAATGATTATTTGTGCATGTATTGTTAATTTGGGGTTAGAACCTTCCATCTTCGTATTCTCCTCCATTATTTGACCTTACACACTTCAACTTCAAGCCCGTTTGTCTCTACCATGGCCTTCCACTTCTTAAAAGTAGAGGTGTACAAGCGGTTATGGCTAGCGGCTTTTGGCTAAAACCGCTAACCGTAACCGCCTAAGACAATTTTTGCATTTTACCAACTGCAACCACTAATTACCTAGGCGGAGGAGGTTATTTTTATGATCGTCGGTTAACGGTTATTATATTTATAACCAACGATTTTAAAACCGCTTTTTAATTTGGGTTTTGAACCGATTTTGGGCCCAAAATTCTATGAAATCGCACATGCATTCAATAGAATGTTGGCCTGAGAAAATCATTAAATCAAAAGTTTTGATCAGTCATAAACAATGGCATTCCCATTTCCCACACCAATCATCATTAGAAAAAGAAAAAAACACACCCAAAACTGAAAATCTACTGGTCCTCTCCTTCCAAACTTTGTACATCGTAAAAAGTTAGAACTGCAATTTACAACCCCCATAAAACTTGTTATATAATCGGTCCCTCTCAATAAATATCCCTTTCAATCTCAATTATACAAAGAAATGAGTGTTGTTGGCTAGCTTTGGAGTTTGTATTTTAATGTAGTTTCAAATTAGAGAGATTGTGAACCTTAAAAAAATTAATTGTAAAAATTTATGTCACAAATTTACTTAATTGTAAAAATTGCAGTAAGGAAACGGGAGAACCTTCCATTGCTTTTACCTTTTTGGTTCTTTTCTTTCAGCTTGTTTGTAGACTGTAGTCTCCCTTTTCCTATATTACTCCGAAAAAAAAAAAAATGGTTCGAGTGCAAATCGTTTTAATTAGGGGTGGGCAAAGACCCACCCACCCGCCCACCCGCCTCGCCCCGCGTCCCCCACCCCACATATACTAGATTTTATGTATTTTTTTGCTGTCACGGGTTGGATTTTGTCCAACCTATGCGAGGTGGGGAGGGGCGGGTTGCGGGTTTGGGTTTTAAAAACCCCGAATACCTGCCCCACACTGCCCCACCCCGCACCCCTAAATTATGAACAAAAAAAAAACCCTAACACCCCCTCTCTGTGCCGCTCTCTTTTCTTCACTCTTCAATTCTTCCCCTCTCTTCTTCCCCTCACCAGACTCTTCTCTTTAGGTATTTGACTTATCCTCTAGTACGGTACTCATTTTTGGGAATTGGAGAAGGTGTCTTCCTCGCGCAACTTGATGGTGATGACGTCGAGAAAGAGGACGCCCATGGAACAAAGCAGCCACCCCTCACTTTTTTCTTCATTTCTCTTCAAGCCCACCCCATCAGATCTACTCTGAATTTGCAAATCCTGCAAAACCTGCACCAGCAGAAACCACCCAGTGCTCCCTCGCGACCCTGTGGATACAGTGAAAAAATTTGCAGTTGCGGGTGAGATTTTCTACACCTGCATGGCTGCGAGGCAGGGGCAAAAAGGGCGGAAATCCGCCCTGCCCCTCCCCGTGCACGCCCCTAGTTTTAATATATCTAGCTAGATAAAATAATAATAGTATTTTTTTTAATATATATATATACCCGCAACCCCTATAACCGCTAACAGCCTTCGCCTAAGCGGTTGTCGATTATTTATAACTACTGTCGAAAGCAGTTATGCTATTAGCAGTTGTAAAGCGGTTATTACCGCTCCGTTTGTATACCCCCTACTTAAAAAGTTTCAAATGCATTAGATTTACTTTTCAAGAAATTGAGCCATACCTTTCTCCTTGAGTCATCAATAAAAGTGATGTAATATCACAAGCCTCCAAAAGATGCAACTGGGGAGGGACCCCATGAGTCTGTGTGTGCCAGGTCCAACTTCCCAGGCTTCGATGTTCTGCCAACCGTCATGAAACTGACCCTATTTTGCTTTCCGAGAATGCAGCCTTCACACAAGTCAAATTCAACTTACTTCAGTTCTAGTAGTTTTCCCTTGGACAAAAGTACCTTCAAGTTAGCACTCGCATTTGCAACAACAATTGTATCTCTAATGTTTGTAATCATTTAGACAGTAATAGTTGTTAGTATTTTATATTGGCTACATTCTGGATAAATAAAAACACTTTATGTAATGGTTGCGATTTAACAGGATGATCGGTGTTTATTCAGAGTCTTCATGTTTTCAGATAATGTTCAAATCAGAGCTTGTGATTGATCACAAGCATCTTGAAGATATTCATGAAGAGTCCTTGCAAATTCCAAGGCAAATCAACCAGTTCCTGTGCAACCGTTTGGACGGGCCTTTGAAGGGTTTCGGACGCCCCTCAGTGTCCAACAGTTTTACGTTGAAGAAGTCTAGACTACAGAGCAACACCGTTCGGATGCTAGGTCAATCAGTATTTAACAAGGAGTTGGATTTCAGAAGTCGACACTGTTAGGGAGTCTCTGCAAACCGTCCGGACGACGTGGCAATACGTCCGGAAGCTATCTAGCATTTTAGAATATTCCAATGTTCAGTTCGAACACTACAAGGAGTTATAGCGAAGACCGTCCGGACGCTCGGTCAAGTCGTTTGGATGAAAACCTGATAAGGATAGAATTACGCTGTTTCTGAAAGAATATCGCAAAAAACCGTCTGGACATGGCTAACTTCCGTCCAGATGCTCAACGGCCAGAGTTCATTTTTCAGCAGATTTAGGGTTTCTTTAAGCCTATAAATAGAGGGCTCTAGGCTTGTATTTTGTACAGAATTCGACAGTAAATTCCATAGTGCTTTGAGAGGGTGTTTAGGGAGAATCGAAGATTTGCTAGCTCTCAAGCCGTTACCGGTGTGTGCTTAACCGTTCGTGTGAAGTCTATCTTAGGGGTTGGCCCTAAGGTAAATGAATCCATCAAAAATCCCTTCAGGTAGAAGATCTAGTAGGGAAGCATTCACAATAGGCTTCGTGTCAGAGTTAAAGGTATGACTACTGCATAAGGGTATGTGAGTACGAGTGTCTTGTAACTAGCTTTGTTTTTGGATAGTGGAGTTCCTGGGTTTGGCTACCCTGGAGTGGTTTTTTCTCTTCATAGAGTTTCCACTTCGTAACAAATATCTTGTTTTTTTTAAATTCCGCATTTAAGATATTTTGTTGCACACAAACACACACACACACACACACACTTGTGTTGTTTAGAAGTCATATTTTATTTTCAATTGGTATCAAAACTTGGTACACTCTGTTTTAGATTTATTTCTTGAGTGTTATCTCTTGACTTTTTTTTTTTTTAAAAAAAAAAATGTCTCAAAATCTTAATTCAGTTCCGCCCTTTGATGGGACGAACTATGGCCATTGGAAAGCCCGCATGTGCTTCTTTTTAAAATCAATTGATGTCTGGAAAATTGTTGAAACTGGTTGGATTAAACCAGAAGAAACAGATGAAATTTTTGTTACCCAAACAAGCGCACGGCTCTCCAAAGATAAAACTCGCCATGCTCTATGTCAAGCACTTTCACCATCTGAATTCGCAAGAATTTCAAATTGTGAAGTTGCTAAAGATGCATGGCAAATTCTAGAAACAACATATGAAGGCACAAAACTGGTGAAATTTGCCAAGCTTCAAATGTTGATTTCTAAATTTGAAGAGATTAAGATGCTAGAAGAAGAGACCTTCGGAGAGTTCTACATTAAGATTAGTGACCTAAGAACCTCGATGGTGAGTCTTGGGAATCAAATCTTGGATGTAAAACTCATCCGAAAGATACTAAGATCTTTGCCTGAGCATTTCAGGATTAAGGTGACAACTATAAAAGAAAGCAAAGATCTAGAGGAGATGAAGATTGAAGAGCTGGTAGGATCTCTTCAGACATATGAATACTCCTTACCTCTAGTTAGAAAGGCAAAGACAATTGCCCTCAAGGCATCTAAGGCATCCAAGAAGAAATCCAGAGTCTCGTCTGACGAAGACTCCAATATTGATGAAGATACAGTGGCAATGTTAGCCAAGAACTTCGAGCGGTTTATGAAGAATAATAAATTCAAGAAGAAATTCTCTAACAGACTAAGAAAGGCTCCCCACACAGCTGAGTCAGAAGAAGCAGAGAAGAAAGATTCAAGGGGTCCCTAATGTTTCGAATGTTCAGGTTTCGGGCACATCAGGACTGAATGTGCAAATCTGAAGAAATTAAAAGGGAAAGCTTTTGATGCAACTCTAAGCGATAAGTCTGAGAAGGAAGAAGAAACTCCTAAGGAAGAAAAATTCTTGGCCTTTATGGCCCCACATGAAGAAAATGAGGGTTCTCAATCTTACTACTCTGAGAATAGTGAAGAAGAAGATATGCAGTGAGCCTATCAACTTCAATATGTAGAGTTCTTAAAGCTGAAGGAGAAATACAAGCAACAGGTACTAGAGATAAATAGCCTTAGGACTGAGAAGACCTCAATGCTAATAAAGATCAATGATTTAGAAGAGAGGCTTCTACAGACACAGTTGCAACTGGAGAGAGTCTCAGACAAGAAGCTTAATCACATGCTCTCTATTTAGAAGTGCCCAACCGACAAGACCAGACTCGGGTATGTTCCTCCTTCTACTTCTGATATTCCTTCTACCTCCTATACTATTTTTGTGAAGCCGGTTATTCCCGAGTCTCCACCCTCAATCGTGGATAAGGGAAAAACTGTTATGGATGGGGAAGTACTAGTCATCCCTCAGCCTCCGGCCAAGCTTCCTATCAGAAGAAAGCCTCCCACATGCCATCACTGTGGCGAGCTAGGGCACATCAAGCCTAACTGCCCACATCTGCAAGTTCAAAGGAAGAAAAAGTGGCAGGCTCCTAAAACTCCCATGTGTCACCAATGTGGAGTTAGCAGTCATATAAGACCTAGGTGTCCTCTACCTAAGCCACCCAGGCATTATAGATCTCCGCCCAGAAATCATGTTCCAAAGTATCAGCAGCTGCAGAAGCCTACTCAAGCAAAAAAGACTTGGGTCCCCAAGAAGCTGTATATGGAAGAACAAAAGACTATAGGAAGGGAAATCTCCTATGAAGGAACATCTTCCATCAGTTCCTTCATGGAAGATCTGGTCAGATTTCTGGCACTATAGCTAAAGAAGGAAGGACAGGACAAGAAAAAGGATGCCCACCCCCCGAGGGGGAGCGAACCTACCCAATAGGTGAGGTCACACATGCCTAGGATTTTGGTACCTAAATCGTAGAGCATGACAGGTACACTTGCATAGCAATTTTATATTGCATCTTATGAAATCTTTGCATGTTGTTATGGAACCATTTTTGTTTATCCCTATATTCCCTCTTGTTTGTCTTGAGGAAATTCTGCAGGTATTAAATAGGGATGATAGAAAAAGCACGTCGAGCGGCTGCTTTTCTATCATGGCACTGTCAAATCTCTCTCCCTAAGGTCATGTTTGCTTTTACCTTACATGCTTGTACTATACTATCCTCTTTATTGTGAAGCATGTGTTTTCATTTTTCATTTTTTTTTAAAAAAAAAAAAAAGAAAAAAAAAAGGGGAGGTTAAAGAATGCAAAGTTTTATTGTTCCATTATAAAGCTTCCAGATATCTTAAGTATGTTTTAACTGATGTCTCAGTTTTTGATGCATTTATTCTTTTGCCTTTATATAACTGAGAGTTTCTCTTGATATCTGCAAAGTTTCCCAGTGGCATCCATAATAGATAGTTGTTTTTCTCATGCGATAAAAAATGTACACTTTCCAAAAGGCTCCCCTAAGGTATTTTTTTCTCTCTTCTGACTTTTAGCTTCTGGAAATTTTAAATGAGAGAAATTTTTTTTCTAAGATAGCCAAATTGACCAACTCGCTAGTTGAACCTAGAACCCATAAATTCTGACATTTTTTCTAGGTTGCAGCACCAAGTGACAAAAGACATTCAAAACTGAATAAAAATGGATAAGTAAAAAAATCCACTGCGTTTATGCTATAAAATTGTTCTTGAATTTGACCCTAAAGAAACAGTCAGTGACCAAATCATTGTGGAAATAGACGGTCACTAAAGGACAAAAGGAAAAGAAAAGTGCTGCAACTTATGGGGAGTGTATTAGATGAGGGTGACTAGGCCCTAGTAAAATAAGGTTTGACTTTTGACTAGTCTATATTGGTTTTCTCTCTTCTTTGGAATATCCGGGTGATTTAAGTTATATCAGTGAACTTCATACATTATTAAGAAAGCCTTCACACACAACACGCATTACTTGAGTTAAGTTTTCTATTGAAAAATGCCTTTCTGCAGGGGAATTGTTGTGCTTATTGAATCCTAACTCTCAATTATATCTTGATTTATTTTTGAAATGCTAATTGAACTGGGATATCAGTTTTATATACATGCGTGTTCTAGAAATTATTTGAGAAATATTTTTCTGTTATTTTTTCCTCTCTTTTTCAAATTTTTAGTGAAGCGTCCAGACAATGGTTCTGGCTGTCCGAACGATAGGGTTGATTCATCCGGACGTCCATTCTTCTTGTCTGGACAAGCGTGTTTGTGCGATCTCTTACGTGGCACTATGTCTGGACGTCTCTTTAGTTCTGTCCGGACGGTGAACCCTGTAGGGTTAAATCGTATTCTCCCTGGCGCCACACGTCACTTTCTCTTTTCTCTTTGTTTTGTTTATCGTCTTGTGTTTTTTCCTTGTGATTT
The DNA here is from genome assembly GCF_958979055.1 of Alnus glutinosa. NCBI lineage: Eukaryota > Viridiplantae > Streptophyta > Magnoliopsida > Fagales > Betulaceae > Alnus > Alnus glutinosa. The sequence goes on along the minus strand of NC_084891.1, from coordinate 4,539,219 downwards.
TTATGCGTATTTCCCATGTGCACGTGTCTTCTTTGCAATTTATCTCCTCCCCAGGTATGTTTGTCTATCTTTTTACTATTTTATTTTAAGATTTTATGCTTAAAATAGGTTGTTTTGGGGATTATCATACTTTGCGATTAATATGATTCATTGCTCTTTTTATTATTGTTTGGGTTAAGATTTTGACATATTTTGGTATCTTGTTATTGTTTGGGTTGTGTTTATGTAGTTGTAATTTTTGGAATAGTCCTGTTCACAACCATCATAATGCCTAAATTTTTTCTAGACTAACAGAAATTAATGCTTTCATGGAAATGTTTCTGTGATTGTTTTTAGCCCAGGAAATATGTCTTCAGACGACTCTCCTCCCTGAGTCAGGCAAAGAACTGAAGAGTCAGTTGCTGACAGGTTGCACCGCATGCAATCACGACAGGTCCTATCGGAGCGGAATCTTCTCCGCGCAGATCTAAGAGATCCAGTTTTGCTCCCCATTGCTCAGATGCTATTGGAGAACCAATGGGAGTACCTGTACAATTGTGCCTGCCCGGCCTTTCCAAGACTGGTGTTGGAATTTTATGGCCATATGATCGTCATCCAAGATGATGACAGAGGACTGATCATGCAGACTATGGTCAGAGGCCAAACAATTCTGATTGATCCCCAACTTATCAGTTTTGTGATCGAGGTCCCTGTTCTACCAGTCTCAGGCGTTCATTTCCAAGATGGTGATGAGCCACCCAGCATTGACTTTCTTCATGATTTCTTTGGGACGAGACCACAGAGAGAAGACAAGTCCCACTCCCAGATCAACATCGGTGCTTTTGCTCCTATGCACCGATTTTTAGCAAAGGTGGTTGTGACAAACCTTTAGCCTCATGCTCGTCGGAGTGAGCTTACTCTCAAGAAGGCCATCCTTCTGTATGCCATTGTGATGCCGACTCCTTTTTGCATGTGCAAGCACATCTTGCACACTATGCTCGAGGTTCGAGACGAGAAGAACACGAGTCTATCCTTTTGGTGTTTAATCACTCAAATCCGTCTGTTGGTTGTGACAGATATTTCAGACTCTGAGCCAAGATCACGGATCCCAGTTCCCCTTGGCATACAAACTCTCATGAAGTCTAATGCGCAATTGCGACATGAGGCTCAAGGCGGTGTTCCTCAGCCTCCACCAGTTCCCTACAAGCAGCTGCATCATAATCCCAGGTTGTGCCCCCTACTTTTGATATTAAGGCTACATTTACTCAGCTTATGTCATCCATGGGAGCTCTCCAACGTGAAGTTAATCTTATTGGAGAGCGTGTTGAACAATGTCAGATTGACATTAGGGAGTACTTGCAGTATCATCACCCCAAACCTGATGATGATGACTGATTTTTTTTTGTATTCAAACAATTTTAAATATTGTGATGATCTTTTATATTTCATTAAACACATATGGTTTAATTAAATACTTTGTTTACCCTTTGTTATTGTGTGTCAAAAAAGGGGAGTATTTTTGGCTTATTTTGGTATTTAGACCGGGAATGTATTTCCAAACTGGTCAAGTGTTTTTGTCCCAGAATGGCCAAAAGGGGAGTTTGTTAGTATTTTATATTGGCTACATTCTGGATTAAACAAAAACACTTTATGAAAGGGTTGCGATTTAACAGGATGATCGGTGTTTATTCAAAGTCTTCATGTTTTCAGACAATGTTCAAATCAAAGCTTGTAACTGATCACAAGCATCTTGAAGATATTCATGAAGAGTCCTTACGAATTCCAAGGCAAATCAACCAGTTCCTGTGCAACCGTCCGGACGGGCCTTTGAAGGCGTCCGGACGCCCATCAATGTCAGCAGTTTTACGTTAAAGACGTCCGGACGATAGAGCAACACCGTCTGGATGCTAGGTCAATCAGTATTCAACAAGCAGTTGGATTTCAAAAGTTGACACTGTTAGGGAGTCTCTGCAAGCCGTCTGGACGACGTGGCAATGCGTCCGGACGCTATCCAGCATTTCAGAATATTCCAGTATTCAGTTCGAAAGCTACAATGAGTTATAGCGAAGACCGTCCGGACGCTCGGTCAAGCCGTCCAGACGCGGACTTGATAAGGATAGAATTACACTGTTTTTGAAAGGATATCGCAAAAAACTGTCCGAACGTGGTTAACTTCCGTCCAGACGCTCGACAACTAGAGTTCATTTTTTAGCAGATTTAGGGTTTCTTTAAGCCTATAAATAGGGGGCTCTAGGCTTGTATTTTGTACAAAATTCGACAATGAATTCCATAGTGCTTTAAGAGGATGTTTAGGAAGAATCGAAGATCCACTAGCTCTCAAGCCATTACCAATGTGTGCTCAATCGTTTGTGTGAAGTCTATCTTAGGGGTTGGCCCTAAGTAACAGAATCCATCAAAAACCCCTTCAGGTGGAAGATCTGGTTGGGAAGCGTTCACGATAGGTTTCGTGTCTGAGTTAAAGGTATGACTACTGCATAAGGGTATGTGAGTACGAGTGTCTTGTAACTAGCTTTGTTTTTGGATAGTGAAGTTCCTGGGTTTGGCTGCTCCGGAGTAATTTTTTCTCTTCATAGAGTTTTCACTTCGTAACAAATATCTTATCTTATTTAAATTTCGCATTTAAGATATTTTGTTGCACTCAAACATATACACTTGGGTTGTTTAGAAGTCATATTTTATTTTCACTAGTCTTGTATCCCTAAGCCAAAATCCTAGCTCTCGTGCAACTTTCCACTTACCACCATGTAAGTTAATAGCATGCCCTTCATCATCAGGTTGTCTCACTGAAATCATATTCTTCTTCAACTCTAAGACATGTCTGACTTTTTATAGCTTCCATCCCAAATCAATGTGGACTCTAATGCGAACATCACCCGTGTCCACAATATCCAACATCGATCCATCAGCCAAACACACCTTCCTGAAATCTCTAGCAACATAGCTTTCAAGAATTTCATGGATAGTTGTGGAATGATAGAAAACTCCTGAGTCCAAAACCCAAGAGTCAAGAGGACTGTCGACAGAGAGAAGTAGGGCATCCTGAACTTCTTCTGTCACCACGTTTGCAGAGTCGTTCTTAGTCTAAGTGGCTAGTCTTGCCACAGTTCCAGCATTCTAGTTGTTTGCCTTATCAACATTTTCTTCTACCTTTTATGGATTTTGATCTACCCCGACCAGAGTTTATACCTTATCCTCTGCCCCTTGTCTCGAGGTTTAAAGCAAAACCAGAACTTGAGGCTTCGCCAGAATCTCTTCTTCACACCTCTTCAATTAGAATTAACTCTCGAATATCCTCATACTTGAGTTTACTCTTCCCTACAGAATTTCTCACAACCATTCTCATGGCTTCCTAACTATTTGGCAAATATGCCAAAACGATCAATGCGTGGATCTCATCATCAAAATCAATCTCCACATAAGACAATTGATTTGTAATTGTATTGAACTCATTTAGATGCTACACTACCGGAATACCTTTCGTTATCTTCAAATTTAACAACTTCTTCACCAGATGCACACTTTTGTTAGCATACAACTTTTCATACATACCTAACAAAGCCGTCATTAGACCAGTCGTTGTCATCTCCTTCACAATGTTGTGTGCAACTGTTCTTGACAATGTCAATTGGACAACTCCCAGCACATGTCGATCAAGTATGGCCCATTCGTCATCCTCCATATTGTCAAGTTACTGCGCTATAAGAGGTAGATGTAGTTTCCTCCCATACAGATAATCATCAATCTGCATTTTCCAATACCCGAAATTTGTGCCAATGAACTTCTCGATTCTGACCTTTTCGTCTTCTCTTGCCATTGTTCTCACTCAAACCAAAAGCATTGATACCAATTGTTAGGGAAATATATCAACTTTTTCAAGGCCTGTGAGATGCAAAAATAAGAAGAAAGCGTAAGAAAAATAAACAAGCAATCACAAAAAAAAAAACACAAGATTTACTTGGTTCACTGCTAAGGGCTATGTCCACAAAGTTGCAGCAGATTTTACTATGATGAAGAAAATAGTACAAAAAACTTTTACAATTCCAAGATGTTGATTAAACTATTCAACTTTAAAAATCAGAAAACTCTAAAGAACCTCTATATAAAACCTAGAAAAGACCTCTTAGTATTTTCACAATTTTTCCATACTTCCAAAGTTCCAAAATAGGTCTTTAAATAGAAAACTAGAGCTTTTAGCTAGCAGCGTTTGGACGCCCTCCTAGCCTATCCGGATGCCCCTAGTGTTCCATAGCTAGATGCCCCGCCTGTACAGACACACCAATGCACTGTCTGGACATGCCCCAAAAAAATCATTCCCTGGAGCTCCAGTCCGGACAGGGTATATTGCTTGTCCGGACGGGCCTTGAAAAAGGTAGTTCTTGGAATTCTTGTCTGGACAAGGTGTGCTGCCTATCCGGACCAGGCTCCACACCGTAACAGGGACAATTTTCTTTACAATGAGTAATGTTGGTGAGGTTGGTGAATCAGTTGTAAGTAGTGAAAAGTTACCTATTTATCAATATTTCATATAAATTACTTGGCTGAGATGCATCAATTCAAAATGGCAACTTAACTTGATTAAAGCAGATTTATTAATTAGAATTTAGAACTCAATCAATATCATTTAAGAGATAAAATGTTGGTACATGCACCCACATCAGTACATTTCAAAAATGAGTGTACATATCTTATCAAAGCTTCAGTACAGAAGAAAACTTGTTCTTGACAGAACTAGAAGGCCATGATAAGATCTTAAACTACACAGATATAAACACAACAACAATAGTAGAAATAACTGAGATGGAGTGGTGACACTTTCCATCTGAAGTACGAGCTACTTATAAGTAAGAAGTCATGCCAACGGGCCGGATAACAGTACACACCGTTTGTATGATAGTGAGTATAAGTAGAAAAATAGCTGCTAAAAACGAAATTTCGGCACATGGTGTTCTGAAATATTTATGTTTCAAGTTTGCCTTCCACTTGTGCCACGAGGTGTTGTAGTAAGCGTTTAGCTCTTCAAAAAGACCAGCAAAGTAAAAGTTATTCTGCTCCAAAATAGCCCCATCCGCAAGCTTGTTAACAAGAACTGACCCTTCTCAATTGTTGCTAAGCCTATTCTCAACAATTTCATGCTTCACCAGCAAGTCTATATCCTTGCAAGTTTCAACTAGCTGATTCAATATGATAACATAATCATTTATGTAGTGCTCACTATAATGGCATTGCTCAAAGGTGAGCAAATTTCGGATTGTGAGTTATGTTTTAGCACTTAAAATAAAATTTGGGATTGCCAGTATCCTTTTCTTTTTATCAAATTTTATGTCAAATAGATTTCTGCTTCTCGGCACCTGAAACGTGACTCTGGCCTGGTGTAGCTTTGTCACACTGGGTGTGGTTTGTTTTTTCAGTTTCATTTCATCACTTTCACTACTTTCCTTAACAGGCTTTAATTGCACGTGTCGTAGGAGATCAACAAAATGGTTAATTTCAAAATCACCAGAAGAGATCTCTTCCCATCTATCTTCCATTCCTAGAGATTCCATTCGGCTTTTGAAAAACTTTACTGTAAGCATATTGATGGTAAGGGTCGCCGTCACCTCCCCGTCGTTTTGCGACCGGTGTACTTCTCCAAAAAGATCCTCAAGAATGAAGAACGAAAGCTAATTTTCAAGCAAAGTAAGTCTGTCCATACGTCCTGTATCAGCCACGGTTTCTTAAATATGCAGTCGTTTTCATCTTGCAATTTAGGAATAAACGACTTGAGTAAGACCTCAACGACGAAGGCAGCATCCACTTGAATGATTTTGACAAATTCATCAATGCTAAACTGCATGGTTTCTGCATCACAACCACGAAGTTTTGCTTCCTTCTTCCTTACAAAGTCATGAAAAAACTCCAAGCTTTTGCTGGTCCATTGAATAAAATCTCCGAGGTACCTCAATTTATGTTCTTCCATGGCTCTTATGCCTTGATCACCACCATGATGAAGTGGGCCAATGGAGACTACCTTAGGTGTGTAGGCACTTTTCTTGACATGGCGTAGTCGCTTAGGAACTTTATAAATAACACATTCAGAGGATAAAGGAGACAAGCTTCGCAAATCCTTTCCCATTGAATCTACCAACGGGACTTGACATTTGCTTTCACTTAATCACATGCCTACACCAAAACATTCGGAGGGGCGCCGCAACATGTGAGTAATTTTGCAAGTAGTGCTTATCACGTGGAAAAGGGTAGACAAGGCCTTAAAAGAGGAGAAAGCTCAAATAGGTCTAATGGAAGTAGGATTGGCATATTATTTGGCAATTGAAAATCCCTAACGTCGCGAATATGTTTATGGGGAGAGCATGCCATAACGTATTGCCAACCAAATAAAATATGTTGAAAAGATGTATAGTAAAGGATTTTTTTTCGCCCTATTTGCGAGATAGAATGTGAAAGTACTAGCCATATCCTACAGAGCTACCCATCAACGATGGGTGTTTGGGGTGTTTGTGAGAAAAAAAAAATCAAAAAAGCAATTGTTGCGTATATGAGTTCCTACATATGGTGGAAGAGAAGTTCAAAAAGTATCACAAAGTCACATAGATGAGTTTGAATTATTCGTGAGATCTCAAGGAAGATATGGTTTCCAAGAAACACAATGGTTCATAGGTGAGTTTCTTCATCCTAATATTCTTGTGAGGGAGTGATTAGGTCATCGGAGTACAAGAAGGTGAATATGAAAGCAACTGACCAACCAAATGTGGCCAGGAGTGGGAACCAAATAAAACGGGAAGCTCCTCCATAAGGCATTTACAAGGTGAATTGAGATGCAACGGTAGATATAGATACAATTAATGGGCGTATAGGCGTAGGAATTGTTGTACGAGACTATGAGGGGCATGTGGTTGGAGCTAGAAGTTTGACTAAACTGAAAAATTTAGAATTGGTTGCAGCTGAAGCATTGACAACTTTCCAAAATACTGTGTTTAGCAAAGATTTGGAGCTACAAAACTATTTTGTAAGGTGAAGACAAATGGTAAATGTTACAAAACTAACATGAATTTAATATGAAATTAGTGGATTATAGTTGAGACGTCTGACTCGTTTGATTAAATGAGACAGATTATAATTGACCTATATAGACTTATACTCATAACTCGATGCAATTCGAACTTGTAACGACCCACCCTCAATGACACAATATTGTTCACTTTTGGCTCCCACAAACCAGACTTCTCAGGAGGTCACTCATCCTAATACTACTCTCGCAGAAGCACACTTAATTGCGAAGTTCTGATAGGTTTATGGCCATCACAACTTTATAACGCGTTATGTCAAGAATGGTGCGAATGTACATATAAGCACATCATCATTCCAAGGCGATGTGGGACGTCACAATCACCCATCTTGGGACCCAGTGTTCCAACTGGCAACTCTCACGGGATTCCCCCATTATTGGTGTCCCAACGATTGCCCGCTGATGACCCTCATGGGCTTGTGCAAGCTCCCCCCATCTCAGGCTGGGCAATGGCTCTAATACCATTTGTAACGACCTACCTTCAATTATGCAATATTGTCTGCTTTTGGCTCCCTCAAACCAGATTTTTCAAGAAGTCACTCATCCTAGTACTACTCTCGCAGAAGCACGCTTAACTGCGAAGTTCTAATAGGTTCATGACCATCACGACTTTATAGCGCTTTGTGTCAAGAAAAGTACGAATATACATATAAATACATCCCCATTCCCAAACAATGTGGGACTTCACAGGACTCGACATGCAGCATTTATGACTGATAAATTTGTGATATGATTTGTAAATCTAATATAATCTTAACATGAAATTAGAAGGTTATAATACTAGTGAGGGTGAAACAAAACTAGGGGTGCAAATCTTGTTGGTTATAACCGGCCGGTAACCGAGAAATCGATTTGGTACCCGATTGGTAATAACCGATAATTGACTACCCCGGAGTTGGTTACTGGTTTTAGCATTTATATATACCCAGTTATAACCGGTAATCGGGTATATATATATATAATAAAATATTAAAAAAATTAAGATATACCCAATTTTAGCCTTAGGGTTTTACTCTGATTCTCATTCTTTTAGACTTTTCCTTTGAACCTTTCCCTTTCCGCCTCACTTCTACACTTCACAGTCTTCACTCGACACTCAAGTCTCAGACTCTCAATCCTTTAATTCCTCGTTCCCTTTGTTCCTAGACCCGCCCGCCAACAATTTCTCAAGCCGAGCGTCTCTACCTCAAGAAACGGCACAATGACGAGTAATCTTCCTCCAGAGTTGACGACACTGGCCACAATGGAAAGTAATCTTCCTTCACTACCGGCACTAGTGATCACTACGGCCGAGACTAATCTTTCTCAAGAGTCGGCACCGGCCACAATGGAGAGTAATCTTGCTTCATAGCCGGCATCGGCGACGGAGACTAATGTTGCTCCAAAGGCGGCACTAATCACAACGGAGAAAAATAAGAACGCGGTTAAGGCTTGCGAATCCGATGAGGAATATTCTCTAACATCTATGTATGTTTGTAGGCGAGGATGGCGGAGGCCGACGTACTAGATTTCCTCGCATTTTTGAGTGCATTTCTTGGGGCCCTGTTCACTGAAACCTCTTAAATAATTGGATATATAAACTCAAATTTTAAAAATTTCAATAGTCAGTCTGGATAACTGGGTACCAACAGGGGTAGCCGGTTAACTGCCAGTTATTACAAATCCAGTTAACCAGCTATCTGATTACCCGAGCCGGTTGGCCAAAACCTGGGTTTTCACCCCAAAACAAAACTATGCGTTTTGCAGCACATTTTAGACATAAACAACTCGTGTCCAAGAGATTATACAAAAATTGTGCGCTTAAACACTCCCTTGGCTTCGCTCTGGACTCAAAAGAAGAGCAAATGGCGTTTGCTTCGTCGATTCACACGTCCATGGCGGTTCAATGCTTATCATCCTCTCTCCGCCATCGCCTCTTCGTGGGCCAACCCGGCCCCACCCGTTTGATTCTGCCACGTCACCCTCCCTTCCGCTCCGTTCTCGCTCTCGCTCGCCGCCGAAACCCCAGCTCTTCAACCACCGGGTCTTCGCCTTCGAAGAAAAAGAGGGAAAAGGTATTAGTTTCAGCTTGTTTGGTTCCCGAGAAAACTTAGCTTTATTTCCATTTATTTTTGCTCGCCTTTAACTTTTTTCTGGTGTCTACTTAATATTGCCTGAAGTTAACAGTTGAAATTAATTCCCTAAATAATCAAATAAGCTCCAGCTGAAATTATCAAATAGCATTTCTATCCCCCTAAGGTCGTGGATTCAACTGGTGCTTACCAATTAAATAAACTGTATGTTGAAATTTATTCACCAACTCATAAAATTCTTGAAAACTTGTCTAAGGTTGCGATAGTTATCATCTAGTTGATTTTCTTATACTCTTTAGCTTTGTTTGGGTTGTTGCTTTCCAAGTCCTTTCATTTTTCATTAACCAATCTGGAATTATGGTTGACACGCAATTACACGCTTACAATTACTCACATTTTTCTTATTCCAAGAACTTCAATTATTTATGCAGTTCAATTCGACAAAAGCTATCATTTTTTTGTCGGAAATTCGTAGTTGTTATGGTGTGTAATGTATTGGTCTAATTGGGTATCTTTCTCTCTCTTTTTTTTTTCTTTTTTTTTTTTCAGAAAAGTTTGCCAAGTAATGATGCTATGGGCGAGGATGATCTAGATGAGGATGCCTTTGAGGCACTCTTTAGTCAACTGGAAGAAGATTTGAAAAATGATGACCCCTCCCTGGATGACGGTGATGAGGAGATAAGTGAAGAAGACCTTGCCAGGCTTGAGCAAGAGTTAGCGGAGGCACTGGGAGATGTTGACATGGGAATGTTGAACTCAGCTGCGGACGATACTGAGAGTGATAATGATGCTGAAGAAGGCGACGATGATGATGAAGAAGAAGAAAGGCCGGTGAAGCTTAGAAATTGGCAACTTCGAAGATTGGCTTCAGCTTTAAGAGCTGGCCGCCGTAAAACTAGTGTAGGTATCTGAATTTGATCTGTGTTATTCACAGAAATATTGATCTGAGTAGGTATCTGAATTTGACCTGTGTGTTATTCTGTCTGGTTTTTGCAAAAACAGACAGAATGATGCTAAACATGTCCAAACAAGCATTTGGGCTACCTATATCTGTACCTAAGTATGCATGATTTTGAATATTTGATCAAAGAGATAAATGGGAATACTTGTTTTGGGAATCATCATATAACATGGGAACTTGTCAAGTGGCTTGTTTGTGACCTTGGGCTTTGCTACGTGTCTCTTGAACTCTTTCTAATATCCATTTAAATGAATTAGTGGGGTGCTTCGAAATAGAAACTTATCTGGCTATGCTCAACCATTTCAGCCAGCTGTCATAATTTTGTGAAGTAAACAAGGTTACAGCATGTCAAATACTTTTCTAGAGACTGCCTTTTCATACCTAAAATTAGAAGGCAAGCAAAATTGCAGGGAAGTGTTTTTTGCTAGGATGGACTCTCTGAACAACCAACTTGGCTGATCTTCTGAGTTTCTTGAAGAGCATTTTTTTTTTTTTTCGCATTAGTTTTGTTTATATTTAATCATCTTGGGGGCTATTAATTGGTTTGACATGTCCCTATAACTAACTACTAAGCATTTCTTGTTTTCCTAATTCCCTCTTGTTGCAGATCAAAACTCTTGCTGCTGAGCTTTGTCTTGATAGGGCCATTGTTCTTGAAATGCTCCGTGACCCACCTCCAAATCTTCTAATGATGAGTGCTGCTTTACCTGATGTACCTGCACCATCAGTATCAGTATCAGTGCCTGAAACAAAAACAGTGGAAAGTGATCATAGCGAGACGAGTGTGGATGCTGCAGAACCTAGGACCAAGGTGCAAGAGCCTGTTCATGTCATGCAACATAGATGGTCTGCTCTAAAGAGACTGAAAAAAGTGCATGTTGAAACCCTTGAAAGAGTTTATAGAAGAACAAAGCGCCCTACTGTAAGTAATCTCTTTCTTTTCCGTTGCATAAATATTGCAAGTTGCATGTTGGGAGAATTTTGTTATTCATAACCAATAGGTAGCAAATATTTATTAGTAACCGAAGAAAAAGGCTGAATGGGCTGATTTTGTTACGATTATGGTGGGCCCAATTTGGGGTATGGGCGCTAGCCTAGTATGAAATAGGTTTAAAATCCTAACTTTTCGCATTTGGTATCGAAGCAGGCGCCATGTCACGAGTTCAATTCAGGGAAGAGGCGACCTATAGATTAGATTAAAATGTTTTAGTATAATGTATGGGTATAGTATTAAATCATTGAATACTAATAGGTGAGTAAAGCTGCCAAAAGAAAAATGACTATCATCGGATTAGTATCGATAGAGTGGGTCGCCGTGGACATCAGAATTAAGAAGTGTAGTGGAATTAGTATCCAATTGTCCTTAAGGTTTTTGGATCAAAATGATTTGACCTGATTTAGTTATACTTAACCGTCAGGATTGCTGCCAAAAGAGATTTAGTTCAAATTGTACTTCCTCTTTCCATAAGAATGAGGTAAAGGCTGAGATCATGGATTCAAAATCCACTGAGTGCGTGTGTAACTTACCAATAGGGGAAAAAATCAATTTCAAGGTTGTTCATTATTTCATCAAAGATGCTGGTAGGCCAGTTTTATTAGAAAGTTAGAAGGCAGTCTAAGTCAAAATATGTTTAGGCGTAATCACTATTATCTATACATATGTATGTTTTGTGGGACATGCCAAAATTCCTAATTTAGAAGTCATTGTGCATTGAATCAGATAATCTCTTTGACTTTTTTCTACAATCGTGCGTCCTTGATACTGATCTCTTCAGAAGAGCATGTTTTGTGGGTATTCTCATTGTTAGAGTTTTAAATTCTTACACTCTGTACATTGAAAAACAATGCAGAACGCTATGATTAGCAGCATTGTGCATGTGACGAACTTGCCCCGCAAAAGAGTTGTAAAATGGTTTGAAGACAAACGCTCTGAAGAGGGAGTTCCTGACCATCGTCTTCCATATCAACGGCCTGTTCCTGAATCTGTATAGTTCCCGTTAAAAGACTCTGTACAAGTATGTAGTAAGATTTTATCCGGAACAACAGATAGGGTACGTATAATGGCACTTTTTCTGCCGGAGACTCCACTGAATAGTTTTCTCTGCACTGAGTAGAAAATGATTTTAACATCATTTCAATCACATGTTGACACGTGTTAAGAATTGTAAAATAGTTTGAAGGCTAGCATTTTTCATATAATAAATATGCAACTCTCAAAGTAATGAGTCTAATGACTAATGAGGTTCTGTCGCTTGAATTTGTATCCGGTGCAATGCATAAATGAACAGTCCAAATCGAAAAAAGGCCACCGAACCACCCAAACAGTCATCTAAGCAGTCACCTTTTTTTTTTTTTTTTTTGTTTAAAGGGATAAATGTATTTTTAGATCTTGTGATTTGAACTTTTGACAAGTAATTTACCGGGTTTTAAAAAGTTATTAATCACTCTATGTGGTAAGTAAAAGATAACAAATTAATCAATACTATTAGAAAATTTGACAGAATTCATTAATGTACTAAATGAGGGTGGTCAGGCCACCGTCTATGAGCAATCTCGAAGTGGCCAAACAACTCACATGACCATTGCGAGTGGTTGGGCTATCCCAAATGACAAAAAATAAAAATAAATTAAGAGGGTTGTCGAACCACTCCCAATGGCCACGGAGATGGTTTGGCCACCCCATTTAACCGACCTAATTTGTGATGATGTGGCACATTAATGGATTCTATCAATTTTTATAATGGTAGTGACTAATTTATTATTTTTTTATTACCCCATAAAGTAATTAATCACTTTTTAAAACTCAAAAAGCTATACATCAAAATTCAAAACCACATGAACTAAAAATATATTTATCCTTTTTTTTTTAGGGTAAATATAAAATAAATCCCTGAGTTTTTGCAAAAATCCTGAAAAACCCTACTTTTTTTTTTCTTTTTTGTTTTCTAACTTTGAATCTTTTAGTTTTTTACGAATTTGAAGCAGATTCCTCCGTGAGTTTTCCGTCCATTTTTCTAAGTTCCGTTAGTGCTATGTCAACATTTTTGCCACCTCATCTTAAAATATTATTTTTTTTATTTTATTTGTTAATTAAAATTATATTTTTATTTAAAAAAAAAATAAGAAAAGAAGAAGGTTTGGGGTGGCTGCGAGCCAGCCACCCCCTAGGGCCGAGGAGGGCTTGGGGGTGGCTTTTGGGCCACCCTATAACCATTTGGGAATGGCCCGAAGGCCACCCTATGGCACCACTAGGGGTGGCTCGAAAGCCACCCCTATACCCATTTGTGGGTGGCCTTCATGGCTTTGGGGGTGGCCGCGCGACTACCCTTAGCCACTAGGGGTGGCATTCGGGCCGCCCCCAGGGATTGGGATGGCTTTCGGGCCACCCCTATACCCATTTGGGAGTAGCCTTTGCGTTGGGGGTGGCCGTGCGGCTACCCCCTTGCCCGGCCACCCCCAAACCCATGCTTTCTTATTTTTTATTTTAAATAAAATAATATAATTAATATTTTAAGATGAGATGGCACTAACAAAGCTTAAAATATATGGACGGAATATTCACAGAATGATCTGTTTTAAATTCACGAAAAACTAAAGGAGTTAATGTTATAAAAAATAAAAAATAAAAATGAGGGATTTTTCAGGATTTTCGCGAAAACCCAGTAATTTATTTTATATTTACCCTTCTTTTTATTATTATTTGCTATCACGATCTAGTAAATGAATGGCTCAAATAAAATGCATTGCAACCTATTTGCACCGGATCAAATCCTTGACATGTGTACCTTTTTCCTTGAATTCAATGATGACTAAGCTTTCAATTTTCAAACTAAAATCGTCGACAACTATTTGTTTGAATTTGAGAAAATTGAGATAAGTTATTGCGAGAGACCACTTATAAGACAAATTTGACTAAATAAAAATAGAGTTGTCCCCGTTACTTATCGAGTCAAGTAGATCCCATAAATAATATTTCACAATTACCTGTTTGAATTATTTCAAATTTTGATAAATAATTATAACCGATTCTGATCTCAACTTTCCATGCAGCAACACCTGACAAATAATTAATTATGGTCATTTTGTTGCCATTTCAATTTCGAAAAAGCAACTTTATGATCATCTACATCTTTTTCCTAGTTTTGGTGCCTGGAAAAAGCAATCAAACTACAATCTTGGAAATATTGCAAGTAATTAAGAGAAGCCTAGGCCAGGGCTTTGTTAACAGCATTTGAGTAAACATTGTAAAAAAAAAAAAATTAAGTTTAATTTATTAAATTGACACATTCAAAATGTATGTTACGGTAAGACTAACTTGTGTCAGTTTAAGACTGAATAAAACGAAATTTATTCAACCCCGTTTAAAAAAAGAAAAACAAAAAATTGTCCAAATATTAATTTAGAAATAATGATTATTGTTTAATCGTTTTAGTTATACTTCACAGTAACACCGACTTGTGTCCCTAAAAGTTAGGTCGATTCTTAATTGTTCAAATATCATATGGGTACACAATTTGGTTGTACACTCTTATCCTACTCCTATCCCACCCTTGTCTACGTGGACCAATAATGTTGTTAAAAAAATAGGGTCCCACTATACTCTCTCTACTATCTCTCACATTATTGGTCCAAGTACACAAGGGTGGGATAGGAATGGGATGAGAGTGTACAACCAAGCATTTCTCCAACTTATAATCATAATTGGTATTTTCGTTCATTTTCTGTCAAAAAAAAATTTAACAATCCACTACGTTAAACCTATCGGCGACAGTCATGGATCACATTAGTATTATTTATTTATTTTTAGCAAAAAAATAGGGGTGGTTCAACCACCCATTATGGCCGACCTGAATGCGGCTAAACCACCCTCAATGACCATGGGGTGGTTCGACTATCTCCATTTGGCTACGGGAATGGCTTGACTACCGCTTAATTTTTTTTTTTTTTTATATATATTTTTTTATTAAATAATACTAATGTAGCATATGGGAAACATGGTAGTCGCAATTAGGTTTGATGTACCGGGTCATTAAGTTTTTTACGGAAGTACCAACTATGTTTATAAGATGCCCATAAGTATCATTTGTGACATTTTTACAAATGAAAGAGTTTAAATCTACAAAATCGTAAATCGTTTTTTAAAAATTAAAAAGATTTTTACAATTAAACTGAAAATAATTTTCGTTGACAATTATTTTTGATTGCACCATTCACCAAAAAAAAAAAATTATTTTACACCCAAACAAACAAAACATAAGTTTAATGAAATAGCTATGTCAAATGTAGTCCGGCATCAAATATAGAACATGTCAAATGTTTGATGACGAAGGTAATGCTGCTAGGCAGGACACGACAATGAGCCTTTGGGCGTCGAGATTGATGCAAGAGTCTAAGGTAGTTATGATCCTTCAATCTCTGTTGGAATCGTTTATATCAGTTTAGACTTAATCTTATATTTTGTTTTAATTGGTGAACGAGCTCTGCACAGTAGAAGGCATTCTGAAAGCTAAAGCGAGTGTTAATATGGCTCATGCTTTACATGGACTTCTGCACGTAGAACAGGCTCCATTGAAGGAGGGTTTGAACTCACGGTATTGTCCACCAAAATAGGCATATTGCGATATCTTGATTAAGAAAAAAAAAAAGAAAAAAAGACTTATGCTTCCGCTCCTAAGTCTCAACCGAAAGGTACGGTCGGGAAGAGGACGAAGAGAACCAAACAGGCAAGCAAGCAAATTGCCCAATGAGTGACCAAGACGGGAAATAAGGCGACAAGGACTAAATCATTAGATCTATGAAATTTAATATGAACCATAAAATATATCATCTCCATTTTACTTGAATTTTTTTAAGGGATATATATATTTACTTTATTAATTATGACTCTAAAAAAAAAAAAAATTACATGCAAATTTTGAGCCCCTAGATCCATATTGCAGCACATGATATTTGTGGGGTTGCTAAGTTGTCAAGCTGACAAGACAAAATGCCTTATTTTTTTTCAGTGGATTTGACTTGGGTGATATAAAAAAAATTACTGGATTTGTGTTGTAGTTTCACTCAATAGTCCAGATTTAATTTTACTTTCTGTCTCATTCTCATAAAAAAAATTGAAATTAAATTTAAGGATAATTATACCATTGGTCCCTGTGGTGGCCTAAATTATAAATCACTCCCTGTGATATCAATATGAATTCAAAAATCTCTGTGGTTGGCTTAATTTATAAATCGATCCCTAAAGTAAAATTCCGTTAAAAATTTTAACAGATTCTGTTAAACGTCACGTAAGCGCCACATCAGCCAATAAGGTGGTGACACGTGTCCATCTTAATAAAAAAAATATAAATATATTTTTTTAAAAAAAACTTATTTTAAAATAATTAATTAATTAATTATTATTTTAAAAAAAAAAAAGGCAAAGGGGTGGCCACACGGCCAACCCCAAGGGGGTCGGGGGGTAGCCATGCGGCCAACCTTAGTGGTCGGGGGTGGCCTGGCCACCCCCCAAAGGCAGCCACCCCTTTGCTTTTTTTTCTTTTTTTTTTAAAAAAATATATATATGTTTTATTTATTTTATTTTTAATTTTTTTTATTAAAATGGACACGTGTCGCCATTTTATTGACGCTTACGTAGCGCTTAACAAAATCTGTCAAAATTTTTAACGGAATTTAATTCCAGGGATCGATTTGTAAATTAAGCCAACCACAGGGATTTCTGAATTCATGTTGATACCACATGGAGTAATTTGTAATTTAGGCCAACTACAGGGACCAATGGTGCAATTATCCCTTAAATTTATACCATTAATAAAATTATAGAACCTAACCAAAGAAAAATGATATTTGTACATCTTTTTTTTTATTTTTTCAAATTAACCATTGGATTTTTTTTTTATTTTTTTATTTTTAAAGATGTACATGTAACATGTTTCTAAGCCAAATAATATAATTTTTTAGCAATCTAATGCTCTGTTTGTTTCGGAGTAAAATGATTTCGGCATTTTTCGGTGTTTGGTGGAGGTGAAAATAATAGTCAACCATAAAATGATTTCTATTTGACCAAAAATGATTAGTAAATTTTGAAAAAAAATAAATTTCCCAGACGGCAAACGCAGTTGACCATTTTTTAAACTACGCAGTTGACCTTCACACTCAGCAGTCGACCACCGCCGAAAACCGGCAACCATTGCCAGATTCTGACAAGCCAGATTTCAGCACTGGTCGAAATCTGGCCATTGCTGAAATCTGAAAATTTCTGTCGGAATCTGGTGACATCTGGCCATCGTCACCGGATTCCGATGATATTGTGCTAAATTCCAAAGTTGAAATCAGGCCAAAACAATCGAGATCCGACCATTTTGGCCGAAATCCCGCACAAATGGCCGGCCACTTTAAAATTATATTTTTTAAAATAATCCCAATTTTTAAAAATATAATTATTATTAGTCAATATGTATATCTTAATTAAACATATTTTTTTAGTTGTTTTTTATATTATTTTACATTAATATTTTTATAAAGGGAGAATAAGTATCTAAAGTATATTATTTTTCATGACCTACCATATGTCATATTCAGATTGTACTAGTCGTGTTACAAAATTTAACTTAAGATTCACCCTACAATAATACAATATCATACCATTATTACCTCAATCTAATTGAGTTAATCACTTTGACACCTAAATTCATTTAAATTGTAAGAGATAAAATGCTCGTAAGAATTATATGTTTTATTAGAAATGCACGTAAAAATTATAATAAATTTAATTTAATAAATTAAGTTGAAATTTAATTGAGACAAAAATTGTCTTTCTTTTTATTATTTTTCCAAGGTTTACGCACGTGCAAAAACCGCAATGAAGGAGATTCGAGTTGATAGCGAAGGCATTCACAAAAATCGAGAAACACCTAAGCACTTTCAGCCAGCCCATACGTGGTCCCAATTCATTGTATCCTGCTTCCAACTTCTGTCCCATCCGTCGGATCCATCCCTAATCTGAAGCTCTGGGAGCTTCCACGACGCTCCTAATATGAACCTTTGATTATTGCCACTCCTCATGGCTTATATCTCTCCACGCTCCCGTTGTCATATCCGTCGGATCGAGACAGATCTAATGGCTACTATCTCTCTGGACACACTCCGTATGATTTACGTGCCGTAACATTAATGTCCCGCTCTTTTGTCTCTCCAAAAGCCTGAGAAAATTCGATCTCTCCCTGTTTATCTCTGTGTTTCTTGAAGTTGTAGACGCAATGCAAGAGCAGGCAACAAGTTCCATTGCGGCGAGTTCTCTGCCGTCAAGCAGTGAAAGATCTTCGAGCTCCGCTCTTCAACTTGAAATCAAAGAAGGTCGAATTTTCTCGCTCATTTCTGTTTTGTTAAACAGGTTATTAATTTGGTGTGCCTGTTTAATTTTATCTTTCTCTCTTTGATTTCAAGAAGATTTCCATTTTCCAATATTGGCTTTTGTGAAATGTTAAAAATTTTATTTTCCCTTCCCATGTATGATTGGCTTTCTTCATGATGTCAAAGAAAATCAAAATTTCCCCATCTGGGTTTTGTACAAATCGAGGTTTTCTCAACTGGGTATCTATCTATTTTCCCGGGAATCACTTTTACCGAGAAAATCCTCGAGTCTAACATTACACCCACCTCTTGGATTTTTTTTAGTAAATTTGATTAGTATACGTTTAATATTTCTTCTCAAACGTTCCAGGCCTTGAGAGTGATGAGGAGATCAGGAGGGTTCCGGAGATAGGTGGTGAATCTGCAGGAACCTCAGCCTCGGGCCGAGACACCGGTTCAGTGGCCGGTCCAGACCGGGTTCAAGCCTCAGGGGAAGGTCAGAAGAAGAGAGGCCGAAGTCCAGCTGACAAGGAAAGCAAGCGGCTGAAGAGGTATTGATTTATTACCGTCCTGCCCTTTTCTGGCTATCCGTTTTCTTTGTGGGGCTAGTGGCATATTGGTGATATTGTGTATTTTGGTGGATTGGGGCAAAAAAGGTTGCTAAGGAATAGAGTGTCAGCACAGCAAGCAAGGGAGAGGAAGAAGGCATACTTGACTGAGTTGGAAACGAGGGTGAAAGAGTTGGAGAAGAAGAACTCTGAGCTTGAAGAGAGGCAGTCTACCTTGCAGAATGAGAATCAGATGCTTAGACATGTATGTACTTAACCACCATATCATACCATAGTAGCACCATTATCATGATATTAACATAATTGTTTCTTTGGAAAGGCATTGTCTATATTTTACATGCCTGGTAATTGAAATCAGTAATGATATTTACTGATATGGCAGTAAAAATTAGTCATTTACCTTCTCTTTTTTTTTTTTTTTTTTTAAAAAGTGTTGATCTAAAGGCTGATTTTCACTATCACATTATCAAGTTGTATGCTAGTCATATAATAAGATTCTACTCCATAGCCTTATTCAATTGGGATCTAGTTTTGGGGGGTGAATTGGGGGAGAGTTGTTTAAATGACGGCTTATCCCACGGGCTTAAGCAGATAGAGAATGGTTGGCATAATCATTTGATTGAAAGTTTTACACTTTTCTCGTGTGGGCTCAAATTCTTCCTTAATATGTGAAGCTTAATGCGTGAAAAATTTAATTAAAATGGGATGTGAACGACGGAAATAAAAATTGAACTCAAACCATTCTTCTGATATCATGGAAAATAGTTCATTTAATTAATATTTTACATAAATTAAAGTTTATGTGTGCATGTATCATTTGGGAATGCGGATTTGTGGGTAATCATAATAAATGATTTGTTAGGGCCATGTTCCGAAAGAAAAAATGATTGGGGAAGGTGATGGTAGTTAGATCTGTAGTTTATCATTTTTCATCAATTATTACAATGCCCTTGATCTTGTTGTCGATAATGAGGTAATTGGGTGGGTAAGGGTCAACATGACCACAGCTCCATGACAGGTCTTTTTAGTTATTCTTTGTCCTTTAGGATTGGAGATATAACGTTTGTGATATTTCATATATGCTCTGGTTGCTGTAACAGATGAACAGTAGGATTTTTTTTTGGTTCCATCCCTGTCCGACCACATGACTTTTTCCAACCATATCCTTTCTTAAGATGAGGTGGTTAATGCTTTTCAAATTGGGATCGGGTAGTTCAGGGGAATGGCCAGGGGTTATCCATGATCTGCAGCTTACTATTGCCAATTTCATTGACAAAAGTTTCTTCTGGTGTTGGTAGATAAAACCTGTGAACTATCTGTATCTCAAGTTGCCCGTTGCATGACATCTAAATATTTGCATTTTTATCAATTTGATTTGCAGATATTGAAGAACACAACAGCAGGCAGGAAAGGAGGAAGTAGTGGTGCTAATGGCCATGATGGGTCTTGATGAGACAGAAAATGAGAGCGGGATTTGTAAGAGAACTATATATTTTATAAATATATTGAGGGGATGAGAGAGTGTACTTATTAACCTTAGGTATATTGTGAGATATCAGGACGAGAAAATATTGACATGCTTCAGCCTAGATTAGTGTTCTCCTAAGGATTTCTTCATTTCTATTATGTATTCTTACCACTTCTTCACTTCAATATGTAACTTCGGGTCTTAAAAAAAAAAAAAAAATACAGGAGATTTTCTGTATTTTTTTTTTTTTTGGACAGTCCAGGTATAATTTTACCCTCTTTCTCATGAAAAATTTATAATTAAGTCTAGACTATAGAAAATACGAGACATCTTCTATAGTTTTTTTGTTTTTTTCTACCGCATTTAAGCCAAATTCACATGATTCAACCCTCTCAAACTTGCACTTTTGCACCAGCAGTGGGAATAGAATCCTCTATTTGAAATGTAGAGGAGCTAGTTAGGCAAACAAGTGTTATAAAAGATGGGACAATTTTGTCCCACTTTTTTGCCTAACGCTCCTCTCCATTTCGAGTGTTTAAGAAAATACCGCTGAGAAGCAAAAGGAACAAAAAAGGAGGAACGCCTTTTGGTCCTACAGGTCTGATACAATAAGCAATTTGTCCAAAAGGTAATGAAAAGCTTTATTGATTTTCCCCACTCAGATTTACACAATACACAAGTACATATGGGTTGTTGTGGAAAGAAAAATCTTTGTCCTGAATGGTGGCTATGATCTTTGTCATGATCTGAGGAGTTGCGATTCTTTTCATTTAAAGAGGAGATCACCATAGGATTTGTCTTAATACCAGGCAAACAATGTTGCTTTCTTCTTCGAACTTAGCTATTGGATTTGGCTTAGGTATGGTAAAAAACACTACAGCGTGTGTGCTGTAATTTTTTCAACAGTTCAGATTTTATATACTCTTTTTTACAGCAGATTCGAATCATGGTGGTGATAATGATGTTGCTAGTAGTTATGGCCTCATCAGTGATGGCTGTTGTAGTAGTGCCAGTGGTGGTAGTTGTGGTGAATGTGGTGGTGATGGCAGTGGTAATAGGGTAAGAAGTATGGCGAGAAGCTGTATAACAAGATCTAAAGATAGATTTAATCCAAAAAAAAAAAAGAAGCTTAGAGCTAAACATTGTCGAATGGGGGTGAGGAAAATCTCTTGAACCTTTGATTGCTTATCTTATAAGGAAGAAAAACCAATGATTATGGAGGAAATGCACGTGAAAGAAGCAATCGTGCTAGTGTACGTAGCAAGACGGCAGTATCATGTGGCAAATTTAATCTGGGACTAGAAGAAATGGGAACTTTTATAATCAGTTGGATAGATTGAGGTCTCCATGAAATTGCAAGCTCTAGGCAGTTCATTCAAAATGAACAATCTAAATTGAGTCATGCCATTAAAATATTAAAAGAACTAATGGATGGTCGAACCACCTTTCAAGGTGGTTGGTAACCCCATTGAAGAGTGGTTGACCACGGTTTTACTGAAAGGGTGTGGTAAGCTACCTTAAGGGAGTAGTTCTGGTGGTCAAATCATACAAATTACTCACATTGGGTGTCTGACTAGCTCTTTGGGGGTGAGAGTGGTCAGGCATCCTCAAACATTCAAGGTGGTCACACTACCCCTGTAGCACTTAGAGGGTGGTTGGCTTATTCCAACAACATCCTTAAGATGGCTGAGAACTCCTTCAAAGGGTTAGAAGGTGGTCAGACACATTTTTTTGGGGGTGGTTGTCCAACTCCAACTATACCCCTTGGGTGGCCGACAACCCTCTTAAGAGTACGATTGACAATTTGTATTGACGCGAATTGACTCAAAAGTCAACCCAATATGAACCAACCCGAACACGACCCATTAAGTTAAACGCATCAAAAATGAAAATAAGAGAAAAAGAAAGTTCTGAAAATCTGTAGAAAATTGTATTAAGGTAATCAACTCTGTTACAAGAAAAATATCTTTATACATGTATGTACTGAGGAGATCAGTAACTGTAAACTAACTCATAATCAGCTGGCTAACTTAACTAGGATTAAAACTAAGTACGCTGATTAAATACATTCAGCTTAAAATAATAGAAAAAACTATACAATAACACGTGTAGCTTAATAAAACGAGCCAAACCCTTCAATTATGAAACGACATATTTAAATAAGCGGGTGACATGATACGACATGACCAGCATAATCTGTTTATTAAATAGGTCGTGTTGGGTTGACCCCACCCAAACCCATTTAATAAACAGGTCATGTTAAGTTGACTCAAGCACGACCCGTTTCGACCTGTATATGAATTTATAACAATTAAAAAATAAATTAAAAATTGTATATGAATTTTTGTTCTAGTGTATATGGATTCGTGTTGGGTTTGCTGATTGTGTTAAAAATTACCAACCCTACTTGAGAGTGACGGGGTGGTTCGACCACCCATTAATTCTTTTGATTATCATTATTTTCATTTTTTTTAAAGGCTTGAGTGGCTCAATCTAGGCCGTTCATTTTGAATGAACGACTTGAATTCTTGGAATTACATAGGATCTCAATTGTTAGGGATAAAATCAACCCTGAGGACACGTGGATCCTGACCTTGAGTCACCTCGGTGTTACATCTCGGACATTCATCGTGACCCTGTACAGAAGGACTGTCTCGGTATGATAACACCTCGGACCTACCGAACTCAGCAACTGTGCGAAACATTCCGAGATCTCCTAATATGATCGGAGCGAACATATCTCGGATATTTATGTCTCGGAGGATTGGTCGAAGCACACTACAACCGTCTCAGAGGTATCTTCTTAAATTTGACTAATAAGTGATTAAATGTTAACAGAACACTGGCATGAGTCCATCCCTGAAGATAGAACGCTGCACAGTAGGACAAAGCCCATATCTTTGAAGCCTAGAGGCTAATCTTTATCCCATAATTAGTGGGATAAGGCCGTAATGGAATAGAACAAGGATTGAAGAAGCAGAGTGCTATCCAATCCGGACTCTACTGTTTATTCAAATCTCCTGAAGATAAGGTCGAGATTCAAGCCCACCGGGACTCAAACTCCTATTCCAATTGGATTTCAAGAGTCCTAGTAGGTCTATAACGTAACCATAAGCCTATAAATAAGACTCTTACACCAGGTATGAAAACACACAGATTCTCTGAACTTTTGAGATTACTGATACTCTCCTGAAAATTGATTTGAACTGACTTAAGCATCCGATTAGGCGTAATCGGCACCCCCGACTAGTTGTTTGTTATTTTGCAGGTTTTGAGGTAGGCCGATTGAGGGAGGCAGCGAATCACCAAGCGACACGTCACCATACCGGAAACTGTACCAACAGTTTGGCGCCGTATGTGGGAACGAAGAATTGTTCTTACGAAAAATAAATCTGTGATGGTGACTACGCGACGTTCTAATCCGGTTCAAGAAGAAATCCAAGAAGAAGCGCGACGCCCTAATCTAGGCCGAGATGATGCCCGCGGAGAAGCAGAGTCTGCCGGTCCAGAGGCCAGAATAACCCAACTGAGCCAACAGTTAGCTCAGGCGCAAAAGAACGTGGAGGACTTGCTGGCTCAGAATGCCTTACTGATAGCTGCTCAGACTCCACAACCATTGAATCACGATGCGGTTGAAGGAACAAATCCTAATGGAAACCCGGAAGGGTCAGGGGAGAGAGGTGAGCCGCGGATCGAGGACCGTGTGGAGCCTATTAACCCGGTTCCACCCCCACCAACGGATGCTGAAAGAAGGCTGCAGCAAATGGTCCTGGACTTGAACGCAAAGTATGATGCACTGTCAAGAAATATGGATCAGAAGCGCAACGGGAAAGAGTCTCTCGTGGATAACCTCTTCCGGCATAAGGAGTCTATATTCACCGAAGAAGTATCCAACTTCGACCTGCCCGGAAGGTTTAAGGTACCCGATATCTCTGTTTTTTCAGGTAATGAAGACCCAGTGGAGCATCTAGATAATTTCCGATCTCACGTGTCCTTACATAAGACACCTAACGCTGTGGCGTGTCGGGCTTTTCCCCTCACCTTGTCCGGAAAGGCCCAAGACTGGCTCAGAAACCTTCCCCCGAGGTCAATTGATAATTTCGATACCCTTGGTAGGAGGTTCTGTTGTGAGTTTTAATGAGTACTCACAAGCGCACGAATCGTTTGCAATATAGTGTGTGCAAGTGCGAGGTCGAATCCACAAGGAAATTGTCAAATATTTGTGTCTTGTTTAATCAACCTCATTTTAACCTAGTTCCAAAGGTTTGAGGATTGATTCAAGAACAAAAGACTAAATAAACGAGATGAAATGAAATATGCAAATTAAAAGGAACTAAGGCTAAGGAATCTACCAAACCAAATCCAACAACTCACACTCTTAGTTCCTACTTGAACACCCAAAGAACATTAAGCTTAGGGTGTCATTCAAGTTTCTCAACCAAAAACCTTAGAACCATTAAATGAATCCAACTCAAAGATAAATCACAAAGTGTACCCATTTGAAATCAAATCATCCATTGTATCCATTCAAAGAGTAAATTACAATGGATATCATCTTTCAAACCGATAAAACAATGTATCCATCGGTTGAAACACATCAAATGTCCTATTTCTACCACCAACCACATTTATTGCAAAAGAATAAGCATTAAATGAATGGAACTTGAATAACATAATGATATAACACTAAGTGTGCAAGTAGTACTACAAGAGTGTGAGTGTCATCAATGGAGAGGTTTCATCATCAACCTTAATTGATGTTATTAACCTTCCATGACTAAGAACACCACAAGAAAATGAAGAACAAACATGGAAATAAAAGAAAAGCTTTACAAAGAGAAAGTGTCTAAGAACAAAAACTACTGAGATAAACTACAAAATGCACGAAATTAAACATATCTATTATTCTCTGAACTCTCTCCACAAGGAGGCATGGCTATGGCTTTTATAGAAGGAAATTAGGGTTAGAAACCCATGTAAAATGACTCCTCTAACCCCCTCTAGGGTTCCTCTCTTGCTAGAGACAACCAAAGTCACGAAACCAGCGTGTTCTGCAGCGAAAATCAGAGGGAGAACTGCTTTTTGTCATGGAGAAGCTCCTGATTGGGTGTTCTGGCGCGCTTCTGCAAAAGTAAGTTCTGGGAAATTTCGATCGATCTACTTTTATCCGATCGATCAACTTCGGGCAAAATTCGATCGATCGAATTTAAGTTCGATCGATTGAGTTCTTCAGAACTTCCGAATTTTCCAAGCAAATTCCACATGAATTTTGTCATTCCTCACTTATTGACCTACAAAACATAAAAACACAAAAACTAACCAAAGCATCAGAAAATAACAAGGCTAAAGGTCTAACTAAAGTAAATCAAGAGGTCCAAATACACAATATTTGGCACTCATCAAATACCCCCAAACTTACATTTTGCTAGTCCCTTAGCAAAACAAAATGAAAAACTAAATCAAAGCATGAAACATAAATCCTCTTTCGTGGGAGAAACGATTGCATTTAGCATATGCAACAAGCCTTTTAAACCCCCAGGACTCCCTAGTGGACGAGTGAAGTCTCATGAGAGTTTGCCAGAAATGATACCCACAAACATTGAAGTACTGAATTATCAATTGAGCAAAAATCATCATTCAAACACATGGTTCACACATCATGAGTATATTTAACAAAATAAATATCATATTATCATGTTATCAAAAATCGATCAACTCATAGATGGAAAATTGAGACAACACATGTTCAAAAGTGTAAGGTGTGAATAACATAAAGTCATGGGATTTCGATTTTCCTTAAAGCACATATATCCAAAAATTCGCAGGACTTCCATAAAAATAACCAAGGCTTAACTTACATTTATTATTTTTGTGTCGGCTGTGCAATGCTTGACTCCATTAAACTTTCTAATTGACCCATGTAACGAGTGTTGGGCCAGTGACTTCCAAACCAGATGGTTTTAGGGCACTAGATGTAAAAACATCCCTAAGGGCTTAATTACTCAAGTCAAAAAGGCTACGAAGTCAAACTAGCTAAACAAACATCTAAGCTGAAATTCTCATCTTTTTACGCGAACACCCAATGCTTAATGAGGCAAGGGGCCCAGTTACTTTATGAGAAGTCAAATTGGTGATATTATTTTAAGCAGATTTTTTATTTATTTATTTATATATATATAACAATAAGCCAATGTTTCATCAACAAGTCATCCTACAAATCTTAAGACACATAATTTTTATTTCAAATCTCATATCCCACAGAAACAATGCTAATGTGCTTGTGATAAACAATTTAAACATGTCAAGTTTCTTTAATCTAAAGATGAGTCAAAAGATCTCAGATTTTAATGATATGCAAAATTCAACATGTTAAACAAATCAATGAGATGCAAACCATAGTAAGATGTAACCGTGCTCAACTAACAATAAGGTATATATATATATCACCCAAACATGAATTTTGAATTCTATACACTTTATTTTGCACTCCCAAACATATCTTTCAAATATAATTTAAAAAGATCTAAATCATCCAAACATCTTTTCAAACTACTTTTTCTTCTGTATTCACACTTTTGAATATAGTAGAATATAATACAAGAAAAATGGAACACCCAAACGTGCCATTAAATATGATTAAAAATAAAAACAGATAGGTATCTTTTTGAGTTATAAACACGTCATAAATTGGTGTAAGACAATCCTTATCCTGACTTGAACAAAATAGTACGTGTAGCTAAGCGGACATGAAAGAGAAGTGTGTGACTTGTGATTTTATGTTCAATCATTTGAATTAGCATCATTACACAAATCAAGTATGTATAAATCGAGTCCACCGACACCCAACACGAGCGGCAAACAGGAGCTACCGACAATTACTGGTAGCCCATGGGACAGGCTGTTAGTTGCAACAAAAATATTAGAAATAATTAGAAAAATATATATACGACGGTTGTCCCTTCAGACCCTGCTTTGACAGAGACCACCTAACAGGCTCTATTTGTACACGTGTTTAAGTCTAATTGAATAGATTTATGAATAGTCAGCAAGCCTTTACTAGTTCTTTGTCAGAGACTAATCGTTTAATGACACGTCAGCAAACTTATCATTTAACTCGACTTAAAAGAGTGTGTGAACCGTGGTGTGCAAGCTATTGACGTGGGTTAGTTGGATGAGCAGTGGCTCAGCTCACAATTGGCCTAATTAGTAAAGTTAAGAGGGTCCACAAGTATTAGATTTTTGGTTTTTGAACATAATCTAATCTCATGAATGTAGAAAGGTGTTAGTTAAAAAGTTTTATTACCTAAAATAAATTTTCCCCTTTCAATCCATTTGTTTAGAAAAATACTAGATCTACAACTTTTTTATAACTTGTTAACACTTGTCAACATGTAATTGGAGGGTATTAGAATTTTTTTTTTTTTTGTGGCCGATGTGGCTCCAATCATATGCTTACACATGTGTAAGCAAGTTATAAAAGATTGAAAAAAAAAATGAGTGTAATTGAGTAACATTACTCCTCTCCAATTCCAAAAACTAATGAGTAAGATTTGTGTTGAGTGACGTTATACCTTTGTTTCTTTTACTACTAATGACACGTGTCGGCATATGGTTGAAGTCACGCCAAGCACTAAAAATAATTTTATATCATTTAATCACATGTTGACATGTATTAACAAGTTGTAAAAACATGTTGACACTTACTAACAAGTTGCAAAAAAGTTGTAGGCCTAACATTTTCATTCATGTATGTGTATTAATAGGATTCAATTCAAGTTAGGGTGACATGATTTATATTTTACATTTTTTTCACTTGCATTACACATATGACAAAATTAGAAATACCAAAATTTGTTGTTATCCCTCTCTAATTTTTAAGGACTCGATAACAAAAATCGAAAGGCAATAATAAGCTAGACAAAATGAGATTTTAAAATGTCAGTGACCTAAATAAGTTAATATTGGTAATCATTAGTTGAAATCTTTAAATGGTGCTTTTTTCTTATTTTTTTCCTTTTTCTTTTGAGAGCTTCTACACATCCTCCCCTCATCCCCCCTTATCACCCTTTTATAATAAAAAAATTGATTTTTATTAAAAAGTTGTCTATGATGTCACATCAGAGACAACTTTTTAATAAAAACCAATTTTTTTAAGGAAAATGGGGTGACAAGGGGGGATGAGAGGCTTCTCTTTAGCATTTCCCTTTTCTTTTTCCATGTTTCTAGTTTTGGAGGTCATGTCTACCGTCCTCCATCCTCTACACTCACACCCTTACCACCACAGTGACATTTTTCCACCCCTGCGCACCCTCTACCCATCGTGTCCACATCCAACGCGCACCCCCTTTTTTTCTCCATCCTCCCCTTCCCCCTCCCCTCATTCCTTTTTTTCTCTCTTTTTTTTTTTTTTTTTTTTTTTTTTTTTTTTTTTTAAAGCAGCTGGATCCACTGCCCTCCACGCTCGAACCCCTCACCGCACCGCCACGATTGGCCCCTTCTCCGTCACCATGCCCTCCACCCACCCGGCGTGCATTCCATCTAAATTTCCTGGTGATCAATCTCCGAACGGATGCTTCAGTAACCAATACAAATAGTGGTTCAACTTTGGTATCCAAGTCTGAGTATTAATGTCAGCACTCCAAGAACCTGCCCTACATAAACAGCAAAGTTCTGATTGCATAAAATAACAAAATAATAAGATGATATAAAATAATCCCTGCCAACCAATCTCTTTACTCTGATCCAAGATGAATAATTCACAATTTAATTGTTATTCCACCATCATACCACAACAATAAAATTTCTCAAAGAATAACAAACATGTTTCTTTCAAAGTACTGTAACTTGTAAGCACTTGCATAAATAGTTTCTATACGCTCGAGTCTCGACAAAAATCGTCACAACACTGCACAACAACAACATAAGACAAGTTCGAGGCACCTATCTTAGAAGGGACCAACACAGTTACACAAACACTTCTGGAGAGACGAGCAAAAAGCATCCAAAAGGGTTCTCCCAATTTTCATCCACCCAACTCCCTTTCATACATAAACAAAGTTCATAACTTAGATACTGCAGACCAACCATTTCTCTTGTTTTGGGGAGAGGGGGCAGAGATCCGGCACATGACTTTGATACCTTGATCTCTTGTTATATACAGAGCAAGCTTCAATAAGAGAGATGGCATATACCACAACAGAATGATCTTGAAATGAACTAACAATTAATGCCACATTGACCGTTTGCTGCAGCCTTTGCAGTGGCGGAGGTGAACGGGTCGATCCGCACCCATAATAAGGAGAAAATGGAAGCAAGGAGTATGGACCAGACAATGACAATTGTTGGGGTACGATTTTGCCGACCCAACAAACCCTTCAGGAAAGGATACAGATGGGCAATGACCCATATGGCAAAGAACAGCTTACCAAAGAGGGGACCCCAAGACTGGTATCCACTGTTAATGGCATATGAAACACCAGCCACAATGCCGACCAAGTTCACAATTAGGACCGTGGTTGGAGGGATGAGAAGTGATGTCCATTTGAACACATAAAGCTCTGTAAAATCCCCATCTTCATCAGATGCCTTTGAAGTCACAGTGAAGTTGGTGTCAATACCAGCAAGCACTTTCAAGAGCCCTTGGAATACTGCAAAGAGATGGGCCGATGTACCACCAATAACCCAGAATTGCTCATTCCTCCACCAGTCCTCAATACTGACCCCACTCCACCTAAGCTCAAGAATTCCAGTAGTAGCAATGGAGACAAAGAGGAGAATAAACCACATGCTAGCAAAATTACTTATCTGCATAAAATTGGCAACAGACTTGTTGGCGGCTAGTTGTTTTATCACAAGAAAAACAAATAGGTGAATTACTAAATCACCCTTGAACAGTGATATGAAAAGAGCGCTCCTTGCTTTAAAAGAACAGAACAGGTACAAAAAAAATGAATACCAAGAACTTTGTTAACAAAAAAGGGATGAATATAAAAGAGATTTTGTTTTAGGGAAAAAAAGTGATAGGGTTGATTTTTATTACAGACTAATATATTCACATACACAAAGTAGAAAGGACATCAGAGGCATGTTTAAGAAAACTTCAAGGTAGAACAAGGACGTTTTTGTGCATGCAATGCAATTATGGTGCATTCCACATACAGAATGAGGGGTCCATGTCAAACACTTTCGTAACTATGTTTTTCCATTGCACATCAGCCAAAATTTGGCTTCCAGGTAGTCCCCCACTAAATCAATGCATGTAGAATACGGGAGAACAAATAAATG
Source organism: Alnus glutinosa (assembly GCF_958979055.1). Lineage (NCBI taxonomy): Eukaryota > Viridiplantae > Streptophyta > Magnoliopsida > Fagales > Betulaceae > Alnus > Alnus glutinosa. The sequence goes on along the minus strand of NC_084891.1, from coordinate 4,508,453 downwards.
CAATTCAAGTATGGTTGAGAGATCTATCTGATAAAAGGTAAATAAGCAGAACCATCACTCACCTCAGGAATGATGAATTTTCCCGTGAGAAGGCAAAAGGCAGGAAGCATACAGTAAGCAAGCAGTGGGATTGAGGTAAGAGGGTACACAATAGTATTTATGTATGCCAGTCTCTCCAAAAGCTTCATTCTCCCATTGTAGCCATACCACAAGGGGCAATGCCTACTCAGCAAAATCTCAATTGATCCCAAGGCCCATCGAAGAACCTGGTTCAACCGATCAGAAAGATTGATTGGAGCAGAACCTTTAAATGCCGGGCGGGGAGGCATGCAATAGATTGAGATCCAACCACGAGCATGCATCTTAAACCCAGTTAAAATATCTTCTGTGACAGAACCATAAATCCAACCAATCTGGAGGTAAAAAGAAAAGGCTTAATTAATTACTGCACAAAATCATCAAATTAATATCTCACTGACGGTCCTATATTGCTAAGCTAACTGACCTCTTTTCCCCATTCACTCTTGTCTTCATATCCACAGCTGATAACATGGATTGCTTCCTTTAAAAGAGTCGCAGGGTTGGTTGTTGGGGGAATGCCTCCTTGTTCCATGAAGGTGGCTGCAATAAAAACCGGAGACTGACCAAAACGCTTCTCTAAGCTCTTCTGAGACATAAGAAGCGATCTCTCATCATCATATCCTGCAGAACAAACGAAGGGAGTTAACTTTACAAGCATGGGTGCACCAAAACATCATTTGGTTTTACAATGATTCTTACTCAAATTTGGGAAAACAGATTCTAAAGAAAACCAACCTTCAACACCCTCCTCAATGTCTTCCATATTGAAAATGGGAATGGTGGATTCAGTTCTTTGCATTGCCCTCTTCTTGTCTATGTACTTCTTGTTGCCACCCTTTCCCTTCTTTCTTGAACCACAACAACTCTTGACAATAATGTTTGGTTCCATGTCTTCCTCAGTTAAAACTGGATCATACCCATATAGAGCTTGCCTGTTGAAACAGCAACCAGTTCCCACATAGACAGGACCCTGGATGCCATCCAGCCCTTTCAAGTTGATCTGCAAAATGCAGCGAACACAAGATCGTACTTAATAAAGCCCAAACACAACAAGCTATAACGTGGAGAAATATTTTGCGGTGTAATATCCAGTGGAACCTACATCAAAGAAGACAATATTGCGGTTAGCATATCGATCATGCAAGTCAATGCCATCAAAACGCTGTGGAAACTGTACATAACAGGTCTTTTTTCCAAGAGCAGGATCCATCATGAAACACATGGCTTCTTTAAGAGCTTTGCTATTATTAAAGTAGTGATCACAGTCGACATTCAGCAGATATGCACCATTGGTTAGGACAGCAGAAACTCGGATCTGCAAATCATAAGATATAATTAAGTCAGAAAACAAGCAACCAATCACATCACTGCCATACCACGGTACTAGGTGGTGTTGTGTCTTTCTACTGGAGGAGAAAGGGTATTCTCCTACAAATCACTGACTGCACCACCTAGAATGGTGGACAATGGTAACTATTATGGTTGTCAATGACTAAGATAACCCTAGAATTAAAATAATAGGCCTTCAGTAGACAAACCAATGCATTCATTGCTCCGGCTTTCTTGTGATGCTGGAAGCCAGGTCGCTTCTCACGAGAAACATAAACAAGTCGAGGTAGCTCATTTCCATCTGTATCAAGCCCCCCACTGTGGCCTAAGAACACCTGTTCTTCCACTCAATAGAAAATATATATCACTATAAGAATATAAAGAAAAGCAGTCAAAATCCTAAAAGCACTTGGAAAAATAATAATACCTGAATCATTCCAGGATGGTCCCTAGAATTATTTCCAGGCCATGGAGTGCCATCCTGCATTGTCCAACCTTCTTCTGGCATCTTCTGCGCTTTGGCAACAAGTGCATTGATCCGTACCTTGAATTCTTCATATTCTCTCTGTCAAACAAAAGGGTTAGTAACGTTAAAAAAAAAAAAAAAAACATTGAAATATTATAATCTTCTTGTACCACCTATATACAAAGGTTCAGAATACTTACACAAGGCATAATACAATTTTCTTGTACAGTATTCAAAGACCTTAATATAATATCTATTGAGTGGCCTACTCAAATTGTGATCCGTAATATACATAGATGGAGTAAATAAGGTCCGACTTAAAAGAAATGAAAAATAAAAAACTATTTTCATTGTCAGAAATACTCGTGTCAATAGTTTTTATATGACTTGCTTCATTGCAGACATTTCCAATAAAACTGTTGAGTCCTTATCACCATCTTTTAAACACTTCAAAATTTGACAGAAATTTCAATAACTCGAAATTTAAAAACCAATAAGTTGAAGTCTATATTAAGGTAAAAATTTAAAATCTTGTTTTTATCTTTCTTTCTTCTTCTCTTTTTTTGGTTAATTCATGCCAAAGAGAGTAAATTCTGCTGACATAAAAAGGTGTAATCTTGTGTCAACCTAGAAACCAGAGTGTTATCAGGAGAAAAGTACTCTTACAATTTTTTTATTATTATTATAAGTAATCGACAAATATCATTAAAAGCGTGATTTAATGATACAATTTTTTAGGTTAATACTTTTCAAATTTGTGTGATTTACTAACACAACTGTTATAATGGTTAAAATAGACAACATAACATTTAAAGCGTACTAGTTTTTTTTATATTTTCTCCCAGATCCCAGGAAAAAAAAAATGAAAATTAATTTAAAAACATTAGCTTCATTACAGTAACAGTAAATTTTATCATTGATGAATATAAGAACGAAGTAATTATCAACAAATTTTCACAAACATAATAAACATATTAATCCAACATGGCAACATTCACTCACCTTCATTGCCCGGCGCTCTTTCACAAATGAAGGTTGTATTTTGTCTTTCAAGTAATCAATTTTCTGGGCAAAGTAAAACTCAGGGGCCCTAGGCTCGATGTTGTGCTTCTTGCAGAAGGGCACCCACTTCCTTGCAAACTCGGCAGTTTCAGAAAGGGATTCAAAGGTCAACATTGCTGACCCATCATCAGATACATAGCAAGAAACCTTGTCGACTGGATAATCCACAGCAAGTATGGACAAAACAGTGTTTGCTGTTACAAGAGGAGGCTCTTTAAGGGGATCCACTGTACTAACGAAAACGTCTACTGGAGCCAGCTGCGATGGTTCTCCTTCTCTATCAAATCTGCAAAGTATAATAGTGATTAACAAAAAAACTAAACTACTTCCTCATTTTCAAAACCCACACCAAAACATACACCATCACAAATAGAATGAAGTTAACTAACCTCAATCCAAGCCTGTCAAGATAGGTCTCACGGTTGATGGGAGACCATTTTGGGAACTGATCCAGAAGCCAGGATAAAGCAAACCAGATCTCACAAATAATTGATGTTAGCCACAATGGGTATGCATCTTTCACTGGGTGAGTTACACGGTATTGCAAGAAAAAGCCCAAAATAATAAGCCGCAGTATGATAACGACACGATAAGGCGTCAGGTGCGAAGAAGAAATAGGAACCACACGGCTCAAAGGTTGCCGAGCATCATCAGCCCTGTGACAAGAAGAAGAAGAAAGCGCACAAAAAATTATTAATCCACTGCATTGGAAAAGACCATTCCATTGTCAATCTACAGAATCAAAAGGAACAATCCATGCTTCAACATAAGGTCATATGACTTAGCAAGGGATGCATGCTATCATATAAAAATGATAACAAATATTCTTACAAGATAAAAAATAAAAAAGATGCCATTAATTACAATGTGGCATAAAAAATCACCAACAGTAGTCAGAACCATTCATCAGGGAAATAATAACAATAAATAAAGCAGTCATAACTCGTAACCTCCAAAAGTGCAAGGTGAATAAAGTTTTTATACGGAATGCTCACATCTGGAGTTCTTCTCCATTGGAACCAGTGCCTTCTATGTCCCCCTTCCCTTCAGCGTATCTACTGGTCATCTGCATCATATTTTTCTCCTGTTTGAGTTTCCAACCTTCAACCCTTTCCTTCCAGTCAACATTTCCAAGTCCATAAGAATTCAGGTCCTTTGATGGGTCCACAATTCTCACTTGAACTGTAAAAAAATTAGATGAAAAGATTAATTGATAGTTGGTAAAGTCCAAACAAGCGATACAAAAGCTTGTTTGGGGATTTCTAAGTGAACAAACTTGAGTTAGTTGACTACCTGGCTGCTTTGGATCAATATAAGGAAGGGAGTGAACATGCTTTTCTGAAGGGCCCAAGGGACCTGATGTGGTTCGCACAGATTGGTTATCAGATATAGCAGATGGAATTTCACCAGACACCTGAAAATTATTTCCATATTATTAAAGAGAAGGTCGCAAAACTAAATCACCAGCATGATCATTTGCCAAAATCAAGCATATAAGATATGATTGCTTTAATTGTCATTTTTAAAACTTGGTAAGAACAGTTGCTGCAAGTGACATAAAACAAGCGACGTTAAATTTCTGAAAGAATACAATGATCTTCATCAACCGAACCTCAGGCTACAAATCTAGAAATTATGCAACAATGATGTGAATGTAAAAACGAGTCAGGGATTGCTTTAATTGCCTACCGGTTGCCCACTGGTGAGAAGGGGAATCGGTTGTTGAGCTTCATGTCTAGAGGAAGAAGAGAGATCAGCATCTTCCCCCTGCCACTGACGTCTTGCCTTGCTATTTCCTTGGGTGTAATTGAACTCATTCTCTAGATCATCAACATCATCCTCTTCATCATCTCCATCCACTCGAGGACTCCCTGAAATACATAGACCACATTAACTTCATTCCCAAACTTACAACTACAATTTAACAATGGACTTGGGGCAAGCTAACCTTTGTGCCTCTTATATCTAGTCTTGCACTGGGGACAAGCCTGGTTCCCATCTTTCCGCTCGTACTCATAACAAGGCCGACAGACAGGGAACGCACACTCATTGCAAGCAACAAAGACATCACCACTAGCTGTAAGTCCAACAGTATCACCACAGATCTGACATGTTTGGCCATTCAAATGCTTTAAGGGCTTAGGCTGCATTTTAAAAAGACAATGTAAGAATCAGAGTTAAAGAAAAAGAAATTCTTATGACTAAATAATTACATAAATCTATCACAGAACAACATTCAAGAAAACCACATGAGCCAAGAAGAAGAAGAAGATAGAGACAAAACTCTGACCCAACAGTAGTCTTTTATAGCGGGTAAAGGCAGATCTCATCTACAATGAGCAAAAATAGTTAAATTCCAGTGACTGAACTATCCAGATCTCAGCTTGAATGCTCAAAAATAAAAAGCACCATTAGTTTTATTTAAACAACCCCCGTAAGTCTTACTATCAAATATAAAATCTGAGCAATTAATAGGAAGGGCAAATTTCATCCAGAGAATTCAGCTCATCAAAAATCACAAATTAAGAACAGACAATTTTCTTATCTAACCGAAATCAAATAAACCATTCAAGCGAACAACCAAAAATGAAACATAAACAATAATTACAACAAGATAAGAACTGCAACAAGTTCAAATTTAGAGACCCACATGCTAAATCCCCAAAACTGACTGAAACAGCCCCTGCCTGTCATCTATTTCCAAAGAAACGGTATGAACTTTGAGCTCACACTCACTCCCACACAGCCAACAATCGGATCCAAGCACCAGAATGCAACAAAGGAAAAACATGAAATGATTGCCATACTGAAAACCAAAGATAATTCAAAAATCTCAAGCATGACCACCACCCACTTCCCCGATTCACGTAAAACCCAAAATCCGGAGCTGAAAGACTCACATTTTTACGCTACCCACCACTGAGATCCACACACCACAGTGCAAAAACAGAAACAAAATAAACAAACAATTAAATAGATTACACAAAAACAAAAATCTTTTTTGGACTCAACTCCGAAAAGGGTACGTCGAGAACACTAACCCCACTATCGGAATCGTGGCGAATCCGGACCAGCTCGTTCCGCTTGTAAGACCCAGCCACCATGCCCGCATTTGCTTCCATGTTGTTTTCTCAATTCCGCTGTTTCCCCAAGGCAACGTTTGTAGTTTTCAGATATCAGAACAGATCTGCGGTTCACCCGATCAAAGCGTTCTGAGAGGCCAATGAAGAGATAGGAGCAAAAGCTGTGAACTCTTCGCCCATTCAATACGCCACCATCTCTCTCCTTCTGTGTAGTCCTCTACACTCCCAGCGGACCTGAAAGAGAACTGCGTGACTTGTAATTTTATGTTCCATCATTTGAACTAGCATCATTGTACAAATCATGCATGCATAAATCGAGTCCACCGACACCCAACACGAGCGGCAAACAGGAGCTGCCGACAATTACCGGTAGCCCATGGGACAGGCTGTTATTAGGCTACCAGCAACGAAAATATCATAATAAATAATTAAAGAAAAATATACACGGCGGTTGTCCCTTCGGACCTACTTTGACAAAGACCACTTAACGGGCTCTATTTATACACGTGTTTAAATCTAATTGGATAAATTTATGATTAGTCAACAAGGCTTTGTTATTTTCGGTCAAAGATCAATCATTTAATGACACGTCAGCAAACTCATCACTTAACTCTACTTAAAAGAGCGTGTGAACCGTGGTGTGCAAGCTGTTGACGTGTTTTAGTTGGATGAGCCGTGGCTCAGCTCACAATTGGCCTAATTAGTAAAGTTAAGAGGGTTTCACAAGTATTAAATTTTTGGTTTTTGAACATAATCTAATCTCTTTTTTTTTTTTTTTTGAAAGCCATTTTATAAATGAACCAAATCAGGTTGTACAATCAAAATCTGCTACAACAGCACTATGGATAAAGTTAGGACATTCATCTATCCAGGTGTTGTTTAGCAGTTGAGAAATAGCATTCTTAGCCAATACATGAGCTACCCGATTTGCACTCCTGCGAACATGATGCACCACCACCGACAAGAAATGAGAGAACATACTTTTAGTGTCATTTAAAATTTGGCCATAGACTCGGAGGCTGGGCTCCCTGGCACCCAGAGCAGACACTGTATCTGAGGAATCTCCCTCCAGAATAATCCGACTTCCCCCCGCCTCTTGGGCGAGAACCACAGCCTCCCACGCCGCTAGAGCTTCGGCAGAGGCGGGGTCAGTGATGTGGGGAATAATTTTCGTTCTGGCTGCCAAAACTCGGCCAGTAGCATCCCTAATAACCACCCCCACTCCCATTCTATCCGACTCCTTTGATATTGCAGCATCCCAATTTATTTTCCAGACATCTGGGGGAGGTTTGGTCCATAGAGAAGGGGGTTTCGCCAAAGCTCTGACGGGGGTATCTTCCAACTTCAAGGCTTGTGAGAACTCTTCCAACGAAAGATGGACGGCTGCCATAACTTGTGAAGGGGGAGTGAGCTTGCCCTCAAAAACGAAGGAATTTCTTTTATGCCAGATCGACCTGAGGATCAACACTGCTTCTATAAACTCTTCTATCTCTAGTTTTTCTTTTAAGAACAACAGCAATCCTCTACCGTCAGTTTCACCGCAAGCCAGCTTCTGATGCTTCCTTCTCCCTTCCTGCCAAACCGCTACTGCCATAGGACAGCTCCAGAGGCAATGAAAAATTGTTTCCGGTTCTCCGTTGCATATGGGACAATTTGGATCAGTAACCACTTTTCGGGAGAACAGATTGAGTTTTGTGGGAAGTAAGTCCTGGCACAGTCTCCAACAGAAGTTTTGCACCGCAGGGGTAGTTGGCATTTTCCAAATAAACTGCCATAGATGTTCGTTACTAAAAACTCCTGAACTTTCACCTTGTTCTTGAGATCTCCTCCTCATCTCCATATGGTAAGCACTTCTCACAGTGAAGATACCCGAAGGAGAGCCCCTCCAAATCATTGTGTCTTTCTTCAGCAGAGGACTAATGAGTACACTTCCAATATCCGCTGCTTCCCCAGGATCAAACAACCTATGAATAAGATCTAAATTCCACCATCCTGACGCTTGGTCAATGAGACTGCTTACCCGAGACTCAGGGTGCCAATTTGTGTTGTTGGGCAATAGTAATCGATTTTTGGGAGGGTTCAGCCAAGCATCCTTCCAGATCTTTATGTCTTCCCCATTTCCCACCCTCCATCCCATTCCATTATGCAGAATATTCTTAGCTTTGAGGATGCTACACCACACAAAGGAAGGGCGACTCCCCAACTTAGCCTCCAAAAAGCTCCCTTGCGCATGATACCTCTCTCATAACACGAGCTACTAAGGAATCCGGGTTGGACAGCAGTCTCCATCCTTGCTTTGCAAGCATTGCCAAATTGAACACCTCCAAATCACGAAACCCCATACCACCCCTGTTTTTTGGCTCCCCCAACCTCTTCCAGCTCATCCAGTGGACTCGCCCTTGATTAGTCTTATGCCCCCACCAAAATTTATTCATCAAAGAGTTTAGGGACTTACACAAAGTTTGAGGCAGCCTGAAAACACTCATGCAATAAGTGGGCAGCGCTTGAACCACAGCTTTTAAAAGGATTTCCTTCCCCGCTTGGGTGAGGAATTTTTCCTTCCATCCTTCTAGCTTTGCCAACACTCTCCCGCAAATAGAAGCAAAAGCTTGCTTCTTAGACCGCCCCACCATTGTCGGAAGACCCAGGTACTTGTCAAATCTGGCTGAAATTGTCACCCCTGCCATGTTGTTAAGGAAATCCCGAAAGTCTGGATGAGTATTCCGACTTAAGAAGATGGCTGTTTTGGCTGAATTCAGTTGTTGCCCAGAGGCTTGTTCATAACACTGCAGCACTTGGTTTAGATTTGCCCATTCCACTCCATTCGCCCAGCAAAAAAGAAGAGAGTCATCCGCAAAAAATAGGTGGCTCAACCGAAATCCACCAGCAGCAATGGGCACCCCAGTGATCCTCTTTTCAATCTCTGCCTGCGACAACAGTGCACTGAGCCCTTCCGCCACAATCAAGAAGAGATAGGGGGACAACGGGTCACCTTGTCTCAAACCCCTAGTTGGGGTTATCCTCCCAAAGGGTTGACCATTCACTAACACCGAATATGTCACACTCTTCACACAAGTCATGATAAGAGATATCCATTTTTCCTCAAACCCCATAGTTCTCATCATGGCCTCAAGGAAGGGCCATTCCACCCTGTCATAAGCTTTCCTCATGTCTACTTTAACAGCCATAAAACTTTTCTTGCCACTCATTCTGGAAGTCATAGTATGAAGGGCTTCAAAAGCTATCATCACATTATCCGTAATAAGCCTTCCGAGAACAAAGGCACTTTGATTGTGAGATATTATGGAAGGCAGCACCAATTTTAATCTATTGGCAAGCACTTTGGCTATAATCTTATAAACAACATTACAAAGGCTAATAGGTCTATAATCAGACACCGAAGCAGCATTAACATTTTTGGGAATCAGTGCAATAAAAGTGTCATTGATAGAGGGATTAAAAATATCTCCTTCCAAGAAATTCAGGATTGCTCCACTGACCTTATCACCAACAGTCTCCCAATGATGTTTGTAAAAGCTGGCTCCAAAACCATCAGGGTCAGGGGATTTGAGAGGCTGCATCTGATCAAGGGCTGAGTTGATTTCCTCCCGAGAAAAGGTAGCAGACAACAAAGAGTTCAGCTCTGGCTTTACCCTGGAATACACTGCCGGAATGCAAACTTCAATCCCTGTCACTCCCTCAGAAGAATACAGTTGTTGAAAATAGCTAATGAACGCATTTCCAACCTCCTTAGATCCCTTCCTTAAATTGCCTTCCATATCAACAGTGGACCCAATGAAATTGGCTCTCCTCCGATGGTTTGCCCAAGCATGGAAAAACTGAGTGAACATAATCTAATCTCATGAACGTAGAAAGGTGTTAGTTAAAAAATGTTTTAGAAAAATGCTGGACCTACAACTCTTTTATAACTTATTAACACATGTCAATATGTGATTGGAGGGTATTAAAATTTTGTTTTTATGGCTGATGTGGCTCCAATCATATGCTTACATGTGTAAGCATGTTATAAAAGAGTGAAGAAAGAAAAAAAAAAAGAGTGAATTAAAATGTGGTTTCTTTCTTGACATGCATAACATTCTAACTTATGAGCAACTATGGTGTAACACTAAGAACAAATAAAAGCTAAGAAACACTAAGAATTCGAGAATAATGGAATAAGATAATAAATTAAGTTTGTGCTTTAATTTTCATAACTCAATTATTATTCCACACTAATTTTCATAACTCTAATCATTTCTCATCATAATTTTTTATGAAAAAACACTCTCATACAACTATCGCCCAAACATGAATTCTGAATTCTATACACTTTATTTTGCACTCCCAAACATATCTTTCAAACATAATTTAAAAAGATATAAATCATTTAAACATATTTTTCAAACTACTTTTTCTTCCGCATTTACACTTTTGAATATAGTAGAATATAATATAAAAAATCGAACACACAGATGTGCTCTTAAATATGATCAAAAAGAAAAAATAAATAGATATAGGTATCATTTTCAGTTATAAATGCGTCTTGAATCGGTGCAAGACAATCCTTAGTCCTGACTTGAATAAGATAGTACGTGTAGCCAAGCGAAAGTGTGTGCCTTATAATTTTTTGTTCTATTATTTGAATTAGCATCATTACACAAATCAAGCATGTATAAATCGAGTCCACCAACACCCAGCATGAACGGCAAACAGGAGCTACCGACAATTACCAGTAGCCCATGGGACAAGTTGTTACCAGGAACGAAAATATCATAAATAATTAGAGAAAAATATATACGACGGTTGTCCCTTCGGACCCTGCTTTGACAGAGACCATCTAACGGGCTCTATTTGTACACGTGTTTAAGTCCAATTGGGTAGATTTATGAATAGTCAGCAAGGCTTTCCTAGTTATTTGTCTAAGACCAATCGGTTAATGACACGTCAGCAAAATTTGTATTTTACATTTTTCGCTTGCATTACACATATGACAAAAAATAGAAATAATAAAATTTGTTGTTATCCCTTGAGGAATCTATAACAAAAATCTAATGGCAATAATAAGGATAATAAAGGGATATTTTAAAATGTTAGTGACCCAAATAAGTTGATATTGGTAGTCATTAATTCAAATATTTATATGGTGCTTTTTTTTTTCTTTTTTCTTTTTTATTTATTTTGGCTGGTTTTGGCATGATGGAATGTATAACTTTTAATAGATTAATGGCTTAAAAAGTTAAATTATGCAAAGACATACAAATTTCCTTGCATTAAAATGTGGATTCTTTATTGACATGCACAACATTCTAACTTATGAGCAATTATGATGTAACATTCGAAACAAATAAAAGCTAAGAAACACTAGGAATTTGAGAATAATGGAGTAAGATAATAAATTAAGTATGTGCTTTAATGAAATTAAATTGAGCACGATGAGGCTCATAGGTTTTGAATCGAATAATGGTTGAAAATTTGAGGTGCCACATTTCAAATGAAAATGCGCACATAAAAACGAACTACCAGGATTAATAAGCAATAATCTCGTTTGAACATGACACCTGTCACGTTCGAATGAAATCGGCATCTCCAAACGACCTAAATCATTGAACGTGTGAGCTAGGTGAGAAGTGATGCGTATTAAACGCAACTGACACAATCTCGTTCAAACAATGTCACAAAAATTGGGATAAAGATTTCCTCAAATTCTCTGCCCGAATTTGAGAGAATTTGGGCAGGTGATTGCAATAAAGCACTTATGGAACCCACCTGACCAAACTATCAAAGCATATAGTTTCAAACTTTCAATGTATTCTTCTTTTAGTACTTCATTTGATTATGTCTCTTATACTATTATCCGATGGTTAAGTTAATTAGACCAAAAATTCATGTTAGTGAAAAGTGTTAAGGCACATTAATAAAATTATTTTATTTAAGAAAATATTTGCATTCACCAAATTTGTCAGATGGTGTATATTGAATTACAATTTACAATAAATTCGCTTTCAATATAAAATGAAGCCCATAGTTAATTTGTTGTTAATTATTTCATGCGAGTTTGGCTTACATTCAGTGAAAAAATTAATGGAAATCTTATGTTAAAAAAATTAACAATGAATATTGCAATGTTGGAGAAAAACACAGGTTTTTTTTTTTTTTTTTTTTTTTTTTTTTTTTTTTTTTTTTTTTCAAATTGGAAGCAATCCTCACTGCTGTTATTATTATTATTATTATTATTATTTAAATTGAGGATTTCTAGTGATTTTTTTTACCAGAAGTAATTAAGCCGATTTCATACAATGCATGAACAAAACTAAACTAAAATATTTTCAAATTTTTCTCAAGTTTGGAAAGAAATTAAAGGTCAATTTTTACTAAAAACAATTGTTAATGATGTTAATGATTCATTTTCTCACAGAGAAAAATGTATAACACGTCTCATAGAAATATTATTCAGAGAGTAAAAATCCTTTTAAGAGAGAAGAAATGAGAGATATTGTAGATGTCTTTTTAGTGGTAGCTTAAGTAAGCTATTTTTAAAATCAATAATGCGTTTTACCGTGCAAAATACTAATGCATACACCCAAATATATACATTCAAATATTATTTTAATTTTTTAAAGCAAGTATTAAAAATGTGTTGACATTAATAAATATTATACTTTTCTTTAACAACTCCCAAAATTATATACTATTGATACATATATACTTTATTGTGAAATTATTTCCTAACAACCCCCTTATTGAAAAAGAATATTTTATTTAATTTATTAATCTTAAAAAAAAAGAATCTTATAGATAGGAAGAAGGGAAGAAGTTTGTGATATTTTGGATCCCATCATAGTTAGTGGTAAGTGTTTTGAGTTTTGACACGATTAATCCACACAACCGATAATTCTGATAAATGAACTGGAGATGAATCGGTTCCTTGCATTTGAGGGATATTTTTGTTTAAAAAAGGTTAAATGACTAAAATGCATCTCAAATGTATATTACCGACTCTTCTCCGGTTCAAATAAATTAAAGAGAATTCAGTTTTAATGTTCCCTTGCTCGAACAGAAAGATCGGGATCTCTCACAATCTCCTTCGATCCTATGCACATCAAACAAAGAGTTGAAGGGGATCTAAATTCATCCAAAAGAAAGCCAAGCCAGGATGCCTATTGGGAATTTAATTCTAGTTATTGGTCGGTGATAAAAACAAAAAAAAAAGAACAGAGAAGAAGAAGAAAAATAAATAAATAAATAAGGATGGTTTTAATTTATTAAATATAAGCCCGTGCTGTTTCAGAAATTGCCGACGGAGCCGAGCTGGGGTTAGGTACAAGCAACCGGTCGAGCCGGTAGAAAACAAAACATCATTAAAAAAAAGAAAAAAGACAATAAAGACAGGCTTTTTAGTCCTTCAGATAGCTTAGCTGGGAGTGTAGAGTACACGGAAAGAGAGAGATGGTGGCGTATTGAATGGGCGAAGAGTTCACAGCCTTTGCGCCAATCTCTTCTTTGGCCTCTCAGAACGCTTGGATCGGGGGCACCGCAGATCTGTTCTGATATCTGAAAGCTACAAACGTTGACTTGGGGAAACAGCGGAATTGAGGAAACAACATGGAAGCAAATGCAGGCCTGGTGGCTGGGTCGCATAAGCGGAACGAGCTGGTCCGGATTCGCCACGATTCCGATAGTGGGGTTAGTGTTCTCGACGTACCCTGTTCGGATTTGAGTCCAAAAAAGAGTTTTGTTTTTGTCTAATCTATTTAATTGTTTATTTTGTTTCTGTCTTTGCACTGTGGTGTGTGGATCTCAGTGGTGGGTAGCGTAAAATGTGAGTCTTTCAGCCCCAGATTTTGGGTTTTACGTGAATCGGGGAAGTGGGTGGTGGTCATGCTTCGAGATGTTTGAATTATCTTTGGTTTTCAGTATGGCAATCATTTCATGTTTTTCCTTTGTTGCATTCTGGTGCTTGGATCCGATTGTTGGCTGTGTGGGAGTGAGTGTGAGCTCAAAGTTCATACCGTTTCTTTGGAAATAGATGACAGGCAGGGCCTATTTGAGTCAGTTTTGGGGATTTGGCATGTGGGTCTCTCTAAATTTGAACTTGTTGCAGTTCTTATCTTGTTGAAATTATTGTTTATTTTTCATTTTTGGTTGTTCGCTTGAATGGTTTATTTGATTTCTGTTAGATAAGAAAATTGTCTGTTCTTAATTTGTGATTTTTGATGAGCTGAATTCTCTGGATGAAATTTGCCCTTCCTATTAATTGCTCAATTTTGTATTTGATAGTAAGACTACCGGGTTGTTTAAAGAAAACTAATGGTGCTTTTTATTTTTGAGCATTCAAGCTGAGATCTGGATAGTTCAGTCACCGGAATATTTAACTATTTTTGCTTAGTGTAGATGAGATCTGCCCTTACCCACTATAAAAGACTGTTGGGTCTGAGTTTTGTCTCTATCTTCTTCTTCTTCTTCTTGGCTCACGTGGTTTTCTTGAATGTTGTTCTGTGATAGATTTATGTAATTATTTAGTCATAAGAATTTCTTTTTCTTTAACTCTGATTCTTACATTGCCTTTTTAAAATGCAGCCTAAGCCCTTAAAGCATTTGAATGGCCAAATATGTCAGATCTGTGGTGATACTGTTGGACTTACAGCTAGTGGTGATGTCTTTGTTGCTTGCAATGAGTGTGCGTTCCCTGTATGTCGGCCTTGTTATGAGTACGAGCGGAAAGATGGGAACCAGGCTTGTCCCCAGTGCAAGACTAGATATAAGAGGCACAAAGGTTAGCTTGCCCCAAGTCCATTGTTAAATTGCAGTTGTAAGTTTGGGAATGAAGTTAATGTGGTCTATGTATTTTAGGGAGTCCTCGAGTGGATGGAGATGATGAAGAGGATGATGTTGATGATCTAGAGAATGAGTTCAATTACACCCAAGGAAATAGCAAGGCAAGACGTCAGTGGCAGGGGGAAGATGCTGAACTCTCTTCTTCCTCTAGACACGAAGCTCAACAACCGATTCCCCTTCTCACCAATGGGCAACCGGTAGGCAATTAAAGCAATCCCTGACTTGTTTTTACATTCACATCATTGTTGCATAATATTTCTAGATTTGTAACCTGAGGTTCGGTTGATGAATATCATTGTATTCTTTCAGAAATTTCACGTCGCTTGTTTTATGTCACTTGCAGCAATTGTTCTTACCAAGTTTGAAATGACAATTAAAACGATCATGTCTTATATGCTTGATTTTGGCAAATGATCATGCTGGTGATTTAGTTTTGCGACTTCTCTTTAATAATATGGAAATAATTTTCAGGTGTCTGGTGAAATTCCATCTGCTATATCTGATAACCAATCTGTGCGAACCACATCAGGTCCCTTGGGCCCTTCAGAAAAGCATGTTCACTCCCTTCCGTATATTGATCCAAAGCAGCCAGGTAGTCAACTAACTCGAGTTTGTTCACTTAGAAATCCCCAATCTAGCTTTTGTATCGCTTGTTTGGACTTTACCAAGTATCAATTAATCTTTTCATCTAATTTTTTAACAGTTCAAGTGAGAATTGTGGACCCATCAAAGGACCTGAATTCTTATGGACTTGGAAATGTTGACTGGAAGGAAAGGGTTGAAGGTTGGAAACTCAAACAGGAGAAAAATATGATGCAGATGACCAGTAGATACGCTGAAGGGAAGGGGGACATGGAAGGCACTGGTTCCAATGGAGAAGAACTCCAGATGTGAGCATTCCGTATAAAAACTTTATTCACCTTGCACTTTTGGAGGTTACGAGTTATGACAGCTTTATTTATTGTTATTAATTCCCTGATGAATGGTTCTGACTACTGTTGGTGATTTTTTATGCCACATATTAATTAATGGCATCTTTTTTATTTTTTATTTTTTTATCTTGTAAGGATATTTGTTATCATTGTTTTATGATAGCATGCATCCCTCAATTTTTGTCTCCATCAATGAGTTCATATTTTTGATATTCTGACTTTTCTTTTCTTTTTTTTAATTTTTAATTTAATTTTTATTTTTAATTTTTAAATGTGCGCCAAGTCATTTGACCTTATGTCGAAGCATGGATTTGTTCCTTTTGATTCTATAGATTGACAATGGAATGGTCTTTTCCAATGCAGTGGATTAATAATTTTTTGTGCGCTTTCTTCTTCTTGTCACAGGGCTGATGATGCTCGGCAACCTTTGAGTCGTGTGGTTCCTATTTCTTCTTCGCACCTGACGCCTTATCGTGTCGTTATCATATTGCGGCTTATTATTTTGGGCTTTTTCTTGCAATACCGTGTAACTCACCCCGTGAAAGATGCATACCCATTGTGGCTAACATCAATTATTTGTGAGATCTGGTTTGCTTTATCCTGGCTTCTGGATCAGTTCCCAAAATGGTCTCCCATCAACCGTGAGACCTATCTTGACAGGCTTGGATTGAGGTTAGTTAACTTCATTCTATTTGTGATGGTGTATATTTTGTTGTGGGTTTTGAAAATGAGGAAGTAGTTTGGTTTTTTTGTTAATCACTATTATACTTTGCAGATTTGATAGAGAAGGAGAACCATCGCAGCTGGCTCCAGTAGACGTTTTCGTTAGTACAGTGGATCCCCTTAAAGAGCCTCCTCTTGTAACAGCAAACACTGTTTTGTCCATACTTGCTGTGGATTACCCAGTTGACAAGGTTTCTTGCTATGTATCTGATGATGGGTCGGCAATGTTGACCTTTGAATCCCTTTCTGAAACTGCCGAGTTTGCAAGGAAGTGGGTGCCCTTCTGCAAGAAGCACAACATCGAGCCTAGGGCCCCTGAGTTTTACTTTGCCCAGAAAATTGATTACTTGAAGGACAAAATACAACCTTCATTTGTGAAAGAGCGCCGGGCAATGAAGGTGAGTGAATGTTGCCATGGTGGATTAATATGTTTATTATGTTTGTGAAACTTTGTTGATAATTACTTTGTTCTTTTCTTCATATAATCTGGTGCATGGTTGGGAAATTGTTGTGCTGTGGAGTTTTTGAAGCTGTGTACTCTTGTCTCATTCATCAATGATAAAATTTACTGTTACTGTAATGAAGCTAATGTTTTTAAATTAATTTTCATTTTTTTTTCTTGGGATCTGTGAGAAAATATTATAAAAGCTAGTATGCTTTAAATGTTGTGTTGTCTATTTTAACCATTATAACAGTTGTGTTCAGACAAATTTGAAAGGTATTAACATAAAAAATTTGTATAATTAAATCATGCTTTTAATGATATTTGTCGATTACTTATAATAATAATAATAATAATAATAAAATTATGAGTACTTTTCTCCTGATAATACTCTGGTTTCTAGGTTGACACAAGATTACGCCTTTTTATGTCAGCATAATTTATTCTCTTTGGCATGAATAAACCAAAAAGAAACAAAGAAAAAAAAAAGAAAAGAAAGAAAGATGTTGGGTATTTTGCAGATGGAGACAAGATTTTAAATTTTTACCTCAATATAGACTTCAACTTATTGGTTTTTAAATTTCGATTTATTGAAATTTCTGTCAAATTTTGAAGTGTTTAAAAGATGGTGATAAGGACTCAACAGTTTTATTGGAAATGTCTGCAATGAAGGAAGTCATATTAAAACTATTGACGCGAGCATTTCTGACAATGAAAATAGTTTTTTATTTTTCTTTTCTTTTAAGTTGGACCTTATTTACTCCATCTATGTGTATTACGGAGCACAATTTGAGTAGGCCACACAACAGATATTATATTAAGGTCTTTGAATACTGTACAAGAAAATTGCATTTTGCCTTGTGTAAGTATTCTGAACCTTTGTATATAGGTGGTACAAGAAGATTATGGTATTTCAATTATTTATTTATTTATTTTTATGTACCTAACCTTTTTGTTTGACAGAGAGAATATGAAGAATTCAAGGTACGGATCAATGCCCTTGTTGCCAAAGCGCAGAAGATGCCAGAAGAAGGTTGGACAATGCAGGATGGCACTCCATGGCCTGGAAATAATTCTAGGGACCATCCTGGAATGATTCAGGTATTATTATTTTTCCAAGTGCTTTTAGGATTTTGACTGCTTTTCTTTATATTCTTATACTGATATATATTTTCTATTGAGTGGAAGAACAGGTGTTCTTAGGCCACAGTGGGGGGCTTGATACAGATGGAAATGAGCTACCTCGACTTGTTTATGTTTCTCGTGAGAAGCGACCTGGCTTCCAGCATCACAAGAAAGCCGGAGCAATGAATGCATTGGTTTGTCTACTGAAGGCCTATTATTTTAATTCTAGGGTTATCTTAGTCATTGACAACCATAATAGTTACCATTGTCCACCATTCTAGGTGGTGCAGTCAGTGATTTGTAGGAGAATACCCTTTCTCCTCCAGTAGAAAGACACAACACCACCTAGTACCGTGGTATGGCAGTGATGTGATTGGTTGCTTGTTTTCTGACTTAATTATATCTTATGATTTGCAGATCCGAGTTTCTGCTGTCCTAACCAATGGTGCATATCTTCTGAATGTCGACTGTGATCACTACTTTAATAATAGCAAAGCTCTTAAAGAAGCCATGTGTTTCATGATGGATCCTGCTCTTGGAAAAAAGACCTGTTATGTACAGTTTCCACAGCGTTTTGATGGCATTGACTTGCATGATCGATATGCTAACCGCAATATTGTCTTCTTTGATGTAGGTTCCACCGGATATTACACCGCAAAATATTTCTCCACGTTATAGCTTGTTGTGTTTGGGCTTTATTAAGTACGATCTTGTGTTCGCTGCATTTTGCAGATCAACTTGAAAGGGCTGGATGGCATCCAGGGTCCTGTCTATGTGGGAACTGGTTGCTGTTTCAACAGGCAAGCTCTATATGGGTATGATCCAGTTTTAACTGAGGAAGACATGGAACCAAACATTATTGTCAAGAGTTGTTGTGGTTCAAGAAAGAAGGGAAAGGGTGGCAACAAGAAGTACATAGACAAGAAGAGGGCAATGCAAAGAACTGAATCCACCATTCCCATTTTCAATATGGAAGACATTGAGGAGGGTGTTGAAGGTTGGTTTTCTTTAGAATCTGTTTTCCCAAATTTGAGTAAGAATCATTGTAAAACCAAATGATGTTTTGGTGCACCCATGCTTGTAAAGTTAACTCCCTTCGTTTGTTCTGCAGGATATGATGATGAGAGATCGCTTCTTATGTCTCAGAAGAGCTTAGAGAAGCGTTTTGGTCAGTCTCCGGTTTTTATTGCAGCCACCTTCATGGAACAAGGAGGCATTCCCCCAACAACCAACCCTGCGACTCTTTTAAAGGAAGCAATCCATGTTATCAGCTGTGGATATGAAGACAAGAGTGAATGGGGAAAAGAGGTCAGTTAGCATAGCAATATAGGACCGTCAGTGAGATATTAATTTGATGATTTTGTGCAGTAATTAATTAAGCCTTTTCTTTTTACCTCCAGATTGGTTGGATTTATGGTTCTGTCACAGAAGATATTTTAACTGGGTTTAAGATGCATGCTCGTGGTTGGATCTCAATCTATTGCATGCCTCCCCGCCCGGCATTTAAAGGTTCTGCTCCAATCAATCTTTCCGATCGGTTGAACCAGGTTCTTCGATGGGCCTTGGGATCAATTGAGATTTTGCTGAGTAGGCATTGCCCCTTGTGGTATGGCTACAATGGGAGAATGAAGCTTTTGGAGAGACTGGCATACATAAATACTATTGTGTACCCTCTTACCTCAATCCCACTGCTTGCTTACTGTATGCTTCCTGCCTTTTGCCTTCTCACGGGAAAATTCATCATTCCTGAGGTGAGTGATGGTTCTGCTTATTTACCTTTTATCAGATAGATCTCTCAACCATACTTGAATTGCATTTATTTGTTCTCCCGTATTCTTCATGCCTTGATTTGGTGGGGGACTACTTGGAAGCCAAATTTTGGCTGATGTGCAATGGAAAAACATAGTTACGTAAGTGTTTGACATGGACCCCTCATTCTGTATGTGGAATGCACCATAATTGCATTGCTTGCACAAAAACCTCCTTGTTCTACCTTGAAGTTTTCTTAAACATGCCTCTGATGTCCTTTCTACTTTGTGTATGTGAATATATTAGTCTGTAATAAAAATTAACCCTATCACTTTTTTTCCCTAAAACAAAATCTCTTTTATATTCATCCCTTTTTTGTTAACAAAGTTCTTGGTATTCATTTTTTTTTGTACCTGTTCTGTTCTTTTAAAGCAAGGAGCGCTCTTTTCATATCACTGTTCAAGGGTGATTTAGTAATTCACCTATTTGTTTTTCTTGTGATAAAACAACTAGCCGCCAACAAGTCTGTTGCCAATTTTATGCAGATAAGTAATTTTGCTAGCATGTGGTTTATTCTCCTCTTTGTCTCCATTGCTACTACTGGAATTCTTGAGCTTAGGTGGAGTGGGGTCAGTATTGAGGACTGGTGGAGGAATGAGCAATTCTGGGTTATTGGTGGTACATCGGCCCATCTCTTTGCAGTATTCCAAGGGCTCTTGAAAGTGCTTGCTGGTATTGACACCAACTTCACTGTGACTTCAAAGGCATCTGATGAAGATGGGGATTTTACAGAGCTTTATGTGTTCAAATGGACATCACTTCTCATCCCTCCAACCACGGTCCTAATTGTGAACTTGGTCGGCATTGTGGCTGGTGTTTCATATGCCATTAACAGTGGATACCAGTCTTGGGGTCCCCTCTTTGGTAAGCTGTTCTTTGCCATATGGGTCATTGCCCATCTGTATCCTTTCCTGAAGGGTTTGTTGGGTCGGCAAAATCGTACCCCAACAATTGTCATTGTCTGGTCCATACTCCTTGCTTCCATTTTCTCCTTATTATGGGTGCGGATCGACCCGTTCACCTCCGCCACTGCAAAGGCTGCGGCAAACGGTCAATGTGGCATTAATTGTTAGTTCATTTCAAGATCATTCTGTTGTGGTATATGCCATCTCTCTTATTGAAGCTTGCTCTGTATATAACAAGAAATCAAGGTATCAAAGTCACGTGCCGGATCTCTGCCCCCTCTCCCCAAAACAAGAGAAATGGTTGGTCTGCAGTATCTAAGTTATGAACTTTGTTTATGTATGAAAGGGAGTTGGGTGGATGAAAACTGGGAGAACCCTTTTGGATGCTTTTTGCTCGTCTCTCCAGAAGTGTTTGTGTAACTGTGTTGGTCCCTTCTAAGATAGGTGCCTCGAACTTGTCTTACGTTATTGTTGTGCAGTGTTGTGACACGATTTTTGTCAAGACTCGAGCGTATAGAAACTATCTATGCAAGTGCTTACAAGTTACAGTACTTTGAAAGAAACATGTTTGTTATTCTTTGAGAAATTTTATTGTTGTGGTATGATGGTGGAATAACAATTAAATTGTGAATTATTCATCTTGGATCAGAGTAAAGAGATTGGTTGGCAGGAATTACTTTATATCATCTTATTATTATTTTTTTATTTTATGCAATCAGAACTTTGCTGTTTATGTAGAGCAGGTTCTTGGAGTGCTGACATTCATATTCATACTTGAATACCAAAGCCGAACCACTATTTGTTTTGATTACTGTAGGATCCGCAAAAGATATTTGTTTGGTGAAATTTTGAAAAGTGTTTTATGTTTTTAAAGAAACAAAGCATAGACAAGTGTACTTTGAGAATGACACAAATTTCTATACTTATGAGAAGCCACATATTCTTTAAGACTGATTTCTTATTTATAAAAAATAAATAAAAATAAATATTATAGAGGCCGAATGGGCCCCCCCAAAAGAGAAGGGGTTGCCCTGTAATCACCCTTACAGGAGGAAAGGGGGGTGGCCACACGGAGAGGGGCAGAGCTACCTTCGGGCTCGGGGGCCTTGGGCCCCCATGTTTTCGCTAGAAAAAATTTAAAAATTAAAATTTTATTCCTAAATTTTTTATTTGTTTAGTTTTGCCTCCAGATCCCAAATTCTGGCTTTACCCCTGCACGTGGACACACCTCTCTTCTGTTGGGAGAAGTCATACAATTATCTCTTTATTTTTTATTATTTTTTAAAGTAATAAGTTGGCTTTTAAATTTAACAATGCTAAATAAATAGTTGTTTTCTCAAAATATTCTTATAAGAAAAGGTGTAAAAAGTTTTTTAATAGTCTATTATGCTGTGTTTTATCTCTTTAATTCGTTAATGATTTCAATTTGGGTAAATATATTTTATGGTAAATGAATATGTTTGTAAAGAAAATATAAAATATAGGCCTTATTGATCAAAGATAAAATACAAAATAGATATTTTTTAAGTCTTGTAATTTGTAAAAATACTTGAAACCTTTATTGTAGTTTTTATTTTTCATTTTTTGTTCATGGGCTTTTCTTTAATCTTAAACCTTTTTTCCACTTGGGTTAATTGAAGACCCAAACTACTAGACCCAGAACACAAACGGTGTCGTAATCCTTAAGCCAACACCAAACGAATCCGGAACCCCTATCAAAAACCCTCGACTCCTGTCATTCACAAGGGTTTTTCGCAGCTTTAAATCCTCTATAGAGTCGAGAGAGAGAGAGAGAGAGAGAGAGAGATAATTGGGGATTAGGGTTGGGGCTTTCTCTTTCTAGAAAGTGAAAAATGGAGGGCATCACAGAGGCAGTGAAGAATATTGACATCACGGACTCTTCGTCCAACAAGAGGAACCGCATCCAAGTCTCAAACACCAAAAAGCCCCTCTTCTTTTACGTCAATCTCGCCAAGGTTTTTTTTTATCTTTTTCTTTTCTTTCTGTTGTTTCCCTCTACTGGGTTCCTTTTTCTTTGTCATTTTCGTTTTGGGTTTTTACCGTTCGCTTCCGTTTGGTTGTTGAGAAAACTCAAGGGAAGAACACAGATTTTTTTACTTTTTTTTTTTTTTGGGTTCTGTACTAAACTGGGTAGTTTGATTCATGGATCTTTTAATTAAATTGCTTTAATTTTTTTCCGTAGTCTTCTTTTAATAACTGGGCTCTCTCTCGCTAGGGTTGTCATATTGCCCGCGTTTGATTGCTGAGAAAAATTTAGAAAAGAGGGGCAATATTAGCTTGAATACAGGGTTCTGCTTTATGAGGCTCTTTCTCTATTGTTCCTCGTTCGGTTTAGGGTTTATAGTTTTGACATGCTCTTTGTTGACTGGCATTACTGAGGTCTATGTGAAGCACAAACTAGTACACGAAGATAAAAAAATCCTTGTTTTTCTGGGTTTGGGAAAGTTGACACGGCCCCATGAGGCCACAGTTGTGTTGGGTTTTATTTGGAGGAGGTTTTCATTCTGTTAGCAGCGAAAGTAGAGCAAATAGAACCTTTTTTATTAGCTAGGGACCATTAAATGTTAAAGATGCGCTTAACTAATTGCAGGACTAGTTGATATTATACTGGCAGGTTTTTTTTTTTTTTCAAAATAAGAGAAATACCCAAGTTACATCTCGTATGAATAAATAATGTGTCTGTTTGTTCATGTGTTCATGCATGACTCATCTAGTAGTATGTTTTTCCTTGTACTTGTGTATTGCCGTTGTTTCTTTCAATGATTTCATAACTGTTAATTTTCTATGCAGAGGTACATGCAGCAGCACAATGAGGTGGAACTGTCTGCTCTGGGAATGGGTATATTTTGTTAACCTCCTGCTTCTTTCGCTGTATATTATGTAGTTACAGCATAACGATATGAACATTACTGTTTTTCTTTTTATTCTTGATATCAAACTTGGTGGAAGAATATGTTTGACTGTCTCTTTCTTGCATTTAGTATTTAAGAATTCCACTCTTGCTGATCACAGGAGTTTGGTGATGGGTCATTGAGTTTGTGTATTGCAAGTTAGGAATTTGATTTTCATATATACTATGTTCTGTTTTACTTTGAATATCTGATATATTCTTGCATTAAGGTCACGTAGTTTTTGAAATACTAGATAATTCATCTTTAAGATGTTCATCTGAAGCACGGATTATCTTCCTTGCAAAAGAACAGAATGGGTTTCTTGTGCTGTCTGTATGTATTGTGCAGAGTCTTGTGTAATTAGAACTCATATCGTTGAAAAGTTTTCTCGTATTTCTGATTGACTTTTATATTATATCTGAAGCTATTGCCACGGTGGTTACCATTGCTGAGATTTTGAAGAACAATGGACTGGCTGTTGAGAAGAGTGAGATTCTTGCTCCTTTCTTTTTTCTTTTTTTTCTTTTTTTTTGACAAGTAATTGTAACTCAGTTCATTAGAAGCGCAGAGATTCTTGCTCCTTTCTCAAAACCCCTTTTTCTTTCCATCACATACTGAAACCTTAAATTACTATGGTGAAATACTATTTATACAGAGATCATGACTTCCACTGTTGACATGAGGGAGGATGCAGGGGGTCGACCCATTCAAAAAGCAAAGGTAGATTGTGTTTGATATGTCACAAATTATTTTAGTGTATCTAGATAGAGCCTTGCTATATGATGTTTCACTATTATAACCTACATTGAAAACATTGTCGATTTTGTAATTTTTTTAATTCATAACCTAAACTTTGGCTTAATTAATGAAAAAGTGATCATACTCCAATTGGTATGTTGATAACATTTTAATTTTGGACTTGATAGTTTATTGATTGGTGAACCATCATTACTGATAAGTCAGTTGCATGGTCATCAATATCTTTATTTCCAGCCCATAAGATCTTTCAGATTGTCCAGACAAATGGCTAATCCTTTCTAATGGAAGTGGAGTAAGCGTTATGTGCAGAGTTTCTTCTTATATGTACACTTCTTGATGATGTGGTACTCCAACTCAAATATGAGATGGCTGTACTTTTGATAAATTCCCAATTATAAGGTTCTGGTTCTATAGGAGTGAGTCCCGATTTTACCTTTTAAAAAAGAGCTTGTTATATATGTGAATCAGGCGCTTATAAATATTTGAGAATGGAGGTTCAGTCCCTTATTCAGTTGACCATCGACTCTCCTGGGGTTGGTGATAATTTAGTCACATTCCAAGCAATGATATGAATGATTTGGTCAACTATTTCGGTATCAATGACTTCATGGTTGGCATTCCCTGTCTGATACTCATTCATAGTTGGATCTGCCTAACCATAAAGTGATGACTGCCAGTCAAACCAGCAGCTATCTCTGTCTGGAGGTGGGGTGGGGTTGGGGTTTAGCACATTTGTAACCAAATTGCATATTATTCGTTTATGAAATAGTTTCTCCTGCAATTTTACATTTGAGGCTGATTTCATGTGGTCTTGTTAGATTGAAATAATGCTGGGGAAGTCAGAGAAGTTTGACGAGTTGATGGCTGCTGCTCTAGAGGAAGCCGCAGAATATGAAGAGCAGAACTAAAGTGACATGTTCTCTGCAATTAGCTTGGTCTACTTGCTGTTACAGTTTTTTTTTTTTTCAATTGTTATTATTATCCTGGACATCTATGATAGTGTTTCTTAGATTGGCTTTGTTCAATTAACCAGCTGTCATCATATTTCTTCTAGGTATTTTTGTAAACCATATCCTTGCTTTGCTAATCAAAATTCAAATTTGTTTCAAAAAAGTTAAATTGTTAGCTCTGCTTCTTCCCTGATGTGTGGATGTTAGGGCCCTTCTCTTAGTTGAGCGTCCAACTATGTTGATCTCCCAGTCTGTCGATCCAGAGTGGTCATTTTTATCTTGGTATTGATCTGACGGAAGGCCTGGCTTCGTTGGCTAGCGTCAGCTTTGGTGACGACCTCGAACCATGTCATTGTGCTCTACTTAATTTAACCTTAATTATTGATGTCAAATAGTCCCGTGTCAGTGGCCATCTCTTGACGCTCAGCTGCCAGTACTAAACAATCTCCAACCTTTATCTATTTAAAAAGCTGAGGAAAGCGATTGGATATTTTCAACCTGTCTGAATGAACTTCGGACAGGTCAATTCTGCAAGGACTCACATTTGCTGTAAATAGCTTGAAATCCAAATACCCATAACGACAAAATGACGTACGTCCAACTGTCCAAGCATAAAAGCAAATGGTCTAAAAGCACATGCTTGCCTAACTTCTATGAAAGGGTTGCTAAATGCTAAATTCCTTCAGCTAAAGCAGGAAATGCACCAAGTAAGATACGTTCTGGCACGAGGAAGAAAGTGGTCTCCAAGGTGAAAATTGATGGCACTAAACTGGAATTTCTTATTTTCCAAAAACATCAGATATAAAACCTCACAAACCTCCTTGAACTGAGCCACAAAAATAAAAAAAATCCAGTCGCGGAGTGAAAAAAAAAAAAAAATAACAAAAACAAAACAAAATTAAGTTAACCTGGTGCCCATGAAAAAGGAGTCTCACTTCCCCCTCTTTTCTCCAAGAGACGCAGTATGTGAATTTTTGTTACTTCCAAAAAACCTATCTTATGCTTCCTCATCATCCTCTACCAG
Organism: Alnus glutinosa; assembly: GCF_958979055.1. Lineage (NCBI taxonomy): Eukaryota > Viridiplantae > Streptophyta > Magnoliopsida > Fagales > Betulaceae > Alnus > Alnus glutinosa. Next base: position 4,482,016 of record NC_084891.1, on the reverse strand, counting down.
TATCCTCTTGCATGCTTCATAGCACATGAAAGAAATCCCGGCGGCAGGGACCAACTTCATGCAGCTAGGGCCCAGCCCTCTATACAAACCTAGGATCCCTTCTTGTTCATATATGCTTGCAAGTGCATGAAGCACATTCTTGTATATCCGCCTTCCACTCAGAGCCCCCACCTGCATGTGCTTGCGAGCCACCTCAAGCGGGAAAGTCGCACTACTTGAAATAGCTCCGGCTGCCGACCCAATCAAAAGGGTTTCAATGTTGCCGATCTTCTCTTGCTTGAAAATCTTACGGTAGGCTTTCCTTAATGTGTCATAGGCAAAGTAGTTGGTTGCAGCATATGGAATTACCCCAATAAGACTAGGGGTAAGGCCTCTGTAGAGTTCTGAAGGCCCCTCTTCTCTCAGTATTTTTAAAAATGCATCAAATAGACCATTGTAAACGCCTCTCTAAAAAACAGACCACCATTAAATTAACTACAGCATTTATGCAGGAGATAAAAATATGATTTCTGGTTTCAATCTAAGCGTACCTCTACAGTTAGTCGGGTCTTGAGTAACTCAAGTGGATATGTGCACAAAGTTGAGCTGACTCCAGCACAGGCCCCGGCAACTAACGAGGCAGGAATTGGGAGTTTGGGCTGTTCCCCAAGTTTGTGTGACAATTGCTTGTTGACTGTATCGTAAGCAAATAGCTGGTAGAGAGAATAGCACAAAAAATTAGTTACAAAGTCAAATGTTTATTAGATAGCCTTGATGTATAGAGGTGAGTTTTAAAGCTTAATTTTCTTTCCTATTTGAAGGACAATACAAAGTACCACTAGAGGATGTAGTATTTACAATTGATGTTCACTACACAAATATATGAAACACCTCTCTTTCTCTGTGTCCAAGTGCATGCAAAATTATTCTCTGGACACATCCAATTCAGACTCAGAAGAAATAGGGAACACAACCAGGTTCAACAGGCTTAATAAAAGAAAAACTATATGTAATGATAAAAGAATTGAAGAAGCTAGTCAAATCCTATGTAGCAAACTCAATGTAACCAATTGCTTTTGTTATGACATTGGAAGTCAGGGGCCATCTCTTCAGTGATGAAATATCTTAGTCTCGATTATGCAAGATATAATTAATGCTTCTAAAAGTGGAGAACAGATCACATGTTAGTGTGCAACTGCAACTGTCCATACTTTCTACCCTCACATAAACACCATGTGACTTTCTCTGATTACTTTTTTCGTCTTCTTTTCCCAGTAACAAAAGTTCTACAAAAATGTTTATTATACAAGAGGAAAGTAACAATTTTCACTGAGGGACTCAAGCTTGTTCTTAGGAGAGTTGGATATTCAAAATGACATAGATGATAATTTCTACAGTAAAGAGAGTTAGATAATAAGATTGACATTAAGAATTACTTCTCCAGTATTGGTAATGTTGAAGTCAGGGTTTAGTCAAGGCTATGGGGACAGCGTTAAGGCAGGTGAGATGAATGTTTATGCTGACCACAAAAGTTGATTAGGGCCTGGGTTTGTAATTATCCCAATGCCATAGAAAAATATTAATTGCCAATGGAGCCACTTGAGATATCATCAGTTTCATAATAAGTGATATCGTGTCCAGAAACAAGTCGGTATCCCAATTTTCAGAAAATGAAATCAAGCCTTCCAAACTACCACCTTATACCTATGTGGAAACTCAATCAAAGTCCTCTTGAGTCCTAATTTTGTACATTTATTTAAAATTGTCAAAGATACGCATGCCACAGGAGCTGACAGAGGAAACAAGGCAACCTTCAAAGCAACAATGACCTTTTAATGTCAAACATAAAGCCAAATTAGATGTCAACATAAAGTAGCTTCAAAAGCAAGGATGATAATAAAATTTGAACAAGAAAAAAGATTTGCAACTATAACCAGTGATATTATATACATCACCTGTTCTGGATAAGGTAAACTAATGACATATCAAGTTTGAAACGATCATAACTACTAAAATGCAAACATACACATAAAAACACCTTTTGAACAGATGTTACTACTACATCTTCTGGTAAAAAGTGGGAACCTAAAGATGGTTTTTTTTTTTTTGCAGGTAGAAATGTGAATAATGTGACAAACATGAAATGGACATTGAGAGTCTACAACAAAAACGCTTAACGCAAAAACGTGTTAAGCCAAATGAAAGCACAAGTGAGCCAGAGATGTCATTGAGCAATAGCAAGCTACCCTGTCATAGATAATCGATTGCTTTAAGAAATGGGGAGTTGAGCAATGACTGTAATTTTTAAACAGTGTCAAGCACATAACACTTGGGATCAGCCCAAATTGAACTAAAAATCATTTCATACTTCTTGCAAGTGATGCTACATGAGATGAAGATAAATCTGCAATTTTTTTTTCTTTTTCTAGATGGGTGTGTTCAAATAAAAAAAATAAATAAATAAAAAATCATATTTTACTTTAACAAACATTTTTAAAGAGGGGCAGAATCAGGTACCAAAATCCAGTTGCTTCATCCATGAAAGCAAATTTTCTTCTCTACAATGCCTATCTCAGTTCAAGCAGAATTCTTTTAAATTATCAACTTACTATAATATAGCATCATTACTCATGGGCAATTTCCAGCCCATCTGCTGCAAAACTTTATTCCAAATCTTACACAAAATGCCTGTAATAAAACTGAAACTTTTTGCATATCTTTAAGTTCAACATACCTAGGTTTGAGTTCAAAAAACTTCTAGAAATTGATCATTAGAGCTCCTTTTCTTGTCTGCTGTCCTGAAAAATGGTTTACGTCGTTTATTTAAAATATTCTTATAATTGTAAAGGAGAAACTCTGGAGATAGGTCAGTAAAAGACACCAAATATGGTCCTTTAACTTTTAATTTATTTTTTACTAAAAACTATTACAGTTGCAGTGTGGTCCACTCAATAAATTCACTTCTCAAAATTGTTTTTTTTCTTTTCTCAAAATTGTTTCTCTTGAATGCTTGTTAACGCGTACTTCCAACGTTTTACTAGATGCAGCTTTCACGGATAAAGAGCCAATTTTAACAAATCTTCGATTTTCAAGGCATAGGTAAATGCTAAAGATGATGGCCTCTCCATTTTCATTTCACAAACCTTTTGCCAAAAAGCTACCACGGATGCAAATGTATACTTCCAGCTGAACTTAAACATCCTTAAATTATCTCATAAAAAAGGCATCTGAAATCACCAAAACAGGATCCATATCTAGCAATAAGTCAATAAGCAACCACAACAAAAAAAACAGTGAGCAACGCAACCACAATCCAATTGTCTTACTCTCATGCTCTGAGTCATATAAAAGAAAACTGATGACATGAAGGAAACAAACTAAAGTTTAGAAAGTTAAAAAAGCTACTGTAAGCATTTATGCCCCACTTGTTCCTAAAGTTTATGGTTGCATGGCATAAACAAAAAAGAACATATAGTTGCAGAATCTACAAGCAACGTAGCCAACCAACAACAGAATCCTTATCTAAATCAAACCAAGTAAACCGAGTTAAAAACACAGTAAAAGCAAACCAAGCAATCAATTAAGCACAAAAAAATCTTCATAATAAACCAAAAAAAAAAAGGCACTAAATTAGATATCCATTTTAGTACCTCTATCGCCTTGCTAGGTGCAACCCGAATTACATTAACCAAATTGCCCCTAAACAACCCCTTCCATCCGTCGGTGTTCATGATATTGTGGAACACCTCGGTAGTAGAATGCCCACTACTCCCAACCATCAAATGCGTCCTTATCGTCTCCAACGGCGCCACTGCGGTCCGAGATACCGCCCCGGCTACCGCGCCGCTTATCAACCTCCTAAGCGAAGGATTTGAGACCGTAATCTTCAACTTAAGACCACCATTCTTCTTCTTCGTCACAACCCCCTCCTCCCCTTCCCGCACCCCGACTATCCGAAACCCCTCCAGGGAGGACATGTACTTGGCGCACAAATCCGCGTACGGTACCTTCACGCCGCCATTGTCTCGGGAATCCGGAGGATTCGGCGTGAAAGCACCCATTCCGACCTGACCAACGCTGGCGAATAAGCCTCCGGGGTGAAATGACCCTTCTTGTAGGCTCCACTGAGAGCCCAAATCACAAACCGAGAAAAACCCATCTCTTTTATCATCGAACAGTTGCATGCCTCTCCTACCCATTGATCAGAATCTTGCAAATATGCTATCTTCGTTGGGGTTTCAGTGAACAGCCAAAGCCACTGTTTTCAAGGTTCTAAGCGAATCCAGATCATTTGGGAGAGAGAGATTCGGTTTTTAACAGATGGGGTATCCACAAATCCCTTTTCTTTTTCCTTTTTTTGTGAGAAAGAGAATTGGTTGGACGGAATGAACCAATGGGAGCTGAAAATGGAAGAAAGTTTGAAGAAATGAGTATGCGATAGATTGAATTATTGGTTGGCGAGGCCGAAAGTCGAGGCCGTGAGAACGAGAGAAAGGGGACTGTGAGAGGAAAACCTAGAACGAACAGTGAGAGAGGGGAGGGGAGGGGTAGGTGATCTCGCTCTCTCTCTCTCTCTCCCTCTCTGAGCTCTGTGTTTATTTTACGTTATATATTTTTGTTGTGGATACTTGTTAGGTTGCCATTAGCTTTGCTTTACTTGCCTGTCTCTTGGTTGGTAGGAGACTGTTCAGGTTTTTGCGCCTCTTGTGGAATAAAGGATATTGTTACTATTTATAAAACCTTTTTATAATATATATATATATATATATATATATTTAACATTTCCTTTTCGATCGATAATATGGCTAATCTATTTAATATTTCTTATAAGTTATAACATTGTTGATTTTAGGTATAATTTTATTAATTTTAAGATTAATTATTCATTGAGACATTTTTATACAATTTTTCACCACCTTGCTTATGTGGCAAAGTGGTCTCCTACTACTTTTTGAGTTTTAAAAATAAAATAAGATGGAAAACCACCTTGCCACATAATCAAAGTGGTGAAAAGTTGTATAAAAAAATGGTAATAAATCATTACTCTAATTTTAATTATGAAAAACTTCTTTTTGCCGAAGCAACTGTAACATATATTGTCAATACAATTCTATAAGCGATACTTGCATTAGGAAAAGAATCAAGTATTTTTATATAATTTAATGTGTAAATTGGATCACTTTCTTCTTTTTGTAAAACTTATGTTAAAACTTTTAGTTCTGAAAATAAATCTAAGCCATCAATATCATAATAGATATCGTGTTTTAGATTGGATTATCTAACACTTTTAACCTGCACACGGAAAAGCAAATTAATGTAAGATATTTCCTAAACTCGAATAAAAAAAAATTAATGCAATTGATTGATTGAGTTTTTGGTAACTAACCTTTTTTTTTCTTTTTTTTTTTTCATTAATCATATGAAATGATTTTAAGGACTTGAGTAGTAAGTTATTGGGGAATATTGAAAATGGAGAAGAAGAGGAAAATTCAAATTTGAATAAGATTGACTTGAATAGGGAAATTGAGGTAAAAAAATGGAAACTTATAAAGAGTATGATTTGTAATGGAAACTTCGAGACCTTTCATCTTTTAAGCATTTTTATTTTCATTCTATTTTGATTCTTGAACATTAGACTTAATTAAGTCTTATTTTTTGAATGTTGGACTTAATTTTTTGAACATTGGTAATTACTTAAGGGTGCGTTTGGGATTGCGATTTCGTAGATAATAAGTGCGATTTTAAACCAAATCGCAGAACATAGATCGTTTGGGAACTGCGTTTTTAAAAATTGCGATTTGAAAACACAGAAAATCTGCTTTTTCAAATCGCAGATAAGATGGTGCTTTTTTGAAAACGCAGAATTTTAAAGGTAAATTCGCGATTTTAAAGGCTAAACTGCGATTTTGCCAAACGCTTAACTGCGTTTTTAAAAAATCACTTTTTTCAAATCGCACATTTTAAAATCGTTATTTTAAATTGCACTTTTTGAAATCGCAAACCCAAACGGACCCTAAGGCCTTTAATTTAGAGACTTTTCATATCTCATTCTATTTTGAAAAGGCCTTCAATTTATTTTGTTTAGTTTTGAAAATAAATCTCCATTAATATTTCGTAATTGGGGCCTGGATTATATTAATGCCTTTCTTAATTTTATTTTTACCATAATTTAGGGCCTTATGATGGTAATTAAGGCCTTACTTTTTAATTTTTTTTAGAAATAATTATTTAGTAATATTTTTTAATTAGGGGTCTTATTAAATTGGGGGTTTTAGCCGGCCGCCTAATCCGCCTAAGGCTTCAGCTAGCCCTGCCCGTAAGACAAGAAAATGACCATCGGAGTGGCATTGACCAGTGGCCGGCGAAAAGCCTCCTATGGTTAAGACAGTCAAGCATTCATAGAGAGAGTTTTCAACGGGTGCCACTCCAATGATCGTTTTCTTGTCTTGCATGTGGCCGTCAACAAATTTAATTGTATGAAATATTTGCATTATATATATATATATATATATATATATATATATATATATGTTTGCATTTGGCTTTTGTGCCGTGTAATATGGATGGTTGATTACCATGAAGTTACAATTTACAAATTTGCTGGCTTAAAAGTTAATCCAAGAATCGTTTCGTGTAGCAATTAAATACTTTAAAGTTTCAAATGTTTTTAGTTAATTTACTATTAATTTTATGTTTATACGAAGAATTGACAACATTAATTTATATTTTTTTGAGTCTGATGACAAACTGATATGGCGGCTAGAGTTGTTAGGCCATTAAAGCCGTAGCTTAAGATTATTACGAATATTCGCTTTTCCAAATTTTAAGTTAACATATAACTTTTTTCTGAGAAATAAAAAAACTAATGTCTTTTAAAAGGCACTCTACATCCATACATCATATTATTAATTCTCTTTAGGGGTGGGCAAAAACCCATCCACCTACATCCCTCGCCCCGCCCCAAAAATTTGAATTTTTTAGTTGATTTTTTTGCAGGTATGGGTCCAAAATGGTATATCCGTGCGGGGCGAGTTGCGGGTTAGGGTGTTTAAAAACCCCAGGGACCTGCAACGCCCCGCATTTTAAAAAAAAAAAAAGGAAAAAAATTAAAAAAACCCCCTAATTGAGCGTGCCTCTTCATTTTATCATTTTTTCTAGACTATTCCTTTCATCATAGCTTCACTTCACTTTGAACCCTAGCGCCGCACACCTCTTATCTTCTAGACTTTCTCTTTATTTTTTCTCTTCTTTTCACAGGCTTCAGCCTCCCCTTGCGCCGCTCTTCTCCTTCTTCAATCTTCACTTCACTCTCTCTCTCTCTCTCTCTCATACAATCATCATATCTTTGCATCTAGCTGCTCCCACTCCAACTTCTGCATGTCGCCGATACCCAGCTTCAAAATCCCCAACATACAAAAACTCGTGTCAACGGCCAAACGTTGCTATGGAGGTTGAGGATGTGGTAATCGATAGGGACCATTCATAGCACAACATATGTCAAGGATGGTGTGGGGGTTCTGCGCAGACTTGAGGAAGGAGAGCACGACTTAAGTCTTATGCTTGGAAGTGAGAGGAGGATTGTAACATTCTTCCCCCCTTAAAAATGTCATTGTTCTCAAAGGCAAATTTCAAAAAGCAATGAGTGACTTGCATGGATACAACTTTGGGTTCTAAGCATTTCAAATGCTTCCATGGTGGCCGTTTTGTGATTTAGATATCTTCTTTTTTTAACAAGCGCCCTCCTTGCAACAAGCTTTGCTTGGGTCACCCTCTATGCCCGATAAAAATTCGACACATGCAAATGTTGTGGCCTCTGGTCATTGTACTCCCTTGCAACCGGCTAGATCGGTGTTGGTTTGGTAAAAAAACAGTGGTGCTACCATTGGGCCAAGGGGTACTGGTTGTATCAGGTGGGTTTTGGGTGCTTTGATTTCAAGTGGTGACAAGTTGAATTTATGTGATTTTTTTTTTTTTTGTGTTGGCGGTGGATTTTCAACGCGTGGAGTGGGTAGTTGGGTGCTTTTGGTTGTGATAGGCGTGGAGATGGTACTGTTGGTTGCTCACGCATCAATTTATCCAAATGTAAGTTCAAGGCAGGAATTAACTTCTTCTTAACCCACGCATCTCTGAATCAAACTTTGCCTCGAAACGATCAAGCCTCCAATCAGAATTGGAAGATGGTGAAACCATGATTGGCTCTGAAGCAAGTTGTTACGAACATAAATATTAAGTTCGTAACGAGATAATTTGGGTAGGTTCTTAGAGAGAACTTAGACCTCATATCGTAAGCGCTGATTTGCTGAATAATTCTTTGTCTAATTTTATTCCAATACTGTACTTAAATAGAGGTTACAACCCTGACTTAGATTGTAACACCCCGGTCCCATATTGGGAAGAGATGAATAGCTCATATAGAGTGAGTGGTTTATAAAGATACTCATGGGTATTAAGTCACGCATTGCCTAGTTACTAAGTGAAATTGAGCTTTATAAGAGATTCTAAGAAAATTCTAAATTGACTAGTCCTTTTGGGGTGATAGCGCAGATCTGGTTAGTGCTTTTTCCTGAGTCGTTACATAGACTAGAATTAAGATTTATAGTCCCACTAAGATTAGGACTTATAGTCCCACTCGAACTAGGGCTAGGACTCTTACTTAATGATAAAGAGATATGATATGTTTACAACTTTTATACAATTCTAACAATTTTTTTTTTTTCAAACTAACTATTAGATCTGTTTTCCTACATGTAGGTCTTACATATCAATGATTTTTTTTTTTTTTTTTTGATTTTTTAAAAAAGAGTTGTTTAAGTTATGAGAATTTTATATGAGTTATAAACGTATCATATCTCAAAGATAAAGACTATTACATGACTGCTCCTAATAATTTGAGAGAGGTAGGTAAAGACATACTTATAGTCCTAATTACTTGGTAAAGACTATAACATAGAGAGAGTTAGGGGTGGGCATGGGTCGAGGCGGGCCTGGTACTGGCCATTTTGGCACCCGGCCGCACATTCCTGGTTGTAAAAACCCTACTCGTGGCCCGGCTACAGTGAGTGGTATCCACCGAGTCTCAGGTTGGGCAGGGTGGGTTGAACGGGTTGGGTGGGGCGGGTTCGAGTGATCTACGACTACTCAGCGGTCTCAGAGACAGAACTGATCTATTAACACTTAGCCTTATCTATTAAATTAAACCTAGCTCACGAGAACAGAGGCCGAGTCTCTAGAAGCTAATTCGGTTGATCTCGAACATAAGGTCTTCAATCCTTTACTACACCCACCTCTTCTTTGTGGTTTTCTTTCGTTCTCGTTGAACAAATATCTAAAATAAATAGGGATTACTGCTCAATAGCAAAGAAGTAGCTGCTTATTTATAGCTAAGAAATAGCTTACCTCTCTATAGATGCGAAGCTCAAGCGCCAAGGCTTCAATTGATTCTGCAACTGCAAGGCACAAGAGTGAAGGTTTCAGAGCTCTGAAGATGCGCGGGTGAAAGCACTGAAAGGTGAGACCATGAGATGTGAATGAAAATCGTATATCGTCTGGGTATTGACTCTTGAGGGGGTGAGCGGCACAAGGACAAGGTAGAGGTAGTTTAGGGTGTTTTTTAGGAGTGGGTTGTTTAGGGTTTTTTTTAGGTCTTTTAGTATTAGACTTGCGGGTCAAGGCGGGTACCCAAGATTTTAAAAATGTTATACCCATGACCCGCCCCGCCCCGCACGAATAGTCCGATTTTGTACCAGGATCCGCAATTTTAAACCTAAAATCTGGCTTTCCTGGGGCGGGGCGGACGAGTCAAGTAGTGCGGGTTTGTGCAGGTTTTACCCACTCCTAGAGATAGTAATCTAAAGATATACTTATAAGTCCTAATTACTTGGTAAGGACTATAAAAGAGAGAGGGAGAAATTTTTGGATTGAGCTACCGTGCCTCTACAAATTTTGGTGAGGTACTAAAGCTCAAGTCTATTATAGATTGAGGATGGATGTGAGCTTTTTGAGAGGGGGGTTCTATTTAAATTTTAGATGCCAATCAGTTTTAACTAACCAAATGGCATACCCTCAGAAACAAGAACTCTTAAAAATAGTATTAAAAGTTTAATAAAAAAAATTATTATAAAAAGAAATAGCATTAAAAGACCCTAATATAAAAATAGCATTGTTAATTAAGGATGATAAGATACTAATTAATTATTTAAGTTTAGTCATGTGTTTTATACTATTTTTGTCTTAAGTTTAGTCTTAAGAAAATATGAAATTTTTACAAATCTTAATAGTCAACATCAATGAAAAAATATTGATACAAAATTAAGAGATTAGATAAGGTCTAGCTAGAGATAGTGATTCAAATTTTCCTAAAGATGTTAATAGACATTTCTTTACAATATATTATATTCATAAATTACCAATTAATGGAGAAAAACATAATAGAAGATATATAGTTAGTATTGAAAGATTTCGATAAAAAATCTTCTTCTTTTTTTCATTACAAATTATTTAATTCAAAATCTAACACAAGCCAACTAGCTAATGAAATTAACTAGAGATTGGAAAAATCTTTCTGAAATTAAAAGTCAGGCAACTGATAGTGATCATACTACTAACACGAATACTTGGGTTAATTTAAAATAAAATTACAAAAAAAATAAGAAAATTGGTAACAATCTTGAAGAATAAATTAACAATGAAAAAGATCTTTGAAAAAGAGTATATATTATTAAAAAGTATTGTTATCGTGAAGATCGAACATCACGGAAAATAGCCTAGTATTTTGCCTTAAAAAAATTAATGGAAATATCTATCAAAATAATGATATATATATATATATATATATATATATATATATATATATATATATATATATATATATATATATATTAATTCTAATTAAAAAAGACCTTATTTAAATTTCTCGTCTTATTAGATCCTAATTTATCTTGAACCATCCCTGAACTAATATTTTTATAGGGAAAAAAAAGAGAGGATATATAATTATTTTTTATTTCTTTTACTTTGTAGTAGTGGGTTTTTAATGGGTACCAAAAAAAAGAAAAAAGAAATATTTTTCTTTTGGGTCTACGTACCAAAATATTTGTTTTCTTCTTTAATTATTAATCAAATAGATAAAATAATTTAACCCTCTTTGCTTTATTCCCTCTCTTTAAATAAATAAAGCTGAGTGTTAATTGATGTCTATTTTAAATTGCACAAGCTAGCCCATTGCCAACTACAAAGAGTTAAAGGTATAGAAATGGAGCTATGAGCTACTTTGTCTATATTTTAGGTAACCAATTCTTTTACTACAACGGAAAGCAACAATGAATTGAAAGTTAAGTATAGGGAAGCTTCTTCTGGTTCAATCCCAAAATCTTACCTGTAAAAGTTTCACTGCTGAATGTTAGGTTTGCCTTAAAGCTTGAGCTAATATTGGCATATTCCCTTTAGGGATTCTCATGTGTGTTTCACCTTTTCTTGGATGATAATTAACCCTATGTATATAATATAGTTTAATGTCTCCTTCTTGCAGTTTAAAACAATAAGAGATATCTGATGGATCGAGATCTTATGCAAGGGATCTTGGTCTAGTGTGAAGACCCCCCCCCCCCCCCCCCCCCCCCCCCCCCCCCCCCCCCCCCTCCCCCAAGTCTCACCTTGGGTTAGATCCCATATGTGGAATGAAATGGGGTTTTGCATGTTCTGCACGTCTAGTAGGAAATTTTCATCATAATTTTAAGTTTACAGAAATACCAAAGGGAAATGGAAAGTAGAAGAACAAAAACAAACGAACGGTGACGATTATGATGTGTTTAAAGGGATGATCATAACATAATAAGTTTAATCATCTTCATAGAAGGTGATAACTTTGGGAGAGATGAAATTATTGGCAAAGTGGTATTCATTAATATCTTAGAATATACAATAAATGATTAAACTTATTCATTCTTATTAACTTAAACTTTTGATTTAAGTGGTGATTCAATATGATATAAGAGAAGAAGTCATGAGTTTGAACCCTGAGAATGAACTACAAGAGAGAATGCGTGCGAGAATGAGAAGTTTAAACTCAAAAAATGATTTACAGTTTTAAAAAATGTAAATCATTTTACGGGAATTAAAGAAATCGAAAATATTTTCGGTTTGACCACGATTTTTTGTTATATCAAATACCGAAAAATAAGAAAAACATTTTTCAAAAAATATTTTACGTCAAAACAAATAGAGCATTTTTCTCAATTATTTTATGTTAACTATTTTCTCTTCTGATTACCTATTTACATGGGATTTAACAACTCATACTTACACGTGTAGACTCCAAAAACCTCTCCCTCACGTGTAAGTTTACCACCGGATCAATTGCCATCCACCACCACCAAGAATCCAATTTGGTCCAATGTTCACAACCAAAGCATAAATCATGACCACCACTCGATCTACAAGAATTTATATTGACATCTTTCAATGAGTATATATAATATGAATCCCAATTTCGCTATAAACCCAAAATTTTACATCTTATACATCTCAAAAAAAAAAAAAAAAAAAAAAAAAAGAAGAAGAAGAAGAAGAAGAAGAAGAAGAAGAGTAGTTGGTTACTATTTATTGGCCACAATCTTCACCTCATTTTCCAAAATAGATTGCATGCTTGTCTAAATTCATAGCTATTAATTAATTAGGAAACGGCTATACGACTATTATATAATTGAGATAACGTGATAGTGAAAATAAGATCATCACTTATAAAAAAAAAAAAAAAAGTACAAAAATTAATTTCACTATCACGTCATGTCAATTATATGATAGCCGTATAACACTTTACTGAATAAAATTACTAAAAAAAAAAATTAAAAAAAAAAAAAAACGTACCTAATATAACCCATTGCTTCAGAAATATATGTTCCACTCGTCATCAATTATGCAAAAATGAGGGGGCGATGTTATATCACATAAAGGAAAGGATAACAATCGCCAATTTCTTCGATAATATATATATATATATAGACTGGGGTGGTAAATTTTCACAATATATATAATATATGGAACTATACCAATTGGCATGTTATTTATGCAGGACATGGTGGCAATATTGGATAATCTCTCTGCTTTTTAATATTAACAAAAGTTCAATGAAAAATATCATCAAATTGTAAAAAGTTATATTCGCCTAAAAAAAACAAAAAAAAAAAAAAAAAAAAAAAACTCAAAAGTTGCATTCTCATTAATTTGTGGTTTCTTTTTCTAATCATGATGAGGCTCGATCTCAGACTATCATCATGTCAACTGTAAGTAGTGATAATCTTCAACTGTAATTTGTATTATGAAACTTCATGATGTAGTACTCTAACACATGATATTTTGATCATGTAGCAGTCCTTCAATAAAATAAAATTAAAAATTAAAAAAAAATTGATAATATTGACAGATGTATAGATCAATATGGTTTCTTTGTTCTTCCAAGCTGCAAAGCGGCAACTTGATCTTCTGTTCGTTCTTTTTTCTTAATCTCAATGTATATATGATTCTAAGTACTTGAACAAATGTTAAAACGAACACGTACATCATACTAAGAGAACTAATAGCAGATACTCTATACGTAGTTTCCTTTCCTAAATATAGGGAAAATGTCAAAAAAAAAAATCACAAAAAATACCTGCACCAGATTTCCTATAGGTTCCCGAAGCACTGGAAATGCTATAATCCTTCCCAATGCATTGAGAAGTATTGTAACATTCCCAATGATTATTATAATCATAAACTCGATTTTCTCTCCTCTCACCTCTCTTCTCTTTCTTCACCCAGCTCCAACCCTTCTCCCATTTCTTCTTCTTCTTCTTCTTTTTTGTCCAAGCAATTCCCCATTCCGGATCCCCATTGGTTCTTGCACATAGAGAGAGAGAGAGATTAAGCTGGAGGAGTCAAGGCGGGAGACAGAGAGCTCACTAAAGGAGGAGTCGGCAGCGGTGAAGCATTTTCCATCAGCGGAGATCGAAGGTCCAACTAGTCCAGAGAATGATATTGAGGAGATCGGAGGGTAATCCCGGTTTAGAGCTCGCTGGAGTTAGAACGAAATCCGCTGCCTCAACCGCTTCCCATGCATGGCAACGGTGGCTCAACCATCACTACTTTCCACGCAAGTCCAAGTTTGTTTAGATTTTTAGTAGATTTCCAGTAAACCAATCACCGACAAGTCTAAGATTTTGAAGTAAGTCCAAAATTAGAAGACTTCAGCGAAGCCTTATTCAAAAATCAGAGCATCAAAAGCTAAACAAGGTCGATTTGGAGGGAAGGAGTGGTTGACTTAGTGTTTGCCTTCAGGGACGAGAGAGAGAGAGAGAGAGAGAGAGAGAGAGAGAGAGAGAGAGAGAGAGAGAGAGAGAGAGAGAGAGAGAGAGAGAGAGAGTGAAAGAAAAAATAATGTAAAAGTAAATATATATATATATTAATGGTTTAGAGAAAAAATTAAGAGAAACTATTGTGGAGTGTTTTTAGATAGAGAATCAAAAAGTAGTTTTGTTTCTTAAATTTAAGGAAAATGATTGAGTATTTGCTGCTAGTACTCTTAACCATGACGAAGTGAGAGTTAATTATAATAGACGTTTAGTAGGTAATTGGAATGGTCAAGCCTATAATTTGGAGCAGCTCCACCGATAAATTAGGTATGTTTAGTAAATGATTTTGTAGTGAAATTTTTGTTCGAATAGTAATTAATAAGAAATTATTGATGTGATATAAAAAGTAAGAATGTTTTTAGTTTGACTTTCTTATAAAAATTGGAATGGTTTACCTAACGCGCGTTGTAAACACGTTTAGCCGCCGATTGCGGCTTCACCTAACCTTTGACTCATGAGTGGGATATATGCCACTATGTTTGTGGAGCCGCAAAAACATCATACGAGTTTCAGAAGTGGGTACACATCAATCACAAAATTCCACAAATGCTGATCAAAATATTAATGTGGGTAATCTTAATTATCAGATATATATATATAGTGGCAAATCCAATAATAATGCTTATCTCGAAGAAGTACGTGGTACATGCAAGAACACTAACGACACTATAAATATGGAAGGATTAATTAATATTTCTGAGTACTAATCACTTCATATTATAATTAATCACAAGCAATGCCTATTACCGGCTCGCTTAAAGAAAGATTAAGTAGAGTTATTGTTCTTGTAGCTAGCTAGGGTCTGTCGTTGTTGTATCTTTGATGTTTCATGGTTCTGCAGAACCTGTTTTCTTTTTTGTGTACTAGCCAGCTAGGTGTTAATTAGTTTTTTTGTTGTTGTTTCAGTATAGGCCAGGTGTTTCAGTTTTTCTTACTGAAGTGTTGTAATGCATTGTTTTGGTAATCAAGTATTCATTCATCCAAAAAAAAAATTAAAAGAAACGGAGAATTTCACTTTCTAATTTTTGACCTTTCATGACTTTTGAAAAAAAAAAAATCCAAATTTTAAAAAGTGTCAGATATCCATCTTTTAATTTTTTTTAATTTTAACTCTCCGTTAGAAGTTTTTATTAAATTCTGTCAAAATTTTCAAAATATCCCTCTTGTGTTTTAGGAAAAAAAAGAAGAAAAAAAATGCTAAGAATTAAGTATTGGTCAGAATTTAAAGGAGGTTTGAAATAAAAAAAATTAAAAAAAGTTGAAAGATGGATACATTAAATTGACACTTTTTAAAATTTGGATACATTTTTTCAAAAGTGATGAAAGATCAGAGATTATAAGTGAAGTTTTCTTAAAAAAAAGAAAAGAAAAGAATATATATATATATATATATATATATATATATATATATATATATATATAATTGTTTTCAAAGGCAGTTGTAGTTCAACCCAGAACAGCATTTGTAGATACAAAAAATGATATATGGGAAGCCTTCCATTCTGAGTTTTTGACCGAGACATTCATGGCATCTGCTCCAACACCTAACACCAAGAAAATAACAGAAAGATAGATTGCCACCAATCCCCTTAATTAATTAACTAGTATAAATAATGCCATGATGAGGCAAAGAAAGAATTGGTGAGGAAGAAGAGAGCGTATCAGAGCGAGCTGATTCTGAATCTACGTACGTACGTACAAGAACAACAACATGCGATCATACTTGACAACAGTAGTACTGTTTCTGCTTTGCTTATCATGCTTTGATGTTATTGAAGCTCTAGGGGATGTTGGGACGGCCACGCCTTATGCTCCTCCATACTTGCGTAAGTAGATCGATCATATCAGACTACGTACGTACTACGTACGTAGGTACGTACCCTTTCTTCAAATTGATATATATTGTTGTGAAAAATGATTTCTTACTTAATTTGTTGATATATATATAAAGCAACGAAATGCAACGGTGAGGACCAGAATCAGTTCCCTTCGGATGGATATTTTGGTGCTGTGAGCGTAGGGTTGTGGGACAATGGAGGGGCATGCGGTCGGAAATACCAGATACGGTGCCTCAGTGGCCCAAACCGTCCCTGCAAGCCTGGAATACCGATTGTCGTGAAGATAGTTGATTTTTGTCGAACCGACCCGTGCCCGGCGACGATGACCCTGTCGGATACTGCCTTTAACGCCCTCTCCACATCTCCCGACGTCAAAATCAACGTCGAGTATATACAGTACGTAATATATATATTGCCTTTTACCATGCATATATATATATATATGGGGCTTACAAATTAATACTTTTTAGATTTTACAAATTAATGGTCTTCTTTTGTTTTTAAGTTTATAAGATTAATCATCGCCTCTTTCAGGGTGAAAATTTTATTTTTCAAAAGATAATAAGAATATTTTTAAAAAAATTTGGAAAAAACATGGTGGCCTGGGGCCAACACTAGGGCATATAAATAAAACGTTGTCATGGGTACATCTTTGTCATATCAGCATATCTCCTACAAAAGAAGAAGAAAGGGGTGGCGATAAGAAAAATCCTCTTGATCACAAGTGGTGATGGGGTTCTTCAGCGACTCACCCCCCATCCCAGAGAGGTGGATCTCTGGAAACCCCCACCCACCACAGGTGGTTGCGGGAGTGGGGTGTCGATCCCCCATAACCCACCATTTCCCATCTTTGGACGGGTGGTAAGGGCCACAGTGTAGATTTCGAGCATGGATGGAGTTGGTCCCGAGAGACTCCTGTGACTCGATCACCATCTACCCTGCATAAGTAGTCAGAGGGTGATGTCCCTCATGACCGACCCAACACGAAAGAAATTTTTTTCACTGCCACCCCCTTCTCCTTTTCTTAGGGGATAAATTAACATGACAACATTGTATAGGTTTTGCGTAGCTTCTTTGTTTTGTTTTGTTTTTTTGTATAGCTAGGTGACAGGCAGACCTAATGGTAGGTAGACGAAAAGATTAATCTTCTAAATTCAAAAAAAAAAAAAAAAATCAAGGACAAATTTTACCACTTTTTAAAACCCAAGAAATATTTTGATAAACATAAAAATTAACCACGTTGACCAATTTTGAATTTAAGCCTTAATTAGGACCAACATTTTAACTACCAAACATGACACACATATTTAGGTAGCGTACATGAATTATGGTGCTGATATATATATATATATATATATATATATATGTTGTATTTTTTGTTTGTAGGATTTAGTTGGATCGAGTAGGTCCAAGCTTGGATTTCAAGCCTCAGTTGCAAGAAAATCTTGCGTCCAGTACATGTTTCAAGACATGGATTTCAATTTTCTAGATAGTGTTCCACATTCAATTTTCTAGAGAAAGTATACTTTCTCTAAAGGCACCTTCCAATTGTGTCATATTGTATGAGGGATATTGCTGAAAAGAATAAAATACACACTTTTATCAATTTAGTATTCTCTTTTTTGCTGAAATAGTAAGGCCAGGTTTTCATTTTGTATTTTATTAGAGGTATGATATTTTGCCATCCAAAGATACAATTATTAATTTTTTTTTTAAATAAAAATTTTTTTTAAAAAAAACCATAAAACCAGACCCCAACCCATTTACATGGTTTTGTGATTTTTTTTTTTTTTAATAACAGAAAAAAAAAAAGAAAAAAAAAAAAAAGAAGAAGAAGAGAGTCAATAGTTGTGTCTTTAGGTGGCAAAACATCATATTTCATTTTATTATAACAAAATAATAAAACTTGGCTCATTGAAATGGATTGGGATGTCGTGGAATTTTTAACTCGAATTTGAAAGAATTCGGGCAGAAAATGAGAAAGGGGTGCAGGTCTCGAGGTGTCGAGTAGGTCATCGGGCTTCCCATGAGACAATGTGCTCCACTCTAATCAGGAGACAGTGTGCATTAAATGTAACACCCAACTTCAAAATCACAGATTAAAAATGTCAAACTGAGTGTAATGCTGTTCAATCCAATGGAGATATGTGGTAACTAAATGAGAATTATTATAAAATTTATTATTGGAGCGATTAAGGTGCGGAAGTTGAGGTAAGTTTCCGAAAGGGTAAGAAAACATTGAAAACATTATCTTAGATGGGAAAATATTGGAATTTTTTAACCCTAAAATGACCCTTACAAAGCTTAGAATGATGACCACAACGTGCATTTCTAAAATAGCTTTCCGGAATGGGATCACATGTGCAATCCTGAGACTCATATCAAAAGTTATGCCCATTTTTCTAAACAATGCACAATATTATTTGGGAAAACGATCTAACGGTCTGGAGAAACGATCTATCGTTTTGGAGCACCGATTGAACAATGGTAACCTAGAACATGAAAATGTCACTTTTTTGAGCTATCAAATTGAGGTTTAGGGTTGGGGCTTCACTGTGTGCACCCTCAAACTTCAAAACATGAACCAACAACCCTCTGTGAGAGAGAGAGAGAGAGAGAGAGAGATGGAATGGAAATTGAGAGATTTGAGAAAAGAAAATGGAGTGTGCTTTGAGCAAACTTCAAGGGTAAGATACTGACACTCTTCTCTTTAAGTTTTTTGAAGTCTCAAATGATTTATAGTACACAGATCTACAATTTCGAAATTTATGTGGTGTGTGAGTGTATTTGGTGAGAATGGTAAAGGAGAAGGTCTCCTCCATGAAAAGACAAAAAAAAAAAGCTTGAGACTTTGGGAGTATATGGTGAAGGAATATTGTAGGAGAATGAAAAACGGGATTAGAGTTATTATGAATTAATGATGATTTTAGGGTTAGAGAGTTGGAGTTCTATGGATACTTTGAGCTATTTTGTTTTCTATATTGTTCAAGAATAAATCTACTACTGTTTTTACAGTGTTGATATGTAGATCCGTTGTATTTTTGAAGTGTGGTGAAGGAAAGCCTTGTCTTTTAAAAGAAATGTTGGATCTTTGGGTTTAGGCTTTGGTGTTTGAGTTCTATTTGTACATAGGATAGCATAAAAAATTAATTTGGGCCTTGGGTCGAGCTAGATAGGTTAAAGAAAAGACATTTTGGAGTCCTAAAGTTTCTATTCATAAAAAAATTATGGCAGATTGTAGAACGATCAAGCGGTCCTAAGAACAATCGAACGATGCTTGGGCAGAGTACGATTTTCGGGGTTTAGGCACTATGATGAGGTTTTGAAATGAGACCTTTCTAATGGAGAAGATTTTGTGATGCAATTGTAGGGTCGTGTATATATGTCAAGAGAATTTTCATGGGATCGAGATCGCAATAGTAGGATGATACGCAACAGTGACATTTTAGCTTAAATCCTTCATGGGATCGATATCCTGTGATTTATTTTCTATCGTTGACTACAGTTCTAAACTCTCATATTCCTAGGTCATAATTTGAATTTAAATCATTTTTCAAACTCTCTTACAAAACCTCTCATTTAAAACCCTAACCTTTTTTTTTTTTCTCTTCTCAAAAGTTTTTCCATTCTTCAACCCTGAGCGATCTTGTTCGAACGCGATGCGAACGTGGACTTGGGCACTCTGCCATGGCCTCGCTCAAACAGCCTACGATCAAGGCATCTGAGGACTAACTAAGGGCATTTTATGATGTTCTCATTCGAATGCAAACTCTATCATTCGAACAGGACCCAACTGTTCGGGTAGGTGACTTAACATCCCAAAATTAACTTGGACTACTAAGTTTCACATTGGCTCTCTTATAATAACTGTCCAAATTGCTAGCTAATTGTTATAGATCCCCATTCAAATGTACTTGTAAATCATGTCAGATTGTAAGGGTACATTGCTTCAATGAAACACTTTTCCATTCTTTATTTCTTTTTCTTTTATTTTTTCTCTTTGGCAGAAAGGGTTTCTATTCTTTATTTTTAATTAATAGCAGAAATAGGGAAGTCCTGGATCGTTGAAATAAGCGTACTGCTCAAGATGATGAATGAGATTACAAGGTGCTTGCGCATTCATCTTCAAATTCTTGGTGTGGTCTCCGGAAATATGGATGAAGAGTACGGACACCCTCCAGGTATAAAGGCGTCTGCATTTCAATCAAGCGAGAGACCTGCACAGACAGCTCATTTGTTAAACATATATCTGGAACAGTTTCAATTCTTGTTTTTAAAGATTGTAAGCGGGATAAATAAATGAAAACAAAATTAACCGATTACGATTAAAAAAAAGGGCGAGTTTTATTGAAAAATACGTATGCAATCATTTGGTACAAAATTTCCAGAGCTACAAATGTATTCTAATGTTGTCTCAGGAGAACATTACATGTAAATAGGTCCAAGACCATAGCAGTAGATAATTAATAGAAAGAATAAAGGGGCAAATGACTGAGGCAGCAAACTTTTTTTTTTTTTTTTAACCGACTAGAAGCATTTACAATAAAAATTAGCATTACATATCTTGCATCTTAACTTCAGAAAAAGTTTTGCAGGTAGTTCGTGCAGATGATCCTGCTCGATGATGATTTGATTTTAGTAGATAGTGAGATTGACCTTTCGTCCTGTCTAAGTAGTCCTTAAACTAAAATTTACCACAAAGGATCATTTATGAGCATTTGAAAATTTTCTCAAGTTCCAACTCTGATTTTCAGGTCAGGTGACAAGATGGTATCAAGTAAACTGGTGAAATCGGCAGGGTTAATTGAGCATATCGTACTCTGTGTTCTAAAGAATCTAAACCACCTTAAGAGCTCTAATATATATTGTATGTATTTATGCATTTCATGGATCAACCATAAAGTTACTTGTCAGAAACCACTAAACAAGAAACTATACATAAGTTTTCCTAATGACTAACCGCGCTGCACAAGTATAGTGGATTTATGAATATGGATACCCTGTGTTCTAGGATTAACCTCCACAGCAATGGCAGCAGTGTGGCTTTTTCTCTTTCATTTTCTTCTTGGTGAGCTAAGATGGGTCTTCTCTAGATGGTATTTTGTAGAAACAAAATCGTACGAGTTTGCTTTGGGGGTGGTTGTCCCTGCTCTTCATATCTTCGAATGAAGCAGGGGTTTTATCCATGGGTAAAGAGACTGAAATGGTTGTCTCGATCGTGGAGGAGCTGCTTAGTGCAGACGCCGCGAAGAAATTCTTGAAAACCTCCAGAGTAGGTTCTAAAGCTTTTGTCATCCAGAGACGTGCAAACAGGTTTGGGAGTTATCTGGTTGTGGGAGAATATGGCAAAGGTGTGTGGTGCAGCTCCATCGTCACACCTGAGGGGAAGGCAAAGGCTGGTTCAGTTGGGTGAAGGAGCTGAGAAAGGCTACAGTATCCTTTGGGATATCGTTTGGCGGTGGTTGAAGGGGTTGGATCGGACTCTCAGCTACCGTACGGAGGGGGTAACCAAACTCTGCATATAGGAAAAGCTCCTCTTGGGCATGCACTGGAAAATATGGAGGAACGTTTTCCGGAGTCCATGATGCTAGAAACAGGGAAGGAGGCGGAGCAACAGTCGTATAAGGAGGCATTGGTTAGCCCTGCAAGACCCCATCCATCCTTATCCAATGTACAGTGACAGGGATTAGAGAACATATTGTGCAATTCTATAATAACTTGTTCACTGAGAGTTATATTTTGGTGACCTAGCTTGGATGGCCTCCCTTTTGAGTCCATTGTGGGGGACGAGGCCATTTGGTTGGAGAGACCCTTCGAGGAGATTGAGGTTTATGAGGTGGTAAAAGCCTTTAACTATGACAAGGCTCCCAGTCCTGACGGTTTTACTATAGGTTTCTTCCAAGCTTGTTGGGAGGTGCTCAAAGTAGACATTATGAATGTCTTCCACGGTTTTCACACTAGAGGTATATTTAAAAAAAAGTCTCAATGCCACCTTCATTTCTCCTATACCGAAGAAAGCAGGGGCAATAGACCTTAAGGAGCTTCAACCTATTAGCTTAGTGTGGGGAGTGTACAAGATTGTTGCCAAAGTTCTAGCTAACAAAAAAATGATAGTGGAGAAGATGATCTCTAGGCCTCAAAACGCCTTCATCAAGGGCAAGCAAGTTCTAGACTATGTTTTCATTGCCAACGAGTGCCTTGGAATTAGATCAACAAAGCCAGGTGAGTTGTGCAAGTTGCACATTAAAAAGGCTTATGACCATGTCAATTGGGTTTTTCTCTTCTATTTGCTGAGAAGATGCGGTTTTGGAGATAGATGGCGTAAATGGATAGCTTATTATATTTCCTCGGTGTAATTCTCTGTATTGGTGAATGGCAACTCCGACAGGTTTTTTTAGTAGCTCCAAGGCTTGAGGTAGAGAGACCCTTGTCTCCCTTTCTGTTCGTTATTGTTATGGAAGTATTAAGCAAAATTATCTCCTTATTAGTGAATGGGGGACTTTTAACAGGATCCATGGCGGGGCCTAGGAGTGGTGGAGCTATCAATATTTCACATATTTTGTTTGCGGACGACACCTTGATATTTAGCAAGGCAAATGCATATCATCTTTGCAATTTGCGTTGTTTGTTTTTATGCTATGAAGCAGTTTAAGGTTTGAGGATAAATCTAGCTAATCAAAGTTGGTTCTAGTTGGCAATGTCAATAATGCCAAAGGCCTGACTAGTATTATGGGCTGCAGCGTATCCTCTTTGCCAATGAAATATCTCGGTCTTCCCTTGGGAGCTTCGTTTAAGACCAAATCTATTTAGTATGACATCATTTTTTTTTTTGATAAGTAAGAAAGTTTCATTAAAAAAGCGTAAGGCACCCCAAGTACACAGGAAGTATACACAGGAGCAACTTAGCTAACCCACATAGAAACCCAAGAAAACCCACAAGGAACTACAAACCCACAACACTCAAAACCCACATGAGACCCAAAATACAATAATAAACCCCATCAATCACCTAAGATACAAAAGTAACCCCCCATAATACAGAAAAACCCAAGATACAAAGATAAAGAGTTGTTTAGCTGGTTGGAAAATGATGTACTTGTCAAAGGGTAGGAAAGTTATTCAGGTTAAAAAGCACTTTATCTAATTTGCCTACCTACTTCATGTCTTTCTTTCCCTCCCGGTTGGTGTTGTCAATCGCATAGAAAAGTTGTAGTGGGATTTTTTTTGGGATAGCATAGGTGAAGAATTCAAATATCACTTGGTTAGTTCGACTAAGGTGTGTACTCCGATCTCAAAAGGAGGGTTATGGGTTCAAAATTGTTTGTGCTCAATCGAGCTCTTTTAGGAAAGTAGCTTTGGCACTATGCTCATGAGAGAGACCTTTTGGAGGTTGGTTGGAGACTCTAAATATGGCAGTGTTTGGGGAGGGTGGTGTTCCAATGAGGTCTATGAGCCGTATGGGGTGGGGCTTTGAAAAAATATCAGGAGAGGCTGTGGGGAGTTTTCTAGCCATATATACTAAACTTGTGGTTGGTGATGGTTCTAAAGTTAAGTTTTGGCATGACACACGGTGCGGGGACCAAGCCATCAAGATAGCTTTTCCGGACTTGTATAGAATAGCCTTATTTTAAGGAAGCTGCAGTGGCAAACTATTTGGAGCTCTCTAGTGCCTCTCATCTATTGGAATATTAACTTTCTCAAAGCAACTCATGATTGGGAGGTGGATCACTTTTTTTTTTTATAAGTAATAAAGATTTTATATAAAAAAAAAAAAAAAAAAAAAAAGAAAAAAAAAAAGGGCGCGTAAGACGTCCTTAAGTACACAAGAAATATACATAGGAACTACCAAAGCAGTCTACAACAAAAAAGAAAACCCAACAACCCTCAAAAACCCAAGCCCTCAAACCCAAAACCTTCGGGAGACCCCAACCCTACACGGCTACACCACGTGCGCCTTGCCTTTCCTAAGCCGGGAGGACACACTAGAATAACCGTAGTTGATGGAGCTTATCAGATTCAATACTTCCCTCTGCCTTTGATCTTTGGATGCGCTGCCTTAACTCCCCGATGGAAGTCCTATTCAATGGCTTCCAAAATCGCCAATGACAGATCCATATCCTCATCACTATCCAACTCCCAATCCAAGGCCAATTCGGGAGGTAAAACACCCAAAGGGTTAAGGGAGTCGCCATCCTCCCCATCCCATACCTCGTCACCCTACTCCCACGCAACCACCTTCCTAGATAGACCAAAATCTACTGGCCACTTCTGAGATTGGATCAAATCATTCACCCTGAAATCCTCTCCCTTAATGGCGGTGGGAGAACCCGGAGTCGAAGCACCTTCCTTAACAACACGAGTCGACGCAGACACGACCAACACTTTATGTGAAAGATTAACTTGCACAACCGGGCTCGGATTGAGAAACTCCCACCGAAGAAAACCTCTCATCGGAGAGGGAGACTTATCCATATCCTTTACGGAAACTGCCATACCAGCGGAATCCTGCACTGGAAGCACAACGGCTACTTTCTCAGCTGGATCACTGATAGGTGGAAGCAGAGAAAGAAACCCGGGCAATTGAGCAACTAGCCTCAAAGCTTCCACTTTACCTCGTTTTCACCTTGTTATATTCCTTTAGAGTAAGAGGGGGTGGTGAAGACAAGCGTTGTTGGGTACTCTCTAAGAGAAGGTTGTTTGATGTGAGTTCATACTATAATATTCCTACTTATCAAGAAAGCACTCATTTCCCTTGGAGGGGTATTTGGCTAAATAAGGTTCCCTTGAGAGTGACTTTTTTTCCTTGGACGGTAGCATTAGGGAAGATCCTCACCATGGACAATCTAAGAAAACGACATGTCATGGTGGTTAAGTTGTGTGCATGTGCAAGAAGAATCGAGACTAACTGGATCATCTTCTACTTCATTGTGAAATTGCAAGTGCTCTTTCGAATACTATCTTCACCAGTGTAGGGTTGGTCTGGGTTATGCCTAGTTAGGTGGAAGATCTCTTTGCTTGCTGGAAAGCGATTGGTGGTAGGGTTCAGTTTGATGCCGTTCGGAAGATGATTTTGTCCTGCCTTATGTGGTGTCTTTGAAGGGAAAGAAACGATTGGAGCATCGATGACCGTGAGAGGACTTTGGTAGAATTGAAGGCTTTATTCTTTAAGACTCTTTTTCATCGGATTGCAGCTTTTGACTCTAATATTACAAACTTACATTTTTTTTAGATCTTTTTTCGGCTACTAGCTAGGTGTCTCTCTTGTATACTCTTGCTTACTTGGGTTGCGTCTTTGCACTTTTCAATAAAAATTGCAACCACTTATCAAAAAAAAAAAAAAAAAGAGACTAACCAAGCACAACAATTTTATTGAAAAAAAAAGACTAATTAAAATAAGACTATTATTTTTTTTCCGAGAGAGAGACAGATCCAAATGGGAAATGCATTCAAGAGAAAACAACACTTACTGCACGGCGGAAAGCAAACATCTCTTCTTGGCCAGATAGCATTGATATAATACCAGTTGGGGCACGTCCTGAGCCCACGCTGCCTTCTGCTAAAACATTTCTGCGAAGTTTCCCACCTTCTATCTCTGTTTCAAACTGGAAACTGGAAGCATGAAAGCACACATGCTCAGAATCTCAGAGAACAAAACTCAGACCACCAAATTAAAAACCATGACCGACTGACAGGCTAATTTGTCAACTATATGAAGCAAAAACAAAACGTCAATCAGTTATCACATTAAATTCTGGAAGATGCACCATGCAACTTAACCATAGCAGAGCTACTTTACTATCTAGAAAGTTATAAGACTGTGACTCAAGCCCATGACTCATGCTTCATTTTTTGCTTCTTGAGCTGAAGTAGATTAACAAGTGCTGTTACAGGATGACTTCCACCCTGTTATGTGGTTTATTAGTACAGGTGATATCTGTCACCGTATTCTCTTTATACACAATATGCGTACACTAAACATTAAAATGCAATGGGAACTAGAAATATCAACTTCTGTGAAGGCGTTTATGCTATGGGTTCCAAACAACCTTGCTTCTCGCCTAAGCTGTCCCTACATGTACATTCATATATAGTCAAGACATATGTAATACGTAGCAGTACTATCCTAAATCAGTCTCTTATTATGCACTTTCAGGCTTGTAGAAATTACTTGTATGTCATGAAAATAATAAAGATTAAACTCTGAAAACACTTTCTTTATAAATAATAAAGTTCATACAGTACTTCAACTGAATTGTAAACAACGCTTTTACATGCAATGGACTTCTGGAGGATTCAGTATCCAGTTCCTGATGACGTCCAAGAAAAAACTACTTGAAAAACATCTGAAATGGAAATCTTGGACTCCATGGTATTTTGTTTGAGGCTTTGGAAATCTAGTAGTAATAATGGGTAATTTGGTTGGTGGAACTGTTCAACAAGGCATAAGAGCAACAAAAATGTGAAGTGAATGGAGAAATGCCCCCTGCAGTTCTATATTAACAAAAAAGGTTATATTAAACACTGCTACCACTATCAGAGTATCAAGCAAAAAGTCATCTTTAGGTAAGAATAATTTAGAACTGACTGCTTTAGCTCCAATTCCTTGAAAACACTGTCCTTTAACAAACATAAGTTGCCTTTCTAAAGAGAAAGATCATCAACAGAAGCCATTAGCTTTGAAGATGTTAAATGGAAAGGCTTTCAGTAGAGGATCATGCTTCCACAAAAGAACGGAAAAGAAAGAAGCCTTTATCCAGAATGAACTGTTAAGTAGTTGACACTTTCTGAAAGACCCATATAAAAGCATCATGATCTTTTAGTATATAATGGCGCGTTGAGAAACAGTTTGATGTGTAGCTAAAATGTTACTGTCCAACTATTTGAAGGTATTGAACAAAAAATAAAAAATCAGCAGTTGCTAGTACAGGCCTAGAACATCAACATTGCTAAATATCGAGATCTCATAAACTGGCTATCTATCAATTTAGGATTTTTCTATACAAGTAAAATGCTTACCTCTCCAAGTCAAAAAGTGTACCCTCTTCAGTCCCTTGAAATAATTCATCAATTGAAGCTGCTGCTAAACCAAATAGGCGGCAGTGATGATTGTATAACTCATCGATGAGGGTGATAAACCGCCGTGCCTGAGAAGTGCAAGCACAATTTTGTTTAAATGGGAAAAAAGATGTGAAGCAAGCACGTGTATAGCAATTCCACGATCTTTCTTATCATACATACATGTGAGTGTATATGTAACAGATAGGAACTCAACTATGATTATAAGATCCAGCTGAAGAGGTTCAAGGAGGACATCATGACCACTTAGCTCTGATTCTAACAGGGACAGTTTTGTCTTAAGCTTTCTTCCTCTATCTCTCCCCTTTATTTTATTTTTTTGATAAATAATAATTTATTGAAAAGCGTAAGGCGCCCTTAAGTACACAGGCAGTATACACGAGAGGCTCCAAACGAGCGGGAAACCCAAGCTCTCAAACCCGAAACCCTACAAGTCCTTAAGCCCAAAACCCACAAAGCAGCAAAGCTCAAAAACCCCCCAAGGCACTCAACACTAGAAAAAGTGAGACTTGCCTCTCCCCCACCTAGTGGATGCAACCTTAGCATCGTAGTTGATGGAGCATTCTAAATTTAGAAGCTCCCTCCTACCCTTTATGTGCTTTGTCTGATCCAGTTTGACAATTAATGGATCTAAATTTGCAAATTGAAGGTTTAAAGTGATAGAAAGTAATTATTGTATTGAATTTCCCATATACTTTGTTTAGTTCCATCCTACCCCCGCTCAGTACCACACTTGGCATTAGAGGCAAATGCCAACATTATTCGGCCTATTTTCTAATCACTTTTGGTTGGTTGAAGCTCAACCAACTTAGGCAAACATGTGACAATCAAACATATAAACTCTAACAAGTAAAAACAGTACGTACCTTGTCACGGATGCGCATACTCATAATCGGAATGTCAGATATGAAGACAGTATGATAATTTTCTGCTACTGCAATATAATCTGCAGCACCTACCTAAAGACAATTAACAATGAGGTCAAATGCACATACAGACATACAGTACCCCCCCACCCCCCAAAAAAAAAACATGAAAGTGCATCCCAAGTTGAAGAGAGTAATTGTCAAATAGTTTGTATTTCTATGCGTCTATAATATTGATGGAAGGAGGGAAACTTGAGTTTGTAAGAACTATTATAAGTTTCATACACCTCAACAAAGGGTGCTAAAAAGTTGCCCAGTAGGATTCCATTTAAGGGCAGTTTGTAGAAATGTTATTTGTTTTTCTGCAGCCAAGCACTCTGAGTCTCCGTCTTTGGGGAAATATTTATGGCAATTTTTACCTCTCGTTAACTTCTATCAGAGAAAGGCCTCCCACTTCTTCTTCACATTTTTTTATGCTTCTAAAAAACATGGCTATGTTTGCCAATGTTTTTGTTTCTGTTTTCTGTTTTCAATCACTCAAAACAAATACATTAACAAACAACTCAAAAGACTCCTCAAAATACAAAACACTTAAATGTGTTCTTCCCTTGTTGTAGGAATATTTTCACAAAACAGATGTTTAACTTTCGCAGAGGTAAAATCTAACTTATTATTTAAAAAGATTTTTTTTTTGAAAAAAAAAAAAAAGGGAAGAAGAAGGAAGATAGGGTAGCCAAAGTGGATAAGGGGTGGCTGTGCATGGTTGCACGGCCAGCCCTATCTTGGTGGGGCCCTGTGTTGGTCAAAGGTAGCCGTACGGTCACCACCACAGGCTTGCGGTTGCCGTGCGACCACCATAACATGCTAGAGGTGGCCGCGCGGCCACCCCTCTCTTCCACTGAGGGTGGCCACACGGCCACTTTTTTTTTCTTTTTAATTTTTTAATTTTCAAGTTTTTTTTGCAAGGCGCTACATTTGTTTGGATTTCTCAAACAAATGGAAAAACATTTTATCAAATGTGGACCCTACCAACTTATCAAAAAAAAAAATGTGGACCCTACCAAAATTCACTTCTAAAAACAATTCTCATTTTTATATCACATCAAAACACTTTCTCAAACAAAAAACGCAAAACACTCCCCCAAAATACATTAAAATACATGACCATAATTCTTCTCGTTGAGTCTACTGTGAATTTCCATTTTTTTTTTCTTTTCTTGAAGTTCCCTAGAGCTTAGCTTGTTCTAGCTTAGGCTACTAATACATCAGATTTATAAATTTTCATAGGTTAAAGAAGTCATATCCTGGCTTGATAGGGTGGTGTGGAATCTTTCTAAGAGGAGGAATTTTAAAGTGAAGACTTTCTATAAAGCATTAGTTTGTCACGAGGCGGCTTCTTTTCCTTGGAAGGGTATATGGCGTATTAAAGCTCCGAAGTGGGTGGCATTCTTTGTTTGGATAGTGGCTTTAGGAAAGATTTTTACTCATGACAATTTACGTAGGCGTGGTATTGTGGTGGTAGAGTGGTGTGTTATGTGTAAAAAGCATGGGGAATCCGTTGATCACCTTCTTCTTCATTGTGACATGGCACAGGTTGTTTGGAGTTCTTTTTATAGCTTGTTCAGGGTGGAGTGAGTTATGCCTAATAGTGTCTTGGATTTATTGAGTGGTTGGGGCACTTTGCTGGGTCGTGGTCCTGTTAACCGTATTTGGATGCAGGTTCCTTTATGTGGTTTGTGGGGCTTGTGGTGTGAGAGAAATTCTAGATTTTTTGAGGATGTGGAAATATTGGTTGGGGCTCTTTGTAGAAATGTGCTTAATATGTTATATCTTTGGGTGTCGGCGCATAGCCCGGGTAGTATGTCGTTCACTGATTTTTTACTTTCTTGTTCGTTTCTTTCCTCTGATTAGGGGCACTTTTGTAAACTTCCTGTGTACTAGGATTGCGCCCCTCTACACTTTTTAATGAATTCTTACTTATCAAAAAAATAAATAATCTACTTCATTTTGTTTAATAAGAAAAATTTGGACTATTTCTTGATTTGTGCATATCATCCTTGCAGGGGCCATGCTAACCTTCTCTATATCGTTCCAATTTTGGCAATAATCTACTTTATAAGAGGTGGGACGAAAAGTTTGGAAGATTAACTTGTTAAGTGAAAAACTAAAGATAAAAGAATAAGAAGCTTCAATGAGTATTGCAGGAAGAAAAACTAATATCATATTAACAAAAAATTCATCATTAAGATTAAATTAAAAACAAAATTAAGCTAATACAAAGGCAAGTATGATACCGGCTGACCACAGAGATAGTCGAATGTGAACCTTGCCACTCCCTCACAGCTTTCAGGAACCTCCAATTTTCTGATCTGAAAAACATGAATGTCTTTGAACTAGATAAGACAAATTTATTAAACCAATAATATATGATAAATAAGTACCTGCCAAACATGACAGGAATAGTATCTGTTGTGATTTGTCCTCCCAATTGGTTGGTGACTTCACACCATATTTTCTCAAACTCCTTTACACCAATGCTATCTAAAGGCCAAAAGTAATGAGCCTGCATGTGTTTATGCAGGTCAAATTTCAACAACCAGAAAGAAACATGAATACATACGCCACACAGTTTATACATAAGTTTTGATTTTTACATATGTGAAAAATATGTCTGTATATAATGTATACATAATGATGTGTGATTGATGCATATCCATCGAATTGAGGAAAAAATTATGACTAGAACGGCTATGATAATGGTGCATTAACACGAGCTAACCAACTTGTTAAAAAAAGAATATAGCAGAAATGAAGATATTCATGTAGACGAGAAGATATACAAGAACCAATTGATTAACAACTAAAATATGAACGAAACATTTAAGAGGTAGCAACAAAAGCTGGCGAGACATGGGAGAGAAGGCTGAGATGGCTCAGATAGTACAGCCATGTGCAATGAAAAGAAATTTCTCTGGCAAGAAGTGATTGATGGCACAATAGGACAACAAGAGACAGGAAAGATATCATAATATGGAAAGGAACAAGCATTATCTTAATAATAGACAAGGATTTTTGATAACTAAATATGAAGATTGAAATCATAACCCCATTTGGACCTTTATGTCCTGATATGCCAACCTTGATCATTTTTTTCACCTACCTTATATAAACTAAACAATTACAATTCTGAGAGTGAAAAAGATTGGAATAGTTCTGAATTTGACCCATAAGTTTCATAATTTCCAGAGGTGGAAGACAAAGTTGCTGAGTATCTAGCTGTCGTCACTCTGTCATACAACAGCTTAGCATTTTAATGATAAAGCTACCTATCAAAGAGAAAAACAATCTGAATGGCGGATAAGAATGAATAAGAAAAGTACTTCTGTAATCTTCAAAAATAAACTTAAGCGAACACCAATGTAAAAACACATTCATGGAATCTGTTAGAGAGAGAGAGAGAGACCCTGATCTTCGAAAACTTTAAGAACACGCTTTCATTTATTGATTGAAACATCAAACTGACCTCCATTCATATGTAGTCCTAAATTTAGGAATGGCAATTCAGTGTTTGATAAATCCATTTAAATGTTGTGATGAAAAATATATTTATAAGATATCAAAAGGTTATGCTAATTTTATTTTATAGTTTTGATGTAGTCATGGAAATATCTATATACACACCAAATGACACAGCTTATATGTACTTTCTCCCACTTTTTCCATTCTAAGAATCTCTAAGAAGTTCTTACTTGATTAGCTCCTTCCAGCACAATTGCGTATCATGATTCCATACTTGTAATGGAAGAGAGAGAGAGAGAGAGAGAGAGAAACAATTAAAACTGCTAATCTCTAACCTGATCTATAGATCTTTGTGATATAAGACGGCGATAATCGATCTCACTTCCAACCAGAACAATCTCACAATGCTCCTCCAATTTGGCAAGAAATTTTAGGAATATCTCCCACTGCATACCATCCTGCATCAAAAATTTGTTGAAACAAATTGAACTTAGTAATAAGTACCTAACCAAAAAAAAACTCTGGAAACCCTTTCAAAAATCTAGCAGACGATGTTATTTGTAACAATCAAGCAAGTTCTATAAGATAACTTGAAGCTATATTAGCAAAAAAATTTGAGGTTAAAATGTCTTCATCAATTCTCACACAAGAAGTTACAGAAACAGCCGAAACTGATATAATATCAATATAAATCGCTAAATGCCAAGAAATGTCATTACAAAAAATAAAAATAATAAAAAATAAATTCAGGAGAAATCAGTTTTTTCAAGGATTTTAATTGAGTGAACACCTGATTTAAGTCATTTGGTGCTCGATTACTGGTGGCCACAAGAACAGTTCCAGTACTCAACAATCTGCTTACAATTCCAGATAAGGCCACAATAGCAAATACATCAACAGTCTGTAATAGAAAGCAAGAAATCTAAGTCACAAAATGAGTTGCAAAGTCACTGAGCTAGTTCTTTCAGCAACATGTACTTGCCATTGTGAATATTCTCATATGAACAGAACATGGAGCAATTGCCAAAATTTAAATAGTGAAAGAGGGGCTGAAAGATGCACCTCAACCTTATAGAGACAGATTTACTAGTTCAAACGTCCAACTTCTAATAGATAAAATATTTAGAAATTTTGATTGAATAAATCAAACATTTCTACTGCATCATATAAAAATCAAGGAGTGCTCAGCTGTCAAAATATGATTCATTCTATTCAATCATAGGTCTTTTGTTGGTTCTCTTACATATCAACTTCTATTTGCATAATCATCAACAGTAGTATGGTAATAACTTATATTGATCAAGGATAGACAATCTCCGTCTGAATAAACTGACAACAGGTTAGGAATTCGCCCCTTGCTGTTCTGAGAAACAGGCAGAGCCAACCACATCCCACTTCTTTTTTAGTCACCTGTCTCAAATAACAGTTCTCCCTTCCTTTTTCAGGGACCCAAAAAAACAAACAAGGCCTCCTTTACCAATAAAGCAAATTCATTAAAAATGCAAGGGACGCAACCCAAGTATACAAGACGTATGCATGAGAAAAACACCCAGAGAGATCAAGAACGAGAAAAGAGAGCACAAAATCTACAGAGTTATTGAGAAAGGCGCTAACAAAGATCCACTCAAAGAAGGATTTAAGAAAACAAAGCTATAGCTTCAAACTCATCCTCTCACAATCCTCAAAGCTTCAAGCATCACATTAAATAAGAGGGGATAACATTCCAAACAATATTAAAATCTTTCCGACCAAAACTTTCTTTCCAACACGCCAAGAGGTCCACAACCCGTTTGGGCATAACCCGCTCTACTCCAAACATTTGAAAGACCAAATTTCACAACTTTCTCGCAATATCATAGTGAAGGAGGTGATCAAGAGTTTTCCTCACTCTTTTTACACATATAACACCTGTCCATCACTATAATGTGACGCTTGTGGAGATCATCCATTCTCATCAAATGTTACACAAGATGAAAAATTTATCTCAAATTTGTATAAATAAAATTTCCTCTCTCCTTATTGAACATGCAATTAAGGCCAATAGCCCTTTAACCCATTTACCTGAGGAAAGGATAACAAAAATCAGTTTCGATTGCACTTCAAGAGACAGACTTTGGAACTCATGTCTAGCCCATGAGGGTCTCAAAACCAAAGCTCCAGGGCAAAACATAAAACATATACTAGACATAATTCAAATAACAATTGTTTATATTGACTGTCTACAGTCAATATTTAGTCAATATGCAGTTGACGACCAACGTAAGTATGTATATTTTTTGGTAACTTAAGTAAGCAATCATGCGAGCTTTGGTCAAGGCATTGACAAGGTTAAAGGGTGAAAATGAAAAGTCATACCTGGATTTCATCAAAACAAAGAATGCTAGCTCCTCTTTGATCCGATCGCCAGTCGATGAGAAACTTGTCTGCCACAGCGGGAAGAATATTTTTCATCTGTACCCCTTGCTTATACCTTTCTTCTGCAGCCAACCACTCCTTGACTTTTGTATCAAAGGGAAGATTCATAATCCAACTAGAAATGCTAGACTGCAGAGACTTTTCCTCCACTTGATTCTTCCATATCTTATGCATATGTTCATTAATTTTAAGCATAGCCTGAAGATAAAAATAATAGAACATACTTTACTCTGTGTGTTCAGTATACAACAGTTAAACAAAATAAACGGCATATTTTCAATAGACCAACATAGAATGCAAGAATAATGATAGAACTTTGACCCAATGTTGTCAAAACACAACCAAAATCTCACCTCGTGAAAGTGATACCTTCTTCGATGTTTAACAATTCCCTCAGTGGCACTATAAAACATATCCATAAGCATTGTCTTCCCTACAGTATCCACACTCGTATCTTCAGTTAATTTTTTTCTTATGAGTCAACCAATTTCAAACAAGTTAAATGTCCAGAGAAGCTAAAAAAGGCTGTATCCACTTCAATCTATTGTTCTCTGAGCAATGACAGAATTATACGTTGCATGATGCAATCAAATGAGAAACAAAAACCCTTTTTTGCTGGAAAATATTTGCTTTCTTGGTAAACATTAATAAAATTTCGCAAATTACCACTTCCAACATTGCCATATATATATAGTCCTCTTGGGGCTGGAGGAGCAGTTGGACGGCGACCAACGAGTGAATCTAGCTTCCTCTCTCGGTTGAGGTATGAAACCCATTTCCCCACTCCTGGTTCTACCTTGTCAGATTTTTTCCTAAGTCAAGTGAAACTCCATTAATATGTAGGCAAATAAAAAAAGACTGCAGAGAAGAAAGTGAAGTATACTTTCAAATACTAGAATGCTTGAATAAATTTGGATCCACTAGTTTAAACCATAAATTTAATACTAAAGAGTCATTTTTTGTAGACTTATGCATTCCTATTTTATCTTGTTCGCCTTACTTACAATGTCCCAAATTACACGGTAGACATGTTTCTTCGTGAATTTTGCAAGTGCATGGTAGGAGGCTGCAGTCATGTATTGGAGATTTCGAAAGGTTAGAAGCACAACAGTGGCAGTGATTACGGCTATAAATGAGGTTGGTGGAGCAATGGGAGAGGAGTGATGGAAGACTGGGAGGGCTGTGGTGATTGAATGAGGGAGAATTAGGAGGAATAAAATCTAAAAATGCCATTGAATACAGCCATTAATATTGGATTACAACAATATAAAGAGCTACTACTGCAATTGTTAACAGTTGCATTTAGGCACCTACATAATTGAGACCTAGTATTCCAATTCAGCAATGCTACTCTCATATAAAGTTTTTATATTAATGCCTGTGACAAGAAAAAAGTTACTTATCACATCCGTACAAGCAACCAACTGCAATTCCAATTCCATTAATTCTTTTTCACCTTGGTCTTTCATTTTTATAATATATATAGGTCGACTTCAGGTGACCACAGAATTTAATAACATCCCATTTTGCTTTAAGTAGAGCATTTGACAGTTTCCTTTGGATTTATATATGAGTCTTCCAGCTTCTGTAACACTTGTTATCAATGAGTTCATTCAAGATCACAATAACTGACTCATCTATATTCTATTCTCATCATCTTTGTCAATAACGGTTATAGCCCTTGTTTACCTCAGTAATTAATTTGTTCAGTGCTCCTATACTACATTAAGCTAAAAAAGAGAAAAAGAAAAAAACAGTATCATCTAATGGGCCTTCAAAATGCTCCAATAGTATATAAAATAGAATTTAACCTAAACAACTTGGAAGGCACAAATTCGTATGATAACGCCTCACTACTACTTCTTCCAGATCACAACATTTCATTGTTAGGGATTGTTTGGCAAACTATAGAGTTGGTTCAATTCAAATCTTAGAATAAAACTTTTTCAAGTTCCAATTAGTTTTAGTTTGTATACAGTTTGATTAAACCATCCATTATCACATTTTAATCTTTTGATGATACATGCATACACTGATTTTGGAAACAAAAATGACGAATTAAGAACCACCTTCTAGATTTTACACAATTTGAAAAGCACCAAAAAAAAAAATGAAAACCTATGATACTGTTCAGGACTGGCCCGGTTCTATGGTTTGCCAAACACCCCATTAGATATTCTAATGTGTCTGGTCAATTTAGTTGTAAGGTGCAGTTGATGGCAAAGAGCAATCACTGACATGGTAATTAGTCCAAAAAGCGTCCACATAGGAATTTGCTTAAGTAGTGTGCCTCACCGGAACATCCATCTTTCAAGAAATTTACTTCGATGCTTGTCTACTGACATCCATATGTCCCCCTTCTGCTTTTGTTCGGCTTCCTCCATCAAAAGCCTTCGCCCCTCATTCTCCCTGTTATTCTCCCAGTTAGCTAATTTTACCTGTTAAATTGTAAGGGAAGATGCACAAGCACTCAAAACTAAGTGTAAATAGTCTAAAGAGTCTAAATAAATGACATTGCGACAGTTAATGTATTATAGTATCAGAAATCCAAATCCTACATGATATTCCTCCATATCTTTTTCATACTGCTCCAACCTCCCAAGTAATTTCTCTAATTCCAAAGCAACCCTTTCCTGGTAAGGATCACGTTGTAGCTTCCCTTGCTCAATCAGATTCCTGTACTGTGCCAGTGGTCCTGAAGGAGAACATATCATATCATAATCTTATTAAGAACAAGAAGATGTCATTGAGAAGGGTCTAGATGAATCAATGAATTGAAAATCAATATGAAAACCTTAAAGAACTCAAACCATGTACTTCAACAACAACTATTGTACCACACAAATTCTCCGTTTATTCTCTTTCCTCCTTATCATCTGTTGGTGGAATGCAATACGAACATCCTAAGCCACTGGCTAGAATATAGCTCCCAAACATCTTAATGTGTATATTTATGCAATAAAAAAATTTAAAAAAAAAAAAAAAGTAAAAAGTAATGGTCCGTTTTGGTTCAGCGATTTAAATTTTTAAAAGCATTTGGTAAAATCACAGTTTGAGGTTTAAAATTATCCACTGCACACATAGAGAGAGAGTACCTGGATGCTTAGGGGAAGAAAGAGAGGATGGATCAGAGTAGAAGCGAACCGCATTGATGCGAGACTCGAAGGTTCGACGAGCAAACCCTCGAGATAAAAACGACGAAGCAATCGACGAGGCTCTTCTCATTTTCTCAACTCTCTCAGTCTCAGCGATCGAGGAATTTCGGAAACAGAGCAACTCGGACTCGGAGACATCAAATTTGCAGTGCAGTGACTCCGCGTGGTCTCTCTGCAACCAACACGCAGAGAGAGAGAGAGAGAGAGAGAGAGAAGGCGAGGTGACGTGGCCAATAAAAGAACCGGCCACGTGGGAAAAATTGGGGTTTTACGGAGTGTTGGCGGGAAACTCGTGACGTGGATATAAAATTGGCCGCGGGATGAGAGTACGGCGAGGTAGTCGACGAATCAAACGGTCGGAGTTGGTCCCCACTCTATAAATGCTCGCTCAAACTGATCTAGAGTTTGGTTTTGACGCGGGCAAGAGCATTCACATTTTAACGCTCTTTGTTTTGGCATTTGACTCTCATGAAAAAATTAACGATAACAAGATTTCGTCACTAGCAAGTAGGATTCATATTATTTTTATTGGATTACGACAATCGAATACCAAAATTTGAGAACATCCGATAGTAGATTCGGGTTACC
The DNA here is from genome assembly GCF_958979055.1 of Alnus glutinosa. Classification (NCBI taxonomy): domain Eukaryota; kingdom Viridiplantae; phylum Streptophyta; class Magnoliopsida; order Fagales; family Betulaceae; genus Alnus; species Alnus glutinosa. The sequence continues at coordinate 4,444,193 of NC_084891.1, read as the reverse complement.
AGCAAACTCTAATGCTCGACAGTGACGAATTTTCATAAACGTTCGTACAAGAATGAAGAGTTTAAATCTTACCAAAAATTAAAGAAATTTTTACAGTCAAATTAAAAATAATTTCTATTTAGATTTAATCAAACACAAAAAAATATTTTTCACACCCAAACAAATGGAGCATAAGGCTCTCCAAATTTTAATTATAAAAGTCATTACTTTTATTTTAACGACCTACTATTCTAAAATTCCATACATTCCATTCCATAAAACTTTATCTACTTTATTAAAATAATCATTTTAATAATATCATATTTTATTCAACTTTTACAAAAACATATTATATTTCATTCAACTTTTTTCTAAGCAAATCATACTTTATTTTACTTTTTCTAATTTTATTTCACAAAGTCAAACCTCGAAAGTCGCGTATCAAATAAGAATTGAATTCTAATTTCAAAAATCGAACACCCAAACGGACCACCCTCACATTTCTTTTGTATGCTGCTCGCTACCATTGTGAAGCTTCGAAATGACCATTATTGGATCTTGAGGCTCACTATTTAGATCTTGCTCGTTGTCCAAATCTCTCATCTAGATTCGCTTTTCGTCTAGATCTATCTTAGGGTTCGCCATTCATATCTCTATTCTACTTCTCACTCATCGGTGAAGATCATCGTACAACCGTGCTTAGTACCCCTCAGTACAACTACTAGGGCTTGCTCAATATATTGTAAGGCTGAAGGCGATAATTTTAAATGAGGTGTTTTTTCATTTAAATATTATATAATTTTTAATTTATATATTATATAATATTTTTTTTTGCTTTTAAGATTTAACATTATATGCTATTAATAAATTTGTCTCGATATTTTTGTAGATTTAATTAAATTTTTGTATTCTTCTATTTTTACAATTTTTCATATCCTATGCATATTTCTAACACATATTTAATTAAAATAATTACATAAAAGAATAATCAAACCTAATTTTTCAAAGTCGCTTCACTTTAAAATAAAATCATTTAACACTCTTAACTTGCATAAATAAAGACAATTTTTCTTTATAATCGGTAATCAATAACTGATTAATGGACTAGTATGTTTCATAGTTTGATATACTTAATATTAACTTTATTAATTTAAGTTTTTGATGAAAAAACATATAATTCTATTTTTTTTTTTTAAAAAAAAAAAAAACATAAAGTTAAGTCTGAAGTCACCTCCTTTTCCTTAATGTTTAGGGAAAAAATAAAAAAATAAAAAAAATCAGTGAATTCACGTTGCAATGACCAAAAAAACAAAGAAAATAAGGGGCTTGGAGCCTAAAATGACTCTAGAAAAGTGTGGTTGTTGCACCACCACGTGTTGTTCTCGTCCTTCACTCAGTTTGTAGTGTTGCAAGGAGAAAGAAATTGAGAGAGGAAAGGAACTAAGAAAAGTTTTTTTTTTTTTTTTTTTTTTTTTTTTTTTTTTAGTAATTTACTTAAAAAAAAATACATGTTGAGTACCATAGCATTTTGCAAAAAGTCTTTCCAAATTGAATATTCAAATCTAAGAAGTATTTTTTATTAATTTTTACTACAAAACAAGTTAAATTAGTTAAAATGTTCATTTGTTGAGTGGGATTTGAATGCTCTAATATTCTCTTCATCTTCTGGACTGATTTTTTTTGATAAGTACATCTTATTGACTAGTTTATATTGAAGGTTTAAAAAAGATTAACCTTTTTATTATTGGATGTGTTTGGGATTGCAATTTCGTAAACAAAAAGTGAGATTTTAAACCAAATTGCAGAAAATGAATCATTTGAGAATTGCGTTTTTAAAAAATGACGATTTGAAAACGCTGCTTTTTCAAATCACAAGCAACTTGGCCCTTTTCTGAAAACGGAAAATTTAAAAGGCTACTGTGATTTTAAATGTCAAAGTGCAATTTTGTCAAACGCTTAATTGCGTTTTTAAAAATCACTTTTTCAAATTACACATTTTAAAATCGTTAATTTTAAATCGCATTTTTTGAAATCGCAAACTCAAACGAACCCTAAATTAAATATTCAGACGCATCCTCTAAGTACGGATTTTTTAATTAATTTTTTCAACTTTATTATATTCTATTCAATTGTACAATAAAATTTGAATCATTTAATTTAATATCAGCAATTTAAATTTCTTAACGATAAAATTATTCTAAAAACTATAAAAATCCCAAACAAAAAATCCATAAGTGAGAGTACGAGACGTTGCCGCCGGAAATAAGTAGCCGGTGACGGACAGCAATTTGTATAGTTTTATAGCCGTTAAACCTGTGTCCAAAGCCCAAACCACATTCTAAATGCAAGTCTCAGCCATAAGACCAAAGCTGCTCCGCCTTCGTGCAATCAACACAACAACACTCACTACCTCACTCCATCACCTATCCAACACCACCACCGGCAACAGAGGAGCGGAGCAGCGCTGCTTAGTCCTCCTCCAGGACCACTCCTGCAACTCTCTCCCGAAGCTCGTGCAGACCCACACCCACATCCTTAAATTAGGACTCCAAAACAACCCTCTGGTCCTCACCAAGTTTGCCGCCACATCCTCCGGTCTCGACGCCATTGACTATGCTTCATCGTTTATATTCTCGCCCGACTCTGGTACCCGGCTCTACGATACATTCCTATTCAATACTGTCATCAGAGCTTATGCTCAAACTAGACATTCAAAGGACAAAGCTTTGTATTTTTACAATGTTATGGTTGATTATGGAGTTTTGCCTAATAAATTCACGTACCCGTTTGTACTCAAGGCCTGTGCTGGCCTCGGGGACTTGAATTTGGGCAAATCCCTTCATGGGTCCGTTGTGAAATGGGGATTTGATGATGATGTTCATGTTCAGAATACAATGGTTCATATGTACTGTTGTAGCGATGGAGGGATTGAGTTTGCTCGTAAGGTGTTCGATGAAATGTCAAAGTTGGACTCTGTGTCTTGGAGTGCGATGATTGGAGGATATATCCGATTGGGGTGGTCGACAGATGCGGTTGGTTTGTTTAGGCAAATGCAGATGGAGGGAGTTCGCCCGGATGAGGTCACTATGGTCCTGGTGCTCTCTGCTTGTATAGATTTAGGTGCACTTGAGCTTGGGAAGTGGGTTGAGTCGTTTATTGAGAAAGAAAGGGTTCAAAAGACTGTGGAGCTTTATAATGCACTCATTGACATGTTTGCAAAGTGCGGTGATGTTGATAAAGCTCTAAAATTGTTTAGAAATATGAGGGAAAGAACAATTATTTCTTGGACTTCTGTCATTGTTGGTCTGGCAATGCATGGCCGTGGTTTCGAAGCTGTTTCCTTATTCGATGAGATAACAGGAGCTGGGATGGCTCCTGATGATGTGGTCTTTATTGGGTTGCTTTCTGCTTGTAGTCACTCTGGGTTAGTCGAAAAGGGCAAAAAATATTTTGATTTGATGATAAAAAAATTTAAAATTGTACCTAGGATCGAACACTATGGATGTATGGTGGATATGTTATGCAGGGCTGGACATGTCAAAGAGGCACTGGAGTTCGTTCAAAAAATGCCCATTGAGCCAAACCCAATCATTTTGCGAACCCTCATTAGTGCTTGTCATGCTCGTGGTGAGCTCAAGATTGGAGAGAGCATCACTAAATTGCTAATCAGAAATGAGCCTATGCATGGATCCAACTATGTATTACTTTCCAACATTTATGCAAAAATGTCCCATTGGGAGAAGAAAACCAAAATTAGAGAGGTTATGGACAAGAAGGGGATGAAAAAGATTCCTGGGAGCACTATGATTGAGCTCGACAATGAAATTTATGAATTTGTGGCTGGAGATAAATCACATTGGCAGTACAAGGAAATTTATGAGATGGTAGACGAAATGGGGAGGGAGTTGAAGAAGGCTGGATATGCTCCCACTACATCAGAGGTGTTACTAGATATTGATGAAGAAGATAAGGAAGATGCTTTGAATAGGCACAGTGAAAAGCTGGCTATTGCTTTTGCTCTTCTCAATACACCACCAGGAACTCCTATACGGATTGTGAAGAATTTGCGAATTTGTGGTGATTGCCACTCTGCTACTAAGTTCATCTCCAAGATTTATAAACGAGAAATAGTGGTGAGGGATCGGAACCGGTTTCACCATTTCAAGGAAGGGTTTTGCTCGTGTAGAGATTTCTGGTGACGAACTAGGTGTAATTTCATTAGTATTGATTCTGTAACTGAAATCATAATTGTCTTGGCTGATGGATTCTCGTGAGAATTGTAATGCGACAGATCATGCTTGACTCCCGTCTTGTGGTCATTCAGTAATTCGTATCATTGTGCCAAAGTTTGACCAATCTAACAATTTTACAACTGGAAAAGTTCCTTCCCCAAAGTTTAATCCAAGCTGATACTTCAAGATAACAGCTGAAGGGTCATCTTCTAGAAGAATACACAATCCAAGATATCTGGTGTCCAACCCAAGTGTGGATGCTGCTGACCTGAATTCCTGAGTTATGCTTCTGCTGTGACTTATCCTTAGTCTAGGGGTTTGGTCTTGGCAAAACAGTCTACAGTACTGATCAGGTAATCCTACTAATACTCTGAAGAAATGTTTGTGGTAGGGGTGAGTTTTTTTTTTTTTTTTTTTTTTTTTGACATATCCACACAAGAAGGGGAGGAGAGATTCGAATTAGTGACCTCCGCTTCATGAGGCGTGGTCTCCAGCCAATTGAGCTACCTCTTGAAAACTGTTTGGGATGAGCTTTGTTGCAACAGTTTGAATCAAACTTACCAATGATCAAATATCAATCAATGAACAAGGCCCAAAGCAATATTCTGGATTGTTTTATCTTTTACAATGAATTGAACCTCATAGTTAATATGCACCCTGTTTAAATGGCACTTCTTCCTCTCATAAGAACAGTGTGGAGGATAAAATCATGGTTCAGAACCCATTAAATACGTGTGTAAGTTTCTAATAAAATATATGCACCTTGTTTAAAGTTCTATGATTAAGTTTTTTTTTTTTTTTTTTTTTTGTGCTTGAAATGATTTCAAAGACATGTAGTTGGCTGATAAAGCTGTCATTATTCTGTGAATGAAGAAGCCCTAGCGAGCAGCTCTCATGGAAGAATGATTCGATTAAATGTGACCTATTGGTTCACTGGTTGGGAATTTTTCTATCTGATTCTCATGGGTTGCGGATCAAGTTTTTCAATGACTAAATACCAATTAAACAATAAACATTGTTTCCAGAACATGTCGATATTGATGAAATTAAAAAAATAAATAAATAAAAACCCGGAGAGCTTGTCTCTCCCTTTTTCCCACCCCGTGAATTTTTTTGCCAAATTTTCTCCTTGTCTTCCTCTACTCAACGCCGATCTGCTCCTCCCTCCCTCCCTCCTTTTTCCCTTTCCCTCTTTTCCTTTTACTTTTTTCTTTTTGCTCCCTCTTGTCTGCAACTTGGAACTTAGATTTACAACACTCCATCCGTCCGTACTGCCCACGCATCTCTCCTCCAGTACCACTGGCGTCCACTGCTTCTATTGATACCGCCCGCTCAATCGCGTGCTCACCAAGCGCCACCACTCTCACTACCTCTTTTGGTCCACGCGTCAGATCGTTTAGCTTCCCCCTACTTCCTCACTGGATTTCCAAAGTTGGTTCTTTATTTTTGCCTTTGGAGAAGCCTAGATTTGGTTCCAATTCCCGTTTTGGTGTCTACCAAGCTCTCTTTGCCGAGTACCTCCCTGTCCAGATACATTGGTGAAGCTTCTCTTAGCCGGCTCCGATCCAATATTTTCAGTGCTCTTTCCCTTGTTGCAGTCGTTGTTATGTATGTAGTTCCAATTCCAGAACATTGCCTCTGCAAACTGCTCTTTGTGGCAGCCTTAGTTCACCCGCTAAGCCGGGTCATTTAGTTGACTCATTCTCAATGGTTTCAGGATTTTCACACCTTTTTTTGGGGGGGGAGGGGGGTGGGGCGCTCTTGCTTGGGTTAGTAATCTTCCCTTTCCCCTTTCCCTTTCCCTTTCCCTTGAATTGAAAAAATAAATAAATTTTAAGATAGCAATCCATTAAGAATTTTAGCTGCATTGTAATAAGTTGAATCTTGCTCAGTAGGCATTTTGTCCATAGATCAGGTTCTTCCCACTACGAGCCGAATTTGTAATCTTGCCAAAGCTTTTCAGTCAGTTTGTGCTCCAATTGATGGTGAATGAGCTAATCACTCTGTTAAGAAGTCAGTTTCTTTAACCGCTTTAAGCGGTTATATTAAGAGGACCGGATCACTTGTTTATCTCATTTTCTCCGCTATTGTTTTTGTTTTGGATATGTTGTTAGGGAGTCCACCCATTTTTCAGTTTTTGTTTGTTTTTATTAAATGCAGATCAGCTCCTCTTCAATTAATTCAGTTAATTCCAAACAGATGAGATGAATCGCAGCCCCCTTGTCTTCTTGTATTTACAGCAAATGCCTTTCTTCATTTAGTATTATATAGGAAGCCTCCTTTTCTTTACAGCAGATGCGATTCTTCACTTTGCACACCTTTTTATCTTCTTATCTTCCAATAGTGTAAATTTACGGCTATTTATCTTCCAATAGTGTAAATGTATAGACTTTATAAATAAAAATTCAAGACTAATCTTGCATAGGAGTGAAAATGCAGACGGATAATAACCGCTCGTATTCGCTATCCGCATATTTGAATGCGGATAGCGGTTTTAGGATAGGGGGATGTGGTTAATAACCGCATCCGCATTCCCTTTATATGTATATATATATTATATATATTTAATTAAATTCACTTAAGCGACGTTGTTTTGAATTTGGTAAGTTTATGACTTTTAGGTTATGTTAGGTTTTTTTTTACTATCATCTCAAAGTTATAGTTTATTTATTTTCTTTAGGTAATCCAAATTCTGATTACTTTATGAGACAATGACCATCTATGGCTGATAATCATGAATTGTATAGCAAGTAAAATATTATTTTATTTAAGTTTTCATATAGTAATAACTACATTATTTAATATTGTATTTTAGATAGTAATCCAAAATGCCCATTACCTCATATGCGGATACCTGATAATAACTGTATTTAATAACAGCGCAGATGCAAATACCTAAAAGTGATCGTATTCGCATTTTCACCCTTAATCCTGCATACTCAACTTTCATCCTACTAAATTGATATGAGAATGCTCATAAAACTTTGAATAAGTTTTTATTAAAAATAATAATAATAATAATAAATAAAAAAGGTCTAATTGGTACTGTCATATCGGTATAGTGGGATGAGAGTTGAGTATTTAGATTACTCAAAATTCAATGACTCTATTTTGGTAAGTTGAACCAAAACACTTTTATCAAAATGTAACATGGAATCAAAGTCAAGGATCAGGAGTTTGAACTCTACTCCACAATTCATCCTCGTTTTAGTAAAATATTACACGTGTTGCGTCTCACTTGTTGGGGATGAGTTTGAGCCCACATGTGAGGGGTGTATTAAAATATTAATTAAATGATTAAATTTACTCTTCCACAAATATTGAACCGCATGTTCTTCTTGTACAATTTTATATATTCCTATTGTTGACTAAACCCAACCAGGTGGTGCTCAAATTCAATTAGGATTGCCCGAGTGTTTCATAGAAACTGAACAACTGGCATAGAAGAATCTTTAATCTTATAATTAATGTGATTCTAAGTTTAATTACAAAAATGGAGCATTAATGTGACGATCCTAATTGTTCTACATTGCTTAAGTGCAATCTTAACTATGTATATAAAAGTTTTTGGGCATTATTCTATCGCAAGCCGATTTTCAAGGGTGAATTCTACTTGAAGTTTGTATCATTTAATATCAGAGCCGCTATAACGTCGAATATGAAATCAAATGGGTTACGACTTTGTGGTCAAGTCACGGATGGGGCGACCTATAGGTCAGATTAAAATATCTTGGAACTATGTATAGCATAGTGTTAAGTTATTGAATACTGATAGATGAATGGAGCCGTCAAAAAGGAAAGGTCGGCGTCTTTGGAGTAGGCCGCATATAGTCGACTGCGAAGCGCGGTGGTATGTCACGACCTTAAGTATTTCACATGGCTTAAGTACAATTTTAACCATTTATATATAAACTCTTGGACATCCTCCCCTTACAAGTAAGTTTTCAATTGTAAATTCTATCAAAACCTCATTTAGATTCATCAACTCTCAGTCTCTCACTGGAACCTTATTTAGATGTCTAGATGAGTGCATCTCAACTCTTCACTCATATATGTATATACACACACACGGTTAAAATACTAATTATTGAACTTTTGAAATAAGCGATGATTAAACATGGGATCAGAGCCTTACATAGCCAACACTCACAATATATTTCTAACACACATTATACATGCAAAGATATATACACCATGTATATTATATATAAAAGGGTTGTTGTTGGTTAGTTTCATTATGAAGATGAAGAAAGTATGAGAGAGCCAACAAGGATGCAGCAACCTGCAGATGTGGATGGACAAAGATGTGCACTAATTCGAGTGCATTGCGCATGCCAAGTGCAAATTCAACTTGATTTGAGGTGGGAGTTTTGGTCAAAAAACATAAATTATGACCAAACTCTATATCTCATAATCTCTTAATTTCTTTTTTCTTTTTTCTTTTTTTCTTTTTTTGTGCGAAATTTTATAAATTGTAATATTCATAGTGTAAGCAAAAAATAAAAATAAAAATAAAATAAAAACAATCATTAGGCAAACTTAGAAATGTGGCCTAAATTGGATGGGGTTATTTATGATGAGCCCAAAAGCTCAACCTAGCTCCTGCAAACTCCATCACTCACAGTAGAAGGTTGGCCTTCTCTCTCTCTCTCTCTCTATGGAGATAGAGCTTATACTGAGTGCGTTTGGCCTTGCAATTTTATTGGCTTAACGCGTGTTTTTGAACAAAATTGTAAAAAATGTCATTTTTAGAGTGTGGCTTTAAAAAAAAGAAATGATGGTTTCAACACATGAAAAAAATTATGTTTTTAAACTCCAGGCAAGAGAGTGAGTTTTCAAAATACATGATTTTAAAGGCTGAAACGTCATTTAACCAAACCCTTAAATGTGTTTTTAAAAACCGTATTTTCATTAATTACGTTTTGAAATCACTATTTTTTCAAAGTATACGTTTTGAAACCGCTAAACTAAATAGACAATTGCTAGGACTTGTTGCGTTTTTTTAGCCTTCAATTACTCTTTTGAACCTTCTCATTAAGAAATAATAATAATAATAATAAAGAAAAATACATTTTACTCCCTAAGGAAACTAAATTTTGCCTCTAATGTTTTAAAATTGGTAATATACCCCAAACAAGTTTTAGAAAATTTTCAAAGTTACTCATCTGTTATTCAAGTCCGTCTTCTTTGACAAAAATCAACCCACGTGCGAGATGCACGTGAGTTTTTAGGAACAAATCTCCCCAAAATATTCCTAAAAAAAAAAAAAATTGTGGGTGGCTCCAGGCTGGCCAAATGAGAGGGTAGTCGAGCCACCCCCTTGACCAAATGGGGATGGCCATGTCACTCCCAACGTTATTTTATCAAAACTCTGTCAAAGAAGACGGACTTGAGTAGCGGATGGGCAACTTTGAAAATTTTCAAAACTTATTTTGGGTAATTTTTAAACATTAGAAGCAAAATTAATTTAAAAAAAAGAGGACAAAATGATAATGGGACTTTATGTTATCTAATATGAAATTTTTGTGAGATTTAATGAAATCATCTTCCCATATAAATTATGTAATAATCAGTTTAGCCACTATCAGCAATGGCTGCCCACTACAATTTTATTGGCCCCTTTCCAGGTTATTCTATAATGCTATCCATGTCTCCAAAGAATCCCCAAGTTTGTAACGAAGAAAAGAGGATAAAGAGCTCGGCATTAGCAAAAAAGCCTTCCACTAAGCTATAGAAACTTCATTTTCAGAAACAGACTAATCAAAGACAAGAATTATAATTATTATCCAAATATGGATATTATAACTTTTAGGGTATTCTACAAAATAATCTTTAGATATGAGCCATTCGATTTCAAAAGAGTAAAGCGTAGTTACGTTTTACAGTGTTTACACTCACTTCAACCCGGCTGACGTATCGTGTTTTAAGTAGATGATATGAGAAGCCACCTAAAACACGCTACGTCGGCCAATGTGTAATGGATGTGAACTGTGAAGAAATACATTACTTGTTTCAAGAGAATTGTTAAGATTTGAAAAAATCTACTCGGACAGATTACCGTTAGAATTTTAGGAGATCCTCATCCATTCATATGACCGAAGCAATACTTGTTTCAAAAGAATTGTTGAGATTTGAAGAAATTTACTCGGATAGATTACCATAAGAATTCTAAGAGATCCTCATCCATTCATATGACAGAAGCATTACTTGTTTCAAAAGAATTGTAGAGATTTGTAGAAATCTAATAGGATAGATTATCGTAAGAATTCTAAGAGATCCTCGTCCATTTATATGAAACGGGAAATTTCGAGTTCTTAGGTTACCAAATGCACCACATTTTCATTGCCTAAGATGGATTTTTGACTCATTAAAACAAGCTAATTGCCATCTCTTGGTCACTCAAAGTTGGTGCAACAACACTAGCAAAAAATGTTAGGTCCCTAATCCAGCCACGGATTCTCAGCCAGGTTGGTTCAACAGCATTGCCTCATCCCCAACTTTTGGCCGATATGCACACCCACCATTTCAGCATTGTCTCTTCGATTGCCACAATATCAGGGTTAGCCATAGATGTTATGTCATGGAACCAATGCCCCAAATGCAGTAAATGAGGACATTTGAATCCGATACGAATTTAATACAAAATTAATTAATTAAGGTCGATAAGTTTAACTTGTTTAATTAAATGAGTTAGAATTAAAATTGACCTATATAGTTTAACACTAAAGCTATTCTATTCTACCTTCTTCCATTCTTATAACCATTCAATACTAAACATAACCTAAATGGAGGTTTAGAAACATTATGGGGAGTACTGGAAGAGTTTAAAAGCAATTCTGGCCTGCAGGCCAGTTTTTGGTAATGATTAAGACTCGAAAACATCTTCCAAAGTCCAAAAAATTACTTTGCAGCAGGGACTTCATTAAGCAATCAAAAATATCTAAGCAGTTCAACTTTAAATGTCATCCACTTGTTCAAACACCGAATAAAACCAGACAGCTGATGACAGTATTCAAATCATATCATTCACAAAAATACATTTGAGAGAGAACTCTGAAAGGTACATTTCGTGTCTTCATCTGGGTTCCAGTTCCAAATTATTTTTCCTCGTTTCATTTTCTGTAGCTGGATACACTATAAAAGGACAATAATGGTAGGACATAGTTTGACATCATATATGGTTTAAAGGGGCATTAATGGTATATAAGGTTTAACCTTATATCAATTTGCCCTAGAACATGCTGAAAGCACTGGTTTCCTGTCTCTTGAAAACTCGTCCTTACCTAGTTCTCTCAACAGTACCACTTAAACACTGTAGTGCAAGCACAGAAGAAAAACTAGGAAGGTAGAACACAACCCATGGTCGGAGAGAGGGGGGGGGGGGGGTTGGTGGCCAATCCTCAGCTCTTACGAACCTAGTTATGACCTATGGGTGGAATAGAATGAGAGGACAATGCTGGTCCTCTCATAGTCTCATTGAATTCAAGCTGTTCTTGTATGGATTGGAATGTCTTGCTAACAATCTGGACAATAAATATGAGAGAACTTTTATGAGATTCACTTGCCCAATTAGGTGGGCAAGCTACCCGAAACCTATTCAGTTAAAGTAATCTCTCACATTTGCAGTCCAAATTGCTAGCCATAAAAACTCCAAAATTGTTTGGAGATCTCTATCCTCGTACCTCGTGTCAAACTCACACCAACAGATGAAAGCAGAGTACAAGATAATAGTGATCAATTTTCAAGTGTTTATGTTCATTATAGTTGGTATAATTTTCGGTTTCAATCTAAGGCTAGACTTTCAATACTTGAGGGAAATCTGTACTCATGTCAAGGAGACCCAACAGCTGGAATCAATCAAGCTTGAACAAGAGCAACATGAAGCATCAAATGTGAGTACCAACACAAGGCAATAAGAAAAGGAAAAGGTTCAACTAACCAGCACAAAGCAACATCTCAATTTAGAAGAATCCAATTATGAGTTTGCAGGCAAACACCAACGTTAAGTTCTTAAAAATCAGATGTTATAAGCTAGTGTGTGCATGGCTAACTACCTATTAATTCCACAATCGATCTCGCATTTCTGGAGATCAATTCAATATACAAAAAGACCCTAAAATGTGGAAATTATCATGTGATCCACCTCATGCAAATGCCAAAATCACAATACCATCAAAAAACAATTCAACAGAGTAAACAGAAACAAATATGAATAAATAAGCATACTGAAAATTTATAAGAAATAGCTCCTACACAACAGAGGTAAAGGTAATGACAAATAAACTTTCAGGAACCAAAAAAAAAAAGGGGGGGGGGGGGGGGGGGGGGGGGGGGCTTTGGGATGCTTTCTCTACTAAGATACAGAAATGGCAATATAAGCAATAGATCGAATCTCAAATCCCTGAACATTAGTAAAGAAACAGCCACAGCTAGCAAATTCATCCGAAGGCTTCAACAAACCGCTTTCTTCTTATTTTTCGTACTCTTCCTCCATAGTTTTTTCTCTTCCTAAAATAAAATTAGTCTAATCGTGCGATTCGCTCCTCTTTCCCACACTTTCTCCTTCCCTCTCCTCCAACAACCTTCCAGCCTCCTCATCGGCCTGAGCAGACTTCTTCTGCGCCTCCTTCGCCTTCAGAGCCTGCAATTTCGAGTGGTTGTAATAGGCCACGCCTAAAAACGCCAGAAAGTAGCCAAACAAATTGATGGGTGTCACCGTGTCCTTGATGACTGACCACGAGAAAGCGATCAACAACCAGTCCTTGACAACCCCGGCCACATTCATGGTCAAAGCCGAAGTCTTTCCGACAAGCAAGAAAACCGCGAGATTCAGAGCGAAAGCGCAGAGGGAATTGGTGCCGAAGATGACGAAATCGAAGTGGAAGCTAGAGGATTCCTTCAGCACCGGGTACTCCACGAAGATCCATGGAATAGAGAGGAAAACCAAGCAGCAGGGCGCGACGTAGTACAGAGAGGTAATGGGGTTCAAGGTAATCCCTTTGGAGGTGAGGAGGATTTGGATCATGACGAGCCTGGTGGCCTCGAAAGCCACAGCACCCAGTTGGAGAAAAACCCCCCAGGAGTCAAATCTGGCCTCGCCGTAGGCGGCGATGGCTACACCCACCGAGATGGAGAGCATGTTGGCCATGATTTCGGACTTGAAAGACTCCTTCTTGAAGCCAACGCCAATGGAGTAGACGGCGACGGGCATGAGGGCCTTGAGCATCTGGATGAAGGAGACGGAGAGGTAGATGTAGGCGGAGTTGGACAGCCATAGGGACAGAGAGTAGAGAGCGCCGATGGGTACGACGGAAGAGAGGTAGACTTCACGGGACATGGCGACAGGCTCCACGAGGCGGAGGACGCGCACGAGGAGGAAGGCGATGGAGGCGCAGAAGGTCATGTGGATCATGGTTAGTGAGATGGGGAAGGGCCATCCGTACATCTTCTTGTCGAGGATGTACTTGTTGTACACGATCACCGTGAAGCTGAGGAAGATCCAGATGCCGACATAGGTGTAGGATAGCAGGATCTTCTTCACGACGCTCTCGCTCAGCGCGCCGCCCTTGCCCATTTTCGCTCTTCCTCTTCCTCTTCCTCTGCCTCTCGGATATGCTCAGATCGGAGACTTGGGTAGTTTGGGACTGAATCTCACAGCTGTTTTGTACGAGAAAAATAGGAAGAGAAGAGAGGGTTTGGATGTGGCTGACTGCCTCTGCCCAACCCTGGGCCTTAACCTTAACCTTAAAGGGGTGGGGGTTTCTTCTCAATTCCCTTTCCTTTCTTTTTTTTTTTTTTTTTTATTTTTTATTTTTCTTTCGTATTTGAATGAAACTGTCCGAATTTAGAGTGGGGTTTTGAAAGGTTTATTGCATAATTAATTAAAGGTATCCTATATTAATGCAACATTTATTTTTAGATTTATTTTTTATTTTTTTATTTTTTTTTGGGTATTTGATATTTGTGTTATTTGGATCTTAAAATTTATTTTTTAAATTATAATCATGTTAATATGTTGCACGATGACACCAATTTAAATTTAGGAAAAACTATAATTAACCCTTCAAATTACTATCTAATTTACAATATTTCTCTTAAATTTTTTTAAAAATTACCCCTTTCACAACTATCTTATTGAATTTTTTTTTATTTAAAAAAAAAAAAAAGGTAAAAATAAGTTGAAGGATAATTTTGGAAGTTTGAAAGTCAAAACCTATGGGAAGCTAAGCCAGGGAGGGAGGCCCCACTAAGCCCAAGTGGAAAGCATGGGGAGTTTAATGAAGTGAATTGAAATGTGAGTTTCAAGTCCGGGGGTTTAGATTCCGATTTCCGTGTGTTAAGTATAACGCGCGCGCCTGTGGGAAGCATCACGTGGGTGCTGCTTCCGCTGTTGACGACTTCCTCAACGTGACGTGCGCGTGGGGAGTCAGGCGGACTCACTATCCATCATCTCCTACTTCCATTACACCTCCCCCCAACACTAGTCTTTTCCATTTTTAACTTTTATTTTTTAAAAAATTTCAAATATATATATCCATGCCTTGCCATACAATTACAAAAAAAAAAAAAAAAAAAAGGAATTACAACATAAATAATTTAAATAAACAAAAAAGAAGACTTCTTGGAGGGTATAACATAAAATTTAAGGGGTCTATCTTAAGAGGAAAAAACAAAAATGGGGGGAATTTTAAAATTTTGGAGGGCACACTAAGAATACATGTCTTAATCCTAAACGGTCCAATTCCACATCCGCTCTCTAATTTTGTAGGTAAGTTTCAATTTAGAGTTTAGTACTTTTTTAGTAAGTGTGATTTGACTCCAAATTTAAAGAGATCATTCAGTTTAAAAAATTATCATAAATGGTACCTAACTTCATCTGATAAACACATTTAGTATTTTCGTCCAATGATTTAACAGCATGTCACGCTAAATCCACTAACAATGTGACACGTGTCTTGTATGCCTCATTAATATTATTTTTTAAAAAAATGAAACTAAATTTTTTATTTAAAAAAATGAGGTGGCTTCCAATTTGTTAAAATAATATTAATTAGGCATATGTAATACGTGACAATTGATTGTTGTTTTGACATTTTGAGTCCTACTGTATATGGCATTTGGCGTGCCTGGAATGAGATTAGACATAACGAGCATCCACGGACTGAAGAGCAAATCTTGAAGGTTATTCTTTAGGAAGTTCGGTCTAGAATTTCTGGTAAAGGGTGTTTCAAGAAGAATAAAGAGACTACCAGATTATGCCATTGCTAAAACATTGATAATAGTATTTTGGTGTAATTTGCTTAGTTCTGTCATGTTTTGACAGTTTGGTTGGTTGTTTTCTAGCTTGTGTCCAGATTACTTTTGATGAGTTTGTTTGTTTGTTAGAGCTTGTTTTGCTCAATTGATAATTGTTTTGGTTTAGACAGTTTGTATAGATGTTTTGAGATAAATATAGTTCACTTATTCATCGAAAAAAAAAAAAAACACGTGACAGTTGTTGATTGGATTGACGTGACACGTTGTTACTAAAGATACCATTTACAACACTTTTTGACACCAAGAAATGTCCGAGTTAATTTCGAGTAAAACCACGTGTACTAACAAAAGCATTTAACCCTCAATTTATTTCATTTTTTAGAATGTGACCCCAAATAATAGTTAAACATTTAAAGTCAATTAGCTCTAAACAAGTTGATTTTGAGCTCAAGCTCCGAACATTAATGCTAAATGAAGCAAAGGGTACTCAAATTGAGGCTCTTTTTAGGTGCATTAGCAAACCACCTCAAGAAAGCACGTTCAAAAGGATATGGTAGCTAGCTAGAATAGCGGGTCAGATGGTCCTCCCCAAGGGCCGGATCTGTGTAGATGGGTGGGGAGCGTTGGCCACTCTAAACTTGAATAAAAATTAATAAATAATTGTATTATTTTTATTTTTCTCTCTCTTTTTAGAAGTATTGGACTCCTCAAACATACTTCTTCCCCATTCGATAACAGATTTTCCCCCTCACCTTAAATCCTCCTTGAAATTGGCTGTTTTTCTGCTCAAAAGTAGACTTCCAGCATGAGCTTTGGCCCTTGGGCATGTAAAGACGATTATGTCCCTCCCCTTATAAATCTAACACTAGTGGACTACATACGTAATTATGCTGACCTTTTTTTTTTTTTTTAAAGTACATGGAAAACAACAAAACTAAGAAACAAATAAAGAAGAGGAGGAAGAGAACAAACGGGGAAAGAGATCCGGAAAAAGGAAAAAAAAAATGTGGAAATGCACCGACAATAAATTATAGTTACGGCTCAATTTGCTGTATGGTGAACACAAAAATTTACACTTTGATTGACATTGTTAGCCTTCTAGCTAGTTGTTAGTGGGATGATGGAATGGATTGTGGAGATAATGGAAGCAATTCGCCAATCTTGAGTGATATTAGGCCGTTGAAGCGCTAGGGTGACTAGAAGCGAATCACCTTTTAAGATAAAAGAATGTAAGCCCATAGAGACTGTCAAACAAGTGGCCAATAGAGTTGCAAGAGCCTCACCATAAATTCAGACTTGTAGACTTTTTTTTAAAAAAAAAAAGAAAAAAAAGAGAAAAAAAAAAGTTACATATCATTATAATATCCATTTGCGTAGCTATTATAATGTAGGTTCCACAAATTTAATGGTTGACTTGTAAAAAAAATTGTATAAAGATGCATATCGATTAGATAACAAAATGATGTAGCATTTTTTTAAGAGAAATGATTTTTTCTATCTGGTGTACTTTTGTTGTACATCTTTATGCAGTTCTTTTTCCTTTATTTTTTTTTTTTTGTAAATTAGCCATTGAATTTGCAAAAGAAATATACAAAAGATCGATTGGTGTAAAGGTGTGACATGGTTAGTAAAACCCGAAAGCTTACATTATAAATAAAATCATGAAATTAAGTACATTATGCTAAATAAACATGGACTTAAGGACATTAAAATCTCAGGTTACATCTTCCATATATATATAGAAATTATGGTCTTATAAACAGAGCATCAAGGAATGGACTTATTTGCACACTCACATGGAGACTATATGTATCTATATATTTATTTATTTATATATGTTCGGACCCCATACAAAAAATCTTGATTTCGCTCGTGATTCCCCATAAGAGCGTCGCTATCAAAGATGTGTATTTTAGCTACCCAAAAAGTATAATTTTTTTATTTATTTATATTTTCTTAATACAAATTTTTTATTTTATTATTTACTTTCTTTAAATATTATTTATCATTTTTTTTTTGTATTATTTTCTTGCCAACCCCAAAATCCAATATACCCCAATATCAATATAAAAACAGAGCAAGAAATTTTCACCCTACTCAATAGTGAAAACAATTTAATAATTCAAGTTTCACAGAACAAAATGAAAAGTAGAGAGAAAATAAAAATAAGAACAATGGAAGCCTCAAATATCGAATGGGAGGCAAATTTTTTACCAACCGAATGATTAGAAACAATTAAAAAATTGAATTGATAAGCTATAGTTCTTGACTAGAATTGTATCCAAATGTTGACCTCATGTATTTAGTCTTTTGACATTTAATTAGCCAAACATCAGAGAATGGGATGCTCTAACTAAAAGTCATGTTGAATTGAAACCAAGAACAATTCCAACTTAAAAAAAAAAAGAAAAAAAAAAAAGAAAAAGAAAAATTCTATCTAGGCTGCTGAGGGAAGAAGAAAAGTCCTCCATAATTAATTAGGTGTCTTTATCGGCCTACCAAAGAGCAGCAAGTGGGAAATTTGGAGCCATTCATGAGTCAAAGATGGAAGAAAGTGTACTTAGATCGTTAACTGAGTCATGCCGTGTATCTCGGTATGATGGATTAGAAGTGAGGGAGACAGATTGCTGAGTTATTCTTTGGAAAACCATTCATATTGGCAGACTTCATTATTAAGGCCTAATCCATTGTTATGCAATGTATTACTACACTTTAATACATCAATTAGAAGGATCTACTGTTTATGTTTTTAGGTCTTTTGAAATAGTGATTTTCTTCTCAAAGGGTGATTGTTATGGGTCTATAGTTACATGGAATGAGGACTTCATGTTGAAGAAGATTAATATTATTCAGCTATTTGAATTGATTTGAGATGTATTAAAGTTTTTCAAACTATCCTTATTCTATCAATTATATGTTTGAGAAATTAAGCCCGTACCAA
The DNA here is from genome assembly GCF_958979055.1 of Alnus glutinosa. Lineage (NCBI taxonomy): Eukaryota > Viridiplantae > Streptophyta > Magnoliopsida > Fagales > Betulaceae > Alnus > Alnus glutinosa. The sequence goes on along the minus strand of NC_084891.1, from coordinate 4,425,785 downwards.
TGATAATATCATGGAAGATAGCCTATTGTGAGAGAACATTGATTGCAAAAACCCAGCATCACTATTAGAATTGTCAGTTTTTGACACGATCAGCGAACTCAACATGAATCCAACACGAAATTAACGAGTTAGACTCGAAGGGTCTGACAAGTTTAATTAAAGTCGGATTATGATTAATCTATATAGTATTATACACATATGTCGACACAACCCGAATTTTCATCCTTAATCTGTAACGAATCAGAAAAAAGCACTAGCCACGTGCATATACACTATCACCCTAAAATGACTAGTTAATTTGAAACTTTCTTAGAATTCTTTATAAAGTCCAATTTTACCTAGTAATTAGGCAATGTGGAACTTAAGACCTATAAGTATTTTTATAAATCACTCACTCTATATGAACTATTCATCTCTTCCTAATATAGAACCGGGTGTTACAAACACCCCCTTAAACCATTAACGTCCTCATTAGGACCACGTCCAATACCGCATGACCTAACGTTACTAGGTGGCTCTGATACTATTTGTAACGACTCAAGAAAAAACGCTAGCCACATCTGCACTACCAACTTAAAAAGATTAGTCAATTTCGAGCTTTCCTAAAATTCATTATAAAATTCAATTCCACCTAATAGTAGTAGGCAATGTGAGACTTAGCACCTATAACTATTTTTATAAACTATTTAATTCTTTCTAATATGGAGTCGGGATGTGACATAATTGCTAAAATACCCTTCTATTATTTTATAGATGCAATGATTGGTGCTCTTCCACGATAAGTGCAATAACGTACACTATTATGCTGAGATCACCCTTCACATACCTCCATATATATTACAAAACGAAGAGGTTGGAAAATAAGGGAAAAGATAAATAAATCTCGTAAATAAGTGGAAAATTAACTAACCAAACAAAAGCAAACGTGGTTTCGTTTTGCACTAAGCCGGCAAAGTTTGACTTTATTGGGAGACTGTGTGGCATGTGATTGGAACATTAAACATATATGGTATATATTATATATAGTTATATACTTTGTTTATTTATTTATTTATTTATTTTGGTAATTAGTAGGTAACGTATTGTCAACGTTGTCTAATAGGCTGTATCTGAATGATTAAAATTATATTTATATATATATATAAAGATAATATACAAAATGGACTGGTTTGTATAATATATAGTCCATTATGTTATCTAACCTACCCCATAGTCTCCGTCGAATGTGCAAGAATTCTATATATTTAGGCAGGGACAGTAGTCCCTTAAAATTTTAAAGTTCTCTCAAAATTATATAGTTTTATGAAGTAATTCTTTTAAATTTTGTTTTTACCCTCCTAATCCTATATTTTTGGGAGATATTTGTCGTCTAAAAAAGAAAGAAGACCAAGAGATGAACTTTCGTGGATGATTAACATATTCATGCCTTGATTTGATGCGATTATTATTCGTTATTTGCATATGAGGTAATTGGCGTTTTGAATTACTATTTAAATATAAATGTAAGATAAAATAATGTGGTTATTATTATATGCAAACTTAAATAAATTAATATTTTACTTATTACACAATTCATGATTATTAACTATAGAGGGTCATTGTCTCATAAAGTAATCGAGATTTGGATTATCCAAAGAATAGAAGAAGGAAAAAAAAAAAAGAAGTAAATGTAGTGAGATATAATTCTGAAATAGTAGTAAAAAAAAAACCTAACATAACTTAAAAGTTCTAAATTTACTAAATCTAAAATGACTTCATTTTAGTGAATTTAATTAAATATATATTATATATAAAGAGAATGCGGATGCGATTATTAGTCACATCTTCGGGTCTGTTTGGGTTTGCAATTTCAAAAAGTGTGATTTTAAAAATATGCAATTTGAAAAAATAATTTTTAAAAACATAGGTAAACGTTTGGCAAAATTGCAGTTTGACCTTTAAAATCATAGGTTAGCATTTAAAATTCTGTGTTTTCAAAAAAGCATCCCCTTGGATGAGATTTGAAAAAATAGTTTTCTACGTTTTCAAATAATAATTTTTTTAAAACGCAATTTCCAAATGATTTAGTTTAAAATCGCATTTTTTTATCTATGAAATCGTAATTCCAAACACATTCTTCATATCCTAAAACTACTATTCGCGTCTGCATCCACATATGTGGGTAGCGGATAATGTATAGGTGCAAATAGTGGAGGCGGACAGTTATTATCCGTCCGCATTTTCACCCCCTATATTTTAAGGCCCGCCGGTAGTTCCTTAAAATTTTAAAATTCTCTTAAAATTATATATTTTTATGAAATAAATCCTTTAAATTTTGTTTTTACCCTCCTGAAAAGTGTTTGTTTTAGTTTTCCCCTTTTCTAATACTCTGTTTTTGCCCCTATATTTATGGGAGATTTTTGTGGCCTAAAAAAGAAAGAAGACCAAGAGTCAAGAGATGAAGCTTGGTGGATGATTAAGGTCCGTTTGGATGTTAAATTTTTATTATTTTAATTTATTATTTGAATTACGATGTTTGATTTTGTGAGATAAAATTTGAAAAAATTAAATAAAATATAATTTATTTTTTATTTAAAAAAAATATATATATTATTCAACTATTTATTCTAACCAAACACACCGACATATTCATGGTTTTGGTCCATGGCCCATTAGACAAGTTAGTTGACTGACCACTTCCATACTAATTGCCAATCCAAAACTTTCTTTGTTGAATTTAGCTGGAAAGTTAAAAACATGGACATGACATTTAATCAACTTTTGCCGTTGTTACTTATTTATCTTTTTGTTAAAAAATTAATTGAAGATAATTAAATTTAACATTTTTATTATTTATTTATTTTTATTTGTTTAAAGTAATGGTTTAACATAATATTGGAGTTGAGGTCTTGAGTTTAAACATTACTTCTATAATTTATTTTTCATTTTAATTAAAATAGTCTACGTTTTGCTTGGTTTTAGAAAAATTGTAAAAGTATTAATTAAATAATTATAATTATAATATTTTTATCGATTCTAGTCATGTTTATGTCCTCCCAAATGTCATGTGACTTTTAAAATTACTATTGAATTTGAGATGATAATTATTAAATTTTGATCAAACGATAATTTAAAAGTTTCATGACATTTAGGAGGACACAACCTTATAGCTTTACTCTTTTTTATCAGCTCAAACTTTTTTTTTTTGAATGAAAGATTTGAGTATTTCATTGATCAAATATCACGAGCATAAAGCTTTTGCATCCCAAAGTATGAAGTTCTGCAAAATCATAGCTACATGCTTACAAAGTCATAGATATAAACAAAACTCTTACAATAAAGCGTTATATATGATTTTCATATTCCGCTAACCCATGTACAAAAAAGTTAAAGAATAGATATGTTCCGAACAGATTAGATCTAAGACAAGGATAGCTAAATATCCGAAAAAAAATTATTTAAACCAGCCGTGAGAGATAACCCCTTACAATAAACTATCCAGGCCGTGAGAGATAACCATTCACACTTGACTAACATGCATTCTATAGATCGCTCATGGGGGCAGATTTAAAAAGAAAAAAACTCGTACTCAAAGTAAAAACATAACCAGCAAACAACAGCAGTGACCGGAAAGGAGATGAACGGCACAACACAGAGGTAGATTGACGGATGCATAGCGGAGAGACCAAAATTACTAATATGGGCGGAAAACACTTATAAACAAAAGAAAAAACTAGAATGAGAGAGAGATGGTAGAAGTAAAGAGTAGAAAGAGAAAGGGGGAGGAGGAGGGAGCATATCTGCTCTTTCCTCTTCTTAGATCTGTTTTTTGATCGGTGAAGTTTAGGGCCGGCATTTGCTCTCTCATTTTCTTAAATCTGTTTTTGAGAGGTAAAGTCTATGGCCAGCTTGTAAGATCATATCCTAATAACTTACTGCCTAGAAGTCAGCTCAAACTTTTGACACCCGTTTAATACGCATAAATAAACTCAAGAATGAATAACTAAGCCTCTTTTATTTGGTTTTGAAAGACGTTTTCCTCTTCTTTTTATATCTTCCAAGGTCCAATCCTCTTCCAATAAAACTATAATCGAAAGAATAATGTTAATATAAGACAGAAGAGATCACGACAAAGAATATGAAAAATATTACCCAAAAAGAATTGTTACCGGCCTCTTAAAAAAAGCAAAAGCAAAAGCAAAAACAAAAAGAATTATTACCATGTAAGAGAAACATCTGTGGCATTCAGGCCTTGTCTCCCAATAGAACTGCGAGGTGCCTGCTGGATTGATTACTACAAATCATCCCCAATGCATTCGTACCTGCAAATAGAGAGTACATACAAAAAGGGTTACAAAAACAACTTACAACGCCCACACCACCCAAAAGAAGAACTCAAGATCACAATTCAAGTCACAATCACCACCCAAAAGAAGAACTCAAGATCACAATTCAAGTCACAATTTTCTGCGAAGTCTGTCCGTAATCAAGAAACATTTATGATCTTCATTCTTTTCCTCAAATAGCCTTAAAAATAATATTCTAAAAAACTTATTCGTTATTTTTATTTTGGTCTCCCTTGTAAGCAGAGGTGGTTAGCCACCCCAACTGAACCTCTAAGGGTGTTCACACCACCCTAGTGTCATCAGGAGCAATTGTGTCCACTCTTGATGTGCTATCTAGTGGTAATGACCACCAAATCAGTGCTTATTGTCGGTCACTATCTGACCTCGCCAACTTACGACTAGCATCCGCCCAGCCCACTGCCAGCTAACACTCTCCCCAACCCACCATCGACCACCGTTTGGGTCGGCCTACTGCTGGCAACAATATTCGGTGATCCTCTACCGTCTTTAACTACCGTCTATTGCCATCCCCAATATCCTTTTGCTGTCTTTGACCATCGTCCACCTCGACCAACTGTTAGCCACCTCCTCACCCAACCGCTAATAGCCATCACAACATTACCCTAGGTTGAGCGGTGGCCGGCAGTGGACTGGAAGAACAGTTGCCAAAGACAGTGGCAGACGATGGTTGGAAACAATGGAGGACAACTAGATATGGTTGTCGGTGTTAGGCCAGGCTAGACGCACTACAGAAAATTTTGAAACCGTCCAGAAATTGCAAAAAATCGTCTAGAAAAAAGTCCAGACAGTTTTTTCTGGATGGTTTTAAACTGTCCAAGACAATCTGTCGCTAATCCGAGTTGTGGACGGTTTGGGCCAAACTGTCCAGAACAAATTCTAGACCGTTTGAGCAAACCGTCCATAATTTATTTTTTATTTTTATTTTTTCTGTTTCGTTTCATTTGCTTTTGGATCTGAAATCTGAGCAAACCCATGCCGCCGGAGGTCCACAAGATCGTAGTTTGCCGCCGAAGATCCACGAGATCAGGCTTGGCCATGTCAATGACGGAGAGGACGACATCGACGGCCAGCGGAGTAACGTGACGGCTTCACCTGGGCCGCTCTTGACGTGATGGGCAAAACCATCACCCCCATCGTGCCACAAAGGCCATCCAAACACCCTCCCCCAAATCAGCAATCACTGTCGTTCATCATCATTGGGCAACAAAAAAATCCCAAACAGAAATCCCCCACCCTACTGCTATTGCCAACGAACCACAAAAGGCCACCGTTCCTTCAGCCGCCAACCATGGAACGTACAATTGGAGTTCCTAACTTGATGCATTCTCTAACACGTTGCTCCTCGTGATCTCCAGCAATCAAAACCCAAATCAAAAGCACAGAAGCAACACCCCCAGATCAAGCACCGTCCAAACAAGGTAAACAGTAAATTTCAAAGATAAATATCGAAACAACAATTTAAAATCAAAAAGAAAAAGGGCATCAGGCTAATTAATGAGAATCAACCTCAACATTTCTTACTGTTTGGGTAAAAAAACCACGACGAACTTGCCAGATCAGGCCGAATCTATCAAACCCACGCATACCGGCGTAGGTTTGAAAGATCCGGCCAAAAACCCACTCTCTCCAGTCGCAAGATCTTGTCGTCCCGATCTTGCCAATCGTCCAGATCCCGTCGTTGGCCAGAGAGAGAAGAAGAAGAACGAGAAAGAGAGAGAGAGAGAGAGAGAGAGAGAGAGAGAGAGAGAGAGAGAGAGAGAGAGAGAGAGAGAGAAGCAAACAGGGGAAAAAATAAAAAGAAAAGAAAAGAAGAACGATGCGGTTCGGATGTATTTCCAGATGGTTTAAATTAAACTGTCTGAAAATTTCCAGACAGTTTTAATATAAACGGTTTAGAAATTAATTTCCAGACTGTTTAAATGAAACCTTCTGAAAATTTCCAGACGGTTTTAATAAAACTGACTGTAAATTTACATACAATTTTAAAAAAAAATCGTTTAGAAATTAATTTCTAGATGGTTTGGTTAAAACTGTCTGTAAATTTAAACACGGTTTTATAAAACCAACCATAAAACATTAATTTTAGACGGTTTTCAAAACCGTATAGAATTAATGTTTGGGATATAACCGTCTGTTTGGGATTTTATATCCTTATAATTATTCATATTTCCAGTAAGTTTGAGATTGTATATATATTTAAATTCTCTTCTCATGAATTTTACAATGAGAGCCCCTTCTATACAGTTATGGTAGAAAATAAGAGTTTTTTGTCTACCAATAAGCACCCGACATGTTAGTTTAACATACCAAAGCACTATAGGTTGAAAACACCCAATCACACCAAATTCATGAAGAAGAAAAAATGAACAAAAAAACTCAAGCTACCCAGAACCCCAACCCGCTGAAACCTCATCCCCATTCCCCATCACCACCTCCCCAACCCAACCCGCCACCGCTGCCACCACAACCACAGTCACCACCAATGGGTTGGCCGGTGGAGTCGAAGTCGACCTGAGCCGACGGTGAGTGACACCTTCATCGTCTTTGGTGGGCCAGTGGTGAATGACAGCCCGGACAGAAGGGTTGGCCCGAAGGCCACCCCCAGACCATGGGGGTGGCCATTGGGCCAACCCTAGATCGAAAGCCACCCCCGGCCACTGGGTAGTGGCCGTGCGGCCCGATGGCAGCCACCCCAAATTTCGGCTTAGGGCAATGGCAGTGGCGGCGGCGGCGTCTGACTGGGATGGTTTTTTGTTTTGGGTTTTTTTTTTTAAAAAAAAAAGATTAAAAGAGTGAAATGGAGGGTTTAGATTCAGTGTTTTGCTAAGTTTTGCTAATATTTACTTTTCTTGTTTAATGTTGAGGTGTTAATCTTTCATTGGAAACCAAAAACCAAGAGGCTTTTGCCACTGCTTAGTTGAAGTTATTCCCTTTTATAAGAGATAACATGTATTGTTATTCATTAAAATTTAAAGCGGGGATATCTCATTCAAAGATATTCATTTGTACGAGTATCATATATATATTACAGATATTGTAATAACAAAAAATAATTTTCAATTGGATCCATTTGTAAAAGAATGGAATCAGTGGAAAATATAACGAATTTTAAGCCACTATTAAAAAGAAAACAAAAAATCCAATAAATAATTACAGAGTGTCAAAGTCTTCTTGTTTGGAAATTGAGGGAATAAGTCGAATTTTTCTCGTACTATAAGAAAATGTTAGATTTACAACACCAACACAACAAGAGCACAACATCCCCTCATATGAGTCCCACTCTCATATGATGGGGTGTTGTGCACTTGTTGTGATAGTGTAGTGTAGGAATCAAATCCCCTTGCCATAAGTTTCTTATTTATTTATTTATAATTTACGTTAAGTTAGAATGATAGAGATATGATATGTTACCATTTCATGACATAATTATTAATTTTTTTATTTGTTTTTATTAAACAAAAAAACACAAAACCATGTAAATGGGTTAGGGTCTGGTTCTATGTTTTTTTTTTTTTTTTTTTTTTTTTTTTTTTTAAATTTTTTTTTTATAAAAAAAATAAAATAAAAAAGTCAATAATTATGTCTTTAGATGGCAAAATATCATTTCTCCGTAATGAGATCACATATAGACGGTGTGAATATTTCATTTATGTATGTCGGCCAGATTGCGGGGAAACTGAATTTTATAAAATTATTTTATTAAAATATCTCAGAAATCATTTGTTTATCAAGAAACCCGGCTTACTTCATCTTGAAATATTTTATAAATCAAGTCATCTACGATCAATTCAATTAATGAAAGTGAAGTTAATTTGAAGCAACTAGTTTATATAGAAATGTGTGTATAATAATGGACATGGACACGTTTAATTTGGCAAGCAGAAAAAAATTGATTGTTCCGTTATTTGGTTGCACCGTCACAATTATTGAGAAATATATTTTTATTTTTCTAAAAAAATGTAGGGAATACATATTTTCCCAGAAATGAAATAGTATTTACAAAAAATCATTCACCGTTTTTATTCTGATCTCCTCCGTGGGTGGCCAACTACCGTCCTAATTGAACTTTCGGGGTGGTCACGACCGCTAGATCGAGTGGTCCGACTATCCTCAAATTATTTTTAATTAAAATATACACATATTGACTAACAATGATTGTATACTTTCATATAATTTGAAACAGACGGCAAAGAGGAGATATGAAAGAAAAGAGTGTGTGAGAATAGAAGGCTTTTAGTGGTGGAATTGAAATCTTGCAATTGCCCATCCAAGTTGCAAAATTGCATACCTGCATGAGCAGGTCTCGACCTAAATAGACAATTTGTGAAAGGGCTCTTGTGGGACTCACATTTTCGGACAGGTATTCAGGTGGCCCGAGACCTACTCAAGCAGGTAGGCTCTGTTAGGGGCTTTCACACAATTGCTTACTGATGTGGAAGAGTAGCAAAAAATAATTTACACAAATAAGAAGTGTAAACCATTTATGCATCATCAAAGTTATTTTTCTTAATCAACGTATTTTCAAATTGACCAAAATTTTACACTGCGCTAAATATTTAGAAATAAGAAACCCTTCTTCTAGAAAATATTTTGCCCTAAAACAAGAATAACCTAAATTAAGTAAGAGGAAATTGATGGAATCTAGTATATTAAATTCACATCTATTTTTAGAGTTAAAATACTTGTACGTTAATTTAAAAGACTATTAAAAAAAATTCTTTTTTAACCTAGTTTAGACAAAACTTTGTCCACCACCAACAATGGTATAATTTCAGGTTATTTCCTGCTCCAATGCTCACGTCGTGGGACCCCCCTGGATTATGCCGGTTAGTTTTGTTAAGGATGTCGGTGGTCCTTGCTTTACACTAGTAATGATCCTGGGGAGGTTGAACCTGTTCGTGTTTATTTAAGGTTGAAACGTAACATACCATAAGGCGGTGGTTCAGTCGATTTAAGGCAATTTATTTCTGCTTGAGCGTGAGTTCGACTCTTGCAATCGAAATTTTCATACCCGGTTAATATAAATTACCTTAAATTTTAGGGTTAGATACTTTATTGGTACTTGAGTTTAAGCTTTTTTAAATTTAGTACCTCAGTTTTTATTTGTTTCATAGGTGGTATCTGAGTTAAGGGTCAAAACTCGTTTGGTACATTTGTTAAATTTTTCGTCCAAATATTAATGGTCTGCCATGTGTCAACCGCTGAGGTTGGCACGTGGCACTATATAAAAAAATAAAAATATTTAAAAATTAATTAAAAATAATAAAATAATAAAATTTTTTAAAAATAAAATAATTGAAAATGGAAAAAAAAAATGGCCACCATGGGATGGCTGATCCCTTTTTTTTTTTTTTTTTTTTTTTTTTTTTTTTTTCATTTTTTTAATTAATTTTTAAATATTTTTTATATATAGTGTCACGTGTCAACCTCAACGGTTGACACGTGGTGGGTCGTTAATATTTAGACGGAAAATTTAACAGAGGTACCAAACGAATTTTTATTCTTAACTTAAGTATTACCTATGAAACAAATGAAAACTCAGATATTAAATTTAAAAAAAGTCTAAAATTCAAATACCAATAAAATATTTAACCCTAAATTTTATAAATGTTTGGATAAGACTTAGTCATACTATAGCTCACCCAAACAGAGTTAAAACATAACATGGTGCTGGGAACTGCCTTTTTTTTTTTACCATTTACATGTGATTGGTGATTACTGATAAGGCACCTACCTTTGTAATTTGTATCATCATGCACATGGGCTCATACAAAAAGCCTTTATAAAGGGTCCTCCACAAAATTCTATTCTACTGACTAGTGTCTACTTTGAGACCATAAAGGCCTCTTTTAATTGTCTTTCTTTTTGTCTCTTCCACCAACCATCATCTTTCTTGTGTCATTTAAGCTTTATTGGTACCTTCTTCTGGATATTCCTTGGCAACTTTGGCAGCATCCAAAGCTCTTTCATTCCCAACTGCCGGGGTTTGGGCCAACTAGCACCAAGCCCACCAATTATCAAGAATGAATGATTAGAAGATTGCTAGAATTGGATTCCAATGGGTTTGTGTTTGGACTTTGGACTCGGAGAGCATCATCACTCACAACTTAAATCAGATTATTCAGCAATGCAAGAAAATAGGAAGAATTCACTCTCACGCCAAAATCAAATTTAGTTTCTTCTAAGTTTTCAAGCGACTTTAATTTAGTTTTTAAGTTTTCAATTTCGATAATTAGATCCTTAAGTTTTCGTATGATTTCAAATAGGTCAATTTACTGTCCAATTAATTAATGCCATGTCACCTCAGACCAGTCAATTAATACTAAGAGTGAAAATATCGGCAGATAATAACCACCCGTATCCGTTATCTAAAATTAATCATCATTCGTTATCTGTATATGGGGATGCGGTTAATCTCTTTATATAGAATATATATTATATATATTTAATTAAATTTATTAAAACGACTGCGTTTTGAATTTTGTAAGTTTAGGATATTTAGGTTATGTTAGGTTATTTTTACTATCATCTCAAAGTCATACCTCACTACATTTACATTTTTTTTCTTCTAAAAAATTTATTCGTTATTTTCATTTTGGTCTCCGTTGTAAGCCGGTGTGGTTAGCCACCCCAACCGAACCTCTAAGGGTGGTCACGCCACCCCAGTGTCATCAAGAGTAATTGCGGCCGCCCTTTAATGTGCTATCTAGTGGAAATGACCACCAAATCAATGCTCATTGTCGGTCACCATCCAGCCTCGCCAACTTATGACCAGTATCCGCCCAGCCCACTGCCAGCCAACACTCTCCCCAACCCACTGTACATCGACCACCACTTGGGCCAGCCTACTGCTGGCAACAATATTCGATGATCCTCCGCCGTCTTCAACTACTGTCTATTGCCATCCATAATAGCCTTCTGCTGACTCTGACCATTGTTCGCCTCAACCAACTGTCAGCCGCTTCCCCATCCAATTGCCGATAGCCATCACAACATTACCTTGGGTTGAGCAGTGGCTGGCAATGGACTGGGAGAATGGTTGCCAAAGACAGTGGCAGACGATGGTTGCAAACGATGGAGGACAACTGGATATGGTTGCCGGTGTTAGGCCAAGGCAGACGGTGGCTAGTGGAGGGCTAGGAATTCTTGGGAACAACTTCACTTATAATTTCTGATCTTTCATCACTTTTGAAATAAGGTATCCAAACTTTAAAAAGTGTTTATTTAGGGTATGCATTATTTAATTTCTTTCAATTTCAACCACGCGATAGAATTTTTCGTTAAATCCTGCCAAAATTTTCAAAATATCCCTAATTCTTTTTAGGAAAAAAAATTGCGAGAATTTAGGTGTTGGTTATAATTTAATAGAATTTGTGAAAATGCTCATTCATGAATATTTGATATTTTTTTATAATTTTTTTTTTAAAAAAAAAAACAAAACACATGAGTATTTTGTGAATTTTGATAGAATTTAACAGAAAATTCTAACGGATAGTTGAAATTAAAAAAAAAAAAAAAAATTAAAAGATGGATACTCTAAATTAACACATTTTAAAATTTGAGTACCTTATGTTAAAAGAGATGAAAAATAAAAAATTATAAGTGAAATTTTTTCAAATTCTTGAGAAGAATGGAGAGTAGATTTAAATGATTAACAAAATGTTGTAGGTACGAGATCTAATTAAAGTCAAATATGATAGTAAACCCATGACCCACTATGCTCAACTTTCCATTAATCCGCCAAAGTCCATGATAGTGAGCCCATAGCCCACAAGTCCCAAATCCAATTACTACTATTTTGGTAGTTTTCGAAATTTTTGAGTCTGGGATTTTATTTCCTTATAATTATTATATTTATATATATATATATATATATATATATATATATATATATATATATATATATATATATATATATATATATATTCATTTGTACGTGTATCATATATATTACAAATATTGGAATAATTTTCTAAAAAAAAAAAGAAATATTGTAATAAGAAAAATAGTTTTCAATTGGATCCATTTGTAAAAAAGTGGAATCAGTGAGAAATATAACGAATTTTAAACCACTACTAAAAAGAAAACAAATGGATCAAATAAATAATTACAGAGAGCCACACAAGTCTTTTTGTTTGGAAATAGGGGGAATAAGTCGAATTTTTCTCTTACCATAAGTTTCTTAGTTATTTATTTATATATAGGTTTGCGTTAAGTTAGAATGAGATCACATATAGACGAGTAATTATACATGTACATTAAATGTCTATAAAAAAAAAGTGAAGTGACTTTTAAAATCACTATTTGATCCATCACACATTCAATGATGATTTTAAAGCCACATCATCTTTTGATAGACACTTGATAACCACTTAATGTATATGTATAATTACTCCATATTGACAGTATGAATATTTCATGGAATAACTTCACAAAAGAGTATCGAACTATATGACGTTTTGAGAAAAGGGTACTGAATTATCAAATGTCTTTAACTAGGGTATCCAAGTTTCCAAATATCTCACTTAAGGGTACTACGTTAGGATTGCTTTTAAATCCTACCAAAATTTCCAATATATTCCACTTTTTTTTTTTAGGAAAAAAAAAAGCTAGGATTTAGATGTTAGTCCGAATTTAACGGAATTTGCAAAAATATCGATGTCTGAATCTTTGAAAATTTTTATAAATTTTTTTAATAAATAAACACAAGGGTATTTAAGGAATGTTGGTAGGATTTAACAGCAATAATTTATTTATTTATTTATTTATTTTTTTTTCGAAAACCCACAATTTAAGAAGCTAGATTGCGATTTTAAAAACCAAATTACGATTTTGTCAAACGCTTAACTGTGTTTTCAAAAATTACATTTTAAAATCACACATTTTAAAATTATTATTTTAAAATTGTTAATTCAAATGGACCCAAATCAAATAGAGAGGGCACAAATTACATAGAATGCTTCTGTCTGTTTGTTTGTTGGTACCGTTTATTTTATAAAGTTTCCTTGCTTTATTGATTTTCTTGCATATAAATAAAGAATTGTATTCTCGCAAGTGGCAACATGGTAGTATGAAAGTCTATATATGTACTCTTCCATGTTGCTTGCTTAAGAATGAGAGAACTAGGGAACAAAGCATATACTTCGAGAAAGCACTCGGGACTAGAAAATTATGTTTAATTAAAATACATAAGTATTGACTAACAATAATCATATACTTTCATATAATTTGAGACGGATGATAAAGAGGAGCTGCGAAAAGAAAAGAAAAGAAAAGAAAGAGTATATAAGAATAGAAGGCTTTCGGTGTAGAATTAAAATCTTGCAAAATTGCCTACCCATATTGTACGTTTGCAATTGAATAAGCAATTGTGAGAGAACTCGTTATGGAGCCTATTTGCATGAGCAGGTCTCGAGCTAGACAGGCAATTGTGATAGAGCTCTTGTGGGGCTCATATTTTCGAACAGGCAATCGGGCGGCTTGAGACCTACTTAGGCGACAAGCATGTAGGCTCCAAAACTTGTTTAATAGACTATTAGAAAAATTCTGTTTAACCTAGTTTAGACAAAACTCTGTCCACCATCAACAATGATATAATTTCAGGTTATTTCCTACTCCAATGCTCACGTCGCGGGACCCCCTGGATTATGCCGGTTAGTTTTGTTAAGGATGTCGGTGGTCCTTGCTTTACACTAGCAATGATCCTGGGGAGAACTTGTTTGTGTTTATTCAAGGTTAAAACGCAACATACCATAAGGTTAAGGTGGTGGTTCAGTCGCTTTAAGACAATTTTTACGTGAGCGTGAGTTCGACTCTCGCAATCAAAATTTTCATGTCTGATTAATGTAAATCACCTTAAGCTTTATTGATGTTCTGATAGTGCTGAGTCAAACTAGAGCTTAATCGGACATAGTTAAAACATATCATACGTTAGGATGGTGGTTCAGTGGCTTTAAGACAATCTTTGCATGGGAATGAGTTTGACTCCTGCAATCGAAATTTTCATACGCGGTTAATATAAATCACATTAAATTTTATTAATGTTATGATGAGACTGAGTCATACTATATCTCAACCGACACAGTTAAAACATAACATGGTGCTGGGGCTGCCCCATTTTTTTTTTTTTTTTTTTTTTTGTTTTACCATTTTCATGTGATTGGTGATAAGGCACCTACCTTTGTAATTTGTATCAGCATGTACATGGGCTCACACAAAAAGCCTTTTTTTAAATGGTCCTCCACAAAATTCTATTCTACTGACTAGTGTCTACTTTGAGACCAAAAAGGCCTCTTTTAATTGTCTTTCTTTTTGTCTCTTCCCCCAACCATCATCTTTCTTGTGTAATTTAAGCTTTATTGGTACCTTCTTCCGGATATTCCATGGCAACTTTGGCAGCATCCAAAGCTCTTTCATTCCCAACTGCCGGGGTTTAGGAAGTTTGGGCCAACTAGCACCAAGCCCACCAATTATCAAAAATGAATGATTAGAAGATTGCTAGAATTGGAGGCCAATGGGTTTGTTTGTGTTTGGACTCGGAGAGCATCACTCACAACTTAAATCAGATTATTCAGCAATGCAAGAAAATAGGAAGAATTCACCCTCACGCCAAAATCAAATTTAGTTTTTTTGTTTTTCTAAGTTTTCAACCGATTTTAATTTAGTTTTTAAGTTTTCAATTTCGATAATTAGATCCTTAGGTTTTCGTATGATTTCAAATAGGTCATTTCGTTAACTTATTGTCCAATTAATTAATGCCATGTCACCTCAGATCAGTCAATTAATACTATGGTTGAAAATACGAGCGGATAATAACACTCCGCAGCCGCATTCCCTTTATATATATATATATATATATATATATATATATATATAAAATTAAATTTACTAAAACGACGTCGGTTTGAATTTGATAATTTTAGGATTTTTAGGTTATGTTAGGTTTTTTTCATTATCATCTCAAAGTCATACCTCACTACATTACTTTTTTTTTTTGATAATTCAAATTTCAATTACTCTATGAGACAATGACCCTCTATGGCTGATAATCGTGAATTGTGTAATATGTAAAATAATTTACTTAAGCTTACATATAGTAATAACCGCATTATTTAATTTTTCATATAGATTTAGATAATAATCCAAAACGCTCATTACCTTATATGCGGATGGCGGATAATAACCGCATTAACTATGCGGATGCGGATAGTAAACTCATGATGCAGATGCAGATACCTTAAAAGTGATAACCGCATTATGCAGATATTGCTAATAATCGCTTCCATATTTTCAGCCCTAATTAATATCACATGGCTTTCGTTTGACACGTCATGTGGCATAATTACTTTAAATTAAAAATATACTCTAAATAGCCCCCAATCTCTACATGCCTTCCCAAGCTCACCGGGGTTCAAGTAATGGAAATCTATGATAGGAATAGGCTCAGATTCTTCGACCGGCCGATAGGTGAATCTTTGAGTTTGGATGTTCTGTCGGCAAAAAATAGGAGGATAGGTCTCCAAGTCCATTGATATTTCAGATTCAGACATGTTTGTAAAGAGTAAATATATATGTAGATTGATTAGGCATTACATAATACATATAAAAAGAAGTTGCGAAGAGAAGATGACCACTTTAGACTATATTATGACACACGTCCTCCTGATCCCTCTCGCACCGTCTTGGGTTAGATGGATCGATCACAAGTCTCTGTCAAGTGTTAAAACGTACGAGTCCTTGTAAAATTGCTTTCTGATTCGCTTAAGTGTGGTGAGTGTCTTGCCAATGTATAGAATACTTATCTTTACTTGAAGAATATTAATAACTACATATAATTTTCAAATTGAAAAAAATGGGAATAGTGGTGAAGTTTGAAAATGGAAAAGACTTTTATACTTATCGGTTAGTCAAGTTTTTGCTTTGATGGGTTTATTGTTCAAGAGTTAATCAATTAAACTTTATAACAAAGCTAAATTTGATCTTTTTTTCTTTTTCATAAAATAATACGGAATAGACCATGTGAGAGCGACACCATGCACTATAGGATAGATAATACCTCCTTTTTTTTTTTTTTTTTTTTTTTTTTTAAAAAAAAAAAAAAAATTATATAATAATAATAATAATAATTCAAAAGGAAGCTGTAAAACATTTTTGCGGAAAATAAGGTGCAGCAACGACGTCGTTGACTGAAAATAGACAGCCAGACAGCCAGGACAGGTACCATGCCCTACGCCGAGGACTGTTTCTTTCGTGTTGATTGAATATTAATTAATTCTGGGTTTTTTCATTTTCTTAATAATGGAAAATGGACAGGCACCGACATTTAATTTGGAATATGCTACTCCTATCTTGCAATTATTTTCCGCTGTGTGTGGACGTAGATTTATGTTAAATAAAGTATTTTTAATTATATGCATGTAATCCATCAAGACTTGGTCTTATTTGCATTAATTATATCTACAAAAAAAATGATAGCGATAGATAAAAAAAAATAAAAAATAAAAAATTGTTTGATGTGATATTATATACATGGTGTCATGTTTTCCTAAATTAATTAAACTCTTACAAATTTATATTCTTCTTAATCAATCTAGACATCACACTGTTTAAAGTCATTATCTATACATTGAATCCATATAAAAGACATACCGATCTTACAAAACAAAATGAGAATTTTTATATTTTATTGTCATTTTATGGTCAGGATTTAATGTCATTGTATTTAATGGTATAGGACTGTAGGTAATGCTATGTTTCAAAAATTCAAATGATGTGATATCATTTACATCATTAAATCGCGCTCATTTTAGATGCGCGCATAATGATGAGCTTTTATGAAATGAATAATAAAAGTTGTAAAAGTAACACTTTGGCCGCCGGACGAGGATTTTCTCCGTTTCACATAAAATAAAAAGAGATTCATTTCATGATTTAGATTAGATTTGTTAGACTAATGGCATATATACTTTCACGTTTTTTAAAATTTTGAAATGACGTTACACCAAAGGTCGTTGACTTGAAAAATTATTTGTTTATACACAAAGAGGTCAAATTAATTTTTGTTAAAGCAAAAGCGAAACTTAATTATAATAAACATATTTATTTTAATGTCTCTTCAGCGACGCTCTTTTAACCTTTTTGTTTTGTCTCTACCACATTTTTCACTTATACAAGTAAAGTGGAATTAGAAAAACTCGACTATAGAATTGGACTCTTAATTTCTAACAAAATTAATTCTAAAGAATAATAAGAAAAAGATGATGAAACTTCACTAAACCGCCCTCAACTTACATCACTTTTGCAATCTCTTCCCCCAAGTTAAAAAAAATTTAATTTAGTGTTTCCAACTTTCAATTTTTTACTATCTTACCTCTCCGTTAAGATTTTCTAACAAAGGACGTGAAAATTAGCAAAAATAGCTTCATTTTTTTTTTTTAAAAAAAAAAGGGAATGATATGCTAATTTTGTAATTTTATGAAGTTACACGGGTATAAGAGTCATTTTACTCTTTGACCGTTTGATTTAACCTCAAATCTTAACGTGAGGGGTGAGATTGCAAATTTTTTGAAGTTGAATACATTAAATTGAGAGTTTTTGAACTTTGGGAAAAAATATTGAAAAAAGTGATGGAAGTTGAGGTGAGTTAAGTGAAACTTCCCTTAAAAAGATTAAAAAAAAAAAATCCCAATAATCTACACACACATATATTATAAGTTATAACTCTTTAGCTTATCCCCATTATAAGCAAATTAATCCAAGATAAACGGTACAAACATTAATACCACCACAACCTACTATTTGCGGATCTGGATATATCCCTAACAATTTATTATCCGAATTGTTAGCAATTCGAATAATAAATATGAGAGAATCTCTATGGGACCCATCTGTTTGGGCATATGGGCCTCATAAACGTTCTATCATGTTTACTGCTTGAATTACTAGGAAATCCGGTCAACAGAATTTTTAAGAATATTTGTCCACTAATGACACCAAACAATAAAATAAATAAATAAAAAAAAAAAGAGAAAAAGGAAAACTCAAAGTTAAGACAAAGCAGATTGGAGCCCCATTAAGGTGAAGAGGCCTGGGTATGCTTAAACTTTTCTAGCCCAACCTTAAACCCAAGTGTCTTGACGTCTTGTTGTACTTGTGCTCGGAAATCGCTATAAGTAAACGGCCTGTACTTGGAGCTCTGAATCACACTGCCTTCATCTGGGAACACAAAGTAGCCGATAGAGATCCGCTCGTAATGTTTGTTTAACCTGACTCTGTGTTTCACACTCTTGTACTTGTCGTTGCTTATTGCCTAAAATACTCAAAAGAAACCAAATAAATAAATAAAAATTAATTAATTGAACAACTAGTATTTTAACTTGTTTTATATATATTTATATACACACACACGTAAATGCATGCTAATTATCTTAATTTAACTGGACCTGCATCATATCTCCGAGGTTGACAATTAATGTGCCGGGAATTGGTTTAACTTGGAGCCATTCATTGTCTTTGAGGACTTCAAGTCCACCGACCTCGTATTGGTTCAAGATGGACATAACCGAGCTGTCTGTGTGTACTTCTATGCCCCATGGAGAGTTTGCCATAGAGCGTAATGGATAGCGGTAAACACGTACAAATCCTGTAGACTCCACCAGATGGGACTTGGATTCTTCTGGATCCAGAATGAGCTCCACCGCCATAGCTTTAAATAGGGTTGTGGCAAGTCGACCTAGGTGCTCTCCATATTCTTCTAGTACCAGTCTTGTGATGAAGATTGAAGTATACAAAATAAAAAAAGTAGAAGTAATTTTGCTTTATCTCTCAGCCTTCTGTTTGACTATTTTTCATGATATCTTTCAATGAGTATCATTAGTTTTTCCACCCGTACTACTATATATTGCACCAAATTAATCAAATTATACTTATGATCTGATAAAGTTTAAAAGGATTATATCTAATGACATTTTATGTAATCTTTCTAAGAACTTCACAAAAATCTAGATAGTCAAATGAGTATTTGTGACGTCCTACACTGCATATTCACACTCTTCTTAACATAGCACGTTTTAAAATCTTAATGACAATGAATCTATCAGAACTCTACAATTAAGCGTGTTTATTTGAGAGCAGTAGCAGAATGGATAAACTCCTAAAAAGTATAACCCGGTTGAGAAAAAATGAACAATATTTTAGATCATTATAATATGACTATTCGATCCATATATGGGAATTTTTGCCAAGTTCAATTTGTGCAAGTACTCAACAATAGCTCCCCACAATCCACCAAGAAAAAGGAGATAAGGAAGAGGAAAGAAAAGTGTAGGTACCTGAAAGAAGCAAGAATAGGATCTTCGGTTTGAAATTGTGAGAGTTGATTGAGAGGAAAATGGACGCCTTCAACCCAGTGGATATTTTGGAGACCTGTCATTAAAGCTGTGCCAGAAGTGGTAATAGCAGTGGTGCCCCAAAGGTATGACAAAGGGGTGGTGAATATTTTCTGTTTAGATTCAAAAGAAAGAGAAAAAAGCCTTTTGGCATGCTCATGAAGTTGGCTCAAAAGGGTTGAAGGAACACCATGGTTGACCAAACGAAATAGCCCCCAATCTCTACATGCCTTCCCAAGCTCGCCAGGGTTCAAGCAATGGAGATCTATGATAGGAATTGGCTCCGATTCTTCAACTGGCTGGTCGTTGAATCTTTGAGTTTGGATGTTCAGCTGGCGAAAAATAGGAGGGTAGGACTCCAAGTCTATTGATATTTTAGATTCAGACATGTTTGCAAAGAGTAAATATATATGCTGATTGATGCTACAAAAGACATTACATAATACATATAAAAAGAAGTTGTGAAGAGAAGAGGACCACTTTAGGCAATATTATGACACATGTCCTCTTTGGTCCCTCCTGTACCGTCTTACATAAATTAGGGTAGGTGTCCTGTCAAGGTATTGAATACTATATTTATGTAAAGAATATTAATGGCTACATATAATTTCATAATTGAAAATGAGTATAGTTAGGTGAAGCTTGAAAATAGAAAAGACTTTTTTTATACCTATCGGTTAGTCAAGTTTTTGCTTTGATGGGTTTATTGTTCAAGAGGTAATCAATTAAATTTCATAACAAAACTAAATTTGATTTTTTTTTTTTTTTTCATAAAATAATTCGGAATAGACCATGTGAGAGCGACACCATGCACTATAGGATAATATCTTTTTTTTTGTTAAATTATATATATATATATATATATAATACATTTGAATTCAAAAGGACGCTGTAAAACATTTTCGCGGAAAATAAGGGGCAGGCGGGCAGCAACCCGGCCCGTTGTTGAGCGAAAACAGACAGGTACCATCAACCATGAAATACGCCCCTGTAAAACATTTTCGCGGAAAATAAGGGGCAGGCGGGCAGCAACCCCGGCCCGTTGTTGAGCGAAAACAGACAGGTACCATCAACCATGAAATACGCGCCGAGGACTGTTTGTTTCGTACGCGTGTTGATTGAATATTTTAATTAATTAATTCTGGGTTTTATTTCATTTTCTGAATAATCGAAAATTGACAGGCAGGCACCGACGTTTGGAATATGCTACTCCAATCTTCCAATTATTTCCCGCTGCGTGTGGACGTAGATTTATGTTAAATAAGTATTTTTAATTATATGCAGCTGTACGTAATCTATCAAGACTTGGGGTCTTCTTTGCATTAATAATTATGTCTACCAAATCCATATCACATTAAAAAAATGATAGCGATAGATAAAAATAATTTGTTTGATGTGATCATATTATATATATATACATGGAGTCACATTTTCTTAAATTAAACTCTACACATCACACTGTTTAAATATGTTTGCAAGTCATTATCTATATACATTGAATCAATCCATATAAAAGACACACAGATCTTACAAAACAAAATGAGATTTTTTATATTTTGTCGCTTCCAACATTTTTTTTTTTTTTTTTTTATATATATTTTGTCGCCATTTTATGATTATGATTTAATATATATCATTGTATTTAACGGTATAGATGATGTTATGTGATAAATATGTTGGTGCACTAATAAAAAAAATATAAATGATGTGATATCGTTTACACCATTAAATCGCGTTCATTTTAGGTGCATGTTTACCAAAACATATCAATAATAAATAACTACTTGCAATAGAACGAATTCTTGTAGGATAAGGCTATAGAGATGGTGTCGAACCTCAAGGACTGTAGGGGTGTTGTTATCAAGTTTATTAAGATTAAAAATAATTAAAGAAAAGATTGTTGAATTTGTGATTAACTAAAGTGCATAAAATAAATGTAAAAGAGAATTGAAATATAAGAGAGAGAAAGAGTTGAGTATTAACTTCACCGCTATCCGCACATCAACGGTTACTACAAAAAAAGAGAGGAGATTTTTGGACCATTTTAAACCGTCCAAAAATCGAAAAAAAAATCGTCTAGAAAAAGGTACAGACGGTTTTTTCTGGATGGTTTAAAACCGTCCATGACAATGGGTCGATATTTTGATTGGCGGACGGTCTGGCCTGAACCGTCCATAAGATGTTATGGACGGCCCAAACCGTCCGCAATTTTGTATGTGGAATACCCAAATAATTTTGGACGGTT
This sequence comes from Alnus glutinosa, assembly GCF_958979055.1. Classification (NCBI taxonomy): domain Eukaryota; kingdom Viridiplantae; phylum Streptophyta; class Magnoliopsida; order Fagales; family Betulaceae; genus Alnus; species Alnus glutinosa. The sequence goes on along the minus strand of NC_084891.1, from coordinate 4,403,808 downwards.
TGGGCCCAAACTGTCCAGAATAATGTATATATATATATATATATATATATATATATATATATATATATATATATATATATATATATAAAATTAAAATAAAATAAAAATCCCTAATACAAAATTCCAAATCCATTTCCAAAATCCCAAATTCAAATCCAAATTCAAATCCAAATTCAAATTCAAATCCAAATCCAAATCTATTTCCAAATTCAAACTCTTTCACAACAACATTCTATTAGCTTACATATTTCAAAAATTCATGCATACCTATTACAGAATTCAAATATAAATACATAATTAAAATCCAAAAAAATTAAAACCTATATTCCATGCACCATTATAATCATCAATGCATGCAAGCTCAGAGGAGAATCTGCTTTACGACCTTGTGTGCATTGCTTGCTTCAACCATCTTGTTTATTTATGCCTCTAGTGTTTGTTGCAATAAGTATATAAATCCCAAATTGTTAGGTAAGAATCATCTTGATGAGGCTATGATTAACATATTTAACTAGAGAAATTTATTCTATGCATATTATAAATAAACAAGAAGTTACCATATTAAAGAATAAGTATAATCCATCTTTGGTTGGCACGAACCGTCCACCTAACTACAAAGATGCGGTACGACCAGTCTTTCTTAAGTATGGATTAGCCACGTCTTTAATAGGATACATATAATCAATGGAGAAGTATAACCCATATTCGGTTGGTACAAATTGTCTACCTAAATTACACTAAACTAGGGTGTAGAACGATTCGTCTTTCCTAGGTATGACCTATCTAATCCTCTTGATCATATGTTAATTAAACCCGTTGTATAATCATCATACTCATAATTACAGAAAATAAGACTGATTTGAGTTCAATAAAGGTAAAAACCTTTCTAAGACAAAAGAAAAATTCTACCAATATTGATTATGAATTGAAGAACAATTGCATTAAGAGATGAAGAACAATATCAAATTGTAGCAATTCTCATAATTATGCAACCAACATGTATAAACTAAAATTCTCTAAATTAAAATACAATCAAACCATTATGCTTGGATAGGATTACATCAATACCCTACAAAGGTTTTTAGCCGCTCATGACGCTGCTGCAATGGCTTCATACTATGATTACTTCTCTTTAACTCTTCAAGCCTTCAAAAAGTTTTTTTTTTTTTTTTTTTTTTTTTTTTTTTTTTTTTTTTTTTAAATTTGCTCTAGGTAGCAGTGTGTCTTTCTTCAATGTTTAGAGGCATATTTATAGAGATTAAGAGAGACCTAAAAGCCCTAGAAATAATAATAATAAAAAAATTCAGAATTTAGTCTCATAGTCCAAGAAGGAGATTGAAAATTCAATCAAAGTAGGAAAAATATTCCAAATTCGTCCGGATTTGCGGTCTTTTATTGCGGGGAGATTTTGGCATAGTAAATGTCAGAAATAGTTTTTCACTAATTCGGGAAAAACTAATTGTGGAAAAAACGAATTAGGGAAAAACTATTTCTGACATATTTGTTGTATTTTTTATTAGCTTTCCAACGCCACAAATTTAATTGCAATCCGAGATCTGAGCAGTAAGTTATAATCAAAACATTGATAAATGTGCAGAATCTAAATTTGAATCCAATCTGATTTTGACTCTTATTGGAGAAATTTCGATTTAATCATTCCCTTGATTTGATTAAACTTAACCATAGGCCTTCTCAAAGTATACTTTAAGCCCAAAATCAATGGAATTAATTGCTTCTTTATTTAAAACCTGAAAACAATAAAACAACACAAAATCAAACAAATAAAATGCTAAGGAATTAACAAATGCAAGTTAAAGGGCTTGAATGTGCAACATTTAACGCTTATCACACCCTCAAACTTACATATTGCTAGTCCCTTAGCAATACAAAACAAGAATTAAAACTGAAAAACAATAAAAATTCTTCTTTCGTGGGATGTATGATTGTATTTAACGTATGCAATAAGCCTTTTAAACCCCTAGGATTCCCTAGTAGACGAGTGAAGTCTCATGAGGGTTTGCCAGAATTGATACCTACAAATATTATGCAAGATCATGTTATTTATAAGATTGAAGTCACAAAAACAATGATTCTCATTTTTTAGCAATCTTAACAAAATAAACTTTATCTTCACAATTTCAAAGAATTAAGAATTAAGCTTCTAACATGGCATTACGAGATATCACAAGATTCAATTAGTGTAAAGTGAACTTAACACATAGTCATGAGGTTTCAAAAACTAATCTCAATCATGAATGGTTCAATACTTAAAATTCATTGGATTCCTCATTAGATAAAACAACAAAGGCATATTTGCTTTTTTTTTTTTTTTTTTTTTATTATACATGCAGGTTGTGCAATGCTTGGCTTCTTTAAGCTTTCTAATTAACCCATGTAATGAGTGTTAGGTCAATGACTCTCAAACCAAATGGTTTTAGGGCACTAGGTGTAAAACACCCTAAAGACTTACTAACTCGAGTAAAAAAGGCTACAAAACTAAACTTAGCCATTTTATCAATCAAAGAAAATTTTTACTTTTTGACGCGAATACTCAATACTTAATGAGGCAAGAGGTCCGGTTACTCAGCGAAAAGCTCAAAGTGATCAATATTATTCTCTCTTTCTTTTATTTTATTTTATTTTATTTTATTTTTTATGCCAAGGTTATTCCTCCAATAAGTTACCCAGCTGCATCTAAGATATTGATAACAGACATAATTGATTTCAAATTTCATACCCCATAGACTACGTGCTTGTAAGAATCAAATTGAAACAAGTAATATCTAATGTTGCCAAAGAAATAACAAAACTTCTTAATTCCCTAGTCAAGTGATCATGTGTTCATCATGTTAAGTTTACCAATGAAATACAAATCAGAATTAAAGTTCAACCAAATTCTTAGAAATAATATAATTAGGCAGTCACAATATCTATAACAGGACAACAAAATGTTTTTCCCACCCCCAAACTTAAACGATACTTTGTCCCTAATGTATAGATAGAGATACAATACCGGGTGGAAGGGGAAAAAAAATGGGGTTGGTTGTACTCCCCCAAACTTCAACGCAAGAATGCCTATCCTGAAAAACAAAGCACTACTCCAGCCGTATAATAAGCATCAAGAAAATCAACAAGAGAAGTATTAATAAAGTGGGTTGCCTCCCATTAACGCTGAGTTTAACGCCTTCAGCCAGACAAACCAGATCCGCAAAGAAATCAAAAATAAAAACGAGGAAGGGTAAGAAAGACTCTTCTAGTCCAAGTAAATGGGATCCGTCAAGTGGATGGAAATAACATCTCCATTTTGTGCAATGCCCTTTATGTAGGGCTTCAATCTTTGGCCATTGACTTTGAACAAAGTGCCATCCTTTGGGTCCCGTAATTCAACGGCGCCATGTGGAGACACCGACATGACTATGAAAGGGCCATCCCATTTGGAGCGAAGCTTCCTAGGAAAGAGCTGGAGTTTGGAGTTGAAACGCCTTACCTTTTGTTCTGGCAAAAAGGCCTTGGGCAGAATATGTTGGTCATGAAATGCCTTTGTTTTTTCCTTGTAAATGTGGGTATTGTCATATGCATCATTGCGCAGTTCCTCCAATTCTGTCAACTGAAGTTTCTAGTGAGAGCCAACTTCTTTCATATCAAAATTGAACTGCTTTGTGCTCTAGTTCCACAGGAAGGTGGCATGCCTTGCCATAAACAATCTGGGAGACATACCGATTGGTGTCTTGTAACCTGTGTGATTGGCCCATAGTGCATCATGGAGGCGCAAGGACCAATCCTTGCGGTCTGGCCTAACTGTCTTCTCTATAATGTGCTTGATCTCCCCGTTGGAAACTTCCACTTGGCCAGTAGTTTGAGGATGGTAGGGAGTAGCTACTTTGTGTGTGACAAAATATTTAAGGAGCAAGGTCTTGAGAAATCGGTTGCAAAAGTGCTTACCTCGGTCACTAATGATGGCCCATGGGGTACCGAATCGGTTGAAAATGTTGGCCTGGATGAATTTGACCACAACCTTGTGATCATTAGTCTTGGTGGCCACAGCCTCGACCCATTTAGAGGCATAATCCACCCCTACAAAAATATACTCAAACCTAAAAGATGGCGGGAAGGGTCGTCCCATGAAGTCGATACCCCAGACGTCAAAGATTTCAACAATTTGGATGGAGTTTAGTGGTATCATGTCCCTCCGAGACACAGCTCCAAGGCTTTGGCACCTCTCACAAGCCCGACAAAACCCATAAGCCGAGAGTCCCAATTCATTTATGTATCTAGACAACTTTACCCGAGAGCGGCACCTTGCACACATGTGTCAGAACGGGCTTGTATTGAAGTTGATGGGCGACGATTTCTAGCTCATTTCTCTCGTTTTTTTATCTCTTCCATGTGATTTATCTCTCTTTTTCTTAGGGTTTTGAGACAAAACCCTAGATCTTGGTATTTTGAAGCTTCCAAACTCAAATTCGACTCGGGAAACGTTATCCTCGTTGTAAGATCTACGTTTTCACCGATTGGTTTAAGATAAATTTGAAAATTCTAGTTCCCCTAGATTTTGTGTAGGTTTTTAAGAGTTTGAGTTTGATCTCTCAATTTTCTTTAAGTTTTGTGTAGGTTGGAGTGTTCCAAATGAATTTCGAGCATTGGGTTGCATTTTGGTGAGAAATCATGGTAAGGCCCAAAATCCTAGTTTTTGTCCAAGTGTTGTAAATTGATAAATTTTGTATCAAACCCTAAGATAATCTTATGATTAGTGTTATTAGTTAATGAGATGTCAAATGGAGCCCTAGTAATTTATTTGTTTCCCATGGGTCTTAGTTCTTGAGCAATTCAAGAGCAAAATGAAAATTTAGAGTTAGAAAATATTATGTGCTAGTATTAATATGTCATCACAATATATTGTACAATGATACATTGCTTAGCTTACAATGACGATTTCTACATAGCCAAGTGTCAAGCAGCCTATGTGAGTATTCTACACACTGAGAAAAGATATTAAACTTTTTTGATGATTTTATTGTCACAAAATGATATAGTATTCTAAATTCGAGCCAATAATATTTTAGAATGATATATGCTTGGGAATGATTTCAATAACTTTAATTATGTTGAGAACTGATTTGAAGATGATTTATGGGTTCTGAGATATGTTTATAAAGTGGTGGATTGAGTTATGTTGTTTTTATGAGCTTTACGAGAAGTTAAGATTTCATGGTATGTTTGAAAAGAGTATGAGAAGTATATGTTGTTAAATGTGCATAAGTGTATGAAAGCATGAAGCATGAGCATGGTTATGTATAAAGAGATTAAGAAGCCGAACTTGCCTCTATGGTATAAAGTAAAGGGAGCTAAAGTTATCTCCATAATGAAAGTATAAGAGTCGAAGTTGCCTCCATAGTATAAAATAAAGGAGCTGAAGTTATCTGCACAACAAAAGTATAAGAGCCGAAGTTGCCTCCTAATATGATGACATGCATGGAATAAGTTTATGAGAAAGTTTTGATAATGATATATGTGGTATTTCAAGCTAGACGTGTATATATATATATATATATATATATATATTTCTATTCGACTAGATTGCTTATGATGATTTAAGCAATGTCATGTTTGAATGTGCTTGTACACTTGTATTCTTCGAAGTAGTGAAATATTTGGATGCTTGTATAACCAAAACCAGGTTATGATGTCATTGATTTTCATGTTTGGATGTGCATGAATACTTGTATTCTCCAAAGTAGTAGAATATTTGTATCCTTGTATAACCAGGCTTTGAGGTCACTGATTTTTATACTTAAATATGCATGTATGCTTGTGTTCCCTTAAGTGGTGGAATGTTTGTATATGAGTATAGCTGAGTCACATGACATATGTATAAATGTATGGTGTAGTAAGACTTCTCATGTCTACAAATGCCGATGTTTACCATATCAGGTATAAAACATTTTAAAAAGGAAAGGTTCTTACGATTAGTAGCTATTATAGTAAACGTATGGTAGAGAATAAAATAGTTGGCTCATTGTAATAACCCAATGAGTTTTATACTACTGAGTTGGTGAATTCATACTTTCACCTATTCGAACATGGCTACCACCACGATCGTGTAGATGCTGATGTTGTGGCTGCAAGTACCGTTGATGTCGACGAGAACCTAGTGGCGTTGTATTTTGGGGTACTACTATTGAAGCTTATCGCGACTGTTGTATGTGTCGGGCTTGAGGATAATCTGTATTTTGTATAGACTTTGGTATGTGGCTTGTGTTACATATGATACCTATTTTGTATAGCCATTCTTGTTTTGTAATTAATATTTGATTAAGCCTTAAACAAATAGACAAATGTATGGCTCTGATGTTGTAATTACACTTTTTAGTTAATGAATTTAGTTCTGCTGCTACAAGTTTATCTTTGATGTATTATGCATATGTTATGAGCTTTAATAGGTTAATGTTGGCTTATGACTAATCGTCATGCCACTCTAGTGATTCCATTTTATATATAGAAAAAAATGGGTCATCACATCTTGCGTCAACGAAAGGTTGTTGACTTGAAAAATTAGAGGTCAAGTAAGTTTTTGTTAAAACAAAAGCGAAACTTATAATAAACATATTATTTTAAAGTCTCTTTAGTAATGTGATTTGTATCATGTTATAAAAACATTTTTTTGACCTTTTTGTTTTGTCTCTACATTTTTCACTAATGCAAGTGAAGTAGAATTACAAAAACTCAGAATATAGACTTTGACTCTTAATTTGTCGCAAAATTAGTTCCAAAGAATAATAATAAAAAGATGGAGAAACTTCACTCAACTTCCATCACTTTTGCAATCTTCTTTCCAAAGTTCAAATACTCTGAATTTAGTGTTTCCAACTTTCAAATTTTTGCAATCTCACCCCTTCATTAGGATTTTTAACAAAGGACTTGAAAATTTACTGAAAGACCCTCAATTTTTTTATTTTTTATTTTTAGGGGAATTGTCTGCTAATTTTGTAATTTTATAAAATGTACAGGGTTATAGGGGTCATTTTACCCATTGACTGTTTGATTTAACCCCAAATCTTAATGTGATGGGTGAGATTGAGAATTTTTTGAAAATCGATACACTGAATTGAGAGTTTTTGGTTTTTTTTTTTTTTAAGTGGGGAGGGTGGGGGAGAGAGAGAGAGAGATTGCAAAAGTGATGGAAGTTGAAGTGGGTTAAGTGAAATTTTTCCCAAAAAAATTAAAAAAAAAATCACAATAATCTACACACCTCCATTATAAGTTATAACTCTTTAGCTTATTCCATTATAAGCAAATTAATCCAAGATATACTACACAAAAACTAATATCACCACAACCTACTAGTTGTGGATCTAGATATATTCCTAACAATTTATTGTTCGAATTATTAGCAATTCAAGCAATAAATGTGTGACAATTTCTATGGAACCTACCTGCTTAGGCATGTGATGCTTATAAAGGTTCTCTCATATTTATTGCCTGAATTACTAGCAATCCAGTCAACAGAATTGTTAGGAATATCTTTCCACTAATGACACCAAACAAAAAAAAAAATGAGGAAAAGGGTAACCCAAAAACAAGTCAAAGTAGACTTGAGGCCCATTATGGTGAAGAGGCATGGGAAAGCTTAAACTTGTCAAGCCCAACCTTAAACCAAAGTGTCTTGATGTCTTGCCGTACTTGTGCTAGAAATCACCATAAGTAAACGACCTGTACTTCGAGCACCAAATCACACCGTCTTCATTTGGGAACACAAAGTAGTTGACAGAGATCCGCTCTGTATGTTTGTTTAACCTGACTATTACTTGGAGCCATTCGTTGTCTTTGAGGACTTCAAGTCCACCCAACTTGTACTGGTTCAGGCTAGACATCACTGAGCTGCCTATATGTATGTCTATGTCCCATGCAGAGTTAGCCATAGAGCGTAATGGATAGCAGTAAACATGTACAAATCCTGTAGATTTCGCCAGATGGGACTTGGATTCTTCTGGATTCAGAATGAGCTCCATCACAATAACTTTAAATAGGGTTGTAGCAAGTCTGCCTAGGTGCTCTCCATATTCTTCTAGCACGAGTCTTTTGATAAAGATTGAATCATACAAAATATAAAATCATAAGTAATTTTGTTTTATCTCTCAACTTTTTGTTTTTTCATGATATCTCTCAATGAATACGATAAGTTTTTCCACTCGTACTACTATATATTGCATCAAATTAATCAAATTATACTTATGATCTTATAATGTTTAAAAGGATTATATCGAATGACATTTTATGTAATCTTTCTACAAACTTCATAAAAATCTAGATAGTCCAATGAGTATTTGTGATGTCCTACACTGCATATTCGCACCCTTCTTGACATAATACGTTTTAAAGTCGTGATGACAACAAACTTATCATAACTCCACAAGTAAGCATGTTTATGCGAGAATAGTACCAGAATGGATAAACTCCTAAAAAGTTGGTGGAGCAAAAAAGGAAAAATATTATGGATCGTTACAATGTGACTGTTCGATCCATATATGAGATTTTTTTCCCACTTCAATTTGTGCAAGTACTCAACAATAGCTCCCCACAATCCACCAATAAAAAGGAGACAAGGGAAAGGAAAGAAAAGTGTAGGTACTAGAGAGAAGCAAGAATAAGATCTTTAGATTGCAACTGCGAGAGTTGACAGAGAGGAAAATTGAAGCCATCAACCCAGTGAATATTTTGGGGACCTGTCATTAAGGCTGCACCAGAAGTGGTAATAGTGGTAGTGCCCCAAAGGTATGACAAAGGGTTGGTGAATATTGCTTGTTTGGATTCAAAGGAAAGAGAAAAAAACCTTTTGGCATGCTCAAGAAGTTGGCTCAGAAGGGCTGAAGGAATGTCATGGTTGACCAAACGAAAGAGTCCACAATCTCTACATGCCTTCCCAAGATCGTCGAGGTTCAAGGAATTGAGATCTATGCCAGGAATAGGCTTCGATTCATCGACTAGTCGGTTGGCTACTCTTTGAGTCTGGCTATTCAGCCGGTGAAAGATAGGAGAGTAGGTCTCCAAGTCCATTTATATTTCCGATTCAGACATGTTTGCAAAGAGTATATATGTTGATTGATGCTACAAAAGGCATTACATAATACATATAAAAAGAAGTTGTGAAGAGAAGAGGACCACTTTAGGCTATATTATGACACATGTCCTGTTGGTCCCTCCCGCACCTTCTTGGGTCAAATGGATCGAGAGCACAGCTCTCTTCCTAGTGCCAAAACGTACGAGTCCTTGAATAGTTCCTAAAGATGCTTCCTGATTCGCTTCAATAAGGTGAGTGTCCTGCCAATGTATTGAATACTGACCTTTATGTGAAGAATATTAATAACTACATATAATTTCATAATTGAAAATGTGGATAATTAGGTGAAGTTTGAAAATGGAAAAGGATTTTATACTTTTTGGTTAGTCAAGAAGTTTTTGCGTTGACGGGTTTATTGTTCAAGAGGTAATCAATTAAATGCACGCAAATTCAATCTAATATCTAATTTAATTACTAAATTTATTATTTGACTTAATTAGATAGATACTTATTGTAACACCCTGTATTTTAAGATATGGAATAAAATATCTTAAAATATGATTTAAGGCCTAATAGTAGGAATAACATACATATGAATATTTATGGAATAAATATTCATCAATTTAGGTATAAATATTTAAGAAATTAAATATTTACTAGAAATATAATAGGTATAATTTATTAAGAGATTTAAATAAAAGAAAATTCGGATGAACAGTGTGTCGATCGATCCATCAAAACTGTCAATCGATTTACTTACTATTCATGTTGATCGATCGACACAGAATAAAGGGAAAACTCGTGTGACCAGTGTGTTGATCAATCGACACAAAAAGTCGATCGATCGACATTATTCAACAGTTGGCAGTAACATCGCCAGAACACCTGTATTTAGATTTTTTTTACAAAATCTATCCGAATCTTCGTCCTAGCCGTTAGATACGATCATTTTGGAGCGATCTTGGCCGTCCGTTTCAGTATAAATAGAACCCGTCTCTTATGTTAGTTCACACATCTCTCTCTCAGAAATTCTCTCAAGAAACTCCCTTGGTTTCTTCTCTCTCTCTTTCTCTCTTTGTTTTCCAGTTTTTACAGACGATTCTTCTTCATCTTTTGTGTGTTTCTCTGGGCAGTAAGCTGATACTATTCTTGGAGGGATTATAGCAGAAAAGAAGCAAAATCTCTCATCATTTCCATGTTCTCTCTTTAGTTTGGTGCAGTAAAACAAAAGAGGAAGAAACCTCTTCTCTCTTTCTGTTTCTTGTGGCCCAGCAGCTCTCAACTGGTAAGTCTCTCCTTCTCTCCTTCTCTAGTTCTCTTTCTCTCCCTCTTTCGGTCTCTCTCTCACTCTCTCGGGTAACCTGCAAGAAAGGAAGAAGGAAAAAAAAGAAAGAAAGTAAAAGAAGATACTGAGAAGAGGAAGGAAAAGAAAGAAACAGGAAGAAAAATAAGAAAAGATAAGGAAGAATAAGAAAAAGAAAAGGAAAAGAAGATACTGAGAAGATGAAGGAAAAGAAAGAAACAGGAAGAAAAATAAGAAAAAGATAAGGAAGAATAAGAAAAAGAAAAAGGAAAAGAAAGAAAAGAAAAAGAAAAAGGATATTTGGTTTTTAAATAAAGTCTTGTTTTAAATATTTTGATTTTATGAGTTATTTGTTAAGTAATCTAAAGTTTTTAAGTTGTGTTTTAAACAGGGTTTTCAAAGTAGAGTGATTAAATATAAAAACACGTCGTTGTAATGCTCGAATAAAAAGACATTATTTTACAAAAGCGTCGTTCTACTGCCCAAATACTTTTAAGTATTCTAGGCATTTAAATATATTAAAGCCGTTACTCTACTCAATTTTTATAAGGTTAAAATAAGAAATAAGTACGAAGTTATTTTATTTCACTTGTATTTAAAGTATAAAACTCGTTATTTATATTAACATATTTATTAAGTTTATTTGATATAAAAATAAGTCAAATATGGACCTAAATATATTTTGGTATCTCACTGTTTCAGTTAAAATAACTGAAACAGTACTTGCCTTAATATTATTTAAGTTAAGGTTCAGTTATTTTGAGTTGTAAAACTCTATTGTAAAAATCATGAGTTTTAACTATTTTTATTTTTATTTTTTTTATTTTTATTTTTTTATAAAAGGAGCATTTTGGTTATTATTTATAAATGCTATTATAATGCCCGTATAAAATATGTGGCATTATAATTAATCAATTTTATATGCCATTATAATGTTCAAATGGCATTTTATTATTTAAAGATCAAAAATGGAAAAAGAAATATTATGCTTAAGGATCTTAATCAATGTTGTGATAAATTCTGCATAAAAGATTAGTAATAAAATGTAATTGGACAAATTATATTTATGGAAATAATGTTTAAATAGGATATCATATTAAGGTTTAAAGGCCATAAATTAGAATATAATTAAAATGTATTTTTAGTGAATTATGCTAATTCACTATTGTCTATATTAAATTATATTGCAATGATTATATCAAGGAACATTTTCTGAAGCCAGAAGAATTACTGTGAGTATTTCTCACTCACTGAGGATGATACGTGTGGTTTAGTCTTTATCAATGTAGTGATTGTTGTTTTACTAATTGTATGCGTGATGTTTGGCATTTAATATGTTTAACATGTTTTGGTTGAAGTTATATATATGATGTTGCATGAATATATTGTGGTATGATATGAGTTTGTTAATAAAAAGACTAGAGGTTTATGTACCAAGACGTCAGTGAATTGAGGAGACCGATGGAGAATCGAAAGTTTAGGTACCAAGGCATCAATACACTGATAAGATTGACAGATAAACCAAAAGTTGAAGGAGTAATAATGAGATAAGGTAAGTAAGTAGAGTTATAGCTCTGACATTGGAAGTATGGTCCTGGTAATGGGGTTAGGGATCCATCAATGGAGGTATGGCTCCAGTATGGGAAGTATGGTTCCAATAATGGAGGTATGACTCAGTATTTAGTGGTAACATATGTCACTAATAATGTGATAAGTAGAGATATGGCTTTAAGTAGTAAAGAGTTAAAGTAAAAGAACGAGCATGATTGTATGTGGATATAACTGTCATCGATCATTTGGATGCATTGTATATTGTTAGATAAATCAGTGTGTCACTATGTGGTTAAGGACCATTGACTCACTCTATCACAGCATGAGATTGTGGTGTTAACCACAATTACATTCGAGTTTTTGCATGAAGGAAGGAAGCAGCTACTAGTTTATGTATAAGGACGAGACCTTTAGTTTGAATTAGAATAATATATGGTTGTGTATTATTAGTGCCGCCAGTGGCACATATGTTAGCATTTTTGAATGTAATTATTGTATCAGAACAAAATGTTATTATTTTATATATTGAGATTATTCAGTCAGCTCTGATGTGTCATTGCAAAGAAAAAAATATATTTCGCTGCCAATATTTAACTCTGATGATGTTGTAATGTCATGTGAAAATCGAATTTTTAACTTACGCTTTTTGTAAAAAGCGGGGCATTACACTTATCTTAAATGTTTAAGTTAACGGTTAGAAAATGTTATAAAGACCATAGTACGAAGTTTTTGATGTTATTTTAATTGTTTATCAATGGAAACACTTGGAAAGTGAGTTTCTATTCTTTTTGGCTTAATTTCTTAATAGAATTTTGGTTTGAGTAGAGTTGTAATTCTTGTATTTTTTGTTTTTGTGAACCCGCTACGTCACACTGCATTAGGTTACTGATAAGTGTCAAATGTTGCACATTCAAGCCCCTTAACTTATATATATTAATTCCTTAGCATTATTATTTGTTTGATTTTGTGTTGTTTTATTGTTTTCAGGTTTTAAATAAAGATGCAATCAATTCAATTGATTTTGGGCTTAAAGTACATTTTGAGAAGACCTATAAGATATTGGTAAACTTAACCAATCATAATAGAAGACTTATATGATGTGGTTAAGTTTAATCAAATCAAGTGAAAGATTAAATCGGAATTTATCCAATAAGAGTCAAAATAGGATTTGATTCAAATTTGGATTCTGCATATGTCACAGTGTTTTGATCATAACTTTTGATTCAGATATTGGATTGCAATGACATTCATGGAGTTGGAAAGATAATAAAAAATTCAACAAATATGTCAGAAATAGCTTTTCCCTAATTCGGAAGTTTACTATGCCAAAATCGCCCCGCCATAAAAGACCGCAATTATTGACGAATTTGGAATCCTTTTGCTACTTGGATTGAAGTTTCAATCTCATACTTAGACAAGAAGACTCAAGAGACGATTTTTCTGGAATTTGAAGAGCTTCTAGGCCTCTCCTGGTCCCTATAAATAGACCCTTAAGCTTCAAGAGAAGTGTGCTTGTGCTTAATTTTAGACAGAAAATTCTTCTTGGAGGCTTGACAAGTTGAAGAGGAGAAGAACATGGCAGGAATCCATCCCAGCACCATGATGAACAGCTGAATTCGTAATAGGGTATTGATGTAGCCCTTTCCAAGTAACGATGGTTTGATTGTATTTTAGTTTGGGATTTTCTCTATGCATGATGGTTGTATAACTGTGATAATTAATTTTAATGTTTATATTCAATCATTATGAATTTCTTATCTTGTCTTAGAAAGTCTTTTATATTGATTGAACTCAATCCTTCATATTTTCTGTGATTATGTGAATGATTGTTATACAACGGTTTTAATTGACATATAATCAAGAGGATTAGATAAGCCATGCCTAGGAAAGACGGATTGTACTACACCCTAGTTTAGTATAATTTAGGTAGACAGTTCGTACCAACCGAAGATGGGTTATACTATTCCATTGATTGTGTGTATCCTATTAAAGGCGTAGCTAATCCATACCTAGGGAAGACGAGTTGTATTGCATCTTAATGGTTAGGTGGATGGTTCGTGCCAACCAAAGGTAGATTATACTTATTCTTTAGAGGTAATTTCTTGACTACTTGAGTGAGACGATCCCTATATCATGCATAGTATGAATTTTCCTTGTTAATTTATGATTGACCATTGTTATGCGGTGAGTGGTGAAATCAATCCCCTATTCTTTATTTCATCCATATTCTATTTAAATTTATGTCTTTTACTTTTATGCATTTATTTTTAGAAAACAAAAATCAAATATCTTTTAAATTAAGTTATATTTAATCTTGATAAGCTTGATAACAATACCCCTGCAGTCCTTGAGGTTCGACACCCTCTCTATAGCCTTATCCTACAAGGATTCGTTCTATTGCGAGTGGTTAATTATTATTGATATATTTTGGTAAATAAAATGCCACATCAGTTACCATAGCCATAACGTTATATTTAGCTTTAGTAATGAATTTGGACAGTGAAGACTGCTTTTTAGCACATGCCAGGAAACAAGACAAGGGCCAAAGAACACCCCAAAGCCAGTTATCAAGCGACGATCATCAGGATCACTTGCACAGTCAAAATTACAATATGCTTGTAAAGATAAAGAACTTCTTGAATAAAAAAGACCATGATCCACATAGTCCTTAAAATAACAAAGAACACGTTTGAGGGCTATCCAATGAGCAAACGTAGGTGAGTGTAAATATTGACACAACTGATTCACAGAATATGCAATCTTAGGGTGAGTCAATGTACAGTATTGGAGTGCGCCAATCAACTGCCGATATTCATAGACATTAGGAATCAGATCACCATCTAAAGAGGACAACTTGGAACTGGAAACACAAGGGGAAATATAAGGTTTAGCACCCTTTGCTTTATGTAAGAGATCAAAAATATATTTGGACTGTCTCAAATGCATGCCAGACGGCTCCCTGAGCATTTGAATTCCTAAAAAGTATGTTAACTCCCCCAAATACTTCAAAGCAAAATCCATTCGCTTCATAAGAGGGGAAGCAATAACTAAACATGTGTTTTCTGTAACCAAAATGTCATCAACGTACACCAAAAGAAATAATTTCACAGCACCTTGATAATATATAAAGAGAGAATTATCAACAAGAGACTGAACAAAATCAAATTCAATAAGAGCATTAGATAGACGAAGACACCAAGCACGAGGTGCTTGTTTCAAGCCATAAATGACCTTGTTTAATTCGCAAACAAAGTTTGAAAATTGAGGATGCACAAACCCATGCAATGGGTTGAGTCATATACGCCTATTCTTGCAGCGTTCCATGGAGGAATGTATTTGAAATATCCAATTGACTCATAGTCCAAATTGAAATGAACTCCAATCGAAAGTAAATCCCGGACTATAGCAGGCTTAATGACTGGGCTAAAGGCTTTGGTATAATCAACTCCCCATTGTTGATCAAAGCCTTTGGCCACAAACCTCTATTTTAATTTGTACACCATTTGTTTATAGCTAAATGATGAGCAGTAGGTTTGGGGCATAACGTCCTGGTGTTATTAGCCAATAGAGCATCATATTCTTGGTCCATGGCCTCTCGACTAGGGGTGAGCAAAAACCCGCGGACCCGCCCCAACCTGCACCCCTTGCCCCGCCTTGCCCCAAATACCGCGGTTTTGGAGGGTTTTCATGCAGGTACGGGTTGGATTTTGTCCAACCCGTGCGGGGCGAGGCAGGTTACGGGTTGGGGTTTTAAAAAACCCCGGGGACCCGCCCTGCCCCGCAAGGAAAAGAAAAAGAAAAAGAAAAAGAAAAAGAAAAAGAAAAAGAAAAACCCTAACCTAACCCTAACTAAAGCCAGCGTCGCACCATTTTTTTTTCCCATCTTATTTTCTACTTCCTACTTTCCAGAGCCTTCTTCACTTCATTTTCTAAGCTAGTGCCGCTCTACCATGGAATCCTTGCAGGTGTGATATTGTTGATCCTATTCGGTGTTCTGTTTGTGAAGAGATCAAGAAGAAGAAGAAGTGATGAGGACTCTAACTTTTTTGATAAGAGCTTGTGTTGGTTGTCTGAGATGCCCAAGGAATTCAAGTTTAAGGATATAAAGAAGGCTACCAACAACTTCCATGAGAGTATGAGGTCGGGTGAAGGTGGGTTTTGCGTTGTTTACAAAGGAATTTTGAATATCAAGGATGATTATACTGCTATTGAAATAGTTGTAAAGCAATTCTCTAGAGACAAAATCAAAGGCAAAGATGATTTCTTGGCTAAGCTCACCATTATTTTCCGCCTTCACCATAAAAATCTTGTTTGCTTAATTGGTAACCTTCTCTTCAATGTTCTTTGTCTCTTTCTATCTTCTTGTTACTTTTTTTCTTTTGGACATTCTATCAATTGATATTCTTTGCTACGCATTGGCTTCAGTAATCTTATTTTCTCATTTTTGTTTATTTTTTTAAAGAACACAAAGCAGAAGATTTCAATGCCTCCATGGATTTAACCTCTATCCCCGCGAATCCCCGCAAAACCCGCGGATCCCCGCCCCATCCCGAACCGCCTCACACAGATAGCCCCATGCTCAGCCCTACTCTCGACAGGCTGGGGACTTGTTAGCCTAAAAAAACACATGGGCTTAGGCACACATAAAGTCGTGTGTAATGCCCATATTTGTAGAATAAAATAACTGATATCCACTGTAGGAATTTGGTTGAAGAGAACCAATTTGTGAACGGGTTACCATCTGATGGTGCGGCTGAGTTGAGGACTGATCCAATAACTACAACGAAGTAGGAGCCAAAAATTACAATGGAGACACTGACATAGTAGGTAATAAATCGATCATAACATGTAACGGCCCAAAAAATTAATTAACTTTACGGTTCACCTGCTTGTCTATTTTCCCTTAGAGGGTTTGCCCATGGAGGTGGCTGAACCACCCCCAGACCGGCCAAGAAGGTGGCTTAGCCACCCATCTTATCTTTTTTTTTTTTCTTTTTTTTTCTTTTTTTTTTTTCATTTTTTTTTTATTTTCAATTAATTTTTAAATATTTTTATTTTTTAATTTTTAATTTTTTTCATATAATGCTACGTATCAACTTCAGCGGTTGACACGTGCCAGACCATTAATATATATTTGGATGGAAAATGTAACAGAAGTACCAAAGTGGTTTTTACCTCAAGTCTACCTATGAAATAAATAAAAACTCAGGTACTAAATTTAAAAAAGCTTAAAACTCAAGTACTAATAGGATATTTAACCCTTTCGTAATTTATCGTTTTTCCTAATACTATAAGATAAATGAAATAACCATTGCCATGTCTGTTGACAAATATCAAATTGAATAAATGTAACACTCATCATAAAACTTAGGGTTAAATATCCTATTACTACTTGAGTTTTAAGCTTTTTTAAATTTAGTATCTGGGTTTTCATTTGTTTTATATTTGGTACTATACCTGAGTTAGAGGTAAAAACTCGTTTGGTACCTCTGGTATATTTTACGTCCAAATATTAACGGCCCACCATGTGTCAACCGCTGAGGTTGACATATGGCACTATATACAAAAATAAAAAAATAAAAAAAATTAATATTTTTAAAAATTAATTAAAATTAATAAAATTAAAAATAAATTTAAAAAAGAAAAAAAGAAAAAGAAGAGGGATTGCCGGCCATCCCCATTTTGGAGTACTGTGTAATTGCTGATTGCTGATTGATGGGGAAAAATAAGAAGAATCCTCTAATATCAATTCAAAGAATATCATTGCTGATCCACTCACCAAACACTAACGTTTTGATAATGGCCTTTATGTTCCAAATTTCGTAACCTTGAATTATCCCACCAAACAGCAATTATGCGGTTGCCAACTTGCCACCTTGTTTATTCGACCACCATGCATAACGTTAGGACAAACATTTGCAAACATGATACTCCACCACCCGTCTAGTCAACTTTCTTATAATACAAATCACATGCACGTCTTTTTCACCAACTGTTAACAGAAAAGTTTTCTGCAGGAACTCCATTTTAATTTGCTAAAAGAAAATAATATCAAAATATTCATCAATGAATTTTCTCTTGCTGGTTTCAACTTTTGAGTGCACTTTCTCTAATAGAGCTTCCAGATTTAAGAAGTTCCTAATTAAGATCTAGTTGTCAATTTTATTCTTTATCTCTATCACCAACTCTACACATCTAATATTGTTGTTGGATTGGGCTTTTGACAATTTTATCTGAAAATCAATTGGTGTCGAGAGAGGAAAGCTAAAGCTTTCTATGGCATTTGAAATCGCACACAACAAGACATGTTCTATATAAGAGCTGTCCATGTGAACAGAACGACACTGTTATGTACACCCCAACAATTGTTTTCTTTTCTAGCTGCTTTGAAGTGTCAATTGCATATTACGGTTAGCTAGGCCGGTGGGATCCCATCAGATTTTTCGTTGTAAAAGTAGAACATGTACCATATTTATATGCCTTAATTTGTTGGTAAGGGTTGTTGAAGTATTGATTAAGTGATTAAATTTACCTCTTCCTATCAACTTAAGCTTTTGAGATAAGTGGTTGTTTAACAAGAATGAGATCAGATGGCTTGTTTCTGGATATATACTAAGCTTTGTTCTGTTTCTGGTTTTAGAACATTTAATCCTGTGATTAATAATTTGTTACTGAACTCTTGAGAGAATCATGAAATTTGATGTTGTTAGCTTTATGTCTTGGATGGACAGTAAATTTTTCTTCGATTTAGATTGTCCCTGGTAAAGCCAGTTCTGCCTTTTTCTTTGTTATGGAAATCTTTAGATATTTATTGTTTTGCCTAAAGGTTCATATATAACATTCAAGTATTTATATTAACAGATTTCTTAGCCATATTCCTAGTTGGAAAAAGTTTTTCCATTACCCTTTATATATTCACGATAGACGATGAGTAAAATTTCATTTTGCCGAATGCTTAAATGTAAATCAATGTTACATATGACAGATATCGTAGTCACTTTGCTCAATATATTAACCCCATGATTTCAGTTTTAAGGGAAAATCTTTTGTATCTCATATATGTATGACAGTTTATGTCCCTATCAACGAATCTTTTACATACATATATACACGTTATAAGGTGGAAATCCAAAGCACTAGTAAAAATTGAACAATGGAGCTGCATATTTTTATTTTATTTTATTTTTATTTTTAATTTGCCGGGAGGCCGGGTGTGATGTCCCATCGCTTGGGTATGAAAATTGAGGATATGCTTGTATAAATATTCGCACCCTTCTTAACGTAATGTGTCTTGAAGTTGTGATAGTTAAGAACCTATCAAAATTTCGCAGTTAAGCGTGTTTATACGAGAGTAATGTCAGGATAGGTGATCGATATACTGAGAAGTCTAGTTCGAGAGAGCTAAAAGCGAACAATATTGTATTGTTTTAGGATTGTGTCGTTACACCGGGTGCACAATTTTTCAATAGTCAATTTCATTGCATGTATATATCTATATATATGTAATCACTAATAGTGATATTGGACCTCAATCGATCTCATGATCAAGCAAAGCAGAGCCAGTTTTAGAGCCAAAATTTGTGGTTGTGTAAGCAGCAGAAGAAGAAGATATCGATACATAAAATCCACAAGGTCGAGTTTCTGGCAAGTTGATCATCAGGGCCGGCTCGTTTGGGTTCAAAAGAATATGCACCACTTTTCTGATCCTAGGCCGGAAACTAGAATCTGGGTGCAAACATGCAAGCCCTACAATCAGCGTCCTCTTCACTTCCTCCTCATCAAATTTGCAGTTCCCTTCGAGCTTCTTGTCCACACACTCAAGCAACACATTTTTCCCGTACAAATTCCATACATAATCTACCAAACTGTCTTCGTCCATGACACCCCTCGATCTTTTCCCACATATTACTTCTAGAACCACCATGCCAAAGCTATACACGTCCGATTCCGGCGTAGCCTTTCCTGTGAAGCCTACTTCTGGGGCCAAATAGCCTGGAGTCCCAGCCAACATGGTTGTAACCGACGCGTCGTTTTGGAGCAATCTTGCAAGCCCGAAATCACCCAAATGGGCATTATAATCAGAATCTAACATCACGTTGCTAGGCTTAACGTCTCGATGAACCACAGGGTTTCCACACTCTTCGTGGAGGTATAGTAATGCGGAAGCCAACCCTGTCAATATCTTGTGCCTAGTTTTCCAGTCAAGAAACCCTTTTCCGATGAACAGATCCAGGCTGCCGTTTTGCATGTATTCATACACCAGGAGCAGATGCTCGTCCTCATGGCACCAACCGTGGAGTTGCACAATGTTTTTGTGCCTCAGACGCCCAATAGTGCATATTTCTGCGATGTACTCCCTTTCACCTATATATATATAGTTTAAAATCGATCGATCGATTCTTCAGTCGAATTTAAATCGATAGATCTACATTCGATCGATCGAAATCTCCAAGGCAAAATAAATCGATCGATCGACTTCGGATATTTCAGAAAGATCTTCAGATATCGGCAGCTTTTTGTGTGGCTCAAATTCATCCTTAAGTTGTGCGGTCCTAATCAGAAGTTGTCACCATCATTTTGTGCGGCTGAGAATGATTGTTTGAGCTAGGTTTGTTGTACCAAATCCTCTATAAATAGAGCATAGACGTGAGAGTTACGTATGTAGAGAGTTTTAGTTAATATTTTCATTTTTTAGTTTTTGTACATTCAAGTGATGCACCCTTTTCTTCATGTTTTCCAGAGAGCTTAGTTTTAAAGGTATGTTGATGTTGTAACTTATTTTAAATTCGTTTTTAGTAAAGTGAAGTTGAAATTTAGTTGATGCAAGTATTCTTTACATTTTTCAGCACTTCTTTCTTCTTCTTTCTCTTGTTTGTATTATTTTATGTTGAATACAACTCTGGAATCCTTAGATTCCAGAGCCCGTAGCTTGTTCTTTAAATGTTCCTCTTAGATTTTATTTCCTTTAAAGCTTGTTTTTGAGTATTTTTAGTTGTTAAGTTAGATTCCTTTATTAAAGTTATTTGTTTTACATCTTGTTAGTGTGGGTTATAGTTTTTATATCTCTTAGAGAAATGGGTTCTTCTTCTTCTATAAGAGAATCTCATAACTCTATGAGTAGCTAATTTAGTTGTAGCGTGTTGATAAACTCTTTTTAAATGCCATGGGTTGATTGTGTTGTTCTTGGATTTCCATACAAGTGTAATGATTACATAGCCTAAAGATGGTTGTGTAATGGTGCTTATGACACAATTTATGTGAATTTGATAACTCATGCTAGGGAACACATATTACTCCACACTCTTTTTAGTTTAATAATTGCTTTAATGTTTTTCCATTCTAGTATAATTTTATATGGAGATTATGTGTTAACTAAGATGGTTTATGCTTTTTCCATAGATGTGTATACTTATTAAAAGATCTTATAGTCCATACTAGGGAGCATGAATCATTCAACCCTAGATATAAGTTGAATGACTTTTGTATAAATAGATGGATTATCATTGTTTTTAACTAAAGTAATTTCATGTTGAGGTCGTCGTGTGATTGACAATCATTACGCGCTCGTATTACATTTGTGAAGGAAATCCGGGAGGAATATAGTATACCATGTGTATAAGGATTGAGTGAAATCAATGCCCTATACTTTCCTTGTTCTTAAAACTCTCCATTTTACTTGTTTAGCTTAGTAATAAAACAAAACAAATCATCTTTTTCCTAATTAAATTAGGCAACGTCTTAAGTATTTCATAACTAAAACAACCCCCCAATCCTTGTGATACAATACCCTCCTTAGTACTATATTGCAAGTCCCGTACTATTTTTAATATAGGGTAGGCAGTTAGAAGTTATTAACTGCCTCCCCCTACTCTTAAAACCGCTAACTACATTATTGTAGGTAGTTAACGATTTTTTTTAATTGCCTACAAAAGCTGTTATGCGGTTATTTAGGCGGTTATATATATGCAGTTAATAACCATTCATTATAAACATGGTGTTTAACCTCCTATACTTTATATGGATATTACAACGGCACATTAAGTAACATAAATAATAAAAAGATAGAATTTAGATAATATACTTTAGAACACTTAAACCTAAAACTTGGAGCTTCTCTATTGAGAGTTCACTTTTGTAGGGCTTTGCTACTCTACAACCCTCCCTCACACTAAAAACTACTTAAAATCAGAAACTAGAGAGAGAAAGGTAAAGTTTTGTGTGAGATTTTTAAGCTGAAAACTGGGCTTAATTATTTATGAAATTTTTAACATGCTATTATAGTACGAGATATGATACATTTATAACTTTTGTATAATTTTAACAATTTATTTTTTAAATTAAACTATTGGATACGTAGAACTTACCTGTTAGAAAACAAAACTAATAATTAGTTTGAAAAAAAATTAGTAAAGTTGTACCAGAGTTATTTATAATATTTAGTCGATGGAGGTATTGCTAAGCTGGATCCATCTCTTATCCACGAGAAAAAAGCCCAGTCGTTTATTCCACATATGCACAAAATCCTTACATCATGCATGTCTACAGACTTGAGGCTCACATATCCATATTTGCTAAAAACAAAAGCAATGAAAATTACACGGAACTGATCATGGGGATAGCCCGGAGAGGCTTAGCCTTATGTAAGGAAATGCCAAAAGTCTCACTCATGTCTATATCTTCTGGCTTCATCCCATCTGCAAGCTTCCAATTAAAGCAGTGGATAAGAGAACCCAACATCAAGTGCACCATCCGGTTGGCCAAAGGCAATCCAGGGCAGATCCTTCTTCCAGCTCCAAAGGGAATGAGCTCGAAATCTCTCCCTTTGAAGTCTATGTCCTTCTCTAAAAACCTCTCAGGCAGAAACAAATTTGGGTCTGACCATATGCTTGAATCTCGCCCCATTGCCCACACGTTTACCAGTATTTGTGCATTTCTGGGCACCGTGAAGCCACACATCTCTACGTCATTCTCAGCCTTGTGGGGAACCAGGAAAGGCGCTGGTGGGTGCAACCGAAGGGTCTCTTTCACTACTGCTCGTAGATAGTTTAACTTTGAGATGTCTGATTCTTGAACAAGCACGTCTTTTCCAAGGACTTGTTCAAGCTCTTCTCGGGCTTTTGCCATTTTTTCAGGGTCGTGTAGTAACTCTGCCATTGCCCATTCCACTGTACTAGATGTTGTGTCGATCCCCGCAACAAATAAATCCTGACATAAGGCAGTGTGTGAGCTGAGTTAAGATCAAAATATAATTGAAAAGAAACACAATTTTGCTTTCTGAATTAAGCAAAGTTCAAGAAAAGTAGTCAATCACGTACCAGAAGTAAATGTTTGATGTTGTCGCAGCTCAGTTCTGAATTATCTTCTTCAGTGAGATCGAGGAGGGAATCGAGTACATCGCTGCTTGCCTTGGAACCCTTTGAAGACGATGCTCTTAATTGTAATCGTTCATTGATTATACCATCCAGAATTCTAAAACATTTTCCAAGATAAATCGTCATCCTTCGGCGTGTACCTTGTGGGTCGACAAAACGAAGTGCAGGGAAATAGTCTGCAATATTCGGCCTTCCAGCTTCTTCCATGGTACCCACTATGAGATACTGGAACTCTTGGGACGCATTTGAACAATACTCTGCCAAGTCAGTAGAGAAAAAAGTGTTTGATATGGCTTTCAGAGTAGTTGTGAAGGCTGCTCCACCAATATCAACCGCTTGACCACTATTTTCTCTAACATGGTCCACTAGTTCTTGTACCTTTTTTCTCCGAATGGCTTGGGTGGAATCGAGCCTTTGTGGAGCAAATATTTGCGTGGCAGAAACTTTCCTGAGGTTTCTCCAAAGAGCCGATGTGGGCAGCCAACCCACTGAAAATTTGTGGTGGTTGAGTGCTCGGCCACTGTCCGGGACAGTTCGGCCGGAGAAGACGTCGTCGTGTTTTTGCAGTGCTTCTTTGGCCAAGTCTGGAGAGGAAATGACTATGGTTGTAATACTCCCGAGCTTGAGAGTCATGAGGGGTCCATGAGTTTTAGAGAGCTTGGAAAGGACTCGGTGGGGTTGGTTTCCTTGGAGCTCCAAGATGTTTCCAATGATTGGAAAAGGCTTGGGGCCTGGGGGGAGCCTGGGCGAGGAAGACTTCCAGCCTCCAAGCACATGAATAGCTGCCCACACAAAGGGAAGGACCAGCACAAATGCTAGGTAGTCCATTTACTCAATTTCGCCTTCTTCTTGGAAGTAGTTAGCAGAAGAAGATCAGATCAGGAACTCCAAAGGTTTTCTGCTCATCACCGCTTATAAAGGGATTCGCGGAATTAAGAGAACCATAAATAAATTAAATTGACGGATAGAATTCATTGGGGTTGCTGTACCACAAAAGATACCTTAAAAGAAGAGATTTACTCAAAACTTATAAAGCTTTCAACTCAGATATACCTTTGTAATGTGAGTTTCTTAACGTACACACCTCCTCACGTGTGACACTATTGTCCAAACACGTTTACAACAGGAGGGAATGTTCTGTTGGCGTGAGTTGTAAATAGTCAACAAGCGTGAGTTGTAAATAGTCAACAGTCAAAGAAGGGAAAATCTACGGAGATAGACATGCAGTGATTACAGGCGTGATACTAGGCACAATTTGCGTATAGACCAAAATCAAGATGAATGTAATTCTATTTAATGGTATTCGATTCAATGAAAAGAAAGAGGGGAAAAACATTTTATCCCTAATTGTTGACATGGTATCAGAGCTTAGTTGTGATTTTGAGAGAATGATAAAACTCTGTTTTTTCAATTGAAAAACAGAGCCTTGTTCTTTTTTTTTTTTTTTTTCTCTGGCTGGCAGAGCTGGAGATTGAGATGAGGGAGGGGGAGACGACAACGGCTGCGAGCTGTTCCATCCCCAGAGACCCTTCCTTGAACTGATCGACGGAGCGTTGCTTCAACTGGTCGGCATAGAGCAAACAGGTCTCAGCCCTGCACCCTCCGACGACCCACCGTTGACCGGACCCCCAGAAGGATCGGGTTCCTCTGTTCGGTCCTCCAGCCTCACGGGTTCATTCTCGGGGTCTGATCTCTTGCTCTCTCACTCTTCCTGTTTCACCCAGAAAGGAAGAACAAGAAAGTGAAGGGAGAAGAATCAGGAGAAACTGGGAGGGAGAAGAGGAAAAGAATTGGACAATTGCTGGAGGTGAGGTCCACCACTCCACCACTTGTGATTTCCCAGGAAAAGAATTGGACAATTGCTGGAGGTGAGGTTCACCACTCCACCTACTTGTTGGACAATTGCTGGAGGTGAGGTCCACCACTCCACCACTTGTGATTCTTTTCTTTATTTTTTTTTTTTGTCTTTGTCGTTTCATTTAATGGAAAGTCAGTAGACGCGAAAAAAAAAAGAAAAAAAAAAGAAAAAATTTGGCTGCTCTTACCTAATCCTGTTCTTTCAGCTATGGCTGACTCTGTCACCGGTTCCGATGATAACCCACCACCAACAACCTCTATCCTTACCAACTTCACCACCCAAATGACCGAAGCCCTATCTAAGGTGCAGACCCCGACCTATTCCACTGAAAACATTGCTGCCCCGATTGGTATCAAGTTGAACAGTTCCAACTACGGCCTTTGGTCCCAAATTGTCGAGATGTATATCTCCGGCAAAGACAAATTGGGATTTATCAACGGTGACTATCCGCCACCGCCGACGACAGATCCATCCTTTCGAAAATGGCGAACCGATAACGCCATTGTCAAAGGATGGCTGATCAACTCTATGGACCCGACGCTCATCGGAAATT
Organism: Alnus glutinosa; assembly: GCF_958979055.1. Lineage (NCBI taxonomy): Eukaryota > Viridiplantae > Streptophyta > Magnoliopsida > Fagales > Betulaceae > Alnus > Alnus glutinosa. The sequence goes on along the minus strand of NC_084891.1, from coordinate 4,378,113 downwards.
TCATCCGATTTCCCACTGCTAAAGCAGTTTGGGACGCGATTGCTACAACATTTTTTGATGGAAGTGATACCTCTCAGGTCTACGAACTCCGACGACGAGTTGCTTGTCTGAAACAAGCCGGCGGCTCCCTTGAGAAGTTCTACACCGATCTGCAAGGTCTCTAGCGCGAGATCGACTTCCGGCGGCCGAATCCGATGGAGTGCCCCGCCGACATCCACCACTAAAACTCCATGCTCTAGGAGGACCGGGTCTACACCTTCCTCGACGAGATCGACGATCGACTTGACCACATCCGGAGTGATGTACTCCAGATGCGGCCCTTCCCCTCCATCGAGCAGGCCTACGCCCTGGTCCGTCGGGAGTCTCTCCGGCAAGCTGTCATGAGCGCCGACGAACCCCACACCACCTCTGGCGCGGTTCTGGCCACCAAGGGGCTGCAATCCCACTGTGTGGGTTCCGGTCGTGGTGCGGCTTCCAGCCTGAACTCAAGCAAGCCTATCGTGACCTCTAGGTCACGCAATTCCGAAAATGTCCCGGATGGGACTAAATGCTCCCACTGTGGAAAGCCGAATCACACGATTGCTACTTGTTTTAAAAGGAATGGGTATCCTGACTGGTGGCATGATTTGCAGGCAAAGAAGAAAATGAATTTTGGGGGTGTAGAAACAAATACCGGGACTGTGGCTGCCATGTCAGCTGAGCCTCATTTGTCTCTAGTACATCAAGTCAACCCCCTGAATGTGGACCCAGTCTCAGATATAGGTAAAATTTGCTCTGGTTTTGCCACCTCCTCCAGTGATGGTAACCGCAATACTTGGCTTCTTGACTCAGCAGCCACCGATCATATGACCTTTGATGCAACAGATTTTACTACGAGATCTACCCCGCGACGCACTTGTGTTGAAAATGCTAATGGGGTGGTCTCCCCAGTTACAGGGGCTGGCACCGTGTCCCTGTCCCCGTCTCTCCAACTATCTCATACACTACTTATTCCATCACTATCACATAAGTTACTGTCTGTTGGCCAAGTTACTGAAGAACTAAATTGTGTGGTTCTAATTTACTCTCATTTTTGCCTTCTTCAGGATATTCTCACCAAGGAGATAATTGGGCGTGGTACTAAAAGGGGGGGCCTATATTATGTGGATGACGTGAGCACGGGTCATGTGTGTCATGTACGTAGTGATGGACGGGAACGGCAAATCCGGTTATGGCATCAACGATTGGGGCATCCAAATTTTGGCTATCTGAAACATGTATTTCCTAAACTTTTCAATAATGTAGTGGTATCTGAATTAAAATGCTCTACCTGCATTGTAGCCAAAAGTCATCGTACTTCTTATTTGCCAAGTTTGAATAAAAGCACTGTCCCGTTTACACTTGTTCACTCTGATGTATGGGGTCCTTCCCCGGTTTCTATTGTCTCGGGAATTCGTTGGTTCGTTCTCTTTGTCGATGATTGTACCCGCATGACATGGCTTTACTTGATGAAAAATAAAGATGAGGTGTTCTCCATTTTTCAATCATTCCATGCAATGATCCAAACTAAATTCTCTGCCAAACTCCGAGTCATTCGCTCTGACAATGGCGGTGAATTTGTTAATCAGCGCTTCCGCGCCTATTTTGACCACCATGGACTTATTCATGAGACGTCGTGTCCTCAGACACCACAGCAAAATGGTGTAGCTGAGCGAAAGAACCGTTACATTCTTGAGACTGCCCGAGCCCTACTCCATGGAAATCACGTGCCAACTCGATATTGGCCCGATGCAGTATCCACCGCTGTTCACCTACTTAACAGACTTCCCTCCAAAGTCCTGCAATTTCAGACTCCACTCCAGGTCTTGGCGTCCCATGTCTCCCTACCCACGACCCTTATGCTCCCTCCCCGAGTATTTGGGTGTGTGGCTTACGTACACCTTCATAAGAACCAACGAACTAAGTTGGACCCCTGTGCTCTCAGGTGTCTCTTCTTAGGTTACGCTACGCATCAGAAGGGATATCGATGCTATGACCCCTCGACCAATCGTCTCTATGTGACTATGGATGTCACCTTCTTGGAATCTGAACCGTTCTTCTCTGGCCCCAATCCTGCTCTTCAGGGGGAGATACATGATCAAGAACAGAATTGGGCGCACTTTGACTGGCCGAAGAGTAATACAGTGATGAGTGTAGAACCACATGGTGAAGAAGAAGAAGCACACTCAGGGTCAGAACGCAAGCCCCTCCCTTTCCATAGTACCCACAAGCTCTTCTCCTGAGAATATTCCTGAGGTAAGCACACTTGACACACATTTAGATAATAGTAACCTGAATCCCTCTGCTGGATATGTTCTACCTTTCAGGACAAACCGTGGCCAGCCACCAAAAAGATACTCCCCTGATGATGAAGAGCGAAGATCAAGGTATCCAATTGCCAACTATATGTCAACCAAGAGATTACCTGAACCTCTCAGAGGATTTGTGCACGTACTTTCCTCAATCCAAGTTCCGGCTGGAATTCAGGAAACCTTGTCTGATCCAAAATGGACACAGGCAATAAAGGAAGAAATGGAGGCACTACTTAAAAATGACACATGGACCCTCGTTCCACTACCTGAAGGGAAGAAGACAGTAGGATGCAAATGGGTATTTTCCATCAAACACAAGGCAGATGGATCAGTAGAGAGATACAAAGCAAGATTGGTGGCAAAAGGCTATACACAAACGTATGGGGTTGATTATCAAAAGACCTTCTCACCAGTAGCAAAGCTCAGCACTGTAAGGATTCTATTATCTCTTGCAGCTAACCTTGATTGGCCACTACATCAATTTGATGTAAAAAATGCATTCTTACACGGCAAACTTGAAGAAGAAGTGTACATAGACCTTCCCCCGGGATACACAGCCTCCACGGATGTCAAAGTTGTGTGTAAACTACAACGGGCCCTATATGGCCTAAAACAATCACCACGAGCGTGGTTTGGGCGATTCAGCATGGCAATGCGGAAATATGGGTTCAAGCAAAGCAACTCAGATCATACACTGTTCATAAAGCATAACGGAAAGAAGGTAACGGTATTAATAGTCTATGTGGATGACATGATTATTACAGGTGACAATGAAGAAGAGATATTAAGACTACAGGAGGAACTGGCTACCGATTTTGAAATGAAAAATTTGGGAGGGCTTAAGTATTTTCTGGGAATCGAAGTCGCAAGGTCTAAGGAAGGAATATTCCTTTCCCAAAGGAAATATGTACTGGATGTATTATCAGAAGTAGGGATGTTGGAGTGCAAGCCAGCAGATACTCCAATTGTTCAAAATCATCGACTTGGAGAGTATCCAGACCAAGCTCCAACGGACAAAAGAAGATACCAAAGGTTAGTTGGGAAACTAATATACCTCTCACATACTCGTCCTGACATTGCTTATGCCGTGAGTGTAGTCAGTCAATTTATGCATAATCCCAGTGAAGATCACATGGATGCTGTAATCCGGATACTAAGATACTTGAAGGGGTCACCAGGAAAGGGACTAATGTTCTCGAGGAATAGCCATTTGAAAATTAAGGGCTATACAGATGCAGATTGGGCTGGAAGTATCTCAGACAGAAAATCTACCTCAGGTTATTTTATGTTTGTAGGCGGAAACCTAGTCACTTGGAGAAGCAAGAAACAAAAAGTAGTAGCACTTTCTAGTGCTGAGGCTGAATTTCGTGGAATGGCGAAGGGATTGTGTGAACTACTGTGGATCAGGAGGCTTCTTACTGAACTTGGATTTACTCCTACTTCAGAAATGGAGCTTTTCTGTGACAATAAATCTGCCATTGCAATATCTCACGATCCAGTCCAACATGACCGTACAAAGCATGTTGAAGTGGATCGACACTTCATCAAAGAAAACTTGGAAGAGAAGATAATCTGCTTCCCATTTGTGAAATCTGAAGATCAACTAGCAGATATCCTCACTAAGGCAGTATCAAGTAAAGAGTTTTACAACTCACTTAACAAGTTGTGCATGAGAGATCTATATGCTCCAACTTGAGGGGGAGTGTTGGCGTGAGTTGTAAATAGTCAACAAGCGTGAGTTGTAAATAGTTGTAAATAGTCAACAGTCAAAGAAGGGAAAATCTACGGAGATAGACATGCAGTGATTACAGGCGTGATACTAGGCACAATTTGCGTATAGACCAAAATCAAGATGAATGTAATTCTATTTAATGGTATTCGATTCAATGAAAAGAAAGAGGGGAAAAACATTTTATCCCTAATTGTTGACATGTTCAACATTGTCCAAAGCCCTGAAGCTCTAATACCATGATAAAATTTAGGGTTAAATAGCCTACACACCCATGTGTTTTACGACCTTCATTTTTTGCTCCATCAGTTTTATTTTTTATCAAATTTGGTACATGTGATATATGAAAAGACAGAAATGGTATCTCCGTCCAATTTTTCATCCAAAATTAACGTCCAGCCACATCATCCTATAAGTGTCGGCGTGCATGCGCGATACCTGTCCTCGTGATACACCTCAGCACTGACGTAGCTATCATTTTTATTATTATTATTTTAATGATTTCTTTTTTATATATATATAAATCTGGGGTGGCTCAACCACCCCTTTGGGCCACATGGGGCTGGTTGGCCACCCCCATTTGGCTTGGAGGTGGTTCAACCACCCCAAAGGCCAAAGTGAAAAAAAAAAAAAAAAAAATTAGGTTTTGGCCCTTGGGGGTGGCTGAACCACCCTCGACCACCCCCATGGGCCACAAGGGTGGTTCGGCCACCCTCAGGCGAAATGGGGGTGGCCGAAACCACCTCCATTTGGCTCGGCCACCCCCATTAGGCCTGGGGTGGCCGAACCATCCCCGTGGCCCATGGGGGTGACCGAACCATGGGCCAAAACCTAATTTATTTATTTTTTCACTTTAGCCCTTGGGGGGTGTTCATGTGGCCCCACCCCTAGAATTTTTTTTTTTTTTTTTAAAAAAAAATAGATGTTTAAAATTAAAAACCACAATTTTTTTTCTCCAATATATACTCATGTTGTTTTATACATTTCATGATGTGCCCCTTGTGATTTTAATAAGTACCAGAAATGATACTTTAGTTTTGTAATTATATCACAAATGGTACTTTATACACAAATAATATTTGGTATGCCTATTTTGAACCAAAAGTAACATGTATACCTGTCGTGTATCAAAATAACATGTTGACAAGAATTGAACCCTTCATTAAAAAAAAAAAAAAAAAAAAAAAAAAAACATAATCAGTCATGTGTAATAATTGGAAACACAAAATTATATGCGTAGCCAATTGATATAACCCAGAAAATGACCAAATGTTTGTTACTTAATCACAATTTTTTTTTCCAATATATATCCCTGTGGTTTTATAAATTTTATGATGTGCCCCCTGTGGTTTGAATAAATACCAGAAATGGTACCTTGAGAGTGGCTCAACCACCCCCTTGGCCAAAATGAGGGTGGCAGCCATCCCAGATTTTTTTTTTTTTTTTTTAATATATATAAGAAATCATTAAAAAAAATGGTAGCCACGTCAGCGCTGAGGTGTGCCACGGGAACAGGTATCGCGCATGTACGCCGACACTTGTAGGATGACGTGGCTGGACGTTAGTAAATTGAACGGAGGTACCATTTTCGTCTTTTCATATACCACAGGAACCAAATTTGATAAAGTATAAAACTAAGGGTACAAAAAATAAAGGTCCGGCAAATAGTTATTTAACCATAAAATTTATTGAGCCTTAGGGTGCGTTTGGGATTGCGATTTCAAAGAGAAAAAGTGCGATTTTAAACCAAATCGCAGAAAATGAACCGTTTGAAAATTGCGTTTTTAAAAATTTGCGATTTAAAAACGCAAAAAAGTGCTTATTCAAATCGCAGGCAATTGGGTGCTTTTTTGAAAACGCAGTATTTTAAAAGGCTAACCTGCGATTTTAAAGGCCAAACTGCTATTTTGCCAAACGCTTAACTTCGTTTTTAAAAATCACTTTTTGAAATCGCACATTTTAAAATCGTTATTTTCAAATCGCACTTTTTAAAATCACAAACTTAAACGGACCCTACTCTACCATAAAAGGCGTGCAGCTTAAGAAAAGAAATTTGTTCAAAATTTATAAAACTCACAACTCAGATATATCTTAACAATGTAAGACTCTTAACATTCGCCAGCCATCACCTACCTGTTATGTAGTGGTTGAGGCTGAAAACGCCCAATTTTCATCGGATCAAGATCCCCTCAAATTCTTTGCCCGAATTTGATACAATTCGGGCAGGTTGTTGTGAGTAAGCATTTATGAGATTCACCTGACCGGATAAGCAGTTGGGCAGCCCAACTTTTATTTGGTCAGGTGGGTCTCATAAATGCTCACTCACAACTACCTGCCCGAATTCTATCAAATTCGGGCAAAAAATTTGAGGGAATCTTAATTCATTTTCATCATCTTCCGACACCAGGCAAGCGTCGGCCGCATATATACATGCATATATGGTCTGACGATATTATTTGTAAGCTTATGGCTGAAAAATGTGACTAGTCGTCGTTCTTGACTGATAACAGCGGCAACCCTTGGCTGGCTCGAAATATGCAAAAGACAAGAACTAAGTTGTAGTTACGTCCCTCTTTCTTCTTCTAAAAGTTTGGCTTTTGGCAGTATATAGGTTGGAATTTTATGTTATATATATTCTCAGTTACTGTATGTCGGTTCTTTTAATGGGTTCTAATCTAAAAATTACCACTTTTTCTTTATTGGTCACGTGAAATTGTGAATTTAAACTATATTTAATTCCCAAATTTTCAACTCATTTGAATTTAAACGTTTTCAATTTTAAGAATACAATACCATCTCCAATAGTAGTAGTTATTTTAGTTAGTAACGTGTGATAGAATTAAGATTGTTTTGAGAGCGTATGATAACAGCGGAAATTATGAATTGAAGATAGAAAATAGAATTCAGGAAAAGAGAAAATAACAAATAGGGAAAAGATAACGTACCCCTAATTGTCCCAAATAAACAAACAGAAAAATAACTCTAAAAGATTCTAAATTTAATTGATACTTTAAAGCTTCATTCCAAAATAATACAGACCTGCATTTATATAAACAAAGTTTGAATACTTTCTAAACAGAATACTTGAATAATCGTAACCTTTGAGACAAAACAAAATATTTATACAGAAAGTAAAATATATTATTCTAAAAATAATCCTCAAATATTTTGTATGATTCTTTCCATTCTCGGGCTAATCTTATTCAATAAATAATCTTCAAATCTTATGCCTAATTTTCTCCTGCATCATACTCAAAATACTTTTTTTTTTTTTTCTTTTTTTAGTTCCTAACTTTTCAATACAAACTCCAATATGTTATCTATCTCACCCTCTCTCTCTCTTTTTTTTTTTTTTTAAATATTATTTTTCAATGTATTGTTTATTGTAAAAGTTGAGGGAGAGAGAGATCGAGAAAGATGGAAGAAAAAAGAACAAGAAAATACTAAAAAGTGCTACATACAGTGAACTTTCGTATAGTTCACTATAGCAAAATGAATAAAAATGCTATATTTTAAACTATTTGCTGGAAGTTTAAAATCACTCATAATAATAATAATAATAATAAATTAAAAAAAGAATCAGAATGTTTTATCAGGAGGGGATAAAAGCCATGCCTAACTTTAAAGCCTAAAAATACATATATATTTACACTATAATAAAAAAAAAATTAAAAGGAAATTTTAAAACCAAGGGAGCCTTGGTGACTCTATGCATGGGTCATCTGTCATTGGTGGAAGCAGTGACATTACGTGCGTGCTACTTGGGATACTACAATTTTTACTATAAGTTACTTAATTTACAAAATAGCAATAGCATGGCAGTCCATAATTAATAAAATAATCAAGTAAAAAATTTGACTTGTCAATTTAATTAGTTAACCATACGCTCTTAATCATTTAACTAATTATGAACTTTAACATCAGTTTATAATAAAAGCTGTAATATTCCAAACATTTTTCATTAAAATTTGGAATCAACGTACTTAGAACTCTAATTAGGCAATTGTTGTACACACTGGAAATTAATTAGTTCATGATGACATTTTATATAAAATTCCTTATAGTTCTAGCTTGTGTCAGTAATGAATTCTAGGAATACATAGGAAAAAGGGGATTAGTATCTCTCAAATCATTTGTTAGAATTTGAGCAGGTGATTATGAAAGACTGTACTTATAAGACTCATCTGACCAAATAAAAAGTAGGCTGCCCAACTACACTTATCCGGTCAGGTGGATCCGATAAGTGGTCACTAACAATCACATGTCCAAATTCTCTCAAATTCAGACAAATAATTTAAAAAATCATTTGAAAAAACCTCAGGTTGATCTATGGTTTCAGAACTTCTAGCTCTCCAATCCACTCAGTGTCCTCCAATATATTTTGTTACTTTTTACGAATCCCATATATATAATCATGCAACAATCAAATGGAAGTAGAACAAACCTTGTTTTGAGGTTGCCGAAATCTTCTTGACAGCTATGATCTTCGGAGGATCCAAGAGGATGCCTTTGTATACACTTCCAAATCCACCCCTGCCCAACAGGTTTTCCTTGCTGAAGTTTTGAGTAGCCTTTGAGAGCTGCTTGTACGTAAACATGGTGGGAACATTCGCAGCATTCCTCAATTGATTTTCTATATCCTCCCTCTTCTTAATCCTCTGATTCTTCTTCTTCAGCTTTCTCAGAACTAATGGAAAGAGGCAAGTCACTACAGTTAACAAACCCAAGAAAATGGGAGTAACGACAATGAATACGGTCTTGATTTTGTCATTTTCAAGCTCTTTGTTGAGGGAAGAGAATGGCAGTGGCACTAACGTGAACGTACAATCAATGACACGGTGGCTTTCCGACAAGCTCCCGGTGGAGGCCGTAAAGCCCACGAAAACGGAGCCTGGAATTGTGTCAGACATGATTAATGAACGGCTGAGAACGGTCAGCAGTGCGGTCCCAGAATATCCGACAGAAACATGAAGCATGTTGTTCCAACTGTTGATAAAATAACCTTCCCGAGAGGGGGAGGTTTCTTTCCGAGCGGTAGGTCTCGGATGCATCACTACTGGCGAAACCTCCTTCCCGAGAGTAGTGCCTGACCGGTAGTTGTCGGATACTCCGATAACCGACAAGTGGTAATGATGACAGTACAGATAAAGGAGATCGTTTAGGTGGCTGAACCCCCCAAGATCCGGGATTTCCTGAATCGCCATGCTCTGTCATTAAAGAGCCCACCTGCCCATCGCTGTCAAGAGTGTACTTGGGACCTGTTTGTGCACAGGGAGTCACTGTTCCCTAAAAGCCGGGATATTCCCACCTAACCTCAAGGGCAACCACCTATAAATAGAAAAAATCCAGGTATTAAAGGAGATACTAGTTCAAATTCAATCTCTTTCTCTCTAAAAAATTCTCGTCTAACTTGGCCGTCGGAGGAGGACCACTGGGGAAACCCACTGTGTGTTCTTTGTATTTGCAGGTCAATCGGACACACTCACCTGTAGCAGGGCTTACGTCACCAGCCGGAATCAGCATCAACAGTTTGGCGCCGTCTGTGGGAAACCGCTCTTTGCTCTGGCAAAGCTTGCTTGCGAATCTGGAATGGTGACTACAAGGTCGGAAGCACTGAGGGGCCCGTGGGGGGACCGGATGAGAGAGCGCCCGGAGGGGGGAGAGTCTTCCTCAAGGCCGTCTCCCACACTGGAGATCCTCAATGAGAGAATAGCTCAGATGGAAAAGGAGATGTACGAGTTGGAGAAGAAGAATGCCGAATTACAGCAACACCACGGGGAAGACTCAAACTCGGCAACCCCGCAGCCTGTCGAGGGAGAAGAGCAGGGTGAGGAAATGCGACCGAGTAGTTAGGGAGGACGGAAGGAAAGAAAGAAGAACCATAATGTCGTGGATCAAAAACCCCGGAAGAACAGGGCGTCGAAAAGGATGGACAAAAAGCTCAAGGAGATCATTGAGAAGCTGGAGCAGAGGTGTGACCTGCTGACAGAAGCGGCGAAGCACCAGCATGGTGGGAGCACATCTAGAGTTAGAGATCTGCTCCAGAAGTCGGCTTCCCCTTTCTCTGACCGGGTGGCCTCGTTCCGCCTCCCCGAGAAGTTTAAAGTCCCCGACATCAAGACCTACACCGGGCAGGAGGACTCGGTGGAGCATTTGGACAACTACCGCGCTCACCTCGAGCTGCAGGGGACCCCTGATGAGGTGGCGTGCCGCGCCTTCCCGCTGACCTTGTCGGGAAATGCCAGGGATTGGTATAGAAGGCTTCCCCCGAAGTCCATACAAAGCTTTGACGAATTCGGAAAAATGTTCGTAACTCAATTTATGGCGGGAGTTGTAAGAAAGAAGCCGGCAGGCACCTTGATGTCGATACAACAGGGGCGAGATGAGTCCCTTAAGGAGTTCCTCCAGCGCTTCAACCAAGCAAGGCTCACCACCGAGAGCCTCACCGAAGAGTTTGTGCATTCGGCACTCTATCAGGGAATCAGGAAAGATGGGCCGCTGATGGCTGACCTCGCTCGAAAGCCGACTCGTTATTTGCACGAGTTCATGGAGAGGGCAGAGGAGTTCATTAACCAAGAAAAGACTCTTCGAGCGTTGCTCGGAAAAGCAACCGGCCAAACCTCTAATCAGGGGGACAAGTCGAAGAAGAAGAAGGAATTCCACAAGAAGCAGGAGGTATTGGAACCCGGGGTTAAGAAGAAATTCCAGGATTACAACTGGACTCCCCTCAACGCGCCCATCGAAGAGGTCCTAGCGGCGATTAAAGTGGATCCCATGTACGAGAAACCTGCGGAGATAGTGGGAACCCCCCACCCGAGGACCGCGGACCACTATTGCGCTTTCCACGAGTCAAAGGGGCATAGCACAGAGAATTGCAGGTCCTTGCGGGCCTTAATCGAGAAGTTTATCCGGAACGGGAAGCTAGTCTGTTTCTTGGTGGGTCAACGAGGTCCGCCGGGGTTTGATCGGAACCCCCAGCCCGAGGAATGAAGGAACCAGCCGCAGAGATATCGGGAAGAGCCTAGGGAAAGGACGGAGCGCCCCCGGGACAGTGATAGAGAGCCTAACTACCGACCGGCCGACCGAGACAGGCGAGAGAGAAGCAGGAGCCAAGCGCGACTGCCTGGTCGGGAAAACCTCCGCGAGATTCATACGATATCTGGCGGTTTTGGAGGAGGAGGTGACTCAAGTGCCGCGCGTAAGGCTTATGCGAGGCACCTGAAGGAGTTCGAAATATACTCGGTCCAGAAACCACCGAAAATGAGGAAGTACGAGGACTTGCTCATTGGTTTCTCGAATGAGGACTTTGTTGGGGTCTCGCTCCCTCACTCGGACGCTCTGGTGGTGACTTTAGCCATTGCCAATCATAAGATACACAGGGTCCTTGTTGACACCGGAAGTTCCGCCGACATAATATATAAGTCAGCCTTCGAGTTGATGAGCATAGGACAAGGGAAGTTGGTCCCGGTGAAGGGTCCCTTGGTCGGTTTTTCCGGGGAGCAGGTCCTCCCGATCGGGTCTATTGACTTACCGGTTATGGCAGGAACTAGCCCCAAGGAGAAAACGGTTATGGTAAAATTCTTAGTTGTGGAAGGGCGGTCGGCTTATAACGTTATCCTGGGGAGGCCAGCCTTGAATGATTTGGGGGCCGTAACCTCAACCCCCCATCTGTGCATGAAGTTCCCGACTAGCTAGGGAGTCGGTGTGGTCAGAGGAGACCAGAGGGCTGCCCGCATGTGCTATATTACCACCTTGAAGGCCGGCCATGCAGAATGTACAGCGGAAGAGGAGAAATAGCAATTATAGTCCCTGGAACCGACAGAAGACTTGGAAGAGTTCGAAGTCTGGGGTCCGGGTGAGAGAGTGAAGATTGGCTCCCAACTTCCCGAGAGACTAAAGGAGGAGATAATCTTGTTCCTCAAGGGAAACAGAGACGTTTTCGCATGGAATCATGAAGACATGCCCGGCATCGATCCCTCGATCATCGTGCACAGGCTGAACGCGGATCCCAGCTTCAGACCCGTGAGGCAGAAGAGAAGGACCTTCGCCCCCGAGAGAAACCAGGCGGTAGCTGATGAAGTGTCGAAGTTGTTGGCAGCAGGGTTCGTCCGAGAGGTCGACTATCCCGAGTGGCTCGCCAATGTTGTGCTAGTAAGGAAGTCCAATAACAAGTGGAGAATGTGCGTGGACTTCACCGACTTGAACAAGGCCTGCCCGAAGGATAGCTTTCCACTGCCCCGCATAGACCTCCTTGTCGATTCAACCTCTGGGCACCAACTCCTGAGTTTTATGGACGCGTTCTCGGGATACAACCAAATACAAATGGCGGAAGAAGATCAGGAGAAGACCTCTTTCATTACCGATCGGGGCCTATATTGTTATAAGGTGATGCCGTTTGGGCTGAAGAACGCGGGCGCTACCTACCAGAGGTTGGTGAACAGGATGTTTGAGAAGCAGATGGGCCGGAATGTGGAAGTGTACGTTGATGACATGCTCGTGAAAAGCGTAGAGGCTCTGGATCACGTCTCCGATCTGAAGGAGACGTTCGATACGATAAGGCGTTACCGAATGAAGTTGAACCCGGCTAAGTGTGCCTTCGGGGTTTCGTCCGGTAAATTCCTGGGATATTTGGTGTCCCAGAGGGGCATAGAGGCGAACCCCGAGAAAGTCCGTGCGGTGCTGGAAATGCAACCCCCGAGAACCACGAAACAATTACAACAACTGACCGGACGAATAGCGGCCTTGAACCGATTCATTTCAAGGTCTACCGACAAGTGCCTACCTTTCTTCAAAATCCTGAAGAAGGCATTTGTGTGGGATGCGAAGTGCGACGAGGCCTTTGGGAATCTGAAGGAGTATTTGATGAACCCCCTCTCTTGAGTCGACCGGTGGAAGGAGAGGTCCTCTATATGTACTTGGCTGTATCACCCTCGGCGGTCTCCTCAGCTCTCGTCCGGGAAGAGAAGGGTGTGCAGAAGCCGGTGTACTTCACGAGCAGGGCACTCCGCGGAGCGGAGGAGAGATACCCAAGGATAGAAAAGTTGGCATTTGCCCTGATCGTGTCCGCCCGGAAACTGAGGCCTTACTTCCAGGCGCACGCCATCCGAGTACTAACTGAGTACCCCTTGAAGAAGGTCCTCCAGAAACTGGACCTGTCGGGTAGGCTAGTCAACTGGGCAGTGGAACTCGGGCAATTCGACATTGAGTTCCATCCGCGAGCGGCGATCAAGGGCCAAGCACTCGCCGACTTCTTCCTTGAATTCTGCAATACTCCAGAGCCCGAGGACCCAGTGCAGCGTCCGCCATGGATAGTTCACGTGGATGGCTCCTCTCATTGCCAACACAGCGGTGTGGGAGTGATACTGGAGAGCCCGCAGAAGCAGAAGTTCCAATATGCCATCAAATTGGACTTCGCCACGACCAATAACGAGGTGGAGTACGAAGCGGTGCTGGCTGGCCTGGCAATCGCCCGGGAAGTAGGGGCCCTCGATGTCGAAATCCGGAGCGATTCACAAGTAGTCGTTGGTCAGATCTCTGGAGAATTCGCCACACAAGGAGGCCGACTGGCTAAATACTTGGAAAAAGTACATGACCTACAATCTAGTTTCAGAACTATGACGGTCACGAAGATCCCTCGCGAAAGAAATGTTCAAGCGGACGCGCTGGCTAGGGCTGGTTCCGCGACCGACCAAGAAATCGCAAGAATGAAGCGGCAAGTACTGGTTCAATTCAACCCATCGATTGACGAGAGTCTATGTATGGTGCTGGTGGCCTGAGAAAGGGAACCGGAACCCGAATGGGCCTCGGATGTAATCAGATACTTGAGAAGCGGGGAACTACCCAGTCATAGAGAACAGGCCCATAAAGTGAAACTGCGGGCTGCGCGCTACACAATGATGGATGACATGCTGTATAGGAGGGGATACTCACACCCCCTACTGAAGTGCCTCTCGGCTCCGGAGGCCAACTATGTGCTAAGGGAAATTCATGAAGGAATCTGCGGGAACCACTCGGGGGGAAGAATGTTGGCCATCAAGGCGGTAAGAGCCGGGTATTATTGGCCCACGATGACGCGGGACTCTATGGAGTTCGTCCGGAGTTGTGATAAATGCCAGCGGTTTGCCCGGGTAATGAAGAACCCACCCGAGAAGCTCACGTCGGTCTTGTCACCTTGGCCGTTCTCTAAGTGGGGAGTGGACTTGGTCGGTCCGATGCCATGCGGGAAGGGGAAAAAGAGATTTTTGGTGGTGGCTGTCGACTACTTCACAAAGTGGGCGGAAGCTGAGGCCCTAGCAACCGTCACCGCCAACAATGTTATAAACTTCCTCTGGAGGTCGGTCATTTGTCGGTTCGGAATTCCTTATTCTATCGTGTCAGATAATGGAGCCCAGTTCGACGGGAAACCGTTCCGTAGTTGGTGCACCGAACTCGGTATCCAGAACCATTACTCAACACCTATGTACCCGAAGTCGAATGGCCAGGTGGAGGCTACCAACAAGACCCTGTTAGCCACATTGAAGAAGAAGTTGGATAGACGAAAGGGACTATGGGTTGAGTATGTCCCTGAAGTTCTATGGTCATATCGCACCACGGCTAGAACCCCGACCGGAGAAACCCCATTCTCACTAGCATACGGAACCGAAGCAGTGATACCGGTGGAGATTGGGTCCCCGAGCCACAGAGTCCAACACTACGATCCGACCCAGAACGAGGAGGGGATTAGCGCATGTCTGGACTTGTTGCAGGAGCGAAGGGACAATGCGCAGGCGGTGCACAAAGCTTATAGAGCTCAGGTGGCCAGATACTACAACAAGACGGTTGATCCCAGGAAGTTCAAAGTCGGGGATTGGGTGCTGAGGAAGCTTAACATAATGACAAGGGATCCGGTCGAAGGAAAGTTCAACGCCAAGTGGGAGGGACCGTACCGAGTAGTTAAATGCCACAGCAGGGGAGCCTATCACTTGGAGACCAGGGAGGGCAAGCCTGTCCCAAGGGCGTGGAATGCAGAACACTTGAAGAAATACTACATGTAATTCCAGTTGAATTCCCTTTTTGTTTTCCTTTTTATAAGTACAAATGTTTTAAATAGAATGTCTGGAGATGCAGAAAATTACGTGCGAAATAAGTTAAAATTTCTTTTCGGTTACCCTCACTCGGATAGGGGGGTAACTTGGCATAAAACAACCCCTGGTATGCAAAAGAGAGATAAAAGGAAAGAAACTTCTTTGTTCTCAGCAATCTCAAAATCTATAAATTCAATGTGCTCAAAAGAAGGTAATACAAAACAAAACACACACGCCTACACGCCGCTGGGAGGGTCATTCCCCGAGTCATCATCCCGGCTGGGTTCTCCAGCCGGAGCATCCTCTGGATTTGGAGCGTCTTTGCTCCAGTTAGCAACGTCGGGAAAGTACTCGATGCCGAGATCCATTAGCTTGGAATAACAGGAACTCGGGAGCGACAAGAAGTCGGAACTCACGCTCTCGTAAGGCACTTGCAGCCGATCCGAGTGGAGGACCAGAGCTCGAAAGTTCTCAAACCCGATGTGAAAGCCGAATGCCCAGGCTTTAGTCCGAAGCCAAGGGACGAAAGACAACTGCTCGGTCAGTCTCCTAACCCTGGCCTTGTAATGACGGTACTTCCTCCGGATTCGTTGGTACCGACTTTCCGTCCCCTCTAGTTTCTCGAGAGCGGATTCTCTCTCGGCAACGGCTTGATCCCTGTCGGCCTCGGCAAGCTCTCTCTCAGAAACGGCTTTCCCCAGGGCCTCTGACACCTTTGCTTTCTCGGTTGATATTCGGCCGATATCGCTCAGGGCTTGGTCCTTGTCGGCTAAGGCTGCGTCCCTCTCCACAAAAGCCGCATTTTTCGCTACAAGAGCCGCATCCCTTTGAGCTAGGGCTGCGTCTTTCTCGGCAAGAGCGGCGCTTTTAGCGGCCAGAGCCGCCTCCCTCTCAGCCAAGGCTGCATCCTTCTCAACGACCAAGGCTTCCTTAGCGAGGATCGCCGAGTTAAGGTCCGCGACAAGGATCAACTTCTCGTCCCTCATAGAATTCAGCTCCCCGGAAAGGCGCTCCACTTCGGAATGGGCGCGGACCGGCTCCCTGGAAAGGCACTCCAAACTGACGCTGGGACCTACCTCGCTCGCCCCCCCGGCCACCGGGGTAGAGTCAGGAACACGGGCCGTGCTCTCCTCGGGAACTCTCGCCCTGGCCTGAAGAACCGCGTATCTTTCCTTCAAGTCGGCCAGTTCTTGGGTCAAGCCGGCAATGGTTTCGTCTTGAGATACTACGGTGTGCTCGAGTCAGCTGATCTGGGAACGGAGAATGGTTTCTATGTCGGGATTGGCTCGCATGTGTTCCAGGAAGTTAGACCATGCTGCTACGGATCGGAGTGAATCCTGGATCGAAGAAAGAAGTTAGAAACGGCCAAGTAAAAGAAAAGAGAAGAAAAGACACAAGAAGAGGGTACCGCTATCTGGGACTCAACGATGTCCTGAGCAAACTTGAAAGGCGTGGTCCTACCGACGTCTTGGAAAAGACCGTCGGGAAGAACGGAGGCCAGCGCTTCCAGCGGATCGCCGAGCAGACGGATGCCCAAGAAGTCGAACCCTGCCTCCGAAGTACTCGGGACAGGAGTTTCTTCCGAAATCCCGTCCGCAGCAGCATTTGCACTCGGGCCAGGGGGTGTGCATCGCTCAGACCCCTCACCTTGGGGATCAACCTCGGCATTTGCACTCGGGCCAGGGGGCGTGCATCGCTCAGACCCCTCACCTTGGGGATCAACCTCGGCATCCGAGGTAATGTATTCCGCTTGGGCGCCAGTGGAAGGGGCTTCGCGCGCCTCGGCAACCCCCTCCCCGCACGTAGGGGCATCGGGTGTAGGCGGAGATCCCCTGGAGGCCCCACTCCCCACTCGGGTCTCACCGACCGGTCTTAGGGGAGAAAGGGGCTCACCTCGCCAGGTGAACTCCGGGAGTCCGAAGTCTTGAGCTACGAGGGAGATCTCATTGAGTAAGAAGTCGTCCCCCTCTTCCACGTTAGGTCTCTTAGGGGCTCCGCTTTCTTGAAGATTGTCGGCCCTGCGCTTTGTCCTGACACGCTTGCGAGTGCGGACAGACACCGAGGAGGCGCTGGCTGGACGGGCCTCGGGGTTGGGACTCCTGTCGGGAACCTCAGGCGGGTCAGCCTCCCCTTGGACCTCAACATCCGGTGTCTCCTCTCGGCTGTCCTCATTTGCTTCCTCGGACGAATCGGCCCCTGTCGCTGAAGGGGAATCCGGTATGCCCATCTCTATCACTACTCCCCCGGCCTCTCGGAATAAGGGAGCCTCGGTGTCGGCAACAATCGAGGCATCGGGCCCCCGAGCCTGGGAAGTTTCCTGCGTCCTCTCTTCCCGACGAGGGGAAGCGGTATACGTTGCCGCCCGGGAGCCCTCGGCCCGAGTCCGCGAAGCCCCTCCTTGAGTGACGGGCGGGATGGATACCGTTGGAGCCTTGCTTTTAGTGAACTTAGGCCTCCCGGCTTGATCTAGAGGGACCTTATTCGCAGGGATCTTGTAGCCCAGGTGATCGTTCAACGACTTAGCAGTGACGATCGTGTCGAAATCATTTTCAACTTTGTGGTGCCGGTTACAAAAGTCGACCATCCGAGCAACCTCCTCCTGTTCAACATCCGAGATCTCGGGAGGGTTCGCCAGGTTACCGTCCAGGGCCCTCCATTCCCGGCTAATCCTTTGAGAGTCTGCAATTTGCATTGACGAGGAGCATTCCCACTCACCGAACACCCGAAAAACCTGCTTCTCCCAATCTTTGTTATTCGAATAGATGGGTTTCAGGAAAATAAATGAAGGGCCTTGTCGGGTCCGCAGCTTGACAATCCCCTTGGCATCCATGCTCGGCCGGTACACATTCATGAACTGCGGAATCGACATCCGAGACCCGATCACGGTCCTCCAGAGTATGAATGACGCGAAGAGATACCTCCACGAGTTCGGAAAAATCTGACTCGGGGCAACTTTCAAGTAGAGCAATAATTCTCGGGCAATATCAGGAAACGGGAGTCTCAAACCCGCCATGAACATCCTCTCATAGAAGGTAACGACGCCACCCGAGATACGCAACGCCGATTGGTTCTGGAAATGCAGGCGAACCGAGTTGCCGATGTCGTAGTTCCTGCGTAAAATCCATTCGCTCTGTACGGAGAAAATTGAGATATGACGGTTCTCAAGAGGGATGAGCACCATGGGGGGGGCCCCGGGAGCGACCTCATCGTGTTGCCGGGCCACGTTCCCGGCGACCGCCCGGACGGACACCGAGGAGGCGCTGGTTTTGCTCTTACGAGGCATACTGGAGAGGTGTCTGGTGCACCGATGAGAGAACAAGAGAAGCAAAGAGGAGAAAGGCAGAAAGAGCGGAGACAACAAGTGAAATGGAAAATAGAGGAAAGTGAGAGGCTTTTATAGGGCTCACTGTGACCGGGGATTGCCGGTACCTGCAACCTGGAAGCCCAAGCGGACCATAGTGGAAAAAACAGTTCCCACAATCGGAAATCCAATCGACTCGGTTATTAGATTTAGTTTGGATTTCGAGGCGACAGCAATAATTACCATTCCGGACACAGCAGTCGACGCGTCAGGAGCTTTAAATGCTGGCGGCGGGGCGGTAAATGCCCAAAAATTCAAAATTCAAAATTCGAAAATAATTATGACGCGCCTTCCTCCTCAGTAAGCACGATCCCACGAGCCTGAGGCGCCCAGCCTCTCGGTGTCGGTAGTCGGGATTGCCATATAAACAAAGAGGGGGAGGCTTAAAACTCCCTCGTCTCAGGGCACGAGACGAAAGACTTGGGGGGTAACTGTTGATAAAATAACCTTCCCGAGAGGGGGAGGTTTCTTTCCGAGCGGTAGGTCTCAGATGCATCACTACTGGCGAAACCTCCTTCCCGAGAGTAGTGCCCGACCGGTAGTTGTCGGATACTCCGATAACCGACAAGTGATAATGATGACAGTACAGATAAAGGAGATCGTTTAGGTGGCTGAACCCCCCAAGATCCGGGATTTCCTGAATCGCCATGCTCTGTCATTAAAGAGCCCACCTGCCCATCGCTGTCAAGAGTGTACTTGGGACCTGTTTGTGCACAGGGAGTCACTGTTCCCTAAAAGCCGGGATATTCCCACCTAACCTCAAGGGCAACCACCTATAAATAGAAAAAATCCAGGTATTAAAGGAGATACTAGTTCAAATTCAATCTCTTTCTCTCTAAAAAATTCTCGTCTAACTTGGCCGTCGGAGGAGGACCACTGGGGAAACCCACTGTGTGTTCTTTGTATTTGCAGGTCAATCGGACACACTCACCTGTAGCAGGGCTTACGTCACCAGCCGGAATCTGCATCAACACCAACCATTGTAATCAATTCTAAGCTTGATATCTCTTCCACTTTTGAGGTCGATTCCGGTGTTGTTAAGACTCGTTGCTGCAACTGGATGTGTAATGCTCGTTGTGTCAATGGCAATGTGGTTTCCGCCTGGGTCGATTTCATTCTTGAAGGTGTCAAGCTCTATGGCTAGTTGCTGAAATATGCTACCTACATTTGTTAGAATATATTAAATTCTTTCATTTTTTATCAAAGTAAGCTTTTTAGGATAATGATATAAACCTTAAATATAATTAGTAGAACAGTACAAGAGAGTGATTATTAACAGTATTAACAGTATAACCGCATGCGAATGCAGCAAAAACAACTATTGCATATAAGGATAAGGTTAACGGTTTTAGGGTATGTAGATGTAATTATTACCGTATTTGCATACCCTTATATATATAATAAATTCATAAAAAAGACGTCGTTTAAGTGTAGGATTTCATCTAAAACATGACCGTGTTTTTTTATTTTTTATTTTATTTATTTATATATATATATTTAAAAAATGTCCAAAATTGTTTAAAATATACTCAAAGAAGGTTCAAAACTAAAATAGACCCAAGAGACCCATTACTTAATAGGAAGTTAGCAGTGTGGTTTTGCCTGCGATTAGTAGCCACACACCTAGGCAAGCACATGAAATTACCTAAAAGTGATAACCACATAATGTGATCGTGGATATAGGCAATAACCACATAATTCGGTTGCGGATGTGATTATAGACAATAACTGCATTTACATGTATGGCATTATTGGGTAGAACTTAATATTGAAAATTGGTTTGCAAATGAATGGTACCCAAGAGCTTATATATACATACAGTTAAGATTATATTTAAGTCATGTGAGACACTTCAGATTGTAACGTATCACCACATTCCGTAGCCAACGCCCACAACAACCTACTCTATCTCATAGGTTGCCCCTTCCATTACTCGAACTCATCATGACATGGTGTTTGGTCTAATACCAAATTATACAAATCTTGAGTAGAATTCATTATCGAAAACCGACTTGCAAGGAAATTGTGTCTAATAACTTATATATAACATGGTTAATTAAGATCGTACTTAAGTCATATAGAATACTTGGAATCGTAATAGACAAGTGCTGATTTAACATGATATTTGAACAAAATACTCTTGAGTTTGAATATTATTTTCAACGTTCACCTCTTATTTAAATTAAATATTTCAAGTGTCAAAATATATATATATATATATATATATATATATATATATATATATAGGCTCACTGTATATACAAAAACTAGATTATATATATAATAAGTGACTTAAAGTAACTTTAACTCTAATTTTGTCTAGACCTTTTAAAATATAGTGCAAATTTAATTATCATATCGCTTTTTTTTTAGTCGTGACATTTTGTTTTCTTATATAATATATGCGATTGGTATTTTCAGCGAAGAGCCAGCTCTATATATATATATATATAATATATCCGATGATCGAACACAAAACAATTAGTAGATTTTTTTTGTTCCGACATAGAGTACTTAATTTACCTTCGGTTGAGGTATTGAGGAGTCCGAGGTATGAGCCATAGCTACCAGGAGGTGAAGGACTATGATCCTGTGCGAAAACAAACGCCATCCCATCCCCGGAGTCCGTTGAATTCGGGAAGGCAGAAATCCTAACGGTGAAGGTGGTTGAGATAGTCGCCGGCCATGCAAGCACAGGGTGGGCGTACAGAACTCGGCCAACCTTGTTGATGATCAGTGGCAGAGATGGCGAGGTCGAATAATTGCCTTGTCGTGGGTCCGGTGTAATGCTCAAATACCCATCGCCGGCAGTCACAGAACCCATGCAAATAAGCTCCCCATTTCTGCAACTTCCGTTGTTGAATGAGGTCAAAGAGAAGGTGATAGGGTCGAGGAGGGAGGTTGAAGAAGCTTGACTAAGGAAGGTGGAGAGGAGCAAAAACCAAAGCATGGTTTTAGCTAGCTGATGAGGGACACGTGCAGGCATAAAACAAAAGCCCATTTCTTTTACAGCCATAAATAGTCCATTACTTTTGAATCTTATTTTGTTCTTAATTGGTGTTTATTTATTGAAAGAAAGGTAAAATTTTAAAAAAATATTTTTGAATATTTAGGAATCTAAATTCCATATTTTGTATGCTTTTGCAAAGCCCTGTAAATTCGAGTTGTTGGCTCCACATGTTGGCTCTTATGGAAAAATATATGAAATTGACAAAAGTCCATTCTTCCCCAAGAAAAAGGGCAAAATAGAAAAGTCTATTCAATAAGAAGAACATGGTACTTTGTCTATGGCGACCATTATATTACAACATTCTTAGTAGCTAGTTTTGTTAAATTTTACCATCCAAAATATTTAAAAATCGCTTTCTTCTATATATTTTAACCATCAAGTTTTTTAAAGCACCTTTAACAATCTCATTATTTTAGCTATCTACTATCAATATTCCATTTAAATAATCTTTTTCAAAAATGAGATTGTGTGTGATGCATAAGAGAGAAATAAAGAATAAAAACAAAAAAACAAAGGAAGAGAAAATTTTATTAGTTTTTTTATTGTTTTAGTGAGTGAATAATGCTCAGTATTGTTGGTGAATACTATTCACTCACCAATTTTTTTTCACCGAATTTTTGAGGCTACTGTAGACTCATTTTGGACTATTTTAACAAATTGGCTTACCAAAATAGCCAAAAAGCAATTTTAATGAGTCTACTAAGAATGCTCTTATTACATAATAACATCTCCAACAGGCTAGTCAAATGCTTCAAAATAGTAAAATTTGATTATTATTAAGTTTTTTTTCCAATCCAGCAGATAAGGCAAATTGACTATTTTCATTATATAATGAACAGTGAATATGCTCTACAACCTATTTGCTGTTCATTCTATAACTACTAAAATATTGATAAAAACATTAACTAAAACAATATGATATTCACTCGTATTTTACGGTTCATTGCATTCTGGAACTTCTTTCCAATTAATAGATTGTACTGGATTGAGCTCTCATTTTCTGCATAGCAAGGATAGAGTATCTGCTATTACATTTTCTAAATTGCATTATTGTAACCATATAATGTTGTTTTTAGTTGCTACGTTTTCTTTTTTGCATAGATTTTATTTTTAAAAAAAAAATCAATTGCTTTGTTTTTGGTTTCTTTGTTTTCATAAATTGTGTAATTTTGCTAGAATAGTGAACTGGTGCAACACATCAACACTCGTACGGTGTAGCTCAAAGAATGTGTGAAAAATCAATATTTTCTATTTCATTGAGTGTTGGCAAAAATATAATAACAAAGAATGAGAAATAATATTTAAATGCAAGTAGATAGTAGAATAAAAAATCTCTTTGAGAGAGTTTAAAAAAAAGTAGTAAAAGTATAAAGTTCAACTTTTTCAGTAACTGCTTTGGTTATTATTGTTGGAAATTGAAAATTATCATTAGATATAAAATTCAATAATATTTAATCTAAAATTTAATGGTAACTTTTAATACAATGTCTTAAAATATTAACTATGCGTGTGGCCCGTGTGGGAGTGGGATCGCCAAGAAAATGGACAAAGTATGGTTCTTTTGGAATACAGCAAGAAGCACAAAATGTCTCTTTTATTACTAACAATTAGAAACAACCATGAATATATACAGCAAAATACCTTAAATTGTGTTGAGGTAGAATTTTTTTTTTCCATTTTTTTTTAATACAAAATACTTATTGAAAAAATTAATAATTTTCCTTTATTTGATTAAAACCCTAAAAATGATCATGAAAGTAACTTATTTTTTGGTTGCATTGAAAAATATTACTACCATCCACCACATATAAAACAACCTAAAACTAGGAATCGACTAAAATCCATGGCTTCTAAGGTTGTATTTGAGCCGAGCATTGGATTTTTGAACTCGGCTGGGCCGAATCATATGGGTGTTGAAACAGAAATCGAACTCAAGCTGAATTTTAAACATCCATTCAAACTCAACTCTCAAAACCCTTTGCTGAGGCCGATCGAGCTTGAGTTTGAGTTGGGCAAGGATACCAATCCAAGCTTTTTCTTTTTTTAGATTTTTCTTTTTTATATTTTTATTTTTAAAATTTATTTTTTAGATTGTATTTTTTGAAAAAAAAATAAAAAATGTATTATTTTAGGGTGATGTGGCAAAAATGATGAATCTGACTAACGGTCTATAGAAAACTTGGACGAAAAACTCACAGAGTGATCTATTTCGAATTAGTGAAAACTCAAATAGTAAATTTTGAAAATTTAAAAGTGAGAGTAATCTCAAATCGTGCGTTTATCCAGAATTTATTATACATCCCTATATATATATATATATATATATAATGCAACAAAACATGAATGTGCATTTTATTTATTATAATTATATACATGTGAGACCTTAATATTGAATAGTTTATGTCAATGAAATTTTATTCTAAAAAAAACTATGTTAACATAGCATAGAAGAAAGGCCAACCATAACAAAATTTGCTAAATATTATGCATGGAAAGTTAGCAAGCAAACATTTATTTATCTAGAATTTTTTTTTTTAGAAAAAAGGACAGTACAAAATTAACAGACAATCATTCCAAAGCACCATCAACAATTCTTCATAAGTTGTTGAAGCGCATTCGGACGGACGCCGTTGTGTAGAATACCTCCACTGTTCGCAGCTACCGCATTTGCGTCCTGACACTTGTGCGAACATGTGCTCTCTGTGGTTCGCGTCCGCTGGGTGTCCGAACGGCTGTGTGAACACCAAGTCCTTGTAGTTTGCGTCTGATATGATGTTCGGACAGGATGAAAGCTGGCGTCCGAACGCTTCCTCTAGGCCGTCCGGACGGTCACAAGGGAAAATCGACTTTGACATCTGTAAAGTTGCCAGAATCTTCCTTGTCTCGGAATCTTTCCTTTCTTGAATAGTATATTGCAGATCTTGCCTCGTATAATTCTTTCCATGTTGGAATAAATATTCTCCAATAATATCTGAAATAGACTCTGAATTATGGTGTCCCTAAAAGTCAATGTCCAGAAAATGAAGTGTTTTTGTCTACCAGAATGTAGCCAATAAAACCAACAGAATTAACGTAAGAACTATCTTTATTTTCTGTTGTTCTTTATCTATTTAGTGGAAATTCCCTTTCGTCCTGCGTCACTACTTTTTTGTTGTAATTAAGCCTCTCTGTTAGCGTTGACCGTCTGTTTGGAAGAAAAAAATCATATTTGACCAAAGTCTTTCGAAAATACCCTCATTTAAACACTTCAAAAACCAAATTTACTCATTTATCATTATTAACGCACCGAAAAATTACTTGTAATTAACTTAACGATTATCTTCTCAATCAAATTCCCCTAAGGAATAAGATTCAAAAATATCTACTCTTCAAAAAATGATATTACGCAGCGAAAACACATGGCGTATCTACCAACATTAATAACTATAACTAGAGCATTTACTAGGAATCGTTACATTAACTGAAATCCTTACAATATACGCAGCTGTATAAGATATTCTGTATTAAACCTTAATTATACAAATACAACCCTAACCATCAAATTTATAGTGTCACCCAGAAGTACTAATTACCATAAGCAACCTTTGAGATTCTGTAATGTGTCCTTAAGTGATAGCTCGAGTAATGTCTTAAGTTGAACGGTCGCATCTGCCTCAATATCCTTTCTACTCAACCCTAGCCTCTGTAAAACACTGAAATGTTTCCTTGGTGGAGAAAAATGTTTACTTGGCTGAGACCACCCCCCGCTCCATATGTGGCTGGCCTACCACCCATTGGAGGTTTGTTTTTTTTTTTTTCATTGTTAAAAAAATTGAGAGAAAATAAAAAATAATGAGTGGTTTTTTCTGGAAATGTAATTTATGTAAACATAATATATAAATAAAATGCTATAAAATAATAAGCAGCGGAATTATAAATACCTCCAGCCATATTTTGTTCAAGCTTGATGAAGAACGAAGAACAAAGAACAAAGAAACGAATGAATTTTCTGCAATACAAAGTATTCTAACAAAAATTTAGAGAGTTCTTCTGGCCTATTCCTATGAGTGTGCCAATAGATGGATACACAGGGCTCTTTATATAGGTAGGCTAGGGACCCTCGTTATTAATTAGATGGCTGATTATTCTCCTCCCATCAAGAAGAATAAATCAGAAAATTAATAAAAAAAACCGTTTTAAACCGTTATGATTTCATATAACTTAATGTGGAATAAATTATATTAAATCTTTATATTACATAATTACCGTTATGGTAATTATTTAAAATTCCAACCGTTACAAATTAAATAATTACCGTTATGATAATTATTTAAATTCCAACCGTTACAATGAATTAAATGTGTCTAAGGGACACATATGTAATTTCTTACATTCTCCCACTTGGCCCTTATGACACATATAATTCCCTAGATGTTCGGTTCTTCAATATGATTATCACTTTATTTATTCCAGCCATTCATGAAATCCTCCCACTCACATAAGGAATATTACACATGAATCATGGCGGTAAAACTTTATGTAATAAGTCGTTCCTTCCATGTATTACATATAAAATATTTCTTAAATGAGTACTATATGGGCAATCAAACTTTATGAATAAACTTCCTATAAGTTATTCGGGTCCAACTTTAATTTTATCCCTATGGATAATATAACAAATGTGCACAAACTTTATTAAAAAATAACTTGATGTCTATAGACAAATTAGAAAGAACTAGGTACAAAATGAATCAATGAGTCCATATGCTCCACATGACTTTTAAACAGCTTTACCGGTAAACCTTAGTCATAGGATCCGCAATCATCAATTCAGTACTGATATGCTCAACGAGCACTTCATTTCTTTTGATGTTCTCTCTCACACAAAGATACTTGATGTCGATATGCTTACTTCTACTTCCACTTTTATTATTCTTAGAAAAGAATATGGCAGCACGATTATCGCAGAAGATCTTGATTGGTCTCGCTATAGAATCGACAATTTTGAGACCACCAACAAAATTTCTTAACCATAGCGCATGTGTAGTGGCTTCATAGCACGCAATAAATTCTGCTTCCATTGTAGATGTAGCAACTATAGTTTGCTTGTTACTTCTCCAGGATATAGCCCCTCCAGCCAAGAGAAAGATATACCCTGAAGTAGATTTTCTACTATCTACACATCCAGCAAAATCTGAATCTGAATACCCAACCACCTCCAAATGGTCAGTGTGTCTGAATGTCAAACCGTAGTCCTTTGTTCCTTGCAAATACCGCATGACTTTCTTTGCAGCTTTCCAATGTTCCATTCCTGGGTTACTTTGATATCGACCCAACATTCCAACTGCCATCGCAATGTCAGGTCTAGTGCAAACTTGTGCATACAATAGACTGCCAATTGCAGATGCATATGGAATGTTCTTCATCTGCTCCTGTTCCAATGCATTTCGGGGACATTGATCATTACTGAATTTGTCTCCTTTAATGATAGGTGCTACAGAAGCCGAACAGTTCTTCATTTTGAATCTTTCCAAAACTTTTTCAATGTAGGCCTTTTGAGACAGTTTTAATATTTTCTGTTTTCTGTCTCTGTGAATCTCTATGCCAATGACATAAAAGGCTTCACCCAAATCCTTCATTTCAAAATTTTGAGAAAGAAACTATTTGGTTTCATGCAGTAAACCTAAATCATTACTTGCAAGTAAAATATCATCTACATATAGGACTAAAAATATGACTTTACTCCCACTGACCTTAAGGTATATACATTGATCAACAAAGTTCTCAATAAAACCAAATGAGGTAATAACTTTGTGAAATTTAATATACCATTGACAGGAGGCTTGTTTTAGTCCATAAATAGATTTATTTAGTTTGCAAGCTTTCTGAGTGTTATTATCAAAACCTTCAGGTTGTTTCATGTAAACCTCTTCTTCAAGATCCTCATTCAAAAAGGCTATTTTCACATCCATTTGATGTAGCTCTAGATTAAAATGAGCTACTAATGCCATGATTATCCTAAATGAATCCTTCTTGGATACTGGAGAGAAGGTTTCATGATAATCAATACCTTCCTTTTGTGTGAAACCCTTGGCTACAAGTCCAGCTTTATATCGTTCAACATTACCAGAAGCATCCCTTTTGGTTTTGTAAACCCATTTGCAGCCTATGGCTACAGCTTTCTCTGGTAAGTCAACAAGATCCCAGACTTGATTTTTAGCCATGGATTCCATTTCTTCCTTCATGGCATTTAACCATAATGTGGAGTGTTCCCCACTCATGGCTTGTGAAAATGAATTTGGATCATCCTTAGGCCCAACATCGAAATCGGACTCTTGGAGGTATACAATATAATCACTAGAGATTGCTGGTCTAATTATTCTAGAAGATCTTCTTAATCCTACCTCCTCCTCATTTTGAGGGGGTTGAGTAGGTTCAATATGAACTTGTTCCTCATGAGCTGACTGTTCTGAAATTGATTGTGGTTCAAGGCAATCTGTTTGGATTTCCTTAAACATAATCAAACATCCTTTAGATAAAGGAGCATCAGTCAACTCTTGTGCTTCCTCTAATTCAATCCTTTGAGGATAAGCACTCCCACTATGTTCAAGATCCTCTAAGAATTTTGCATTCATAGATTCAACAATTCTAGTATTATTAGAAGGACAATAAAACCTAAATCCTTTGGAGTTGACTCATAGCTGATAAAATGATCGCTGGTTGTCCTTGGGTCTAACTTCTTTATATTTGGATTATAAATCCTCACTTCAGCAGGACAACCCCATATGTGTAAGTGATTTAAACTTGGTTTCCATCCATTTCATAATTCAAAAGGTGTCTTAGGGACAGCCTTGGATGGTACCCAGTTTAATACATACACAGCAGTTTTTAAGGCTTCACTCCATAGTAATAAAGGTAACTCAGAATTACTGAGCATGCTCCTTACCATGTCCATAAGTGTGCGATTTCTCCTTTCTGCAACACTATTTTGTTGTGGTGTGCCAGACATTGTGTATTGAGCAACAATGCCTTCTTCTTCAAGAAATTGCGCAAATGGACCTATCATTTGTCCATTTTCTGTGTACCTTCCATAGTACTCTCCGCCTCTATCAGATCTTACGATCTTGATTTTCTTTTCCTTTTGTTTCTCTACTTCTACCTTATAGGTCTTAAAAGCATTGAGCGCTTCAGCCTTATCATTTAGAAAGTAGAGATACATATACCGTGTATGGTCATCAATAAAAGATATAAAATATCTTTGACCATTTAGGCAGGGAGTAGGAAAAGGTACACAGATATCTGTATGTATGATTTCAAGAATCTCAGAACTCCTTCTGACACCTTTAGTGGTCTTGTTGGTTTGCTTTCCCTTTATGCAATCCACACAAGTACCAAAATCAGTAAAATCAAGAGTTTTTAAGACTCCATCATTTACTAATCTTTTGATTCTCTCTATGGAGATATGTCCCAATCTCCTGTGCCATAACAAAGCGGAGTTTTCATTCACAAGGCTCCTTTTTATGCCAACACTAGAATGCAATGATAAATGATTGTTTTCAAAGTCGGGATCTAGATCAATTTTGAATAAACCATCAATTTTGGTTCCACCACTAATAAAATTTTCACCTTTAAAAATACTAAAAGTAGAGTTTATAAACCAAAAACTAAAACCAATAACATCCAGTTTAGAAACCAAAATTAAGTTTCTAGAGAAACATGGAATAAAAAATACATTTTCCAAATCTAAAATATAACCAGTTTTCAAAATCAATCTAAAGGTCCCAACCACTTCCACATGTGAAAACAACTTATTTCCGGAATAGACCCGTTGCTCATTGCTTGCCGGTTTCCTTGTGTTGAGAAAACCCTACATTGTATTAACAATATGGATTGTAGAACCAGAATCAATCCACCATGTATTACAAGGAGCCTCAACAAAAAAAGATTCATGACATACTAGAGATATGATATTACCTTTCTTTTCAAGCCATCTTTTGTACTTTTGGCAATCCTTCTTCATATGCCCCCCTTTCTTACAGAAGAAACAAGTATCCTTATTGTCATTTTTCTTGATTGACAACTTGTTATCTTTCTTGAGATGCGGGGCACTTTTGTCTCTTTTACTCTTTCCCTTATCATGAGTAGCCACAAAGTAAACACTCTGTCGTTTCTCGTACTTTGGCTGCGGCGTGCTCTGATACCACAACAACGCGTTTGGAGCCCAAATGGTTGGGTGTAAGGAACAAAACCTTGAGGTTGAGGGTTCGAGTAGTCCCAAGATACCAAAGAGGACAATATTGTGGGTGGGGTCACCATGGCTGCGGCGTGCTCTGATACCACATGTAAACATAATATATAAATAAAATGCTATAAAATAATAAGCAGCGGAATTATAAATACCTCTAGCCATATTTTGTTCAAGCTTGATGAAGAACGAAGAACAAAGAACAAAGAAACGAATGAATTTTCTGCAATACAAAGTATTCTAACAAAAATTTAGAGAGTTCTTCTGGCCTATGCCTATGAGTGTGCCAATAGATGGATACACAGGGCTCTTTATATAGGTAGGCTAGGGACCCTCGTTATTAATTAGATGGCTGATTATTCTCCTCCCATCAAGAAGAATAAATCAGAAAATTAATATAAAAAACCGTTTTAAACCGTTATGATTTCATATAACTTAATGTGGAATAAATCATATTTAATCTTTATATTAAATAATTACCGTTATGATAATTATTTAAAATTACAACCGTTACAAATTAAATAATTACCGTTATGATAATTATTTAAATTCCAACAGTTACAATGAATTAAATGTGTCTAAGGGACACATATGTAATTTCTTACAATTTATTCCTTTAGGAATATCTATTCCTCTCATTTTTTAGAGGAATAGGTATTTCTCTTCATAAGGGAATAGTTATTCCAATGAGAATAACTATTATAAGGAATAGACCTTTACCAAACAAGGCCTTATCATTTTTCCACCTTTTTTTGTGTCATAACCCAACCCAGGTTTGGTTTTCATCTTTTTTGTCTATAAGTTTTGGTTTGGTTTTCCTTTATTCTCTCTTGTTGGTATCTACCTCAGTGGATCTTGAAACAATCTAGTGTGTACCTTTATTAGTAAGGTCGGAGGAATAGTTAACAAAAAAGGTTCATTTATCTGATAGAGTTCGAAATGGGAAAGTTCTATAACAGAAATTGACATAAATTTCAACAAGTGATACATGAGGGACTTTTGGTGAAGTCGAGAGCAAAAATCACACGTGCGGCAATTTCCATCTAGAAAGACGGAATCATCTAACAGAATTGCTATATTGCAAAATTATGAAACTTTGTTGGGGTCCATTGCAAATTTTTTCACCTTTGTGGCAAGATTGAAAAAGGAGTGAAACATTGGGGGTGTAAAGTGTAGTTTTCCCTTATAATTATATAAATGTGAGACCTTAATATTGAATAGTTTATGTCAATGAAATTTTATTCTAAAAAACAAAAACAAACAAAAAACTATGTTAACATAGCATAGAAAAAAGGGCAACCATAACAAAATTCGCTAAATATTATGCATGGAAAGTTAGCAAGCAAACATTTATTTATCTAGAATTTTTTTTCCTAAAAAAAAAAGACAGTATGAAATTAACAGCAAACAATCGTTCCAAAGCAACCTCAGTATGAGTAATTCTATAAATTCCTCTGATATCCATTGAAAAAGCAAATGAGCAGCGAGGACAACCATCCAGCCTGTACAAAACCCGATTTGGTCAATTACGTGTACATTTGAAGCAGTAGCATTTTGAATGCCAATACCCAAAACATGCTCCTCCATCTACTACACCCTCCTTCCTCCTGCAACGGGTAGCACAATTTTCTGAGAAGATGCATCTCCCGTGCCAAGTTCTACTTAAAACATAGTGGCATTCTTCTTTCGCACTTGCTATCTCATCATCATATAAACAAATTGTAAAAAACAAGAAAGATGTCAATATACATGATGAGAATATATGCCCATACTCGATCTATATATAGCTAATAGACTTATATGAAAGTAGTGTAAAATCACCTACCCACATTGATATGAAGAATGATAATTATAAGGATTGTGGAGAAGCAAAGAAATTTAGAAGTTTTAACCATGATTTTCCTTGGAGCACTCTCAGCCATAAAGCTTTTCGATCTTTATATATATAATATAGTGGCTTGCAGTGGGAGATAGATGTACATATGTATGTTGTCTAGCTAGCATGCTTCGACTTTCAAATTTCATGCATGAGAGAACATATTCTAGTTTTTTTACATGGCAAAAACTCCTTTTCAGGATCTTCAAGAAACCTATATGATCTATTATTAGTCTATTATTGATCTCAACTATTTGGCACATCACCTAATTGGTTCAATTTTTGAAATTCCTACAACCATAAATTTGAAAGAAATATATTCAACTTTGAAAACTCTAGAGCCTACTATTGATCAGTCACTGACCGGCTAGTTGATGCCAACTTTGTCAAAATGATCTCTATATATATGCAAAGGCCAATTCAAAATATAATAATAATATCAGTCCAATACCAATCCACTGCAAAATCTAGATTAATCTATTGCTAGTTATTTATCAAATGAATCATCAAGATACCTCTAGATTAATTTACATTTTTAAGGCTATTATTGTCACCTTCTAAAAAAAGAAAAAAAAAATCAGAGTAGGAACGGTCCAATACAATACTATCTTCTGTATTTTTATTGGCACTTAGATACATATAATTGCCCCCTCAACTGACAAGGGTTTTTGATTTAGCCCATGAACTGACAAGTATAACACTTAGATACATGAAACTACTTGATGCAGAAAAAAGAAAGAATATTCATTCTTTAAATTTACTTTTTAAGGGACGATGTTATTTTGTAATAGTTGTTTATTATTTAATTTATGTTTTAAGAGTCGGTATGCAATAATGGGCTTGGCCAAAAAGTCAGCCAATTTAGGGTTAGGGTTTCTGTCATAGTCCATTTAAATAGTCTTTTGTAACCCTATGATACAAATTATGATTAATTAAAACGGATGTTTGTTTCTTGGAGGCGTGATTCCCCTCTCTTTTTTTTTCTTTTTTTTTTTTTTTTTTTTTTTGTGGTGAGACTTTGGTTCAACCATTTCTTATCGTTATTTTGGTGAGACTTTGAATTTGAAAAATAAAGACTCCTTTGTGTGTGCATGTGATCAACCAATAACCAAAATATAAAATCCGGAAAGTAAAAAACACAAATATATTGGAGACGAAGTGGAAACTCTTTGTACCAAAGAGAAAAACAACTCCGGAGCTGCCAAACCCAGGCAATCCACTATTCAAAAGGAAAAGCTAGTTACAAAGCAGTCGTATTTAGATACCCCCTGATACAGTAGTCGTACCTTTAGCTCTGACATGTACTTATACGTGAACATTTCTCAACCAAACCTCTTATCTGAAGAGTTCTTCAATGGATTCCTTTAACTTAAAGCTTTTCTCTAAGTTAGACTTCCATAGGTTGATCAAATCACACAATAAATGTTCTAAGCAGCAATTCCTCATAAGTTGCCAAAGCGCGTCCGGATGGCTTGCCCTAGCGTCCGGACGGTTGTGTAGAATACCTCCACTGTTCCTAGCTACCGTATTTGCGTCATGACACTTGTGGGAACATATGCTCTCTGTGGGTCGCGTCCGGACGGCTGTGCGAATACCAAGTCCCTATGGTTTGCGTCTGATACGCTGTTCGGATAGGATAAAAACTGGCTGGCATTCGGACGCTTCCTTTGCGCCATCTAGAGGGTCACAAGGGAAAACCGACCTTGACATCTGTAAAGTTGTCAGAATCTTCCTTATCTTAAAATCTTTCCTTTCTTGAGCAGTATATTGCAGATCTTGCCTTATATAATTCTTTCCATGCCAAAATAAAAATTCTGCAATAATATTTGAAATAGACTCTGAATTACGGTGTCCTTGAAAAGTTAGTGTCCAGAAAAGAAAGTGTTTTTGTCTACCAGAATGTAGCCAATAAAACCAACAAACTCCCCCTTTGGCCATTCTGGGAGAAAAACAAATAACTTGTGTAACAAGATATATCCGGTCCCAAAATAAAAATTACTCCCATTTTTCTTTCAAAAGGACAAATGGTAAAATAGAGTAATAAACCCACAAACATAAGTGACACAACACTTAGTAAGGTCGGAGGAATAGTTAACAAAAAAGGTTCATTTATCTGATAGAGTTTGAAATGGGAAAGTTCTATAACAGAAATTGACATAAATTTCAACAAGTGAAACATGAGGGAATTTTGGTGAAGTCGAGAGCAAAAATCACACGTGCGGCAATTTCCGTCTGGAAAGACGAAATCATCTAACAGAATTGCTATATTGCAAAATTATGAAACTTTGTTGGGGTCCATTGCAAATTTTTTCACTTTTGAGGCAAGATTGAAAAAGGAGTGAAACATTGGGGGTGTAAAGTGTAGTTTTCCCTTATAGTTATATAAATGTGAGACCTTAATATTGAATAGTTTATGTCAATGAAATTTTATTCTAAAAAACAAAAACAAACAAAAAACTATGTTAACATAGCATAGAAGATAGGGCAACCATAACAAAATTCGCTAAATATTATGCATGGAAAGTTAGCAAGCAAACATTTATTTATCCAGAATTTTTTTTTCCTACAAAAAAAGGACAGTATGAAATTAACAGCAAACAATTGTTCCAAAGCAACCTCAGTATGAGTAATTCTATAAATTCCTCTGATATCCGTTGAAAAAGCAAATGAGCAGCGAGGACAACCATCCTTTACAAAACCCGATTTGGTTAATTATATGGACATTTGAAGCAGTAGCATTTTGAATGCCAATACCCAAAACATGATCCTCCAGCTTCTACACCCTCCTTCCTCGTGCAATGGGAAGCACAATTGACTGAGAAGATGCATCTCCCGTGCCAAGTTCTACTTAAAACATAGTGGCATTCTTCTTGCGCACTTGCTATCTCATTATTATATAAACAAATTGTAAAAAACAAGAAAGATGTCAATATACATGATCAGAATGCCCATATTCGATCTATATATAGGTAATAGACTTATATGAAAGTAGTGTAAAATCACCTACCCACATTCATATGAAGAATGATAATTATAAGGATTGTGGAGAAGCAAACAAATTGACAAGTTTTAACCATGATTTTCCTTGGAGCACTCTCAGCCATAAAGATTTTCGATCTTTATATAATATAGTGGCATGTAGTGGGAGATAGATGTCCATATGTATGTTGTTTAGCTAGCATGCTTTGACTTTCAAATTTCATGAGAGAACAGATTCTAGTTTATTTACATAGCAAAGACTCCTTTTCAGGATTTTCAAGAAACCTATATGATCTATTATTAGTCTATTATTGATCTCAACTATTTGGCACATCGCCTAATTGGTTTAATTTTTGAAATTTCTACAAACATAAATTGAAAGAAATACATTCAACTTTAAAAACTCTAGAGCCTACTACCGACTAGTGCAGGCTTAATGCGTAGGCAAATTAGGCAGTCGCCTAAAGCCCCAAATAAAGAGAGTATAATTAATTTTTCATTTATAAATAATAATAATAATAAAATAAAGCCCATTTATAACCAAAAAAAAAAATTATAATTAGTCGATGCTCGTTATTTAAGGACCCAATTATAGTAAAAAAAAAATAATAGGGATAATTACACTTAACCCCCCTGATTTATCCACGGTGTGGCGATTTACCCCCCAATGTACCAAAATTGGTACATGACCCCCCCGAACTTGCCAACGTGTGGCAAAATCAACCTTCCGTCCAATCGACCGTTCGTTTGGACGAAAAATCGGTCACGTGCAAGTCACGTGACCGTTTAAGACAGAGACCCTCCCCAAGTCACGTGACTTGCACGTGACCGACTTTCCGTCCAAACGAACGGTCGATTGGACGGAAGGTTGATTTTGCCACACGTTGACAAGTTTGGGGGGGTCATGTACCAATTTTGGTACATTGGGGGGTAAATCGCCACACCGTGGATAAATCATGGGGGTTAAGTGTAATTATCCCAAAAATAATATTTTAACAAAAAAATTATTCAGTGCTTTTTAATTAAGGCCTCAATTAGGGTAAAAAATATATACAGATAATTGAATTCCAAGATATTGAGGAAATGAAAGAAAAATAAAAAATTACATTAATTGCACCTTAAAACATTACTAACTCATAATTTCACATGAACTTAAAATCAACATATTGACTAAGTTTGCTTATTAAAATAATTTTTAGAATAAAGTAAATTTCGTTTTGCGCAAATTAAATTCTACATACAAATAATTATATGTAACTCTACACAAAATATGACATATGTATAAATTAAATGTCTCATAACAAAGATGGATTTTACAAGTCGTTTGGAAAAAATAAAAATAAAGGCAAAAAGCAAAAAGAAAGATTTAAAATTAAAATTATTTAATATATATATATATATATATATATATATATAGGCAAAGGCCAATTCAAAATAATAATAATATCAATCCACTACAAAATCTAGATTAATCTATTGCTAGTTATTTATCAAATGAATCATCAAGATACTTCTAGATTAATTTCCATTTTTAGACGATTATTGGCACCATCCCAAAAAAGAATAAAAAAATAAAGTGGGAATGGTCAAATATAATACTATCTTTTGTATTTTTATTGGCACTTAGATACCTATAATTGCCCCCTCAACTAACAATGGTTTTTGATTAAGCCCCATGAATTGACAGGTGTAACACTAAGATACATGAACATCAAACTACTTGATGCAGAAAAAGGAAAGAATATTTAGTCTTTAAATTAATCAGTATTTAATTTATATTTTAAAAGTTATTGTTATTTTGTAATTGTTATTATTATTTAATTTATGTTTTAAGAGTTGGTATGCAATAATGGGCTTGGCCAAAAAGTCAATCAATTTAGGGTTGGGGTTTCAATCATAGTCCATTTAAACAGTCTTTTGTACCCCTATGATTCAATCTATGATACAAATTATGATTAATGGAAACGAATATTTGGGATGCATGATTCCCCTTTTCCTTTGTTGGTGAGACTCTAGTTCAACCATTTCTTATCGTTATTTTGGTGAGACTTTGAGTTGACATAAGAACTATCTTTATTTTATGTTGTTCTTTATCTATTTTGTGAAAAATTCCTTTCGTCCTGCGTCACTTCTATTTTGTTGTAATTAAACCCCTATGTTAGCATTGACCGTCTGTTTGGATGGAAAAATCATATTTGACCAAAGTCTTCCGAAAATACCCTAATTTAAACACTTAAAAAACCAAATTTACTCATTTATCATTATTAATCAATAAAAAAGATTTTTATTTTTAAAAAAGAAGGTAATGGGGGTTGCTCGCGAGTGTAATGCATCGAAAAATTATTTACTTGGTAATTAACTTAACGATTCTCTTCTCAGTCAAATTCCCCTAAGAAATAAGACTCAGAAATCTCTACTCTTCAAAAATGATACTACGCAACAAAAACACATGACATATATACCAACATTACTAATTATAATCAGAACATTTACTAGAAATCGTTACATTAACTAAAATCCTTACAATATACACATCTGTATAAGATATTTTATACTAAACCTTAATTATACAAATACAACCCTAACCATCAAATCTATAGTGTCACCCAGAAGTACTGGTTACCATGAGCAACCTTTGAGATTCTGCAATGTGTCCTCAAGTGATAGCCCGAGTAATATCTTATGTCGAACGGTCGCATCTGCCTCAATATCCTTCCTACTCAACCCTATTGCGCTCCTCTGTAAAACACTGAAATGTTTCCTTGGTGGAGAAAAATAAGGGGTAAGTTCACGACTTTGTAAGCAAATAAGCCATTGCTAGTGTGTCACTGCGAACATTTAATTATATAGGTAAAAGTATTGGAATGCCATGTTCTCTTTCAAAACTAACCTTTTAGAAACATTTCTCTTAAAACATTTACTGTGATCATTCTATTCGCAAGTGTATTCATTTTATACATATTAGCTTTATATAAACATTTGTCCTTATCCTTATTTTGTTTGCCGCTCTACTTGTGACATCTACAAAGTAAGGTTAGTCCTTATTTTTTCTTCCAAATTTTCCTTGTTGAAATGTCGATCCACTTCCACATGCTTTGTACGGTCATGTTGGACTAGATCGTGAGATATCCCAATGGTAGATTTATTGTCACAGAAGAACTCCATTTCTGAAGTAGTAGTAAACCCGAGTTCAGTAAGAAGTCTTCTGATCCATAGTAGTTCACACAATCCCTTTGCCATTCCACGAAATTCAGCTTCAGCACTGGAGAGTGCTACTATTTTTTGTTTCTTGCTTCTCCAAGTGACTAGGTTCCCGCCTACAAACATTAAATAACCCGAGGTAGATTTTCTGTCTGAGATACATCCAACCCAATCTGCATCAGACTTTCCATTAATTTTTAAATGACTATTCTTTGAGAACATGAGCCCCTTTCCAGGCAACGCCTTCAAGTATCTTAGTGTCCAGATTACAACATCCATGAGATCTTCACTAGGATTATGCATAAATTGACTGACTACACTCACAGCATAAGTAATGTCTAGACGAGTGTGTGAGAGTTATATTAGTTTCCCAACTAACCTTTGGTATCTTCCTTTGTTCGTTGGAGCTTGGTCTGGGTATTCTCCAAGTCTGTGATTTTGAACAATTGGAATATCTGCTGGCTTGCACTCCAACATTCCTACCTCTGTTAATACATCTAGTACATATTTCCTTTGGGAGAGGAATATTCCTTCCCTAGACTAGGCAACTTCAATTCCCAGAAAGTACTTGAGTCCTCCCAAGTTCTTTATTTAAAAATCGGTAGTCAGTGCCTTTTGTAGTCTCGATATCTCTTCTTCATCGTCACCTATGATAATCATGACACCCACATAGACTATTAACATAGTTACCTTATTCCCTTTATGCTTTATGAACAGTGTATGATCTGAGTTGCTTTGCTTGAACCCATATTTCCGCATTGCCATACTAAATCGCCCAAACCACGCTCGAGGTGATTGTTTCAGACCATATAGGGCTCGTTGCAGTTTGTACACAACTTTGGTATCCGTGGAGGCCGTGTACCTCGGGGGAAGGTCCATGTAAACTTCTTCTTCAAGTTCGCCAAGTAAGAAGGCATTCTTTACATCAAACTGATGTAGGGGCCAATCAAGGTTGGCTGCAAGAGATAACAAAATTCTTACAGTGCTGAGTTTCGCCACTAGTGAGAAAGTCTCTTGGTAGTTGACCCCATATGTTTATGTATAGCCTTTTGCCACCAATCTTGCTTTGTATCTTTCTGCTGATCCATCTGCCTTGTGTTTGATGGAGAATACTCATTTGCATCCTACTGCCTTCTTCCCTTCAGGTAGTGGAACTAAGGTCCATGTGTCATTCTTTAGTAGTGCCTCCATTTCTTTCTTATTGCCTATGTCCATTTTGGATTATACAAGGCTTCTTGAATTCTAGCTGGGACTTGAATTGAGGAAGTACGTGCACAAATCCTTTGAGGGGTTCAAATAATCTCTTGGTTGACATGTAGTTGGCAATTGAATACTTTGATCTTCGCTCTTCATCATCAGAGGAGTATCTTTTCTGTGGCTTGCCACGATTTGTCCTGAAAGGTAGTACATATCCAGCAGGAGGATTCAAGTTATTGTTATCTAAATGTGTGTCAAGTGTGCTTACCTAAGGGATATTCTCAAGAGAAAGGCCTGCAAGTATTGCGAAAGAGGGGAGGCTTGCATTTTCCGGAGGTGTGTCATGTTCTGATGATGTATTTGGTTCTACCTGTTCAACTAACCCTGAGTGTGGTTCTTCTTCCTCACCATGTGGTTCTTCACCCGTCACTGTATTACTGTTCGGCCAGTCAAAGTGCACCCAATTTTGTTCTTCATCATGTGTCTCCCCCTAAAAGGCAGAATTGGGGACGGAGAAGAAAGGTTCAGATTCCAAGAAGGTGACATCCATAGTCACATAGAGTTGACTGGTAGAGGGATCATAGCATCGGTAGCCCTACCAGTCCTAGTGTCCCATGTCTCCCTACCCACGACCCTCATGCTCCCTCCCCGAATATTTGGGTGCATGGCTTATGTGCACCTTCACAAGAACCAACACACCAAACTGGACCCAAGACTTTGGAGGGAAGTCTATTAAAGAGGTGGACAGCGGTGGATACCGCATCGGGCCAGTATTGGGTCGACACATGATTTCCATGTAGTAGAGCTCGGGCAGTCTCAAGAATATGACAGTTCTTCCACTCAACCACACCATTTTGCTGTGCTGTTTGAGGACACGACGTCTCATGAATGAGTCCATAGTGGTCGAAATAGGTGTGGAAACGCTGATTAACAAATTCGCCTCCATTGTCAGAGCGGATAACTCGGAGTTTGGCTGAAAACTGAGTTTGGATCATCGCAGGGAACGATTGAAAGATCGAGAACACCTCGTCTTTATGTTTCATCAAGTAGAGCCATGTCATGTGGGTACAGTCATCAACAAAGATGGCGAACCAATGAACTCCCGAGACAATAGAAATTGGGGAAGGACCCCACACATCAAAGTGAACAAGTGCAAACGGAACAATGCTTTTATTCAAACTTGGCAAATAAGTAGTACGGTGACTTTTGGCTACAATACAAGTAGGGCATTTCAATTCAGAGACCACCATATTAGAAAAAAGTTCAGGAAGTACATGCTTCAAATAACCAAAATTTGGATGCCCCAATCGTTGATGCCATAACCGGATTTGTCGTTCCCGTCCATCACTGCGTACGTGAAAAAATGACCCGTGCTAACGTCATCCACATAATAAAGGCCCCCCCTTTTAGTACCATGCCTAATTATCTCCTTGTTGAGAATATCCTGAAGAAGACAAAAATGAGAGTAAATTCAGATAACACAATTTAATTCTTCAGTAACTTGGCCAACAGACGGTAACTTATGTGAGAGCGATGGGATAAGTACTGTATGCGATAGTTGTAAAGAAGGGGACAGGGACACGGTGCCAGCCCCTGTAACCTGGGAGACTACCCCATTAGCATTTTCAACACAAGTGCGTCGCGGGGTAGATCTCATAGTAAAATCAGTATCATCGAAGGTCATGTGATCTGTGGCTGCGGAGTCAAGGAGCCAAGCATTACGGTTGCCATCACTGAAGGAGGTGGCTAAGCCAGAGCCAATCTTACCTATATCTGAGACCGGGTCCGCATCTAGGGACTTGATTTGAGGAACCAGAAAAAGATGAGGTTCAAATGACATGACAGCCACAGTGCCGATGTTTGTATCTGCACCAACATAATTCTTTTTTTTCTTTGCTTGCAATTCATACCACCATTCAGGATACCCATTTTTTAAAAAAAACATGTAGCATTCATGTGATTTTGTTTTCCACAGTGGGAGCATTTACCCCCGTCAGGGGCATTTTCGACATTACTTGACCTAGAGGTCACAAAAGACTTGCCCGAGTGCAGGTTGGAAGCCAGGGCTGGAACCCGCACAGTGGGTCGGCTGCAACCGCAGCCCCTTGGTGGCTAGAACCGCGCCAGAGGCGGTGTGGGAGTTGTTAGCACTCATGACGGCCTGCCGAAGAGCCTCTCAGTGAACATAGGCGTAGGCTTGCTTGATGGAAGGGAAGGGCTGCATTTGGAGCACATCACTCTAGATGCGGTCGAGCCGGTCGTCGATCCCGTCGAGGAAGGTGTAGACGCGGTCTTGTTGGAGCAGGGAATTGTAGTGGTGGATGTTGGCGGGGCACTCCTTCGGATTCGGCTGTCGGAAGTCGATCTCGCTCCAGAGACCTTATAGATCGGTGTAGAACTTCTCAAGGGGGCCGCCGGCTTGTATCAGGCAGGCAACACGTTGCCGGAGTTCATAGACTTGAGAGCTATCACTTCCATAAAAGAATGTAGCATCCCAAACTGCTTTAGCAGTGGGAAATCGGATGAAATTTTCGATGAGTGTCGGGTCCATTGAATTGATCAACCATCCTTTGACGATGGCGTTATCGGTTCGCCATTTTTGAAAGGATGGGTCTGTCGTTAAAGGTGTCAGATAGTCACCGTTGATAAATCCCAGTTTGTCTTTGCTGGAGATATACATCTCGACAACCTGGGACCAAAGGCAGTAGTTGGAACTATCCAAATTGATACCAATTAGGGTAGTGGAACTTTCGGTGGAATGGGTTTGGGTCTGAACTTTAGATAGGACTATTGTCATTTGGTTGGTGAGATTTGTAAGGATGGAGGTGGTCGGTGGTGGGTCATCACGGGAATTGGTGACAAGGTCGGCCATGGCTGAACGGTATGGGTTAGGCAAGAACGGCTAGGGTTTTTTCTAGGAGCGAGGATCAAATTCCTTGCTCTGATACCATGTTAACAGTTAGGGAATAATCTCACTTCATATTATTTCCATTGAATCAACACAATTAAATAGAAGCACGTTCATCCTATTTTTGGTCTATACAAATATCATGCCTAATATCAAGCTATAATCACACCACGCTAATCTCCTTCCATACTAGTAGACTTTCCATTCTAGAATATTTACTTTCCATTCTAGCATATTTACAGCTCACGCCAACAACCACAACCTACTAGTTGCGGATCTGGATATGTCCCTAACAATTTATTTTCCGAAATGTTAGCAATTTGAGCAATAAATGTGTGACAGTCTCTATGGAACCCACTTGCTTGGGCATGTGAGGCTTATAAAGGTTTTCTCACATTTGCTGCCTGAATTACTAGCAATCCGGTCAACAGAATTGTTAGAAATATCTTCCCACTAATGACACCGAATAAACAAAAAAAAAAACAAAAAAAGAAAATGGAAAACCCAAAAACAAGACAAAGTAGACAGGAGCCCCATTATGGTGAAAAGACCTGGGTAAGCTTAAACTTGTCAAGCCAAATCTTAAACCCAAGTGTCTTGATGTCTTGTTGTACTTGTGCTCGGAAATCACCATAGGTAAATGGCCTGTACTTGGAGCTTCGAATCATATTGCCTTCATCTAGGAAAACAAAGTAGCTGACAGAGATCCGCTCGGTATGTTTGTTTAACCAAAATCTATGTTTCACACTCTTGTACTTATCGTCGCTTATCACCTAAAATACTGAAAAGAAACCAAATAAATAAATAAAAATTAATTAATTGAACAACTAATATTGTAACTTGTTATACACACACACACACACACACACACACACACATTAATGCATGCTAATTATGTTAATTTAAACGGACCTATATCATATCTCCGAGGTTGACAATTAATGTGTCGGGAATTAGTTTAACTTGGAGCCATTCATTGTCTTTGTGGACTTCAAGTCCACCCACCTCGTACTAGTTCAAGATGAAAATAACCGAGTTGTCTGTGTGTACGTCTATGCCCCATGGAGAGGTTGCCATAGAGCGTAATGGATAGCGGTAAACACATACAATTCTTATAGACTCCACCATATGGGAATTGGATTCTTTTGGATCCAGAATGAGCTCCACCACCATAGCTTTAAATAGGGTTATGGCAAGTCTATATAGGTGCTCTTCATATTATTCTAGTACTAGTCTTGTGATGCAGATTGAAGCATACAAAATATAAAATTAGAAGTAATTTTGCTTTATCTCTCATCCTATTGTTTTTCATGATATCTCTCAGTGAGTATCATCAATTTTTCCACCTGTACTATTATATATTGCACCAAATTAATTAAATTATACTTATGATTTGATAATGTTTAAAAGGATTATATCTAATGACATTTTATGTAATCTTTCTAAGAACTTCACAAAAATCTAGATAGTCCAATGAGTATTTGTGACATCCTACACTGTATATTCACACCCTTCTTGACACAACGTGTTTTACAGTCGTAATAACAATGAACCTATCAGAACTCCACAATTAAGCATGTTTATACGAAAGTAGTACCAGAATTGATAAACTCCTTAAAAGTATTGTTCGGATGAGAAAAAATGGACAATATTATGGATCGTTACAATATGACTGTTCGATCCATATATAGGATTTTTTGCCCAGTTCAATTTGTGCAAGTACTCAAAAATAGCTCCCCACAATCCACCAATAAAAAGGAGACAAGGGAAAGGAAAGAAAAGTGTAGGTACTTGAGAGAAGCAAGAATAGGATCTTCAAGTTGAAATTGCGAGAGTTGATCGAGAGGAAAATGGAAGCCTTCAACCCATTTAGGGGTGTGCAAGGGTCGGGGTGGGGTAGGTTTAGGGGTTTTCTTGAACCCAACCCGGGGTCTTCGGATTGAGAAATTCAACCCCGTTACCCGCACCATAACTATGCTTACCACCGGGTATCGGGTTTCACGGGGCGGGGCGGGGTAGAGTCAGTTCGGGTATTACCCAAACACAACCGGAGACTGAAAATCTGAGACAAAGGTTGTGCCGGCCGGTTGAAATCTTGAAGAGTGAATATTCAGAAAACCCATCTTATAACCGTATAAGAATGAAGGAAGGGGCCAGTGCCTTCTGCCAGTTGAGGTCATACAACAGGGACACAAGATAATAAAATTTCATCATCGTCTTCGATTCCTTTTTTTGTCGTTGAAGTTATGCACAACATGACAACAACACATGTCTCAAAATTAGAAGAGCTCTCTATGCTTTTTTTATTCAACAAGAAGAAGAAACGAAAGAGAAAACACTATTGAATCAAGAAGACAAGAAAGAGCTGAGCGTTCAGCCAGAAATTGCTTTATGGCCTATGCTTCAGCTTCACATGATGACCATTTATGCTTCTCTTTTTTGAAAGGAGAGAATGACAAGAGTGAAGAATTCTAAATCAGATTAGGGTTAGGAAAACTTTCGTATGTATACTTATACCTATACTTGGGGCGGGGCGGGTTGAAAAAATATCAATTCCGCAAACCGCCTCATAACACACAGGTCCTTCATGTTAAGGCCCGTGAATGACTTTGTGAATATGCAA
Organism: Alnus glutinosa; assembly: GCF_958979055.1. Taxonomy (NCBI): domain Eukaryota; kingdom Viridiplantae; phylum Streptophyta; class Magnoliopsida; order Fagales; family Betulaceae; genus Alnus; species Alnus glutinosa. Next base: position 4,333,612 of record NC_084891.1, on the reverse strand, counting down.
TCCGTCCATTTCAGGCCGGGCGAGGTGGGCGGGGCAGATTTTGCGGGTTCGGTAGGGTTTTGCCCACCCCTAAACCCATTGGATATTTTGGAGACTTGGCATTAAGTGAGAAGTTTTCTTAACTTTTCTAAATATTGTCTTTTTAACTCAGGATTCTCTATTTTACTAATAAGATCAAGAAGCAATTCTTCTTGCTCTTCTTCTTTGGTTATAACACCAATTGTTTTGCAACAAGTGTCGTTACAACCGAAACTTATGTCTGGACCTGACTCAAACTTATTGCTACTGTAGGAGCAATAGCTATTATCACTTGAACTAATACTTAGTTCAGACTCATTATCACTGGACTCAGTGTCTTTTATCTCTAACATTCTTATTAAATTTTCTTTTTCTTCGTTAGAGACTTTTAGAGACTTAATGGTTTCCTTAGCTTTGCAATCCTTTACAAAGTGACCTGGCTTACCACACTTATAACAACTATCTTTGTTGGTCTTAGATCTTTTAAATCTTTTAAATCTTTTCTTAGGTTTCCTCTTTTCCTTCTTATAGAAATCATTCGGCTCAAAGCTTCTTTTCTTGAATCTTTTAAACCGTTTCTTATACTTTCTATATTCGTCATGCTTACGAAACTTCTTATGCTTCTTTGATGGTGCTACCGAAGGCAGACCATACTGCTCACAGAAATTACCCATTTCATACTTAGCCTTTTTCTTATCCTTATTGGCGTATTAGCCTTTTTCTTATCCTTATTGGCGTGGTTAGATATTTTCATATCGATACACATCTTAAGACCTTCTTTTTGGATAGCACTTATGATATTCCCGTAAGTAAGATTATCATACTCTATCACATTGTTCTTCTTTGATCTTATGGGCAAAGAGGTGAGGCAAACCGTTTATGAATTTTTCTTTCCAAAACGGTTGGTTGCTATCATATCTTAGCATGACTCTAGAGAGGAATACATCTTTGTACCATCTAAAGTCGTTTAGGGTAGGACATCTAAGGTTACTTAGTTGGTCAAGGACTCTAGACGCAAGGTGGCTTGGCGTGCCAATAAAATGTTCTACAATAGTATAGAACAAAGTGTTGACAGCATCAGAATCTCCTAATCCAATTTTTTCATTGAATATAGGAATTCCTTCCTCCTTGGTTTTGACAGCACTTCTTATGCTGGCTCTTGACTCATCGGTGAGATGCTTTTCCCACTAGGATTGAAGGGTTCCTGTGAAACCTGCAACTAAGAGGTCAACAACCTCTGGTTGGCTTAAATCATGGTTCATAACATAACTGCTAGAAACTATGGTCAATGGGTTAACTTATCAAGAATTTGCTGTTCTACTAAACCATCGATATTCCATTCGTATAGTTTATCAGCAGAAACTGCAAATTGACTTTGGAAACTTCTTTCCTCAAATTGGATATCCGGAGGGGTAGGTTTGGGATACCAATTCTTGATGAAACTTGTTGGGGAAAACTTAGGCTTGTGAATCCGATTCAGCTCTAGGGCTGAAAGGGCTTTTTCGATTTTTCTGATATTTTCATCTGAATCAGATTCCAAAGAGGACTCTGTCTCTGATGAATTCTCAGAAGACTCGGGGATCTTAACAACAGACATAGTGTTAGAACTACTGGGTTGTTCTTGTTTAGTCGTGACCAAATCCTTAAGCATTTCCTCTATTTTTTCAACAAAGGGCTTATTCTTGTTAACCTTTAAACTAGTTCCCTGTTTTAGTTCTGGAAACTTGATTATTGGTTTCTCTTGCTTAAAAGGCTTATGTTTCTCTTTTGGAAGAGGCTTATTATCGAGCTTTTCTTCAATCTTATCCAACTGGTTTCCTATAGAGTTTAGGTATTGGTTGGTGTAATTGGCTTGCTCAATGACTTTCTTAACATCTGTGTTTTCAGATGCAACTTTAAAGGGTGAGGCCTTAACCGTAGTGGTTTGCTGGAACACTATGGTTTCTAGTGGAGGGTGACTTGAAGAAACAACTGTGTTATCTTCTTTTACCCACTTTTCCTTAGAGATGGTTTGAACCTTTTTTTCTACAGGGTAAAACTCATCAACAAAGTCGAAATAAGAGATGTTCATCTCTATTTCACATATGTGTTTCTTAAAACGGCTTAAAATTTCTTTCTTTTGTTCAAGGTTGAACCTTTCCTTATAGGCTTTTCTTCTTTCAAGATTTGCTTCAGAGTCAAAATCTTTTTCAAGGATCTTGAAATCTATCTCAAAAGGTTTTCTTAGGGTGCATAGTTGGGGTCTACAACTGTTTCAACTATAAAATCAGATTCCGTAGGAGAGGCATTTCCTTCCTGGGATTCTTCATCTTCTAGTTGTGTGTCAGCTATATAACATGGATGACTCACTTGGGAGGTTGTGTGGACTCCTTTTAACTTAAGTTTTCTCAATTCTTTTTCCAATTCTAGATCTCTTCGCTTTAGTTCTTCCGTTGAGGTAGAACTAGCAAACGAATGCCTAGCTGGAGTCTTATCCTTAGGTTGTCTAGATGATCTAGACCTTGGTACTTCAGATCTAGAGGCACTAGATCTTGCAACTTCTTCTATGAGAAGATTTGACTTAGGGGTCGACTGGGAACCTCGGTCGAAACTAATCTTAACAGTACCATCCAAGTACTGCTGGATATAATCTAGATCTCCTAGATTATGTCTTATGAGTTCAGGCTTACAACTTTCATTGGTTAGCATCCATTCTTTGGGTAACTCAATGTCAGTCCAATTAATAGTTCGAGGAACGTGAATACTCGCGTTACTCTGGCTACTTTGAATCAACATGGTTTGATTCCTTGGGCTTCTATTGATTGCCTGGAAGTTCATGTTAGTTCCAGTGCACTTATGGTAGATCCTGTAAATTAAAGCTAAAGGTTGAACTCCTTCAAGGACTTTGAATCCTTGAGTTCTGATACTTAGGGTTAAAACCTTTAGGATATGGGGATCACTTAGACTTACGATGAAATCAGGAAAACAATCAAAATAGACTGGTCCATCATGCATAGTTGCTTCAATGACTCCGAGGAGACTATCCTACCAGTCTGTGAAGCGGGCATCTCTTAATCCTAGCATAACAGAGGCTTTAAGACCTTTTCTTGTTAGGGGCTTAATAGCGACCTGAACTAATCCTATGTGGATAAAGTTGTGGCCTTCTCTTCTATGTCTCTTTAAAGCTTCTGGACTAAAAAGCTGACATAACTCATATTCCTTATTGAGAGCATAAACTTGCTCTACAGTCTTGACATGTTGTTCAGTCTTGAACGATGTCATGGACCACTTCTTCCTGTAAATTTCTTTACTAGGGACTTTGGGTATGTTCCAATCATTGATATCAATGAAAGAATCCTCATCATGGTACTCAACGTGTTCTTCGTTGACTACCTCTGGAATCTCAGGGATCCTAGTGGATCTAGAGCTTACTGATGAGTTAGATCTGAACAATCTATTCATCTTTGCAAGTTTAAGGGTACCTGACTCAAACGTATACTGTTTCGATCCCTCTACCGCAAGAAATCTCTCTATCGCACTTCACCTCTGTTCTCCAACTAGGTATCCAAGGTCAGACCTCTGTGTCCTATCCGTGTATTCTCCTGACTTACTTGGCCCTTCCCTCGGCTCTTAGCTGCGCTGACGGCACATTGACGGCAGTGTCATCTTCCTAATAGCCTAGAATCTTAACAGAGAGTGGTACAACAAACAGACTGAAACAATAGCAGTTTAAGACAAATAACCAACCACTTGGGCGGATGTACAGATTAAGCAGGAATCAACTCAACACTTACGGCTCTGATACCAAAAGGGGTGTGGAAGCAGAGAATAGGGGGTTTAGAAGTAGAGTGTGGTGAGAGTAGTGTGGACAGAGTGATGGCTAGCATAGATGAACATAGTAATGTGCGTAATAACTTGCATATCAAAATCTGAATACAAAATAAGAGAGTATTCAAAGATCATGAAAAACTTAAAAGTAATGCTTAGATTCAAAATAACTTGAATGAAAACTTACAAATGAACTTAGGCCAGAATGCAACTGGCGATTACAAGCTTAGGCTTAGAAACACTGGAATGAAACATTACAAGTGTTTGGCTTTTGAGAGGTTCAGGTAAGATTACAAGAGTAGCAGTATGGTCTACCTTCGGTAGCACCATCAAAGAAGCATAAGAAGTCTCGTAAGCATGAAGAATATAGAAAGCATAAGAAACGGTTTAAAAGATTCAAGAAAAGAAGCTTTGAGCCGAATGATTTCTATAAGAAGGAAAAGTTGATTCAAAGTAGCCAGAGTAACGCGAGTATTCACGTTCCTCGAACAATTAATTGGACTGACATTGAGTTACCCAAAGAATGGATGCTAACCAATGAAAGTTTTAAGCCTGAACTCATAAGACATAATCTAGGAGATCTAGATTATATCCAGCAGTACTTGGATGGAACTGTTAAGATCAGTTTCGACCGAGGTTCTCAGTCGACCCCAAAGTCAAATCTTCTCATAGAAGAAGTTGCAAGATCTAGTGCATCTAGATCTGAAGTGCCAAGGTCTAGATCATCTAGACAACCTAAGGATAAGACTCCAGTTAGGCATTCGTTTGCTGGTTCTACCTCAACGGAAGAACTAAAGCGAAGAGATCTAGAATTAGAAAAAGAATTGAGAAAACTTAAGTTAAAGGGAGTCCAAACAACCTCCCAAGTGAGTCACCCATGTTATACAGCTGACACACAACTAGAAGATGAAGAATCCCAGGAAGGAAATGCCTCTCCTACGGAATCTGATTTTATTGTTGAAACAGTTGTAGACTTTCCAGTGTACGCTATCATTAGGATTGCAAAGCTAATGAAACCGTTAAGTCTCTATATATATATATATATATATATATATGTTGATCGATGCTACAAAAGGCATTACTTAATACATATAAAGAGAAGTTGTGAAGAGAAGAGGACCACTTTAGGCTATATTGTGGAAAATGTCTTCTTGGTCCCTCTTGCACTGTCTTACATATATAAAAAGAAGTTGTATAGAGAAGATGACCACTTTAGGCTATATTATGACACTTGTCCTCTTGGTTCCTCCAACACCGTCTTAGGTCGGATGGATCGAGTATATATCCTGCCAATGCACTGAATACTGATCTTTACGTGAAGAATATTAATAACTACCTATAATTTCATAATTTAAAATGGGGATAGTTAGGTGAAGTTTGAAATGGGGAATATTAATAACCCATCAAATTTGATGGGTTTATTGTTCAAGAGATAATCAATTAAACTTCATAACAAAACTAAATTTGATTTTTTCATAAAATAATACGGAATATACCATGTAAGAGCGACACCCATGCACTATAGGATAATACCTCCTTTTTTTATATAATAATAATAATAACTTTAAATTCAAAATAAGAGGTAGCAACAGACAGAAAGTTTCTACAAATCGGTTTGTAGGAAATTTCCTACAATCTACATATAAGAGTGACATATGTCGTTTAAGCATGTGAGAATCACACATTTTTTTATTAATACCTTTAAAAAAAAACATGTGAGAAACACATACTATTAAAACAACATGTGTTTCTCACATGTCAAGGGATACATGTCATTTTTATATGTAAATTGTAAAAAATTTCTTACAAGCTGATTTGTAAAAAATTTCTGCCCGGCAACAACCGCGTTGTTGACCGAAAATAGTCTGGTACCTTGCACTACGCCGAGAACTGTTTCTTTCGTGTTGATTCAATATCAATTAATTCTGGGTTTTTTCATTTTCTTAATAATCGAAAATGTACAGGCACCGACTTTTGGAATATACTACTCCTATCTTGCAATTATTTTCCGCTGCAAGTGGACTTAGATTTATGTTAAATAAGTATTTTTTTTAATTTTTTTTTTCAATTTACTTAAAATATTGAAAAAAATATAGTACGTACATCATATATTATATGCATGGAGTCTATCAAGGCCTTGTCCTATTTGCATCTACCAAATCACATAAAAAAAAAAAATGATAGCGATAGATAAAAATAATTTGTTTGATGTGATATTATATAATCAATCTTGACATCACACTGTTTAAATATGTTTGCATGTCATTATCTATGCATTGAATCCATATAAAAGACCTAGATCTTACAAAACAAAATGAGAATTTTTATATTGTGTTGCCTCCAACAACACTTGTTATATATATATATATATATGCTGGTAAACTATTTAAAAAAATTAAATGATGTGATATCATTTACACCATTAAATCGTACTAATTTTAGGTGCATAAATCATAATGATGATCTTTTGTGAAAGGAATAATAAGAGTAATGAGCTTAATATGGCCAAATCCTCCCTGCATATTTTTGGTCATTTCATAGAAGGAGTGAGACAAGAATTGGGTAATTTCAGATCAGCTGCTTTTATTCAAGTGCGGAGGGAAGCAAATACCTTGACAAATGCTACAGCCACCAGTGTAATAAATTCTGTCTGATTGAAAGACATCCCAAATAGCATCTGTGGTATTATAACTAAGGAACTTGCTATCCCTATATCTTAATTTGAATCATCTTGTTCTATTCTTTATCAATAAGATCAACTACTTTGGTCAAAAACAAAAAAAAAAAAAAAAAAAAAAAAAAAAAAAAAAAAGATGTAAAAGTAACACTTCGGCTTCTGGATTTCATGATTCAGATAAATTTTTGGGTAAATGTATCAGCACTTCCTGAGTTGGCACGCGATTTGAAAATGGTCCCTCACTTTCTAAAAATCAATATTAACTCTTTCACTTTTTCGCGAATTTGAAACTAGTCTCTCCCTCACTTTTCCATCAATTTTCGCAACTTCCGTTAGTGTCACGTCAGCCTTTTTACCACGTCACCTTAAAATTTTATTTTTTTAATAATTTTATTTTTGTAAAAAAAAAATTTAAAAGAAGAAGAAAAAAAAAAAGCAGGGTTAGGGGTCCGCGGCTTCGGCGAGAAAGTTCAGGTGGTCCTCCATCACTCGATCAAAATAGAACTCGTCGTTCTTGACTCCGTACGTGGAGATTCTAATATTCAAGAGCCGAACTACCCCCAAAGTCAAGTGGCCGGACACTTGCCGACAAACTGGAAGGCATGATGAAAGAACTTTACAACTTTACAAACCCTAAGCCCCAAATTAGTCAATAGGTTTTCTGCATCTCTTTAGCAAATGGAGTGCTCGGTGAAAGATTGAATCTTGAAAGACTGTGCCCGGCTAGCAAGATCGTGAGGTTTATTTAGTGTCCTCTTAAGAAGGAATCTGTCCAGGTTGATGATGTGTAGCGGTCGTAGGTGGGTGATGGGGTGGGTTGCAACTATCGGCGGTGGTTCGTGGCTCTAGGTTGTGTGGGCTCCGATGGGTGGATTGGTGGATGTTGTTCGGACCCAAGTTATGGCTCACCAACATGAGGAGACAAATAAGCTTCTTTGTTGTTTGGTTCATGAAGAGGAAAAACAAAAATTTTAAAAAAAAATTTTAAAAAAAAAAAGTGTGCAGTGGGGGGCTGGCAGCGGACGATGGTGGCTTGTTGCTCTGGGGTGTTTTGGGCGATGATCAAGAATGGGTGATGGAGTGGTGGCCGCACCACCCCCGGGCCATGGGGGAGGGCGTGAGCCACCTCAGAGGTGGCCCCTTCCAAGGGGGTGGCGGCAATTCTTTTTTTTTTTTGAAAAAAAAAATATCCTTTTTAAATAAAATTAATTAAAAAAATAATATTTTAAAGTGATATGACAAAAAAGTTAACGTGGATCTAAAAATAAACGAAAAAGTAAAAAAGTTAATATTAATTTTTAAAAAGCAAAAAATCATTTTTAAATCACGCGTCAACTTAGACTTAAAAAGTGTCAATACATTTACCTTAAATCTTTTAGACTAATAACATATATATATATTCATGTAATTTAAAATTTTAAAAAGACGTTACACCATATTTGCTGCCCAGACATTAATGACTGAGGATTGCACTCAAAATTCTAAAACCTCTCATCAGGACACCTATTGGCTCTTGCGTTAGCCAAAGGTTGTTGACTTAAAAAAATTATTTGTCTATATATACACAAAAACAAAGAGGTCAAATAAGTTTTTGTTAAAGGAAAAGCGAAACTTATAATAAAGATATTTATTTTAAAGTCTATTAATCAGTAATGCGCTTTGTATCGAGCCTTTAATTTCCTTGGCAGAGAAAATTAATATTGTGTTGAAAGGCCTGAAAAATTAACTTTTTAATCCCATGACTTTTGAAGTTCATAATTTGTGTTTATTTATTTATTTTATGATTTTATTTAATGTAACTTTTTGAGGTTTCCATGATAAAAATTAAGAAACGTACGAAGGTTGACCTCTTTGTTTTGTCTCTACTACATTTTTTTTTTTTTTTTTTTTTTTTCACTTATGCAAGTAATGTGGATTTAACCCCAAATCCATATGTGAAGGGTAAGGTTACAGATTTTTTGAAGTTGGATAAACTAAATTAAAAGTTTTTGAACTTTATGAAAAGGATATTACAAAAGTGATGTAAGTTGAGATGAGTTAAATGAAATTTCTCCTAAAAAGATTAAAAAATCCCTATAATCTACACACCTCTACTATAAGTTATAACTCTTTATCTTATCACATTATAAGCAAATTAATCCAAGATAAACTATACAAACACTAATACCACCACAACCAACTAGTCGTTGCGGATCTGGATATATCCCTAACAATTTACTGTTCGAATTGCTAACAATTTGAACAATAAACGTGAGAGAGTCTCTGTAGGACCTATCTGCTTGGGCATGTGGGCCTCATAAACGTTTTCTTACATTTACTACTTGAATTACTAACAATCCGGTCAACATAATTTTTAAGAATATCTATCCACTAATGACACCAAACAAAAAAATAAAAATAAAAAAGAAGAGAAAAAGGAAAACACAAAGCTAAGACAAAGCAGACTGGAGCCCCCATTATGGTGAAGAGGCCAGGGTATGCTTAAACTTGTCAAGGCCAACCTTAAACCCAAGTGTCTTGATGTCTTGTTGAACTTGTGCTCGGAAATCACCATAAGTAAACGGCCTGTACTTGGAGCTCCGAATAACACTGCCTTCCTCTGGGAACACAAAGTAGCCGACAGAGATTCGCTCGGTATGTTTGTTTAACCTGACTCTGTGTTTCACACTCTTGTACTTGTCGTTGCTTATCGCCTAAAATACTCAAAAGAAACCAAATGGATAAATAAAAATTAACTGAACAACTAATATTGTAACTTGTTTTATATACACACACACACACGTTAATGCATGCTAATTATCTTAATTTAACCGGACCTGCATCATATCTCCAAGGTTGACAATTAATGTGTCCGGAATTGGTTTAACTTGGAGCCATTCGTTGTCTTTGAGGACTTCAAGTCCACCCACCTCGTACTGGTTCAAGATGGTCATAACCGAGCTGTCTGTGTGTATGTCTATGCCCCATGGAGAGTTTGCCATAGAGCATAATGGATAGCGGTAAACACGTACAAATCCAGTAGACTCCGCCAAATGGGACTTGGATTCTTTTGGATCTAGAATGAGCTCCACCGCCATAGCTTTAAATAGGGTTGTGGCAAGTCTACATAGGTGCTCTCCATATTCTTCTAGTACAAGTCTTGTAATGAAGATTGAAGCATACAAAATATAAAATTAGAAGTAATTTTGCTTTATCTCTCAGCCTTTTGTTTTTCATGATATCTCTCAATGAGTATCATCAATTTTTCCACTCGTTCTACTATATGTTGCACCAAATTAATCGAATTATACTTATGATCTAATAATATTTAAAAGGATTATATCTAATGACATTTTATTTAATTTTTCTAAGAACTTCACAAAAATCTAGATAGTCCAATGACTATTTGTGATGTCCTACACTGCATATTCGCACCCTTCATGACACAACGCGTTTTAAAACCGAGATAACAATGAACCTATCAGAACTTCACAATTAAGCGTATTTATGCGAGAGTAGTACCAGAATGGATAAACTTCTGAAAAGTATAGTTCGGATGAGAAAAAACGGGCAATATTATGGATCGTTATAATATGACTGTTCGATCCAAAAATGGGGTTTTTTGCCCAGTTCAATTTGTGCAAGTACTCAACAATAGCTCCCCACAATCCACCTGTAAAAAGGAGACAAGGGAAAGGAAAGAAAAGTGTAGGTACCTGAGAGAAGCAAGAATAGGATCTTCAGGTTGAAATTGCGAGAGTTGACCGAGAGGAAAATGGAAGCCTTCAACCCAATGGATATTTTGGAGACCTATCATTAAGGCTGTGCCAGAAGTGGTAATAGCAGTTGTACCCCAAAGGTAATACAAAGGGTTGGTGAATATTGCTTGTTTGGATTCAAAGGAAAGAGAAAAAAGCCTTTTGGCATGCTTATGAAGTTGGCTCAAAAGGGTTGAAGGAACACCATGGTTGACCAAACGAAATAGCCCCCAATCTCTGCATGCCTTCCCAAGCTCACTAGGGTTCAAGCAATGAAGATCTATGACAGGAATAGGCTCCGATTCTTTGACCGGTGAGTCAATGAATATCTGAGTTTGGATGTTTGGCAAGCGAAAAATAGGAGGGTAGCTCTCCAAGTCCATTGATATTTCAGATTCAGACATGTTTGCAAAGGGTAAATATATATATATATATATATAGGCTAATGGATGCTACACAAGTTGTGACACTTTACCCCCGTGTACCATCTTACATATAATTAGGGTAATAACTACATACAATATCATAATTGAAAATGGGAATAGTTAGGTGAAGTTTGAAAAATGGAGAAGACTTTTAAACTTCTCGGTTAGACAAGTTTTTGCTTTGATGGGTTTGTTCAAGAGGTAATCAATTAAACTTCATAACAAAACTAATTAAATTTGATTTTTTTTTTTTCATAAAATAATACGGAATAGACCATGTGAGAGCGACACCATGCACTATAGGATAATACCTTTTCTTTTCTTTTCTTTTTTTGTTATATAATAATAATAATAATAATTTAAAAGGAAGCTGTAAAACATTTTCGCGGAAAATAAGGGGCAGCAAAGACATCGTTGACTGAAAATAGACAGCCAGACAGGTACCATGCACTACGCCGAGGACTGTTTCTTTTCGTGTTGATTCAATATTAATTAATTCTGGGTTTTTCTTTTTCTTAATAATCGAAAATGGACAGGCACCGACATTTTGAATATGCTACTCCTATCTTGCAATTATTTTCCGCTGTGACTGGAATTAGATTTATGTTAAATAAAGTATATTATTATAAATACCAAATCACATAAAAAAATGATAGCGATAGATAAAATTATAAAAATAATTTGTTTGATGTGATATGGAGTCACGTTTACTTAAATTAAACTCTTAAAATTTTATATTCTTCTTAATCAATCTAGACATCACACTGTTTAAATATGTTTGCAAATACATTGAATCCATTTAAAAGACACGCAGATTTTACAAAACAAAATGAGAATTTTTATATTTTGTCGCCTCCAACAATTTTTTTTTATCTTTTTATTATATATATTTTGTCGTCATTTTATGGTTATGAGTTAATTTTATTGTATTTAACGGTATACGTAATGCTATGTGATAAATACGTTGGTACACCATTCAAAAAATTCAAATGATGTGATATGCACTACAAAAAAAACGCAAATTTTGGACGGTTTTTTTCTAGACAGTTTTAAAAACCGTCTAAAATTAAATTTTTACAGACGGTTTTTTGAAAACCGTCCGTAAAAAAATAAATTACGACGGTTTAGATGAACCGTCTAAAAAAAATATATTTCCAGAAGGTTTCTTGAGACCGTCTGCAATTTTAATAACTAAAACTCATCCCTATTAATTCCATGTCATCGATCCGCACCACAAAATAACACCCCACATCTCAGCCGTCTCTTTCAAAATTATCAACGACTCATATAATACCACCCCACAATCCACATTACTTTATTCACAAACTTGGCCAAGGATTCCCAAGAGGCAGGGCGTGCAAGTCTCGTTGATCTTCTTCTTCTCAATCCGGCTGGCGACTGAAGTCGAGCGACGGGATCTGGACGGAACCGCGGGATCGGGACGACTGGAACGGAACGGCGGGAGAGAGTGCTGGAGATGGAGGGCCGAATCTGTGAAACCCATGCAGGTGTGCGTGGGTTTCCGGCAGATTTGGCGAGGACGTTGGGATTTCCGGCCGAAATCGGCTCTGGGTCGTTCGGGGTTAGAGCTAACGGGTTGGTAATTGGGGTGGGTTTCGGTGATTCTAGGTTGTGTTTAAAAGTGTGTGGATTTTCGGGGTATCTGGCGAGGAAGTCGGGATTTCTAGCCGGATCCAGCCGAAACCGGCTCTGGGTCGTTTGGGGTTGGAGCTAATGGGTTGGTAATTGGGGTGGGTTTCGGTGTTTCTGGGTTGTTTCGATGCTTTTGGGTTGTTTCGTGTTTCTAGGTTTCGGGGTTTCGATGGGGGGTTTGGTGCGGCTGAAAGGCTAGATTGTGGATGGTGGTAACCGGAGCTGATTTTCGGTGGTGACCGGAGCTAATTTCAGTGGTGACCGGAGCTAATTTCAGTGGTGACGGAAGCTAATTTTCGGTGGACCAAAAAAAAAATTATAATTATTATAATTAAAAAATAATAATAAATTCTAGACGGTTTTGCCCAAACCGTCCAGAAACTGTTTTGGACGGTTTGAGCAAAACCGTCTGTAATTGCAAACGGTTTTGTTCAAACCGTCCATAAATTTATTTAGCGACATCATATTCTAGACGGTTTTTTTGCATTTCTGGACGGTTTAAAACCGTCCAGAATTAACTTTTTTTTCGTAGTGATGATTTACACATGCATAATGATGATCTTTTATGAAAGGAATAATAACAGTTGTAAACGTAACACTTTGGCTACGTTACTAGGATTTTCTCCATTTCACATAAAATAAAAGGAGATTCATTTCATGATTCAGATTAGATTTGTTAGACTAATGATGTATATATTTTGAATTTTTTTTAAAATTTTAAAATGACGTTACACCTTTTTTGTTGCCATTAATGATCGAGGATTGCACTCAAAATTCTAAAACCTCTAATAAGGGCACCTTTTGAGTAACTTAAAAACATGAATTAGACTAATTAAGTGAATAATTAGGTAAAGTGTGCAAGAAGAACACTTATAAAACATTTAGAATTGAGTTTCTGAGTTCCGCGTCCGAACGGACCAATTCTGTGTCTGGACGGGTTAGTCAGTAGGTCCCTGTCTGCTGCCTTGTACGAATGGCCTACAGACAGAACTTCCCGAGAGTCCCAGTTCTTGAGTGTGTCCATATGGACAATTTATGTGTTCGGACAGCTTTAGCTGAGAGTGGCACCTCGCACACGCGTGTCCGGACAGCCCACTTGCCTGTCGGGATGAGATTGTATTGAAGTTGATGGATGATGATTTTCGCCTCATTTCTCTCATTTTTTTCTCTCTCCCATGCGATTTATCTCTCTTTTTCTTAAGGTTTTGGGACAAAACCTTAGATCTTGGTATTTTTAAGCTTCCAAACTCAAATCTGATTCTGAAAACGTGATCCTCATTGCAAGATCTATGTTTTCACCGATTTGTTTGAGATAAATTTGAAAATCCTAGTTCTTCTAGATTTTGTGTATTGTGTAGTTTGGAGTGTTCCAAATGAATTTCGAGCATTGGGTTGCATTTTGGTGAGAAATCAAGGTAAGACCCAAAACTCTAGTATTTGTGTAAGTGTTGTAAATTAATGAATTTTGTGTCTAACTCAAAGATAATCTTATGGGTTAGTATTATTAGTTAATGGGTTTTCAAATGGAGCCTTAGAAATTTATTTGTTTCCCATGAGTCTTAGTTCTTGAGCAATTCAAGAGCTAAGTGAGAATTTAAAGTTAGAAAATATTATTTGTAAGTATTAATATGTCATCACAATGTATTATACAGTGATACATTGCATAGCTTACAAGGAGGATTTCTTCATAGCCAAGTATCAAGCAGCCTATATGAGTATTCTACTCACTGAGAAAAGATATTAAACTTTTGATGATTTTATTGGCACAAAACGATATTCAACTTTGAAAACTCTAGAGCCTACTACTGATCAGTCACTGACCGGCTAGTTGTTGCCAACTTTGTCAAAACGATCAATATATATATATATATATATGCAAAGGCCAATTCAAAATATAATAATAATATCAGTCCATTACTAATCCACTGCAAAATCTAGATTAATCTATTGCTAGTTATTTATCAAATGAATCGTCAAGATACCTCTAGATTAATTTACATTTTTAAAACTGTTATTGGCACCTTCTCAAAAAGGAATAAAAAAAACAGAGTAGGAACGGTCCAATACAATACTAGCTTTTGTATTTTTATTGGCACTTAGATACATATAATTGCCCCCTCAACTGACAATGGTTTTTGATTTAGCCCATGAGCTGGCAAGTATAACACTTAGATACATCAAATTACTTGATGCAAACAAAAAAAAAGGAAAGAATATTCATTCGTTAAATTTATTAGTATTTAATTTATATTTTAAAAGTCGATGTTATTTTGTAATAGTTATTATTATTTAATTTATGTTTTAAGAGTTGGTATGCAATAATGGGCTTGGCCAAAAAGTCAATCAATTTAGGGTTGGGGTTTCTGTCATTGTCCATTTAAACAGTCTTTTGTAACCCTATGATTCAAACTACGATACAAATTATGATTAATGAAAATGGATGTTTGTTTCTTGGATGCATGATTCCCCTTTTATTTTGGTGGTGAGACTCTAGTTCAACCATTTCTTATTGTTATTTTGGTGAGACTTTGAATTAACGTAAGAACTATCTTTATTTTATGTTATTCTTTATCTATTTTGTGAAAAATCTCTTTCGTCCTGAGTCACTTCTATTTTGTTGTAATTAAGCCCATCTGTTAGCGTTGACCGTCTCAAATTCTCTTCTCAGTCAAATTCCCCTAAGGAGTAAGATTCAAAAATCTCTACTCCTCAAAAAAGGATACTACGCAGTAAAAATACATGACATATCTACCAACATTACTAATTATAATCAGAGCATTTACTAAAAATCATTACATTAACTGAAATCCTTACAATATACGCATCTGTATAAGATATTTTATACTGATGAGTGTCAAATATTGCATATGTGGACCCCTTAATTTGCATTTACTAAACTTTTAGTTTTGTTATTTTCTAATGTTTTTGGTTAGTTTTGGTATTTTAATATTTTGCAGGTCATTGAGAGAAAACAATAGCTTTAAGGTGAAAGAAAGCACACTTTAAGAAGACCTAGAAGATGTGGTTTTGTTCAACCAAATCAAGGAGTTGACTAAATCGAAATTTCTCTAATTGGAGTCAAAATCGGATTTGACTAAATTTTAGATTTTGCATATGTCATAGTATTTTGGCAATAACTTTCAGTTCAAGCGTCCGATTGAAGTGAATCAAGTGGCGTTGGAAAGCTAACTTAATGTTCTACAAATCCTTGTGAAATAGGATTTTCCTAATTTGGACGTCTGATATGCCAAAAGTGTCTCGCAATAAAATACCGCAAATTTGGACGGATTTGGAATCCTTCTCCTTCTCGGATTGTGTTTTGAGTCTCCTACTCAAACTAGGAGATTAACCTCCGATTTTTCTAGGAATTATAGGGCTTCTAGGATTTGTTTTCTCCCTATAAATAGACCTCTAAGCCTCAACAAAGAGAGAGAGAAAAGGGTGAAGCTAGAGTTCAAATATATTTTCTTCTTTTTAGTTTTTCTTTAGGCTAGGTTTTATTTTCAATAGCCATGTGTAGCTAATTTTTCAACTAAGGTTGAGGATGAAGCCTCACCATTGAAGAGCAACAATATTTTCATGTAAGTTTATACTATCCGATTTTATTTGGTTTAATTTTTCCTATGTTTTACTTCTTTTCAATGTGTGGAATGATTCTTGGATATCTTTTGTGATTCAAGGATACATTTGATCATTTGAGATAATTTCACATAATTGATTGCTTGGGTTTTTATTTATCAAAACGTTGGATATTCATTGTGTTTCGTTCTACGGATACATTTGATGATTTGGTTAAAACCGGATATCTTTTGTGATTTGTGCAAAGAACGGATTCATTGAATGATTTAAAGATTTTTTGAAGCATAGTAGAACATACATAAGATTTGTATGGTGAGAACTTCGGATGTATATTGATGAATATGAGAATATGTTGCTATGATTTGGTGAGTGTGGATTCCAAAACCTTAGTACCTTTTCTTTTGTTTTATTTTGGTTTTATTTTATTTATGTTTTTTTCTTTTTCTTTTTATCAAAAATCAAACCTTTTTTGGAACTAGGTTAAGATTTAATTAGTTTAGACATAAATTTGTTTTTCAAAAACACAATTCCCTGTGGGATCAACCTCACACTTGCAAAACCCTTTATTGCAAACGATTCGTACACTTGCGAGTATAATTAAAATTCACATCATATACTAAACCTTAATTATACAAAAACAACCCTAACCATCAAATCTATAGTGTCACCCAGAAGTACTAGTTACCATGTGCAACCTCTGAGATTCTGCAATGTGTCCTTAAGTGATAGCCCGAGTAACATCTTATGTCGAATGGTCGCATCTGCCTCAATATCCTTTCTACTCAACCCTAGTGCGCTCCTTTGTACAACACTGAAATGTTTCCTTGGTGGAGAAAAATAAGGGGTAAGTCCACGACTTAGTAAGCAAATAAGGCGTTGCTAGTGTATCACTGTGAACATTTAATTATACAGGTAAAAGTATTTGAATGCCACATTCTCTTTCAAGATTAACCTTTTAGAAACATTTCTCTTAAAACAATTATTGTGATCATTCTATTTGCAAGCGTATTCATTTTATACATATTAGCTTTATATAAACATTTGTCCTTATCCTTATTTTGTTCGCCGCTAGTACTTGTAACATCTACAAAGTACGGTGTTTTTATACATATTAGCTTTATATAAACATTTGTCCTTATCGTTATTTTGTTTGCCGCTACTACTTGTGACATATACAAAGTAAGGTTAGTCCTTACTTTGCTTGCAACTACTCATGCCATCCGCAAATAACAAAAAATAGAGAATAAGAGAGAAAAACGAATGAAGGAATAAATAACTAGAGAAACGTAGAAGAGGAAGAAGAGAGAGAGAGAGAGAGAGAGAGAGAGAGAGAGAGAGAGAGAGAGAGAGAGAGAGAGAGAGAGAGAGAGAGGTTTGAAGGTAACCAGTTGAGGTAGAAGTTTCCTCTTCCAAGGTGAAAATTTCCTTGTCTTTAATTTAGTTGATGATTTTAGTGTTTTTAGAAAGAAATTTAAGTTTGATTCGGTGTCTTGGATTATGGAGAAATGATGGGTCATGGGTGTTTGAAATTTCACTGAGTTTTGATTTCGTTTTCTATGTATTGATTATGGGTTCGATTTTGGTTGTTGACCGAAGGGATAATTGGAAGTTATTTTACTGGGTTCTTGTTGTAGATGGCCAAAAATGGAGGGATGACTTTGGGTTATTGATTGGGGTGAGAGACAGAGTGTGGAAGAGAGAAAATAGAGTATAGCAGGTGGAGAACCAGAGATGTGTAGAGTTTAAAATATTGAGAAACAGTGGAAGAGCGAGCTGGTGGCGATTCAGAGAGAAATTGATATAGGAAGGAAGCAGTTTTGAAGGAATGGGAGAGAAAGAGAAAATGAAACATAGAAAGAAAAACAAAAGTATTGAATAAAAAGACACAAGTGTGAAAGAAGGGAATTGAGTTTAATGTAAAAGAGAGATGATATTTTCGGCATTTTCTCTCTCTCTCTCTCTCTTCTACAGAAAACTCTTCTACTAAATAGCGTCGTCGGTTGCCGAGGAAGGGAGGTTCCAAACCTCCCTCCTCTCGGTTTTTGCTTCCTTTCTTAGCCCTTTTAGGGCTAGAGAGGTTTTTGTTCCTCCCTAGGCTGTTCCAGTGGAGGCTAGAGTCTCCCAGCCACTAGGGCTATGGAGTTTTGAGTCCCCCCGGACTTGTTCTGGTGGTGGTTTTTGTCCTCCTAGTCCTTTTGGACTATGGAGGTTTGTGTGGTTTTTTAGTTTTTTTAGGTTTCCTTTTATTTTTTGCAGGAAAACACTCCAGAGAGGTTATGGAGGGGGAGAGTCCGCCGCTCATGTCGCCGGCAGAAAGACTTGGTGTGCTTCAGTTTTTTATCATTCTTTGAGGCCAGATTTGCGCTGTTCCGCCGCCCTCTAGTCGACACGCACCCCCCAGCTTTGCTCGCCACCGTCCTCTGGTTCAGCCACTACTTGCTACGGTTGAAAGGCTCACCGGTGATCGGCATGTGGTCATCACGAGCCAGGGTGTTCTTCACACCTTGGGCCCCACGTGAGAGCCACGTTCCGTCTCTTTTGCCGTGTCTTGTGGCGCCCGGGGGTTTATGGTGTTCGACTGCTACAAGGGATCTTTCGGTAGCGGCGCGTGTGCTACACAAGCCATCTCCGGTGGTGTTTTCTTCCAACGACAGCTTATATTTTGGGTGTTTTCTTGTATTTGACAATTTGCTCTGTGTTAGATTTAGCATGGTCATTACTTCTTAGCACAAATTGTTTGTGACTGACTCCATAGTGCAAGTAGAGGTTCATATGTTAATGCAGATGCACCTTTATGTTGGCTAAATTTATTTGTAGCAACTGTCGGTATGATCTGAGTTCTGGGATAACTGAAGTGGGGTACTTGTATTGTTCTGATTCCTTGTAATGGTCTGATTTTGACTCAGTTTGGCTATAACTGTGTTACCCTTTGGGTGTATTAATGAAATGATTACATTTTCCCTTCAAAAAAAAAAAGGGAGAGAGATGATGGTGTCTTTATTTTGCTATGGTTTGCGTGCAAGGTAGACAGGAATGAAATAAAAAGATAGAGGAGAGAAAAAAGTAGGAAATTGATTTTTAGGAATTTTATTCCTTAAAAGAATATGTATCATTATTTTAGGTAGTGATATTTAATTATTTTTAGTTTAGGAACGAGTGACACAGGCTGAGGCATGGTAAATCCCCATGGTGGTAGTACAGAAGCTTAGGGTAAGTAGAACTTATTAATAAAGGATTTTATGAAAATAATATGCCCAAAAATAAATATTTTCAAAATATAATGTATTTGGGTGTATATACATGTGCATGTCTTATTATCATTGATTATCAAATTAAATGAATTTTTTTAAATAATTCATGCAAATAGTGAGTCGAGCTATATTTTGATACTAATGATGCATAATATTATATTTGATATATTGGTGCCATTGTAAAATTTATATGTGGAATTTTATAAATGTTAATTGCATTGATTGATCTAGAAAGACATTGTGGCAGATGAGAATTTTATGATGAGATATGACATTGTGTTTTCAGAAAGTGAAAATCAACACCTTATGTATAATTTTTTGAAGAGAAATGCTTGACATCCCAACACTTTTTTCTAAAATTTGGTTCCAACCTGATGTGTTACAATCCTATAAGAATGTGGCAAATTTTTTAAAATGATAGATTTCATGGGATTGTAACACATCATGTTGGAACCAAATTCTGGAAAAAAATGTTTGGATGTCTAGCATTACTCTTTTTTGAATGATTCAATTATCTATGAGCACTTTGATTATGATTTGAAAACTTCATGTGGCATAGTGAGATTTATAAGCTCGGTACCAAAGCTAGTCCATGTATAAAGGCGTTGAGCGTTGGATCTCAAATTTAGGGATCATGCAACCCTGTGTGCTTTGGAGGGGAGGCAACATGGTAATCGATCATGGGTAAATTCCTCATTATATGGGCGTAGACCCTTGGCTAGAGACTCCTAGGAGGGTCGTTTCTTGTTGCCCGAAAAGAAGTCTCAGTCCCAATACGGGGACCGCACAACCGAGTTAGACAGGACAAAAACGTTTTACAATGAGTGTATGACATTTGTGAGATGGTTTTAATATATTTGAATCATTGCTTATTTTATTGCTCACAGGAAGAATGGTTACTCATGTTTACAATTCATTTTCATGGTTATTGAACGATACAAAAAGTAATATTTCATGTCTTGTTTTAAAAATATTGAGAATTGTTCTATTAAGTTATGTGCATAATTTCAACTGGTAAATGGCTCGACATCACTCACTTGTTTAATTGTTCCTACTTATTGAAGTTGCTCATTATATTTTATTTTACACCTTTTCAGAGGTATCACAGACACTTAATGTTAGCCACACCGGGAAAAATTCGAGAATCTTGGAGTTTAGCAAGAGATTGTTTATCGTGTTAAGTATCTTTTTGGTAAAACGTTAGTTTTGGGAAAATCTTATGTGGTTCGATTATGATGTATTGATATTGAATTTATATCTACTTAACTTGAGGTACTTTAATAGTGTGAACAATAAGAAGTGGTCAATATTATTATGGTAAATTGTAGTGAATGGTTGAAAGATTTTGAAATACCATGTTTAAATGTTGTATAATTTTATAAGGTGAATAGAGAATTCTTGGATGATTACGAGATGATTTATAGAACATCTTAAAGAATATAGATGCTCTTGTTAACTTGTAGGAAGTTTTAAAGAAAAATATTTATGGAAATATTATATAGAGAAAGAGAAATGATTGTTGTATAACTTTTGTACAACTCTAACAACCTTTTTTTTATAATCAATCATTGGATCTGTTTTCCTACATGTGGGTCCTAAATATCTAATGGTTGATCTTTAAAAATGTTTTTAGAGTTGTACAAAAATTGTACGAAAGTTGTGCAAAAAACATTACTCTAAAAGAAATATATGCATTATGTACCCATTGTGGGATCGAGGTCTTGCAAATATATTGACATGTCATTTAAAATTTTAAACGATAATCAAATATATACCGTTAGATACAACAAAACAAAATCTTAACCGTAAAATGAATTTTCTTCATTTCACTTGAAATTTAGAGGATTCTATTTCAGCTCCGTAGACCCTCAAACAACTAGAACATGATTCTCCCCATTTCACTTAAAATGAAGATAAGCCATTTCTTAGTCAGAATTCTATTTTGTTTTATCGAACAGTATTGTACATGATGCCTCATATACACCACATGAAATAAAATAAAATGTTAGAATCCTGAAACTAAATCTTGTGATCCCTAAATATCTTCTACCATTTTTTTCCCTCCAAAGGTAACACACAACATGCAGCAGCAAACATTTGCTTGATAACGAGGCTCAGCTAGAACTCAGAAGGGAAACATCCATCCATGCATTGATAACGTTCAACAATGTTACATCCGTGGTTTAATTTTATGTAGTGGTAATGAGGCCCAAATAACAATTAATTAACCACATGATCAGGAAAGAAAGAAAGGGGAACATTGACAAGTTTTGAATGATCGATCTACTCTCGGCGTTCATACTTCCGAGCCCATATGTGTTTCCCGTTGACCCGAAATTTTGATATGCGTTTCCCGTTCAAAATCCGATCAACAATTGTGACACAACGCAAAACCATTCTAGCATACAAGGGCTGTTCACCGGAAGGGACAGTCTCCATTTGGAAACTTTCCACACAATCCCCGTAAAGTTCTGTAAAAACCCCCTTCACTTCTTCTTCCAACACGGGAAAACCTCGCGAAAATGTCAGAAACATTGTCCTGTCGTCCTCCGAAACACCATGATCAGCCGGTTGCCAGTCCCATATCCCTCCTGTTAGAAAACCACTACTATTCGTGGTGATCATAGCACCAAATAATGGGTGGTTCAAGTTTGCTTGTGAAGCGCCTGGATCAAGAACACGTTGTAGAATATCGGAAAAAACATGACAGCAAACGTTGTTGAGAAAACTCTTTATCCCACTAATTGCAGTGAATCTGTTTTGGCTGAACATTTGCAAAGATATGTCTCTTTCCATGAGTACTGAAGTTAGGGGAATGCCACCGCCACCGGCTGCCACGCGAGGAGCGTTGGATTCGAGACATGACTTGAAACATAAAACAGCTTCATTTGCTAATGCGCCCACAATTGCATCAGACAGCCCGACCATTTTTACTACGATGTTTGGGTAGCCCTTGTCTTCGAGCCATAGCCAAACGGCCATGACAAGCAAGGATTCTGCTGGGTCTCGCTTAAACTTTATAACAAGACGAGAGAATATATCTCTATCAATTTTGTGGTAGCGGTGGAGCTCCTCCGTGCTGATCATCATCATCGACGCCATCAATGACAATATTGTATGTGGAAGAAAGAAATAGCAGAATTAAGCAAGTCTTTTATGGATGCATGGATGGATATATATGACGAGTGTTTGCATGCATGCTTTTCATGTAAATCTTTTGTACGTGGCTTTAAGCCATAGGCGTGCAGTGGCATCTTCCACTGCAGAAGTCCAGATGTAGTTTACAGTGACAATTAATATTACTCCTAAGTGCTTTTATGAACTTTCCTTCTATATATATATATATATGCTCTCTTAATTAATTACATACCCACTCAAAGCCTTGATTATGAATGATATCCTAATCCTAAATGCTTTAGGATTTATGAACTTCAACTTCATTTGAACGGCAAATTTACTCTGCACTGCCTCTTTTGGCCTGAAAATCTTATTTGAAGCTTGGTATAAGATGACTGTTGACTAACACATATTTGGTATATATTCATATATCACTTCATTATTTTGAAAAATGTATAACGATTCAGGGGAAATGGTCTGCAACATCACACTAGAAAGAGTATTAATCAACTTAGAGCACTATTTTCTGTTTTTCATTTAATTTTCATTTGACTACTAATCAATTAGTCTACTTTAGAATTAAATGTGAGGACTATTTTGTCTTTTTGAATTCATACAGTAATTAAATGCAGAGAGCGTTGGGATGCCCTATTTAATTTGCGGGTGGGACACAGTCATCAACCTTATGGATGAGACAAAGAATTGTTCGGCCAATAGACCCGATACCCGGTCTATTAACCAATCGATTCAAGAACAATTGCATGTAGGGGTGAAAATGCGGATGCAGTTATCGGCATCTGCATAATGTGGTTCTCATTTTTAAATATTAGTATCCGCTCATTTATTACGGTTATTAAATGCAGTTATTATTTTCTATCTGCATATGTGATAATGGCTATTTTGAATTACCATCCAAATTTATGTGCAAAAAGCTTAAATAATACGGTTATTACTATATGCAAGCTTAAATAAATTAAGATTTCACTTGTTACACAATTCATGATTATCAGCTATAGATGATCATTGTTTCATCGAGTAATCTAGATTTGAATTACTCCAATAAATAAATGTAGTGAGATATAACTTTGAGATGATAGTAAAAAAAACCTAACATAACTTAAAAATCCTAAACTTACCGAATCCAAAACGACGTCATTTTAGTGAATTTAATTATATATATATGATGTAAAGGGAACGTATCCATATCCGCATATGCGGATATATAGGTGCGGTTAGTGGTTAGGTGCAGATAATGAATGCGGACGATTATTATCCATCCACATTTTCACCCTTATTTGTATGGTATCACACTAGATCCTCTTGTTGGGCACGTTAGTAATTGTCTCTGTGATCCTAGCATGAGATGATCGCATCTATTGTTTTGTTTGCTATGATTAGGCATGTACAATCAATTACGATTAGCGATTATTAGCTCTAACCGCTAACTGCAACCACCTGAAACGGTTATTAAATTTTAACAACTACAACCGCTCCGCTTAAGCGGTTAGCAATTATTAAAACCTATAATCGGCTGTTGATAACTACTTACTAAATATATTGACTTTTGGACTTTAATTTGGGCCAGTTTTTTTGGCTTAATTTATTTTTAAAAAAAATTAAATTAAGCAGCGATTTATGAACTTGAGAAAAATATATATAAAATAAACGAAACAAATGAAAAAAAAAATACCATGAAGAACAAATAAGAGAACTTTTTCATGAACGAATCTGGCATTAAGGAATAAACATAAAACAAAAACTTTCTTTTGATTACAAGCAGACTTTGTTCTATAACAAACAAAAGCAGCTTAGAACAACTTGACAAGAATAAAACAAAATATAACACAAGCTGTGATACAAAGGTATACCAATTTCGTGATGTACAATCTACTAATCGATGCAGATTTTTTTTTTTTTCCTTTTATGATTGAGAAAGTATTTTCTTCTTCTTTTTATTTATTATTTTAAGTCTTATTTTGATGAACTATATTATATTAAATATATAATATAAATATTTATATAATTTATATATAAAAATAGGCTATTAACGATTATTAAGCATTCCGCCTTAAGCAATTAGTAACAACATTAAAAAGCGATTATGGGGTTTGCAATTACATAGTAACTATAACCGTCCCATTTATTTTATACAAGCCTTGGCCATAATGATCGGGTAATTTTGGAAAGCAAGCTGCTGGTTTCATGCGTTTTTGTTTTAAGGAGATAAGGTTTTAATTAAAGTGAATAAAATATTTTAAAAACGATTATTTTCTTAAGGTAGAAAAGAAGTTTAGATAAGTTATTAAAAGGAGGTATAGAAAAGTGAATAGTTAAACTGAATAAAAAATAAAAATGACAGAATTTTGATTAGCTGTTTTACATTAGAAATATGCATAAGTCTATAGAAATGCTCTCATAGGGGACAAATAAGAAAAAAGAAATAAAAAAGATAGCTTTTGTAAAGCTATTCCATTCTACATTCTTCAACTTTTAATAAAAAATTATTTTTTCTAATAGAATGTCAATAAAAATTATTGACATTCTTAATAAAATAGCCATTTCGCCAAACAAACTGTGTTGGATTCCACCGGAATAGAGGGTACAAAAATCCCTTCTATTGGCAGAGAATGTAAAGATTATTACATGAAAGAATACACTCAAGATTGTCAAGTCAAAAGGGCTAAAAGAGAGGGCTTTTCGAACACAGGCAATAATGGAATAGGACCCTACGCTTTTTCCAAGAAAATGTGGCCTAGAACAGTTTTATTCCAAGATTATGCACGGGTAAGGTAACAGAAGAGCTAAGGGCCATTCGAAGAGAGTCATTTCCGTTCAACCACGGAATAGACCATACAGAAGATACCAAGGTGAGAACCAATTACAAAGCAGAAAGGCCAGTAGAGACCAACTCTCTATCATGCAAGTCTTGGGGTTCCCTAGCTATAAATCAGACCCAATAAATATTCAGATCAATCACGCAAAATAAATTCATGCAATTTCAAATGGCACAAAGCTACACCAAGCGAAATAGCAAC
This sequence comes from Alnus glutinosa, assembly GCF_958979055.1. Lineage (NCBI taxonomy): Eukaryota > Viridiplantae > Streptophyta > Magnoliopsida > Fagales > Betulaceae > Alnus > Alnus glutinosa. The sequence continues at coordinate 4,308,313 of NC_084891.1, read as the reverse complement.
ACATACCTGACTCAAGTAAAACCGATTGCTTCCGATTGCTTGTTACTTGTAACAGCAAGTAACACTCTTCCTTAGTCCCAAAGACAACAGGTTTTTATTTCAAGTTCCACTTGCTAATGATTTGATTAAGCAGCTCTGATTAATAATACATGATACACCCGCAATCAACAATTTCAGAAATCAAAATGAGAGACTATTGCAAAAGTGCCTAATCGCATAAAACCTAAATCCTCACATGCTGTTCGACCCGCAACAGTTTAAAAGCTACATTTAACTCCAACGAAGAGTACACCAGATTAAAAAGCCACGCCATATCCCAAGCCAGTGGTTTCACATTGAGTTTGAAACAGAACACATTAGGTCTGCGGGATATACCCACCTGCATTGTCCAAGTGAAGCTTCCGTGTGGACATGTAATCCTCCACCTACGATGGCACTACAAGAAACAGATTTGGAACATGGTTAAAATATACCTAGCAACGTTCTTTGCAACATCTAAGATAAAAAGTTAACTAGTATGAAGCCATAGGGAGGCCATTATGCAAAACATCCTCCAAGTCAAATTGCTAACGTACTACAAAAATAAAAATAAAAAAGCAAAGGAAACCCACAATAAAGCAGGCAGCTCATTCATATAACACTATTTCCCTAACTAGAAAACAATTGGGACGCCGCAAGCAAGTTGGGACAGTAGGAAAGGGTACAGAGAGTTGCATCGATGCCTAAAGTTATGGTCACATTGAGGTTTTCAAACAACGTTGATTTACGCTTTTCACCCTTACTATGGAATGATTTGAATAATAGGACAAAGTTTGTTAATACATCCCACTATCATGAATAATGCGGCACCACATCTAGAGCCCATTCATTCTATATATAAAATCTTGGCAACCTGCTAACCGATTCAAAAGGTTTTGTAGATGTCAAATTTCTGTGGGTATTTTTTTTGGACATTAACATAATAATACCATATTAAGAACCTCTTTCCAAATATAAAATCATTTCTAACAAAACTAGAAATAAATTTAGTACATTTAAAAAAAAAAAACAATGATTCTCCTCGTATGACATAAGCATCAGTTAAGAACATTATAACTTGTAAACTATTTTAATTCTAGAAAAACATCTATTTTTTCCTCTTGTATTATAGGTCGTCAAGAATTTCAATCCCCTAATAAAACCCTTTTGAATAATAATTACAAAGATCTGATTGACTTTTATATATAAAGGACATTTCATTGATTTGCATAGATATATGCTTAAAGATCTAACCTTGGAAAAGTAACAACAGCTATTTGATTTTTGATTTTTTATTTGGGGGGGGGGGGGGGGGGGGCTGGTGTGGAGGGGTCAATCTCTTAAGAAAATTCAAATTTCAATCACTCTTTCCAAGACTTTATTTTGATAATTAAAATAAATTGCATGATTCCGAAAGAAAAGAAAAGAAATGAAAAAATCATTTATAATTTATAAGAGGATAGCAACAAGATTCACAAAAGTGTGGGGAGGACTTGAGCTTGAAAAGTAAAAATTGTGACCTTTATAAAATTCTTTACCATTTTTGTCAAAATATTTGCTATCTTTACCACCCTATTTATCTCATACGAACTTATAAATAAAGAACTCTACTAGTTACAATGTCAACTTTCTCCATTTATGCTTCATCTCATACAAGATGACCCTATCAGTATGAGATATGAGAGGTAGTCTTCGAGATATACTGGAGAAAAATTATCCTCAACAATAGCACCAGATTAGGAAGAGGTTGGATATACTACCAAAAAGTAACCACACAACTCAATATTACCAAAACCTTTTTTAATTAGTAAGCAGGATTTCAAGAATTCAAATATAATTTGATGAATGGCGATAGAAGTGCACCCACATCAAAATTTCTCTTGAATAACTGTTTTTAAATAAAATTCATGCTAGAAAACAGGCAAATTCAAAAACAAGAAGATAAGACTTCTGTCAAACCAGACATAATTCTAAATTATATGAAAACCCAAATAGCCTGGTAACTCCAAATTTCCCCTACTCAAAACAATAACTGGTCGAATTGTTGAAAAATAAAAGGCATCACGATCAAGTGAAGTTCAGAGAACTTACTATATGTAGAGGTATCAATCTGCTCAGGAAGTTCTTTTATATCCACCTCAAACCTCATCTGAACCTGCAATCATCCAACAATAAAAGAAAAATTAAAACCAGCAACAAATTGAGCAACAAAACATTGAATTTTATTTTCCTCGATAAGTAATGGAAAACTTTTATATTCATTAAAAAAGAGAATCTCATACATTATTGAGAACCTCCGAGTCAGAAGCAGATGAAACAAATGTAATCGCAAGCCCTTTGGTGCCAAACCGACCAGCTCTTCCAACCTGTTAGGAGCAGTCAGAAATCTCAGGAATGACAATAACAGGACCTAATTACTTAAATAATCAAAATTAATTTGAACCTACCCTGTGCAAGTAAGTGTCTGCAGAATCTGGCATGTCATAATTAATGACAATATTAACACGCTCAATGTCTATCCCCCTACCAACCAAATCTGTGGCCACAAGAATCCTCGACTGCCCCTCCTTGAAACCCTTATAGCGTGTCAACCTACAAACGACCCATTCAGAATAATCTCAGCAATCCACATTTTGAAAACCACGTGATGTTCAAGCAACAACGGTATTTCATCCTGAATACTAGGACTTGAACCACATTAAGATGAAAAGACAATCCAGTTGAACTCAAAAATGATTGAGCTAATTTTCCAACCACAACAAAGACAGAGGCAGATGAACAGAAGGAACAGCATATGGTACTAAAACAATAACCCAAGAATATAAACTCTAAAAGCATAAGAAACATATAAGACAATGGAACCACAGTGACAATAACAAATGAAATAGGTGAGTTTGGTTACCTTATGGTAGTAGTTTTTTTTTTAATAGTAATAATAAGTGATTGATGTGATATAAAGTAGAAAGAAGTTCTGAAACTTTTGTAAGGAAAAGAGAAAAAGGTTGTTAAAAAGTAATTGATGTTATATACAAAATGAAAAAAGTTGCCAAAAAGTGACTGATGGATATAAAAAATGAAATATTTGAACTCGACTTTTTTAGAGAAAGGGGAGAGGGGTTTGCCAAACAAAGCCAGAAACATGCATTGAAGGGGAAAATACTGTCTGAAATTCAGAAAATCCAAACACTGAGCTATCAAGGATTATTCACAAGGAAAACATGATAAAGCACCACAAATAAATGGAAAAGTTAACTAGAATATATGAACACTCACACAAGGTAAGTATCAATACTACCAGCTAATTTAGTAGAGCACAAGAAATGATCATTTGAACTTGAAAAAAAAAAGATCTTACAGCAAACTTAACTAAAATACTAAAAAAAAAACTTCACAACATCTCTCTAAAGAATATCCCTTCTGATCTACAATACACACTTATGTTCCATTAAATTAAAAATCTGTGTAAATTATAAAACTATTAAAATAATCAACAACATAACGCCTAAACGGTACAATCACATTAAATGAACAATACAGACTTAGATTAGCCTCTGGTACAAACCTTTCCTCTTGGGACATCCCAGAATGGATGCATATAGAGGGGAAATTACACTCCTTGAGTAACTTGTTCAGCTCAGCTGCTCTACCGACACTTTTGACAAAGATAACAACTTGATTAAAGTCCAACGCATCAAGGAGGTCATTCAACTTGCGGTTTTTCTCCGACTCGCTCAATTTGATGTAGTGCTATCATTTAAATTATGAAAGGTAAGTAACATCATTAAATACTAGGAAAAAAAAAACAGATAATCAACACTTGTTCTTCTGAGCAGAACCGATAATCAACATACAAGGATATAATACCTGAACAAGACCATGCAGGGTCAACTTGGCCTCATCATCGACATAAATTTCCATTGGCTGAAAGGAACAAACGGGACAGTAAATCATATTAGGGCCTTTCCTCAAGCTAATGGAATCCAGAACGAAATTAATGATGGATGCACATCCACTGAATCAAGATCTTGCTCCATCTGCTGTCTCCTCGAAGGTAATTTTTTTAGTCATAACCACCATTGACACGACAGAAATTTACTATACAACTGACAGAACAACCCAGGTAGATGACAATTCTCCACTATCCCCCTTCTCTGGTTTTCATAACTTCACTTGAGTCATAAAACACGCCCTACCCATGCTAATAAAGTAAAAAGACTACAAAAGAAAAGGAAAAATAAGCACAGAACAACAAGACACTAATCCCAGACAATTTTTGGAGACTAAAAGATTGCCACCAGGTTACTCAACCTCCCATAAAATGACTGGATAAATTGCGAAAACACAACGGCAATTGCAAGCTAACAGTGATGGAACAACCAGATTTTAAGATCTCGGAGAAAGCGGGCATTATGAAAAACAGACTTCTAAATTCAAGTAGTACTGGCCATGGAACATTACTTCTTGCATAAATCTCTTGCAAACTGGGCGGATTTCTTTGCTGAGCGTTGCAGAAAACATCATAACTTGTTTATCATGAGGAGTCATCTTAAAGATCTCCTGCACATCTTTCCTCATGTCTGCAGAACACATAAAGCATACAATGATTAAAGTTAAACCCAATGACCAAGACTAGACAAAAACTTGACATCAAAACAGAAGTTAAGCATTTCAAGGGGCAAGAGTGATGAAATCATACCAAGTGATTCAAGCATTTTGTCACATTCATCCAGAATGAAATGCCTCACATTCTTCAAAGAAAGATCCTTCTCTCTTGCCAATGCCAATATTCTTCCAGGAGTTCCAACAACAATATGGGGGCATTCATTTTTCAGCAAATCCTTGTGAACTTTGATATTGACACCGCCATAGAATACAGCAACCTTGAGATCAACTAAGTAAGTACTGAACCTCTCAAACTCATGACAAATCTACAAAAGAGAATGAAAAAAATTATACAAAGGACTACACAATCCAATAAGCTTAACAATGTAAGCAAATGCAAAAAATTAGCAGCCTTGCAACAATGGAAGATAGTGAATATACCTGGTAAGCTAACTCCCTTGTATGACACAGCACAATTGCAGAAACTTGTCCAGCAACAGGTTCAATCTGCTGCAATGTTGAAAGAACAAAAACAGCAGTTTTACCCATTCCAGACTTCGCTTGGCAAATGACATCCATACCCAGGATAGCTTGAGGAATACATTCATGTTGCACTGATGAAGAACCAAAGAAAATTGGATTGAAGGAACCATCGGTAAGTAAAATATAACCTCTCTGATCCTTTTACGTAAAGGAATACCAGACCACTAAGTGCTTCGAAATCAAGTTCATGACAATAGAATATTACCTGAAAAACATAAGATCAAAATGATTTACAGGAGCATAAACCAAAATACCAAAAATATTGCTATACACAGGCCAGAACAGATATATACAAACATAACAGATTTCTCTAGAAAAAACAGATTTCTCTAGAAAACTATCTTAAAGGGAAGAATTTAATGAAATAGCAGGGACTAAATCAGCATATTTTTCTCTTACAAAAAAATTGAAACACTTAATAAACACGCTATTAGAGGAATTGTTAAGCATCTGAGCAAATAGGCATGAACAAATACATAAAACAAGCCAAATCCCATAAGGAGACTTGCTGTGTCTAAAAAAGCATAGGTCATATAGCAATGCAGGATCACAGAAATATCTAAAACAAACTATGAATATTTAGACATGATGTCAGACATTCACAAAATATTTAAAACTTTTTTCGTGGGCATCCAAAAACTGCTCAAACTTAGCAAATGGTTATCAAATCATACAGCTTCACGAACAAAAATAGTTGAGAAAATGAGTAGAAAGTTTGCCTTCGGAAGGATGCTCAAATCCTGAGTCCACAATAGCTCGAAGAAGCTCTGGCTTCAAAAGGAAGTCTCTGAACCCTGAACTGTGAATTCCTACATAGCCCCTACACAAAATAAAGAATGAAACAAACACATTTAGAAACACACACAGAACAATACTTCAATGGAAGCTTCTCGTGGTATGTACGACTACCAACTAAAAGCAAGGAAAATAATGAATAGTTGCACGGTATCATGCGAAAACAAACAGTTCGGCTAAGTATTCAAGGGTCGTAAAAAAAACAGTTTGATTAATACTCATTTTTTTTAACTTTTCTATAACAATATGTAAGCAAACAGATGGTTAGACCAAACAATGAAATATTCAAACTTAAGTTTTTTATTTTCTTTTCTTACGCAAGCAACCAAACAATGGATCGATTTCCCATCATTTCCTAGACTATCTCATCAACCAACCAGATAACAGAAACTCGACATGGAAACAGAAGTATAAGGTCATACTAGAATCAAACATTAACGAATTTATTCAAAGTTTTGCGGTCCTATCCGAGCAACCAAAGAATGGGTCAAACTTTCCCTCGTTTCCAATCTATCTCGTTAACAAAACCAAAACCAAAACCAGAAATTCGACATCGAATCTCAAAGTCGCAGGAACTACTCTACTTACTTCTTGGCGGCTTCGCCGTTAACTTTAAGCGCCGAGGCCGGTGCTTGGGCTTCTTCGTCATCGTAGTCTACAAGCTCTTCCTCGTACCCATCGGTTTCCCTGGTTTCTCCCATTTGAATCTACACACATACACAAAGATTAGTAATTAGGGCTTCGAAACATCGATATGAATACAAATTAGGGTTTTAAAGATGAAATCGAAGGAAAAGTGAGATATTAGGGTTTGGAGAGGAGAAGATTGAAATCACCTGTGAGACTGTGAAGAAGTTGAAAATTAGGGTTAGGTTTAGGGTTTGTTAGAGTCTGCAAAGGAAAATGGTTAGCTGAAAAATAAATTTGGGGAAAGAGATTTTGAGAGAGCGGAGACCTCGACGAAAAACACAGAGTATACAGATCCTAAAGTGTGTGTGATAGGGTTTGGACTTTGAGACTCCGCTTATATAAGCGAGATGTACGTATATTGCCGTGAATACCCTTCTGGCTTGCCCTTAATTCCAGCCCTATATAATATATATATATATTATAGGAAAAAAAAAATAAGAATATTTTTATAGAAAAAATACAATTTAACCTCATAAACTACTAATCATTTTTTAGATAATTCCTTAAACTACCAAGGCTTAGACTCTGGCCCCCGAAACTATCAAAACTTTGAAAAATGCATTTTTTGGTGAAATATCCCCATAATACTCTTACCACGGGTCATTTTTTAATTCAAAAAAAAAATTCAAAAAATTCAAAAATTCAAAAAAAAATCAAAAATAAATAAACTAATTTCTTTTTTTCTTTTTTTAAAAAAAAATGGATGTTTGGGGTGGCATTATTTCTCAACCGCGATCCGATCTTCCATGAACTACCAACACTTAAACTCTAACCCTCCAATCTACCTGAACGTTTCAAAAATGTCAATTTTGTCCAAATATGCCTATAATACTCTTACCACATATTATTTTTCAATTAAAAACTAAAAACCAAAAAAAAATGTATAATTTTATTTTCTTTTAAAAAGAAAAGAAAATAAAATAAAAAGCAGCCACCCTCAAAAGTGGCCGACACCACCTCTTGGGTGGCTCACGTGCAGGTCTTGGGGGTGGCTTTCGCGCCACCCTGAAATGGATTTCGGCCTAAGGTAGCCTGCAAGCCACCCCCCTCCTCAAGGGAGATGATAGTCGATTTTCTTCTTTTTTTTAAAAAAAAATAAATAAATAAATTAGTTTTTAATTTTTTTTAATTCTTTAATTGAAAAATGACACGTGGCATGGGTATTATAGGCATATTTCAACAAAATTAGTATTTTTGAAACTTTTTGGTAGTTTGAAGGGCCAAAGTCTAAACGCTGGTAGTTCGTGAGACTACTTGCAAAACGGTTGACAGTTTTGAAGGGTTAAATTGTAATTTTTTCTATTAATAATTATGTTATTTTAAACTAAAATGTTTAAGAGCATGTTCGAAATTATGTTAAGAAGTTTAAAAGTTGTGCCGGTTTGTTTGATAAAAAAATTAAAAAAATAAATATATTTCTTGGCTTTGTTACTCTTAAAATAGCCAAAGCACACTTTTAAAAAAATCTTAAATATAATATATTTTTTAAAAAAAAAAAAAAAAAAAAAAAAAAAAAAAAAAAGGATTTTCCTGGCTTTAAAAGCTCTGTGTGTATCTATTTTTGATTTTTTAAATAGTAATAATAAGTTATTAATGCGATATAAAAGTGAATATAATTTTGATTTGTTTTTTATTAAATAAAAGTGAAGAAAATTGTTTGGTAATGTGAATAAAGAAGTTTGACTTTTTTTTAGAGAAAAATAGGAATTGATTGATATGATAAAAAGATTAAAATATTTTTGAATTTTTTGTCAGAAATAAGAAAAGTTGTTTGACTACGTGAATAAATTAGTTTTTTGAGAGAAAAAATAAAGGATAAAAGAGTGAGTTACCAAACGGGCTCAAATCTATTTTCCAATCCCAAACGGGCTATAAGTTTACCAAAAATAACTCCTATATATTTTAAGAAAACAAATTCCTCCTAAATATTGTCCAATAATTGGAGAGAGGATAGAGTGTCATTTGAAAAGAATTGAACAAATAAAAAAGTTTAGGTTTTGTTTGTAAATGTATTTTGGACAATGTTTGTTATTTTTTTTTTTGTTTAAAGAAGTAATTTAAAATAATCTAAGCATAATCAACTTAATCAAAATTATATATGCCTCTTTAATCCAATAATATATATATTGTTAGTACAGTTTCTGGTTTCAAGGAGCACTTCTAGATTGAAAGAGATCATGTAAGTTAAATAAAAAAATTTATAAACAGGTGTTGAAACTTTATTGAGTTTTCAAATGATCTCTCGCGCCACAAGTCTTAAATTATTAACTTAATTTTCACCCAAAATTATGTATGGAAAGAAAAATAAATTCAACTCAACCATACTCCAAATTATTCAAAATAACCTAGGCATAATATATGCCTCTTTAATCCAATAATATATATGCTGAAAACCAGTATGCATTAAAAAAAAAAAATCTAATCCTTTTAATAGACCAGGTCCTACCGGGTTCGGCTGACCGATTTGGGTCAGTTTGCGGACGGACCCATTTGCTTGAGCTGACCCGCTTGGGGCAGCCCACTGGCTTCAATGGGTCCATTTCCGTTTGGGCTCCCTTTTTAAAAAAATAAAAGTTTGTAAAATGGGCCATGCCCATTCTGGTTTTTGAAACAAAAGACCCTACCCGATTCATCTCTTTTGTTTCAGTTTTTTTTCTTTTTTTGGCTGTTGTTTCAGCATCACAGCCGCGCACACACAAATCAGTCATGGCCGTCGCCACCGCAGCCCGTCGCCGGAGGCGATCGCTCGCTCTTCTTCATGCGGCAGTACAGCCGCCTCCTGCCACGGTTCCCCTCCAACCCTCTTCTTCTTTTGTGGGTGCCTCTCTATTTTCAACTATCCCTGTGAAAGTTAGCCTACTCTTTTTTTTTGGATGAATAAAGTTAGCCTACTTTAATTGCTTTGAAAGGTAGATTTGGGTTGTTTCAGTCATCTGTATTACATAATTGGCCTATTTGTTTAGGGGAGGAGACGGAGGATTCTGAAGGCTGCACTGGGAGTAGTGCAAATTTGTAAAAAAAATGATGATCCAAAGATTAAAAATTGATTTGGATTTTTTATTTCCATGCATTGCTTGAAAGCCTTTTCATTTATTGGAAAGTCCATATGATCATAACTGAGTTTTTTTTTTTTTTTTTTTTGATGATCAAACACAATCTGAAACATCACTCCGGGCGGTTAAAACTGGAAACAAACATCCAAACGGAAGAAAACACACTTACAAACAGGACTCCCTACACCACTCAAAACAGCAAAGGGTATAAATGATCCCTGAATTCCAAGAAGACTAGCAATTCTTTTCATTTCAATTTAACTAGGATGTTGTTAAGAGCTATTGATGAACTCACTCATTTGTCGCTGGAGCAAGCGTGTTGCCTCAGATTCAGGATGAAACACATGAAATGCATGTGACTCCTCCTCAGTCTCCACCAGCCTCACCGCTCCAACCCCTTTCTTCTGCAGAAATTCTGCATACATAACTCCCCTTTCCTTCAAGAAATCCAAGCCAGCCACAAAAACCACCACAGCCGGAAATCGACTCCATTCAACTCCAGAAAGTTCTGCCTTCTCAAAGTTACAACCATAATAGTCACGGTTTGAGCCTTCTGGTATAGTTAGTCTCCAGAACATGTCGCTCAGTGCAACAGTTTCTGCTGCTGCTGCTCCTTCAGCCATCTCTTTCTCGGTCCTCTTCTCGCTCCCATAGTAGGGATGTATCACCAACAAACCATTGATTCTTACATGACAAGTGTTGTTCTGAATGGCTTTGACAGCAACGTGGTGTACAATGTTTCCTCCAGCACTCTCTCCCGACAGAAACACACGGGAAAGGTCAGCTTGCTCAAGCCAAGGTTCAGATCCTACACTGTGACCAAGCCAATCCAGTGAGCTATAACAATCTTCATATGCTATGGGGAGACGATATTCCGGAGCCAAACGGTAGTCGACAGAGAGAACAATGGATTGGGATGCGGCAGAGAAATCCCCCAGAAAATTATGGTAGCCAGTCCACGTAGTGGAACCACAGCAAAAGCCACCACCATGGAAATAAACCACAACAGGAAGTTTACTTGAAAACCCAGTAGTTGGATCACTGCAGGGAAGAAATAGCCTTCCGGTTACCGGCTTTGTTGAGTCAATGATCACATCCTTGGACTTGTATCCATTACTTGGTTTTGGTGAGGCAGGGGCAATTCCTGCAGGCACAAAGCGCTTTACCGATCCATCAGAAAAGACTTGAAGGTATCCTGGTGCTTCTTCCACTATGGACATCTTTTAGGTTTCTTCTCTATGTCTAGTTTCGAAGAGTTATTGGGGAATCATATACAGTGCTTCTTTGGGAAAATAAAAAGAAGCTTTTTTATAATGCAAGGTTAGGGGTGGTGATGGCAAAAAGTCTGGGGAAGACATGGTAGAGAAGGGTTCTTCGATCTTCCTCACTGGTAGATAAGGTTTGAAAAATGATAGATGAGAGCCGCCGGGGGGGACTTGTCCGCGCGCTTGTATGATTAGGAAGTGCTATTCTATCTAAAATAGTATTTATTTTTATTTTTATTTTTATTTTTGTTAATGACTTTAAATCCACTATACATCCAATTATTTTTTTTTTTTTTCAATTTTTTTTTTTTTTTTCTAAGGATGGTACATTTTCTCTATCTTTTATTTGTCTGGAAATAATATTAATTTCTTGGAATATGGAAATGTTTTTTAACATGTTAATATCTCTAGTTATAAGAGATAGAATAAATTTGAATAAAATTTTTTTTCCCATAATTTCAGTGTTAATTCCTTCTTCTGTTTTTATAAAAGGGTCAAGTAATGGAGTTCCTAATATTATCTTAGAGGTAATATTTTTTACTAAAATAAATTTAGTCTTAAAACGTATTACATTATTACAAACATAAGCATTAGATATTTTATGCTCTATATTTAATCTTGCTCCACTAGCCTGATGCAATTTTTCAATTGCCTTTTCATAATATTTTGTGGGTATAATTCATTCTTGGATACAATTTATATCTACACCTGAATCTATCAAAGCTACAGTTGTAATTTGGAATTCAGCATTAATTATTAGTGTTATTTTAACAAATCATTTTTTAAAGATTATTCTATCTATAAGATTAATGAATAAATTATTTTCATCAGAATTAGCTTTATTATCACCTTGAATTTCTTCGATTTTAATTTCGCTATCATTCTTCAAGATTTTATTTGTTTGTTGTGTTTTTGATTTTAGTGTTATAATTTCTTGTACTAATTGTTCATTAGAAATATTAAAATTAAATTTTAATTCTTTTATTTCTTGTTTTATATTATTTATTTCTAATTGTAAATCTTGAATTGTAATAGTACGTTTTTCTTTTTTAAATCTATTAGAAACATTAATAAAATTATAATTTATGCCATTAGTAATAATTTTCTCTTTTTGATTAATTTGTGATAAATATTTTATTTTTGTTTCTGGATCTTCAATTTGATATATTAGTTCTAATATTATTCCTTTTTCTCTTGTTAAAGTATTTATTTCTTTTCTACAGGTACACATTTTCTTATCTTTGCAGAAACAAAATCCTATTTCAATCATTTAATAATCCATTGCAAAATCATTTAATCTGCAATGAGATTTTGTTACAATCCATTGCTTCTTATAATAATCCACCAGTTGTGAAGATTATTAATCGGGCCAGATCTCCCACTGAGATTTACCAGATCCAAAGAATTAGTCCCAAGGAAATGGAAAAAGCCCGACAAAGGATTCTTGACCTTCCTGGCGAGATCCAAAATCTTATTTTCCATGATCCTTCATATACTGAATATTTTGATAGATGGATTCAAAGAATGATGATAATTGCCAATGGAGAAGATATAGAGTATAAGAAAGTCTATGGTGAAAAGTCTCTTAGGGTTTTTGAACCTCATTGTAGCTTTCCTGGATTAATTTATATTCCTGAAAAAGATTATGGTATATCCAAGCAAAGTATGAATGGAGATTGTGAACATTATGAAATAGAAATCCTGAATTAGGAGCACAACTTTTTAAAGAAAGATTTTTATCGTATTATCATGTTAGGCATAATGAAGAATTACGTGACTTTCCTCCCATAGTCCTTAATATTGTAAAAAATATACGACAGAATTTACAGAAACGGCATCCAGGCATGAGTATTAATCAATCTACTGTCCTACGAATTTGGAGTACAGTTCCAGTATTTGATCCAGAGAATTATATGGAAGTCAAACCAGTCCAACATTGCGTCTTAATCAACCCTTCTAGTAGTGATCAAGTTGCTGAATTAAGAATGTAAAGGATTCCTCTTAAATTGCATGATCCATTAGGAATTATGAACTTATGGAGAATTTTTAAGAAAAAAGCTATGATAAATGCTGTCCAAGAATTATCTCCAGTTAGAAAAGTCTTAGCTAAGAATGATAGAATTATTATTTTTGGAGAAGATATTTCTAATTTAGGAATTTGGGAAAAACTTCTTCATCAAAACAAATATATTTACCTGAATGAGAGATGGGGGAATCAATCAGACATGAGTTTTATAGATATAATAGATAAGAGCATTGCATTAGAATCAGATGGTATAGAACGATTAGAATATTGTACATACTGTAATGAATGGGGGCATGATACATTTATATGTGATTATCTAGAAAATGAATGGCGACTTACTTTCACTGATCATGATTATGATTTATATGATGATTATTATAGTGATGATTAACAGAAAGAATTGTATTAAAGGGTATTATATGAAGATGCATTATGATAGACTTAATAATGACAAGACTTTTTGAAGAAGCGTATTATGACATGAAAACTTTGTGAAGATTGATTATGACAAGACGACAGACTTAATGATGACAAGAAAGCATTTATGAAGATATGAAGACTTTTATGAATCAGACTTTATGAATTATCAGCTACTAGCCGATGCAAAAGACAAAATGAAGACTTTAATGTAAGAAGACTTATGAATCATTATCAGCTTTACTGTATCAGCCGACGCAAAAGACAAATGCTACTCAGAAGACTCGGAATTATTGTTGCCGAAGACTCGGAATTATTGCTGCCTTACTATTCAGAAGACATGCGGAATATTAAATTATTGCTACTTTTACTGTTCAAAAAAGATATGCAGAATATTTACTACTGTTCATATTTGTAGTTTTCCTTTTCTTTTTGCCTATAAAAGGCCTATATCATATGTTAGAGGGCAGAGGCCATTTATATATACACACACATTTGTGTCATCAGGTCATAGCTTTTTCTTAAAAGAGGTACTTAAAACAAAGAAAAGAGAAGTAAGGAGAAAAGAGATATTCTGGAAGTCTATTCCTCCAATTCCTTCTCTCTTGTTTTGTTTTTTTGTTTGTTTGTTTTATTTCTCTAATCTATAGACTAGCCGAAAGCCACAAAGGAGAAGAAGGAATTGCTGTCACTGGAACCCACCGAAAATGAAGTGGGGGAACTCGGGTCTACTACCACCGTGGAGGATAAGTTAATTTCCATCCCCTATTTCTGTTTGGCCAACAGTCTAAGGACGGGAAAAATTGAGTTCCTGTCCCCCTTTTCTTTTGTGGGCCGAATGGTGGTGCTGAGGGGAGGTTTTATGTTTTGGGTTTCAGTTCTGTAGAAGGGAATTGAAGGGTTCTGAATAGTGAAGGAGCAAGGGAACGAGAGAATTTCTTCTGAGTTTCTGTACCATAAGAGAGAACAATGAGTAACTATGTTTTGAATTTTCATTAAATAAAATTATTCTTACTACTAATGGCCTTTTATTTTACCTTTTGTAATAGAGAAATGATCCCTACACTCATTTCTCACAACAGCCCCACAACAAGCTGACGTGGCTGGTAATATTTTATTATTTTTTTACAAAAAGAAAACAAAAGAAAACAAAAAAAAAATAATAAAATATTACCAGCTACGTCAGCTTGTTGTGGGGCTGTTGTAAGAAATGAGTGTAGGGATCATTTCTCTTTGTAATATTTAGGAGCTAAGTTTGAATAAATTGAATTCCTATATAAACTAAAAATCATTAATGGGTAATGATATTTTTTTAAAAAAATCCGAGACACATTAATTAATTAATAAATATTTAGGTCTCGTTTGGTTCACGAAATAGTCATTCTATTAAGAAAATGAATAATTATTCTTGGGAATAGAAGGCGGCGGAATGGAATGACTCTTCCTATTCTTTTTTTTGGTAATAATTCACACATGACACATTTTAATCAGAATTCAAACAAAATTTCCAAAAAAACCCTACATTATTTTTTTTTAAAAAAAAAAATCAAACTAAATAAATATTGTCCAATAATTGGAGAGAGGATAGAGTGTCATTTGAAAAGAATTGATTTGTTTGTTAATGTATTTTGGACCCTACCCGATTCTTCTCATTTGTTTGGTTTTTTTAATTTGTTTGTTGTTGTTTCAACATCACAGCCGCGCACACACAAATCACAGTCATGGCCATCGCCACCGCAGCCTGTCGCCGGAGGCGACCGCTTGCTCTTCTTCATGCGGCAGTACAACCGCCGCCTGCCACAGTTCCCCTCCTACCTTGGTCTTTTTTTTTGTGGGTGCACCTCTATTTTCAACAATTCCTGTGAAAGTTAGCCTACTTTTAATCGCTGTGAAAGGTAGATTTGGGTTTGTTGTTTCAGTCATCCGTATTACATAATCAGCCTATTTGTTTAGGGTAGGAGACGGAGGATTCTGCAGGCTGCACTGGCAGTAGTGCGAATTTGTAAAAAAATGATGATCCAAAGATTAAAAATTGATTTGGATTTTTCATTTCCATGAATTGCTTGAAAGCCTTTTTCATTTATTCAAAAGTCCATATGATAACTGAATTTTTCATTTATTCAAACACAATCTGAAACATCACTCCAGTTAAAACTGGAAACAAACTTCCAAACGTAAGAAAAACACACTTGGCAACAGGACTCCCTAAACCACCAAGAAGACTAGCAATTCTTTTCATTTCAATTTAGGATGTTGTTAAGAGCTCTTGATGAACTCACTCATTTGTCGCTGGAGCAAGCGTGTTGCCTCAGATTCAGGATGAAACACATGAAATGCATGTGACTCCTCCTCAGTCTCCACCAGCCTCACCGCTCCAACCCCTTTCTTCTGCAGAAATTCTGCATACATAACTCCCCTTTCCTTCAAGAAATCCAAGCCAGCCACAAAAACCACCACAGCCGGAAATCGGCTCCATTCAACTCCAGAAAGTTCTGCCTTCTCAAAGTTACAACCATAATAGTCACGGTTTGAGCCTTCTGGTATACTTAGTCTCCAGAACATGTCGCTCATGGCAACAGTTTCTGCTGCTGCTGCTCCTTCAGCCATCTCTTTCTCGGTCCTCTTCTCGCTCCCATAGTAGGGATGTATCACCAACAAACCATTGATTCTTACATGACAAGTGTTGTTCTGAATGGCTTTGACAGCAACGTGGTGTGCAATGTTTCCTCCAGCACTCTCTCCCGACAGAAACACACGGGAAAGGTCAGCTTGCTCAAGCCAAGGTTCAGATCCTACACTGTGACCAAGCCAATCCAGTGAGCTATAACAATCTTCATATGCTATGGGGAGACGATATTCCGGAGCCAAACGGTAGTCGACAGAGAGAACAATGGATTGGGATGCGGCAGAGAAATCCCCCAGAAAATTATGGTAGCCAGTCCACGTAGTGGAGCCACAGCAAAAGCCACCACCATGGAAATAAACCACAACAGGAAGTTTACTTGAAAACCCAGTAGTTGGATCACTGCAGGGAAGAAATAGCCTTCCGGTGACAGGCTTTGATGAGTCAATGATCACATCCTTGGACTTGTATCCATTACTTGGTTTTGGAGAGGCAGGGGCAATTCCTGCAGGCACAAAGCGCTTTACAGATCCATCAGAAAAGACTTGAAGGATCCTGGTGCTTCTTCCACTATGGACATTTTTTAGGCTCTTCTCTGTCTAGTTTCGATGATTTGTTGGTGGAGTTATAATGTTTCTTTGCGAAAATAAAAGAAGCTTTTTTATAATCATTTCTCTTTTTATAATGTAAGGTTAGGTGGCAAAAAGTCTGGGAAAGACATGGTAGATCATGAAAAGGGTTCTTCGATCTTCCTGACTGGTAGATAAGGGTTACGTTGGAAAATGATAGATGAGAGCCTCCGGGGGCCTGTATGATTAGAAAGGGCATTTCTATCTAAAATAGTTTTTTAAAACTATTTTATTTTTATTTTTGTTAATGACTTTTTAAATACACTCCATATCAGATTATTTATTATTATTTTTTAAAATATTTAAATATTCTTTTTATATTTTTTATTCTTTATTTTTTTCTGAGGATGGTATATTTTCTATGGCAATTTTCTTCAAACAGTCATGGATCACAAAGCTACAGGGAAAATGGTGACTTTAACTCTTGCTAGGTGGTGGAGCATGAAAAAAGAACAGCTTGACATCCCGTCATAAATGTTAACCAATATTCTAGAGCTGCCATGCACTCAGCAGATGACATGCATGCAGCAGCCCACATGGCACCTTCAAGCATCCAATAAAATTATAAAAGACACGCACCCAATAGCCAACATGGCACTCAAGATCACGCTTCCCATATCAACAGCCAAATATTGTGTTGCAGAATATGCACACAATATTGCAGATCACATTGGATCGGACCATATATGGATGCAACTCCTGCATATTATGCTAGAAAATATATGCAAGATTCAGCTCAGCGGATGACAACTAGCCTAGCAGTCCAAGATAGCTAGAAAGAAATCAACCAGTTTAGGCAAGACATATGAAGCACAATTCTGTTATGGAAATAATCGTGTGCTACCAAGACCTGCGTGCTATTCAGGATACAATTCTCTACAGAAATGAAAGATTACATATCTGAATGGAAAGCTCAGGAATCAATTATGCTAGAAGATCAAGCTGTCAATATTATGTTAAGATTGTCCCATAGGCTGTTATTATTTACCTTCTCTAAATCATGTAAGGCTATGTATATAAAGCCTCTTATACCTTCATTGTATTTCAAGCAATTTCAATCTATCACAATAGAATTGTTTTCAATAAACATCTCACTTTCTGAATTCAGGATACCCGAAGGTCCAGAACTATATAAAATTTTCTATCAAGAAAGAAAATTATTGATGATAATAATAATTTAACAGATAAGGATTCACAAAAATTAACTGTATGCATTGTTAGTAATTTGGGTAACTAATGTGAGAAATTTCATAATGGACTCATATGTCCAAATAAATTTTGGACACGCGGGTGAAAATTCGGTTACGGTTACCAATTATTAACTAAAATCGGTAACCGTAACTGGAGTAATTAGCCGGTTGGCCAAAATTTTCACCTGGCTCCACTAACCGGGTAGGCGGTTAACCGATTATTAATAACCAGCGGTTATTAGACTGGTAACCAAAATTTTAGAAAATTTGGTCTGTCGGGCCTATTGTGAGTATTGAACCTACTTTTTAGGCTTAATTTAGACAATAATCAAGGGTTACTTCCAACAGGAGATAAAATTAAGAGTTCAACTTACCAGTGCAGAGAAAAATGATAAGCAAACTGGCAAACTCTGCCTTGTATGGATCAGGATCCTCTCAAATTATTTGCTAGAATTTGAGAGAATCCGGGCAGATGACTATTAGAGACTATTTATGAGACTCACCTAACCGGATAAGTGCTTGGGTTGCTAATTATTATTTGATCAAGTGAGTCTTATAAATAGCCTCTCACAATTACCTGTCTGAATTCTCTCAAATTCGAACAAATAATTTGAGAGGATCCTAATCCACTTTGCATACTCTTCCATTTTAGTGATATGAGATGTGCTAGTTTCTAGTCTGGTCGACCGATGACTAAAATTTCTAGTTTGGTCGATCGATGATAACGGGTGTGCTTGCCCGTACTGGTGGTTCTGTTGATTTTTGCAAATTATGGGTTTCTAGCTGTTGCTCAAGGGGTTTCGAATTTCAATGGGTTTGATTCTTCTTGCGACGTCACTTTGAAAGACAAGAGGTATTCCAATAAGATATGTTATGTTTACAACGCCTATACAACTTTTGTATAATTCCAACAACTTATTTTAAAATTAACCATTAGATATATATGACCCACATATAGAAAAATAGATCTAATGGTTAGTTTGAAAAAAAGTTTTTGGAGTTACACGAGAGTTGTGTCAAGAATTGTACAACAATTATTTCTCGTGTTCTAATAGCTCTAATATTTTGAATGACATTAGAGCCGGTGCAAATCCAAATTGGGAAACTCCAAACGGCAGAAAGTAAAGAGAAAAATATCGGTGTGTAAAAGTGTAAATATCCTAAATTTTGTTATGTTAATTTTTTAAATAAATAAGTACATTCAAATATATATTTACTATATTTTATATATACATACCCGGTTACCGGTTATAGCTAGGTTCAATATTTTCTAAAACCAATAACCATTCCGGTAGGGTCAATTATCGGTTATTTCCAAACTGATACCAAAGCAATTAGCCGATTACCGATTAACTTTACACCCCTAACTACTTGATTACTTACATGAATAGCCAGGTTCTATATGAACTCTCTTATTTTAGCTGCCCAAATTATTAGCAATTTGGGCAACCAATAACCAATTATCGACGGATCCCAATCCTGGTTTAACACTTTGAAAATCTTGTCTCAATTAAAAGTTCTTTTGTATAATTAAGTTTCTTAAAAATATATCTATAATTTGTATAAATTTATGTCGCTTAGATCCTTTTCCATGTGGTTTGCCTCCCTGCATTCCATATTCAACTACATCTGTGATGTCCAAGCACTCCTTTCCACCAAAAGTATTTGGATATATATATATATATATATATATATATATATATATATATATATATATATATATATATATATATAGAAAATACTTGCCATTAACAATACCATATAATTTTAGAGATGAGCTTTACACTAGTTCCCACATAATTGGACCTTCATTATACAAATTTGAAGCCATTTTAGAAACATAGACGAATCATCCAAAAAGGTTGTATTAGCCCAATTTGAGAGCCGCTCATTTTCGTAGAGAATTGAAGGTGACGCTAGCTCCTCAGGTGGTGCATTGATGGGCACCATGGTGGACCGAGTCTTAAAAATTCGTTTCAAGTTCTAGATGAGCCAATCACAAGGTCAAGAATTAAGAAAATCATAGGAAGCAATGTAAGGATTGGTGCAATCTACTTGGACCGAGTTTGCAAATTTATCGAGCAAGATCCCAACATTCAAGATGGACTTGAAAGAAGAAGAACCAGCTTTAATCCATGTGATATAAGCTACAGAGGGGCGTGGCATAACCTAGTGGTTTAATGTAGACTCTTTATTTCATTAAGTATAGGTGTGTGAGCCTATTTTATGTTTCTATTGTTGTAGGCGTTTGGGCCTATTTAATTCATTAAGTGAACTTCTTTTATTAGCTATAAGCATGTAGTTTATGATGTTTTGGGCTTGAAAATGTTCAGCCCATATCTTTTAATTGATGTAGGCTTTAATAGGCCATAGGGTTTCATGGAAGGGTTTAAAAAGACTTGTAGCTGCATTTTCTAAAAAATGTTAAACGTGAATGAAGTTTTTTTCATAAAGAATTTTCAGTTTTCTCTACTTGTTCTTGATTGAACTAAGAACTTATCAAAGACAAATCCATTGTGGCGTTCTCACAGAATCTAGGTTCTTGGAACAAGGTTTCAACGGGTCTAGATCTTCTTGACTTGATTCTTGTCTTTCTTGAGTAGGTTTCAATTTGATTGTGAGCTCAAGAGAGTTCGACCCTACGGGTTCACACCACGCATGCTTTGTGGAAAGAATATGTGAACTTAAATAAATATGATCATCTAATTGAGGAGACCTACGGAGTCTTAAGTTGCCTCCAACGGTGGAAAGTCACTCATATTAGGCGTCTCACTAGGGGCTGAACTAGGACTTTTTGTGTTGGGGTCCAAACTTACATAAATAAATATGTACATAGATGCATATAATCTCTCCAATCTCCATATGTGTGTGCGCGTTTTTGTAAACAAAAACAAAAAGGTCTTAAATTTAATTTCATACGAAATCATAAGTCATAAATGTATAAAAAGTCATCAAGCGATCTCACGTAGAGTATAAGAATATAAATATGTCATATAGGAGTAAAAAACTATATATATGATGGTGTTAAAAAAAATAATGTGATAAAGAATAAGAATAAAAAAACAAATACTACAATTGTAATGAAAATATTAGGCGAGAATAACAAGAATTAAAAACAAAAAGATATTCAATTTTCCATTAAAAAAAACCTGTAATCAAAAGTTAACTAATTAATATTTACATTTGTTACATTAAAGCATAAGTTGTTAGTTGGCCTAATGGTAAACTGTCATATTTTCATTCCTTAAGGCATAGGTTTGAACGTTGAAAACTGTAATCATGCAGGTTAAAAATAGATTATTTGAAGGTTGGAGGTTTCAAACCCCTTCCCTTTTGTTCAATAAAATTGGTTTAACCATGTAACTACTAAACCTTATTTGTTATAAATTTAGTTTATGGAACTACTAAACCTTATTAACATTTATAGTAGGCGGCACCAGAATATCGAAAGTAATATTTTTGTAAGCGTTTTAAAAAAGTTTGGGGTTGTTTGGGGACCCCCAAGGGTGGTCGTATAGCTTAGCTTAGCCTCTGTGTCTCGCTAATGGGGCTGCACACAGTCTTGTGAAGGAAACACTTTCTGTTACTGATGAAAGTACGATTATTTGTAATATTCGCAGTCGTATCTTAGTATGTGGATATCACTTTTAGATGCCCGTATTATGTTTTTACTAACCACATTTACGTAGTTATTATCCGCTATTCGCATATTAAGTAATATGTTTTTTGAGCATTTTTTGGGTATCTATTATGGCCTATTTTAAACAATTTTAAAAATAAATTAGATCGATTTTTCATTTTTTGGATTTGTTTTAATTTTTTTTAAGCTCCAATCTTTTAAAAATATATTAATTTTACATTACTTTTGTATTTTTACTAAAACGTTACAATAGAAAGTTATACAATCAACCAAACTGAAGTAAACTTAATCTATACTTAATTCAAAACTACGTCATTTTAGTATTAAATATAAAGCAATATCGTTTTGATAAATTTATAAATATAATAATATATATAATATATAAATGATATTCGGACGCGGTTAACATATATTATATATTATTTATGATGATGGTCGAAAGCCTATCCTCAACCCTGGCCCGATACTCAGCCACGTGTCTTCTAAGCAAGTAAATTAAACAACACAGAAAATAAAAATCTAAAATGCTTTTGTTCTTCAACTTTACAAGCTGCTCTCTTTCAATGGCCTCTGCTCTGTCCTCACCGCCCTTAACTTCCTTCAGAGCCACACCAAGGCCAGGTTTCTCTCTCTCTCTCTCTCTCTCTCTCTCTCTCTTTGAAATGAATTCAGCAAATTCCGTGTTCACTTGAATGGAGTTGTCTGTCTATTCAAATGCTTAGGAAAATGCATGCGGAATCATAACAATCAAAGCCAGCGTCAACATGACGGGTTCCAACGATCAACAGCTACCGAATTTCGCAATCTGAAAGCTAAGGTCCTGCATTTAATACCCTTTTAAATGTTTGTGTTAGAATATTAATTAGATAATTAAATTTATTATTTTTTTATAAGTTTTCTTGTGATATATGTGGATTAATATGATGTGTTTTTGTTTTTTGTTTTCCAAACCCCTATTCAATTAGGCCGCAAAAAGTAATCGGAACACCAAACCGAATAGCGTGATTTGTGGTGATTGTGACGGAAATGGTAAGCTTGAAGCAGTAATACATTTGAGAATTGAAGTCCTTTCCTTTTGATCTTGTCCACTTATTCAAGAACTAAGATCGAATGGTTCCTGTTACTCAACTAAAACATGTATCTGTGGCAAAGTTTCTCTTCTTTTCAAGATGGGAAGGAGAAAAATTGAAAGAATATGTAGGTTGGATAGATTTTAGCTCTTTTGGCCAATGGACAGGTGCAGTTCTATGCTCGCAATGCAAAGGTAGTGGAGTCAATTCTGTTGATCTTTTCAATGGACAGTTTAAAGCTGGTGACTCATGTTGGCTTTGCGGGTAATTACTGCCAGTTATTGCTTTTGTTTTTTTTTTCTTCTAATGTTTTATTATTAGGCCATTTCATAAATTATTTGTTCTATTGTTGTTCACATCACTATGAAAGTATTAATAAAATGATTAAATTTACTATTTTTATAAGTTTAAGCTTTTGGAACAATTGATAATTTAATATGGTAGGAGAGCAAAAAGTTACGACTTCGAACCTATATCTGTCATAACGGGTTTCACATCAAGAAAAAGACAAAGAAAGTGAGTAGTTGATGTAGAAAATTGGACCCAAAAACTGAGCTTTTTAGGCTTTTAGCTGAAGTTGGACCCAACAAATTGGTTTCAGAATGGTTTAGATGGCTTTAGTCTTAATTAATGTGTTTGATGTGACTGCATAAAGAATGACCAAAAGCAGTTATATTTTGTTGCAACTCTTCAATGAGTGACATACAAGTATATGAGCATGTTCTTGGTGGACTCTCTGGGTGTCCCTCTCGCCAACAGAGAATGCTTCATGTTGGAGGGCAGAGGGAAAAAGTGAATGCATCGTTAACTTGCACATAGCACAGATGAACATGTTTTCTTAGATCAATCCTCTTCTCATGAAATTAATTTGTTATAACCATGGGCCATTGCTAAATGCTAGAATTTGACCACAATGTGACCGAGTTTAATTGGAATCAAAGAGGGGGGCCTGTTTCAGCTTCTTGTTGATGTAGTAGTCAATGTATATATATTATTTCATCATATATTTTTCTTTATGAGTATTCCTGCATGATTATCCTTATGATTCTTTATTTAACCGTGCAGAGGGAAAAATGAGATGTTATGTGGAAATTGCAATGGAGCTGGTTTTGTTGGAGGTTTCTTGAGCACTTATGATGAATAGAAGTTGCGTGCTATGGATGAAGCAGCGGGAGTGCTCCTCCACAGTATCCTCAGAGCATGGTTATATTTTTTCACATATGCATTAACGTAGCCATTTATTGGGGCATGTATGTTAAGAAGTAACTTTGTGCAAAAGCATGCAACAGAAAATGATAGTTCCCCCCTATCCATCCCTGTCAAAGTTAGCCTACTTAATTGCTGTGAAAGGTAGATTTCGATTTGTTGTTTCAGTCATCTGTATTACATAATCAGCCTATTTGTTTAGGGTAGGAGACAGAGGATTCTGCAGGCTGCACTGGCAGTACTTCAAATTTGTAAAAATGATTCTGTTTAATATTGATCCAAAAATTAAAAATTGGTTTGGATTTTTCATTTCCATGCATTGCTTGAAAGCCTTTTTCATTTATTCAAAATTCCGTATCTAGTCCATCATTGATCACTGAATACTAAGAAGACTATAAATTCTTTTCATTTCAATTTAGGATGTTAAGAGCTCTTCATGAACTCACTCATTTGTCGTTGGAGCAAGCGTGTTGCCTCAGATTCAGGATGAAACACATGAAATACATGTGACTCCTCCTCAGCCTCCACCAGCCTCACCACTTTAACCCCTTTCTTCTGCAGAAATTCTGCATACATAACTCCCCTTTCCTTCAAGAAATCCAAGCCAGCCACAAAAACCACGATAGCCGGAAATCGACTCCATTCAACTCCAGAAAGTTCTGCCTTCTCAAAGTTACAACCATAATAATCACGGTTTGAGCCTTCTGGTATACTTAGTCTCCAGAACATGTCGTTGCTTGCAATAGATTCTGCCGCTGCTGCTCCTTCAGCCATCTCTTTGTCAGTCCTCTTCTCGCTCCCAAAGTACGGATGTATCAGCAACAAACCATTGATTCTTACATGACAAGTGTTGTTCTGAATGGCTTTGACAGCAACATGGTGTGCAATGTTTCCTCCAGCACTGTCTCCTGACAGAAACACACGGGAAAGGTCAGCTTGCTCAAGCCAAGGTTCAGATCCTACATTGTGACCAAGCCAATCCAGTGAGCTATAACAATCTTCATATGCTATGGGGAGACGATATTCCGGAGCCAAACGGTAGTCGACAGAGAGAACAATGGATTGGGATGCGACAGAGAAATCTCCCAGAAAATGATGGTATCCAATCCACGTAGTGGAGCCAATGCAAAAGCCACCACCATGGGAATAAACCACAACAGGAAGTTTACTTGAAAACCCAGGACATGGAGCACTGCAGGGAAGAAATAACCTTCCGGTGACCGACTTTGATGAGTCAATGATCACATCCTTGGACTTGTATCCATTACTTGGTTTTGGTGAGGCAGGGACAATTCCAGGCACAAAACGTTTTACAGATCCATCAGAAAAGACTTGAAGGTATCCTGGTGCTTCTTCCACTATGGACATTTTTTAGGCTCTTCTCTATGTCTAGTTTCGAAAAGTTGTGGGGGAGTTATAGTGGTTCTTTGGGAAAATAAAAGAAGCTTTTGTATAATGCAAGGTTAGGTGGTGATGGCTGAAATGTTGTTTTGGTGTTGGTTGGTCATGTCAAGTGCATTGGGTTCTTGAGTGTGTTGCTCGGAGGTTAGGTTGGAATTTGATGCAGGAGAAAATTAGGCATAAAATTTGAAGGTTATTTTTTTTATATAAGATCAACTCAAGAATGAAAAGAATCATACAAATATTTCAAGATTATTTTTAAAATAATATAATTTACTTTCTATACAATAATTTTAGGGTTAAATACATATTTGCCCCTTGTGCTTTACGACCTTTATTTTTTACCCCCTCAGTTTCACTTTTTATCAAATTTGGTACCTGTGGTATATGAAAAGACGGAAATGGTACTTCCGTCCGATTTCCCGTCTAAAACTAACGTCCACCCACGTCATTGAGTACCTAAAAATTTGAAGTCCAGAACCCAATTCTTTACACATCGTTTCCTACGACATCCAGACAACATGACAGAAAATGCCGTGGGTGGACGTTAGTTTTGGACGAGAAATTAGACGGAGGTACCATTCCGTCTTTTCATATACCACAGGTACCAAATTTGATAAAAAGTGAAACTGAGGGGGCAAAAAATAAAGGTCGTAAAGCACAGGGGCAAATATGTATTTAACCCATAATTTTACCTTGTCTCCAAGTTTACGGTTATGTTTTTGTATTTTTATTTCTTTCTTTTTCCTCAAGTATTCTGCTTGAAAAATACTCAAATTTTGCCTATGTAAAGGCAAGTCTGTATTATTTTATAATCAAATTTTGAAGTATCAATTAAATTTAAGTCTTTTAGAGTTATTTCTCTATTTGCTTATTTAGGAGTAATTAGGGTCTTTCACGTCCCTATTTGTTATTTTTTCTCTTCTTGAATTCCTTTTTAATATTCAATTCTTAGTTTCTGCTGACATTATACACTGTTAAAATAATCTTAGTTCTATCCCGCGTCAGAATTCATAAGACTTTTGAAAGTGATTGGGTTGATGGTAAAAATTATGGAGGCTAGTAGAATGACCACAGGGCAAAGTAGTTGAAAAGAGACTGGTAGAGAACGGTTCTTCTTCTTGACGGGTAGAAAAGGGTTGAAAATGTTACATGAGAGCCGTCAGGCACTTGTCTTATTAGGAAGCACATTTCTATCTAAAATGGTTAATCAAAAGCTTTTTTTGTTTTTGGTTTGTTTGTTTTAGTTATGCTCCGTTTGTTTCGGCGTAAAATGATTTTTGAAAAATGATTTCGGTATTTTACGGTGTTTGGTAAGGGCGAAAATAATGGTCAACGAAAACCATTTTCGGTTTGA
Organism: Alnus glutinosa; assembly: GCF_958979055.1. NCBI lineage: Eukaryota > Viridiplantae > Streptophyta > Magnoliopsida > Fagales > Betulaceae > Alnus > Alnus glutinosa. The sequence continues at coordinate 4,281,788 of NC_084891.1, read as the reverse complement.
CCGTAAAAGCTTCTTTAATTTTTGGAAAACGATTTACGGTTTTAAAAACCGTAAATCGTTTTCCGAAATTATATTCTTTGTCATTGCATGCACGTTTGATATATGACTGCCTGAATCCGGCAATAGTCGGTCGTCCGAAACCAGGCGGCACCAGAATCAGGCATCATCCAAGAGCCAGAATTCGGCGACATCCGGCCACCGTCATCGGATGCCGGTGGACCAGATTCCGGCAGAATTTGGCCGGAATCCGGGCATGGTCAGAAACCGGCCGGAATCCGACTTGATATGACCAAACCCGGCCACTGATCTGGCCAAAATGGCCGGGATTCGGCCTGATCTGACCGGATCCGGCCGGATATGACCGGACCCGGCCGGATCTAGCCAAAATGGCTGGAATCTAGCCTAATATGACCAGATCCGGCCACTGATACAGCCGGATCTGGCCAAAATGGCCGGGATCCGGCCGGATCTAACAGGAGCCGGAGGAGTCCTGCAGGAATCCGGCCAAACATGTTCGCCAGAATCCGGCAACGGCCGGTCGTCGTTGCTAGATTCCGGCGACAGCTGGATTTTCCCTTTCCGTAATTTTTTCGTACGAACCAAATGCCAAAAAAATATTTTCGAGAAAATAATTTTTTCTGAAATTCATTTCGTCGAAAATATTTTACGACGGAAACCATTTTACTTCGAACAAACGGAACATTAATGAATTTTCAAATGCTTTCTACGTTTGTTTATCTATTCTTTTTACTCATTTAAATATTATTTCTATATCTTTTTTTTTTTTTATTTTTTCTTTATTTATTTTCTAAGGATAGTATATTTTCGATGGTCATTTTTTGTTTTTCAAACTCTCATTTTTCTAATGATCATATTTTTCAATGGTCTTACTTGTCAACTAATAGTATGGTGCTCTATTTTTTTTTTAATTTTTTGTAAGTAGTATGGTGCTCTAGTTAAACATGGGATCACAAGCTACAAAACAATGGTGACTTTACTCTTGCTAGGTGGAGCATGAATCAAGAGCAGCTAGATGTCCCATCATAAACATCTCACTTACTCAATTCAGGATGCTGAAACTGTAATAAATTCTATCAGGAACAGGAAATCATTGATGTTTGATTGATACTAGGTTCTATACGGAATTTATCTGTTTAAATAAATTTTGAGTTGTCTGACTACTTATTCAAGTATGTGAATTTTATATGAACTCTCTCAAATAAGCTGTTCAAATTGTTAGCAATTCAAGCAATTAATTATCGTGGATCCCAATCCTAGTTTAACACTTTTAAAATCTTGTCTCAGTTACAAGTTCTTTTGTAGAATTAAGTTTCTTAAAAATATATCTATAATTTGTATAATTTTTTTTTCGCTTAGATCCTTTCCATGTGATTTGCCCAAATGCACATTTTGCATTTTTATATTTTTGCATAATAGAATAGGATTGGATTTTTGGAAGTATTAATAACTATTTTAGCTAGAAATGCAAAATAGATAAGCTATTGAAAATGCTCTTATAGCTACAACAACTCTTTTCTAATTTTGCTGAAATTCTCAAACCAGCTACTAATTTTATTTTTAACATCCTTCAATCACATGCTGACATGTGTTAACAAGTTGTAAAAGAGTTTTAAGCCTACAATTTTTTCCTTGGAAAACTACCCCAACAAAAACATATATATTTATATTAAAAAATGTAACAAAGTAGTAAGACATTGTAAAAGTAAGAGTGCCAAAAAAATGTGAAATATTATTCTATTATTTGCTACTTCTAACGTAACGACTCAAGAAAAAGTGCTAGCCACATCTATACTATCACCTCAAAATCCATTATAAAGCATAATTTTACCTAATAACTAGGCAATGTAAGACTTAACACTCATGACTATCTTTATAAACCATCCACTTTATGTTAGCTACTAATCTTCTCGATATAGGATCGGGGTGTTACATATAATTTATTATTACAAAAATGTGGAGAAGCCACGTCCTGTTGATCGACTCCTCCTCATTTATTTATTTATTTATTTAATTTTTTGTTTCAAACCTTTGCCAAATGCAAAAAAACAAGAATCAAACAAAAATGGTATAAATATGTGAAAAAAAAAAACAAAAAAAAAATTAACAGGTAGACACAATCTCAATGAATTTCTCCCATTATTTTTGAAAAAATCAGTTTCTTTTCATCACTTCTTCAGCATCTTTGCTCGTTGCTATTGTTCACCTCAATTTCACCTGGAAAACCCAAAAGACAGAAAATGCTCTCCATAGCACAAATGCAGATTATAGTTTAGCTTTCACTAAACTGAGATTCAGTAGTCTTAAGGTTGGATTAGCATCATATTAGAAAAGATTAAAAGCACATCCAAGATCTGAAATTTTCTACAGATTGGGGAAATGGATTATCCAAAGTACCCATCAAGAGCGTGGTTATTACATAAAACCGCATTCTCACAAATTAGAAGTACACGTATAAGGGAAAGAGGAGAGAGGATACTACTCCAGAACTATTTGGCTGCTTGTTCTACTAAAGGTATACTTTTCCACTCCATAGAATTATTTTGCATAGGGGGCAATGAAAACACGCTCACCGTTGAGCTTCCACTCCTGACCTCCTTCAAGACGCGCAATGCCGACGCCGTTAGCTTCATGTACATGCTCTCCATATGCTTGATTTCTGCAAGTTCTTTGGGAACCTTGAGTTGTGTCTGTTTACCTTCAGCCACCACCTTGGAGCCACTCCCTTCTTCCTTATTGGTTGCTTCAGGCGGGCTTGATGGGTCATTCTTCGAGAAAAGATGATCAAGCATGCCCTCACACTCCTTCACAAGCTTGTTAAGTACATCAGTTGTGTAGAATGGTTGTTGCAGGACCTTCTGGATAAAAGGCAAGCGAATGAGAGAACCGCTTCGCTTCTCATATTTCTTCAGTATCTTTACCAGCCCTGCGTATAAGAAATCAAGACCATTAAAAGAGGGGAGAGACGCCCACCATTTTGTCAAGTATGAAAAAAAAAATTACAAAAAAGTCGAGAGCTGACACGCTCAGCAGTCAATAATAACCATCATTGACCAATTTCTTTTTCAGGCCTCCCAAAAACATCTCTGTTATCTTCATGACATCTGATTTTTTGCAAATTTTTACCTCATACATCATATCAGTCTTGCTCAACTATATACACATGAAAAAACTCATCCAGGATTTTCAACTGATGACTAGTTTTATATCATATAGAATTACTTATAGTTTAAACTACGGGCAAAGTGAACACACATGATTTTTTCCCACAAAATCCTTCAGTATGGAACCCAGGAGACAATATTTTGACTAAAAAAGCTCAAATTGTCAATCCATTAGAACATTCAAAGCCAGTATTAATATTAAGGTATAGCTTACACTCTCATTTAAAGGTCCCCCCCCCACAACACACCTTTTCTTCAGGGGGCAGCTACCTTTTGTTCCCCCTACCTTCCCTAAAACGAATTTGCACACACAAAAATTGATCATTTTATTTTGTGACAAAGCAAATGTTTATCCATTGTATTTCAATTTTGTTTTCTTTTTATCTGCTTTATCATGTTTCCCACAAGGTTAGTTCAGCATAACATACAAATTTTGTAACGCACGGACGTTATGTTATATCACATATTCATCTTTGTGCGACCATCGCAAGATCTTCAAATTTGTGTTTTTTAAAAGAATGCCAGAATATATTACTGTTCTCCTCAAACATGAAATAAGCCACATATAAAAGGGTGCAAGAATTTTGCTCCATTTGTAGGAAACAAGTTGAGAGGGATCAAGATAAAAAGGCTCCAACACTCAAATGAAAATTTCTTCCTAAATTCAATATGAATCTCTGCATGTATGTATGTATATGGTGTGCTCATCAATTACTGCTATCAACACAAAGATAAAGTATCACCTAAACGGTCCAACACTCTCACTATCTCAAAACTCATTTTAACTCGGCATTTCTTTTTCTTTTTCAATATTTACACAGAACTCACATCTTCAGATGCTACTTAGGGTTTTGGCTAACGTAAAGGGGAAAAAAATATATACGTCCGAATAATTTTCAAGGATAAAAACTAAACCAATGATATTTCACAAGTTTATCTTACCAATCTCTTTACCATACTATAAGCATGGTATGCTAATATATGTTACCAGTAGTTTGTCGGGCTAGTCCTAAAATCTACTATAATTGTGCATTACTATCATTACAACAATCAATAATAGAGTAAAACCTATTATTATTTTGAATTCCAAGTTTTTCACGAGCATGCATCTGTATTGACCAAAAATTGCTTATTAAATAGGCTAAGGGTGCGTTTGGGATTGCGATTTTGTAGGCAATAAGTGCGATTTTAAACCAAATCGCAGAACATAGATCGTTTGGGAACTGCGTTTTTAAAAATTGCGATTTGAAAACGCAGAAAATCTGCTTTTTCAAATCGCAGATAAGATGATGCTTTTTTGAAAACGCAGAATTTTAAAAGGTAAATTCGCGATTTTAAAGGCTAAACTGTGATTTTGCCAAACGCTTAACTGCGTTTTTAAAAATCACTTTTTTCAAATCGCACATTTTAAAATCGTTATTTTAAATCGCACTTTTTGAAATCGCAAACCCAAACGGACCCTAATAACACCGCTGTGAGAGACAAGTACCTGTGTAGTTAAGTGCACTGTAATTCTCTAAGAAAACCATCTCGCCATGAAAATCCACTAATGTTCTCCATATTTCCATCGAATCTTCATCTGAATCCTTGGCCTTTGCTATCTTATCTTGCAGTTCCTGCAATTTCAACCACAAGCCAAACAATTATCTTAGAAGTTCAGTTCAGAACACTTGCCCACACATCTGACATCCTCACGTAAACAAAGGGCACACCCCAAAGCGATCAACATGCTCCATGTATAAAGAACCAAAGACGGACAAAAACGTGAACCGAGATATTTCTAAAGAAACTCAAGACAAAACCCAAATGAATCATGTCAACAAGGTGCTGAGTGGCATTAAATGTCAAACAAGAAAGCATGATTCTTGGATCATAGTGATAGTGCTATGAAATGCAAGATTTTGTAGGGCAACCAAGGATTTGAACATGCACGCAGATCAGTTGACAATGATACAGATTTAAATTAGATAAGAGCACACCGGAGGACGCAGAAATTTCAGGCAATTAAGCTAAAATCAGCATGGGCCAAAAGTGTAAGAACTAGCAAAGCAGTCCTTGTAAATGGCAATCATAATAATGCCATATAAACACCGCAAAACCCAACTTGGCAAAGAATGACTTTAGCTAACCATCATCCTTCCTCAAGCAAGCAAAATCTGCCAGAGACAAAACAGTGTGGCAAGGAACTGCAATCATCATTTGGCCATGGCAGAATGGAGTTTGAGGATGTTAGAGCTCCTACTCATGCTGGAGTAACCTAGTACATTTTATCATCTTTTGTGTTCTGTTGCTAGCTAATCTTTTAGTACAAAAAAAATTATAGAAAACCCAAACCTTTCTTATTTTTAAAACCACAGCAGACCATGAACTGAAAAAACCCAAAAAAATAAAAATCAATCAATGAATTTCACCCACTTTCCATTGCCTTCATTTTTTTCAAAAGCCAAACAGACAGCCAATCTATGAAAAAAAAAAATCAACTTCTCATTCTTAACCAAAGTTCCAAGCCACTAATCCCCGTAGTTTAAGAGAAGAAATCATTATTCTTCTTCAATACCGCGAGGAACATATGAAATCTCTATATTTATAGGGTTCCCAATATTCCCAGCAGACGCTAAAATTCTCATTTCTAAACAAAATAATCCACCAATTCCACAGTTTCTCATCTTCCAGGCCAAACTTCATAACAAAATTCTAATCAGAAACCCAATCCTTCATATTCTAAACAGAAGCCCATGAAACAAGCAATTCACCCAATTCCCATCTCCTGAAAAACGCCTACTTTTCTTCAAACTCTCATAGTTTCAACACGAAAAAGAAAATCGTTTTCTTAATTCTGAAAACCCAACACTCTAACCCCCCAAAGAAACTCAAATTTCACATTTTCCCAACAAATTCCTTCATATTCTAAACAGGAAACCAGTGAAACAAGCAATTCACCCAAATCCCATCCCCTGAAAAACGTAAACTTTTCTCCGAACTCTCATATTTTCAACACGAAAGAAAAAAAAAAGTTTTCTTAATTCTGAAAACCCAACTCTCTAACCCCCCCCCCCCCCCCCCCCCCCCAAAAAAAAAAAAAATAATAATAATAATAATAAAACTCGAAATTCTCATATTCCGAACAAACTCCTTCCTATTCTAAACAGGAAACCCATGAAACAAACAATTCGCTCAATTCCCATCTTCTGAGAAACGCCTACTTTCTTCCAAACTCTTATGTTCTCTTAATCCTAGAAACACAACACTCTTAACCCCCCACCCCCAGAAAATCACCTTCAGTCGAATGACGTACAACTCCTCCTTATCTTCAAAGAAGGCGTTGAACTTGTCGATCTCGACCTCCAATAGCCTGACGAAATCGACGACCTCCTTCGACGGCGCGCAATCGGGACCGTCTGAGTCCGTATCCAATCTGGGCCGTTTGTTCTGGTGGGCATCCTCGTCCTTGGGGTAGATGAGCTTGAGCTGCTTCTTCAGGTCCTTGTACGACAAGAACTTGTCCCGCCACTCCGGGAGGGTCTCCTCGATCAGACTACTCAGGATCTTCCAGAACTTCATGCCCCCCGCCCGCAGGTGATTACCGCCGTTCCGGAGTTGGGGTTTGAGATATGACAACGAGAACAGGAGAGAGACGTAAGAGGTGGAGATGAATTATATATATATATATAGCAGGAATTCTGTTTCCGTGGGAATTGGAATATTCGGAATGTGAGGAATTTGGGAATATACTCTCTTTCGGTGTTGGCATCTGAGAGGAATATCTTTGGGTTTAATCCTCTTCCACCACCGGTGTCACCGTTAAGTGAGAATCACGTCGTTTAGCTTTTTTGTTCTTTTCTTTTTTAAATTAAGTTAGAATCGTGTCGTTTAGGTTTGTATGGCAATTACTAGGTAGTTAATGTCTTATTATCTATTTATATTTTATTCTATTTAAAGCACAAATAAATCCAATCTTCGTTGATTCTTCAAGTTCCTCGTATTCTGTTAAACATGCTCGCGCTTTAACCCTCACAGCCAACGGCTGAGGCTCCTTCAAAAATATAAAAAATAAAAATAATAGCGAAAACTTCATTTAATATAGGGTTCACGGTTTGTATTCACTTTTCAAATTTGCGTGTCATCGTGTTGAAGCATGAATTTAAGTCCTCTTTTTTTCTTTTTTTTTGGAGAGAGTGTTAAAGCACTAACAACAGTTTCTTAATTTCACATTCCATAGATGTAGGAAAAAAAAATCCTAAAAAATTCATTAAATCAGATTTCATTGTTGTTTTCTAAAATAAGAGTCTGTTTTGGATTGAATTAAGAAGCTTAAAAAGTACTTTTAATTCATAGAAATCTGTGCAAAACATAAAGGGTTTGTTAGGTAAAAACCTCAAAATTTGAAAATAAAGTTTTTTTTCTAAGACTTTTAGGAAACACTAAAAGAACCAAAAGTTGTACTCTAAATCTAAGGAATCAAAAGTTGTTCCCTTAACATTATTTTAAGGGGAAACTTCACAAACCCCTCCAGAACTTACACTCGATTTGAAACTATTCTCTAAAGTTAAAAAACTCTCAATTTCACATTTCGAACTTCTAATTTGATGCAACGTCCCCATTTATTAGGGTTTGACGTTAAATCCTAATAGAAGCCTATAAAATGACTAAAATACCCTCACTTTATTTTTTTTCTTCTTAATTTAATAATAAACGCAAATGGGTTGACCTGGTCCCCATTGTCATAGGTCACCAGACCGCAGCGGTGTCCTCTAACCCATGGCGACGACCCACGTTGAGTCAACATTTTTTTAATAAAATTTGAAATTAAGGGTAAATTTGAAATTTTATAAAAATTTCAGGAACATAAAGGTCATTTTAACCCTTTTACCATTTGATTTAATGTCAAACTCTAACGAAGATGGGACATTGCATCAAATTAGAAGTTTGAGGGGTGAAATTAAAAGTTTTTGAACATGAAGGTGGAAGTTTCAAATCGAGTGGGAGTTTGGATTATGATCTTTTCAAATTATTTGCTTAAATTTGAGAAAATTTGAGCAATTGATTATGAGAGACCACTTATGGGACCCATTGACAAAATAAAAATTGGTCGGGTTGCCCAATCACATGTCCAGTCCGGTGGGCCCATAAGTTGTATCTCACAATCACCTGCTCGAATCTCTCAAATTTAGGCAAATAATTTAAGAGGATCATTATCTATGGAAGTTCAAGGGGTTTTGTGAAGTTTCCCCTTATTTTAATTTTAAAACTTCATAAATTATCTTTTATTCCTCTAGCATTTATTTGAAACAATATTTATGCTCCGTTTGTTTCGGTGTAAAATGTTTTCTGGAAAATGCTTTCGACATTTTCTGGTATTTGGTAGGAACGAAAATAATGGTCAACTGAAATCATTTTTAATTTGACCGTAAAATCTTCTTTAATTTTTGGAAAACGATTTATGGTTTTGAAAACCGTAAATCGTTTTTTGAATTTAAACTCATCACTTTTGCATACATGTTTGTGGGAATCCGCCACTGCCGGGCATTAGAGTTTATCGAATCACCAAATTTTAGTATTGGATTACCAAAATCCGGCGGCACTGGCTGAATTTCAGCGAACCAAATTGCGACCAAACTGGTCGGAATCTAACTAATACGGCCGGAATCTGAAAATTTCTTCCGGAATCTGACCAGTACAGCCAAATTCTAGCTTTTTTTTTTTTCAGATTCCGACCAGTTTTGCAAGAATTTGGCAATGGCGGCCGGACGTCACCGGATTCCGTTTTACGTCATTTGTGACTTTTTAGCATGAGCCAAACGCCATAAAATATTTTTAGGAAAATCATTTTTTTTTCCAAAATAAAAAATTGGTCGGGTTGCCCAATCACATGTCCAGTCCGGTGGGCCCATAAGTTGTATCTCACAATCACCTGCTCGAATCTCTCAAATTTAGGCAAATAATTTAAGAGGATCATTATCTATGGAAGTTCAAGGGGTTTTGTGAAGTTTCCCCTTATTTTAATTTTAAAACTTCATAAATTATCTTTTATTCCTCTAGCATTTATTTGAAACAATATTTATGCTCCGTTTGTTTCGGTGTAAAATGTTTTCTGGAAAATGCTTTCGACATTTTCTGGTATTTGGTAGGAACGAAAATAATGGTCAACTGAAATCATTTTTAATTTGACCGTAAAATCTTCTTTAATTTTTGGAAAACGATTTATGGTTTTGAAAACCGTAAATCGTTTTTTGAATTTAAACTCATCACTTTTGCATACATGTTTGTGGGAATCCGCCACTGCCGGGCATTAGAGTTTATCGAATCACCAAATTTTAGTATTGGATTACCAAAATCCGGCGGCACTGGCTGAATTTCAGCGAACCAAATTGCGACCAAACTGGTCGGAATCTAACTAATACGGCCGGAATTTGAAAATTTCTTCCGGAATCTGACCAGTACAGCCAAATTCTAGCTTTTTTTTTTTTCAGATTCCGACCAGTTTTGCAAGAATTTGGCAATGGCGGCCGGACGTCACCGGATTCCGTTTTACGTCATTTGTGACTTTTTAGCATGAGCCAAACGCCATAAAATATTTTTAGGAAAATCATTTTTTTTTCCAAAAATGATTTCGTCAAAAATATTCTACGACGGAAAACATTTTACGTCGAAACAAACAAAGCATTTAATGATTTCTCTTTTCTCTCTTTTTCTCCTTAACATTTAATTTGAAGAATATTTAAATGGTATATGAAAATGATAAGAAAAACTATGGGAGAGCACATTTTAATATGAAAGCAAAAAGTGATTTAATTTCTTAAATTTAAAAAAATTGTTCTTAGAGCTCTTAGTCCTGCCTAATCTTAACCTTTGTGTCACAAAGCGTACAAACAAATTCTCTCTCATTGCGCATCTAGATTTGCACCAAAGGCTTGAAATAGTAACAAAAATGCAGGACGACTTTCCCAATTGTAGAGCTTTGAAGGAGACCCTAATATAATCAGATTATTCTTCTTCGTGTTTCTCCCTTGCCCACTAAATTAAAAATCAAAATAACCAGAAAGAAATCATTTCAAGAATGTTATTGAAAAAACAATCAATCAAAGAAGAAAACTCACCATATATACATTCATATACATACATACACATATACATAAATTCATTTATATACACACAAAGGCACATATCGATATCCAGACTCACAATTACAATAATTCAACTTATATTTATTATTATTTTTTTTTAAAAAAAATACTTAATATGTTCTCATTACAAAGTTAAAAATAATAAAGATGAAATTATACGAGCATATAAGAGCCTATATGAGTTGAGCCTAAATTTATACAAGATTGAATTTTTTTTTCAAACTCTGTTAATTTAATAAATAAACGAAACCCAAGCCGAACTAATCCGTGCTGAGTCTGAACCTTTTTGTGAGTGGTTTTGTTCATTTATAGCCCTACCCATGACTATGCTTTGCCAAGTCAGTGGTGATAATTTTCACGTCCTCCATTGCAAACTTCTTAAAGTTTAATATACTAAATTGAGAGTTTTTTAAGTTTAGGAAGATGATTACAATAACGATGAAAATTCAATAGAATTAATTAAAGTTTTTCCAAAATACAATAATTTAAAAAGTTATTTCCCTATCAACGTTAAAAATACCTGAGAGTGAATCAGCAAAGTATCTTGTTTCTAGAGAGAGACTCTCCCCCTACTCTCTAAACCCTTTCTCTGATAAGCCCCGACACCTGAACTCCATGGGAGGAGGGAAGCTCTGTGCTTCCCTTCCCCCACCTCCCCTTTTCTCCTCCACTTCTCCCCTTTAAACCCTCTGCTAACGCCTCATTTGAGGCCTCTATCATGCTGGAGTCTTCTCTATCTCTATCTACCTCTTTAGAGGTATTTTATCTGTTTTACCATCAACACAGTTCGCACCGACCTTATTCCTCCTCCATCGTGTCTTTCACAAGATTTGGTTAGGTTCTTGGGTTGATATTTTTGAAGCTATATCTACGCTCCTCCTCCAGTATTTGCATGACACACACCTCTCCAACGCGTCCGCCATCAGCCTCCATGTTTGCCAACATCAGCTGCGATCCGCCCAGACCATCCCTCAACGGAGCGTCGGATGCATGTGCCAGCGAGTTAATTTCACTCGCCGGTGCATGGTGACCACACTCCTCCTTCTAGCCCTCCCCCGCCTCTATTGTCAGCTATTTCCAGTAGATCACGGTGTCCTCTATTGGAGAGAGGTCGTCCGAGGCTAGCACGTGGTCTTCACACACCGATGTCGGCGACTCCTAACCACCCAATGTTGTGCTGTGTTGTTTGCTTTATCTCTTTTGTATTTCTAGGCCTTTTGTTTTCTGTTTCTTCTCCATGTTTTTCTTTGTATCGGTGTTTGGGTTATTTGGACTCTTTATACACTTTTAACCACATTTACTGGTGGCCTAGGTTCTTGACATCTGTGCCAAGCATCAATAGACCCACATATTAATTTGATGCATTGCTTCCGCGTACTTTCATTCTTAGTTTATTTCTGTTGAGTTGCCCAGCCCTTGTTTGCTGTAATATTTTCTTTTAGCCACAATCTTAGCTTTGGCTTTAGTTTGTAGCTCTTTTTCATGTAGCTCGGCAATTGGGATATTTTATGGGTATTCAAGCCAATCCAACCTCTTTCAACCTCTACCTTTGGCAATCCAAATATTGTTGGAGACCTTCTTCATCACTCCAAAATGTTGGGTGCTAAACCTTACATTTCTCATGGTGGTGCAGGTTCCAAACTCTCAACTCATTCTGTGGATGCTAATGAAACTTTTTGTCAAATCATTAGAGTTTTACAATATTGGATATTGCCTTTCGCAGTCAATTAGTTGTGCCAGCATATGGACTAGCCTACTTTGATTCATTGGACAATTGCAAAACATGTCCTCGTGTATCTAAGGGCAAAATGGATATTGGCTTGTGGTATATAAAAGGTGTTGTTCATCTCCAAGCTTTTTGTGATTCCGACTGGCTAAGAATCCAAATGATCGGAGGTCCATTATTGGTTATGGAATCTTTTTGGTTTCTTTTCTCATTTCTTGGACTGCTTAAAAGCAATCAGTAATGGCATGTTCTATCACTGAAGCAGAATATCAGGCTATGACACTAGCTACTATTGAGCTTTACTGGTTGTGTATGTTTCTCAAGGATCTTAATATTCCCTTACTATCTTCTCAAATTTTATGGTGTGACAATTTTATTGCTCTTGTTCTTACCTCAAATCCGACCTTTCATGCTCAAACAAAATATATGTAAGTTGACTTTCATTTTATTTCGGAGAAGGTGGTCAACAAGGACATCTCATTGAAGTTTGTTGGGAGAGTTTTTGGTACGCCTTTCGTTGGTGCTTTCTCCAATTGTTGTAAGACAAAGAAAATAGTAAAGGAGCTTGTCGGGTGTGCCAGTGGGGTCTTACTCCGATGCCTAAGCCAGTTTCTCTAGACAATACATATGGAGTAATCAAAGCACAAGAGTTAAGAGTTTCATAGATGGGGTATGAGCGTATTTATAGGCAGGATGTCTTATTCGACTTGGAGTCATGCTTGACTTGAAGTTGGATTCAAATTGGATTGCTCTCTATTTGAATTCGAATAGAATTCTTATCCCAAATCGTGTGGGCTAAGGGCTTATCCCGGAGAACCCGAGATATAATATTATCCAGGAAAATCTGGGATGAGAGCCAATCTAGGAGAATTCGGGATAAGAGCTAATTTTGGAGAATCCGAGATTGAGACCTTGCCGCAACCTTCCTGGGGATCTAGGGTAGAATCTCCTCGTGATTCCCTCATAGCATATCAGGATAAGGATCCCGTATATAATATATTATGATGGCTTCCCAGTAACTCTATAATGCACTTGCTCCGCAACTAACTTGTGATGTACTCATCGATTATAGTCTTTAGAGGCATATCTGCCTTTGGGGTGACCCAGTATGAGTATTCTTCATGGCATTCCCGAGATATGACTGTCCCATAATACCTGCTATCTGAGGCCGATGTCCACTGAGCCAGAGATGTCTGTAATAACTAATAATGGTATCTTCATGGACTTCAGGCGATGAAAAAGTCTTTATGGTCTTATGCCTATTTGACCACAAATATTATTTAAAAAAAAAAAAATTGTTTAAGATAAAACAAAAAAAAAAGGAGAAAATTGTGAGAGACTTCTCTCAATGAATCTCTCTCTCTCTCTCTCTCTCTCTGTGCACTTTGCCTCTCTTCTTTTGACTCATTCTTGTGGACTACTTTCACAGCACAAAAGTCGCTGAATTATCATAGGTAAAAGAAGATGATTGAAGTTTAAACCATATAATCTTTATTTATCATGTCTAGTCTATTTGATCTCCAAGAAAATGATGGAAAGTAAAAGAAGTCAATTTTTTAGTTTCAATTTTTTTTTTTTCCTTTTGTGAAGTTTAAACCGTATCAAATTCAAATTTATTAGTTTAGTTGCAATTTCCATCCTGAATCGTGGAAAATTGAAGTTTCAAGTTCGCAAATATGATATGTTCATTTTCCTCCAATGATTCCAACTATTTTTGTGGAAGCACTTAGTGAGGGGGATCTGGCGGTTTTGTAAAAAAAAATTGCAACACATGTGGTGTACTTTTTTCAACTGTCTAGATTTGATTTTACTTCAGCACTGGGTAACTATTTTTGAATTCTGCCTTCGCCATGGTTGAAAGAGTTGGAAAACCTCATACTCTTTTTTTACGAAGGTCATTTCCACTTTGTCTCTGCTTCTGCCATTCATGCAAAAGCATCGAAAGAGATTTAACCGTCTAAGGTGAAGACTCGCTGCCTTCTTCGTCACAAACGAAGATGCCTCATCTTCATCTGACCCAAGCAACATAAAAGCAACGATTCAGGGAGGCAAAAAAAGAGGGAGAAAGAGTTTCAAACAGTGCAAGGAAAGAAGCTATTTAAAAAATCACTAAATATAAAAAGGATCGAAATTTCCTACAAATTGGTTTGTAGGAAATTTCATACAAACCACATACAATAGTGACATGTACTTTTTTTTTTTTTGAAGGAAAGATAAAATCTTTCATTGATCAAAGAAGGGCACAGAACAAACCACCATATAGGTGTACACAAGACACCCTCAATCAGGTGAATACCTCACCTGAGCCAAAAGACTCAAACAATTACAGACAAATGCTACAAATAATAAAACCTAGCTAAACAGAATGATGTCTCTACGGTGACATAATCCTTATATTTAAAGGGAGTCGGTCACACATTCTGTGCAAAAAGCAATGACAAAGTTGATTAGCATAGAACACACTGCCAAAATAACCAATACCAACAACCAACCCCTCCGGATCAACACCGAGGGGACAACAACTCCACCATGAGCTCAAAAGACTAAGGGGAAAAACAATAAGACACAAACAAAAAATAAAAACAACTACAAATGCAAAGGCCGGACCATTTCTCCCACTTCCCCTTTTTGTGTAAAAACGGTTGGAAGCACCTATTGAGACTCCAGAAAAATCTGGAAATGGTCCCTGAAACATGCTCCCAAACCACACCCAAAAAAAACCCTCAATCAAGCACTGTCGGTCCGGATTAAGCGCCGCACGTCGCCCTAATGGCAAGATAACTGGGGAAAAACAAAACCGCCAAAAAACCCTCGATCCCCGTTCCTCTAAACTGCCGTTCCAAAGGAAAACCCTAGGCCCCCACTGCTGCAATGTAACAACCCACCCCCAATGACACAATATTGTCCGCTTTTAGCTTCCCAAACTAGACTTCCCAAGAGGTCACCCATCCTGGGATTGCTCTCGCAGAAGCACGCTTAACTGTGGAGTTCTGATAAGTTCATGACCATCACGGCTTAAAAACACGTTGTTTCATAAATGGTGTATTTATACATATAAGCACATCCTCATTCTTAGGCAATATGATGTAACGACCCACCCCCAATGACACAATATTGTCCGCTTTTGGCTCCCCAAACCAGACTTCCCAGGAGGTCACCCATCCTGGGATTGCTCTTGCAGAAGCACGCTTAACTGCGGAGTTCTAATAGGTTCATGACCAGTGCAAACATGTAAGACTTTAAGTGTGAGGCAAATGACATGGACGGGTTCGGATAACCTAAGAACGAGAGGTCTGAAAAAAGATGATCATAAAACATAAACTAAATGGTTACTACGATGCACATTCATACAACCCTTACATTTGCATTCTTTATGAATTGTTTTACATTGATGGTAACTTAGATATGAAAATGGATGACTCACTTGTTTGTCTATGTAAAAATGATTACGTCATATTTGCATAGTTACTGATGCAGATCTGGAGAATGAAGGCATGGACCTATATGTGCCAGTTTTGATGGTTTTTGAAACCATCAACGAACTATCATGTGTTAACTTAGAAATTACTAGTTACGCTTATATGTGTTTTGTTTTATAGCATGTAAATATTTATAACAATGTCATGTTCGACATGTTTTATGTTATATGTTTATGTGCCGCCTATGGCACTAATTTTGATGCACCTAGTGTGCATATGGCATGTAAAGATAAACCTAAGTAACTTTTAGTAAACGTATCGAGGTATTTCAGTCAGCTCTAATGTGTTATGCTATCAATTCCTAGATCCATCAATACTGACGGTGTGTTAGTCACTCCAAAAGGCATGACTCGAAATTCGTAATGACCATACCTCGTTTGAATCGCCGTCTTTTTCCTTTACCTTAAGTTGATGGTATCCCGATCAAAGGTCGATTTTCGAGAATACCTTGGCTTCTTTTAATTGGTTGAACAAGTCATCAATCCTTGGTAGAGGATATTTATTCTTTATGGTAACGCGGTTTAGCTCTCGGTAGTCTATGCATAGCCGCATAGTCTCATCTTTCTTCTTGACAAACAATACTGGTGCTCCCCATGGTGATACGCTTGGGCGTATGAATCCTCTGTCCAAAAGTTCTTGGAGTTGTTTCTTTAGCTCTTTCAACTCAGCGGCCGCCATACGATAAGGTGCTTTGTGAATGGGTTGAGTTCCCGGAATCAAATCGATGGTAAACTCAATCTCACGATCAGGTGGCAACCCTATCACAACTTCAGCAAACACGTCTGGGTAATCACATGCCACTAGAATATCTTCCAACTTACACTCCGCTTCTGGTTTCGCCGTCACATAAGCTAAGAACGCTGATGCTCCTTGTCGTATATTCCTTGTAGCCTGTATTGCGGAAAGTAGGGGTGGAGTGGCTCGCGTACAAGATCTGTTGAATTTAAATCTTTCAACACCTGGTAATTGAAAAACAACTACTTTCTCTCTACAATTTATGCTCGCATAATACTTTGATAACTAGTCCATGCCTAGGATTACATCATATCCTAGAGATTTAAACACTGATAGATTGATGGGTAGGTTCCTTCCTTTTATATTGATTGGACAGTTCTCTACCATTTTATCGTATACGACTTTCTTTCCTCTAGAGGTTTCAACCGTAAGACTTTGTACTAAAGGTCGTGTGCTAAAATATATAACACAAAAGAAATAAGGTTAAAAAGAAAAGAATTCAAGAAAATGACCTAAAAGAACACATATACCTATCTTTGATCTTATTTGATGTTATTATGAATTTTATGAAATCGTGGATATATATGTATATTTTCTTTTAGCCTTGTGATGGTCTTGGATCATCATAAGTAATTATTATTAATTGTGTGTAACATTTCATATTAATTGTTAAGATTCATGTTTGAGTGTTATGTCAGCGCGTTTCGGTGCTCAACTGTGAATCAAAGAAATGACTTTAATTGATTTAATGACTCTTGTTAAATGGTGAATATATCCTTGTTACTATATATATTTATCTTAGCATTTGCATTTTTACAAAGTGACTATGCCGCTGATATCCCTATCCTATGCATTATATAATATATATATTTGCATACATATATCCTGTTAGGATTCATGTTTAATTGTTATGTCACTAAGAGCACTACGCTGTGTTCCGGTGCTTAAACATGAATCGTTGTAGTATTTATATTTACTTTTACATTTCATTGTCCTCGTGTTTTTCATAAGTTGATCGTATTTACTTTTATGTCCTTATGATATATTTTAAACCCTTCAAGTTCATGTTTGATGGTATTGGTCATATAGCCTTGTCATCAAATCATGAACCAAGGTTTTAAGATTGTTATAAGTTATGATATATTTTACACCCTTCAAATTCATGTTTGATGGTATTGGTCATATAGCCTCGTCATCAAATCATGAACCAAGGTTTTAATATTATTATAAGTAATTATCACAAACGTAATGAAGTGATGGATAATAATAAATATACAGAAATGAAGGTCTATAAACAATGTTTTGTTTGATAGATAATTGATATATATTTTATTGAGTGGATGGATTTATATGCAGAAAATGAGCTAAGGAACTATACCAAGGACTGTAAGTATGAAATTACTTATTGATGAATGATTCGATGTTTCATTAGGACTGTGTGGTGTGTGTTTATTACATGTGGTTGTTCATGCATTGCATGTTGTGTCAAACCGATTTAACGGCTGATGAGATAGCCATCAACAAGCTGATGTAGTAACAAGTGGAAGGAAGGTTAGTCAGTGGATCCAGGGGGTTCAGAGTGACCCAGGGGTGTCCAAAGTCCTAAGATATAACTAATGCTGGGACCGGTAGGATTCCAGTGCAAACAGGTAAGACTTTAAGTGTAAGGCAAAGGACATGAACGGGTTTGGATAACCTAAGAACGAGAGGTCTGAAGAAAGATGATCATAAAACACAAACTAAATGGTTACTACGATGCACATTCATACAACCCTCACATTTGCATTCTTTATGAACTGTTTTACAATGATGGTAACTTAGATATGAAAATTGATGACTCACTTATTTGTCTATGTAAATATGATGACGTCATATTTGCATAGTTACTGATGCAGATCTGGAGAATGAAGGCATGGACCCATATGCCAGTTTTGATGGTTTTTGAAACCATCAACGAACTATCATGTGCTAACTTAGAAATTACTACGATCCACCCTCAATGACACAATATATCTAAGTTACTACGACCCACCCCCAATGACACAATATTGTCCGCTTTTGGCTTCCCAAACCAGACTTCCCAGGAGGTCACCCATCTTGAGATTGCTTTCGCAGAAGCACGCTTAACTGCGGAGTTCTGATAGGTTCATGACTATCACGGCTTTAAAACGCGTTGTTTCATAAATGGTGCATTTATACATATAAGCACATCCTCATTCTCAGGCGATGTGGGACGTCACAATCACCCCCTCTTTGGACCCAGCGTCCCCGCTGGCGTCCCTCATTGGCTTGTGCACGCTCCCACCATCTCAGGCTGGGCAATGACTCTGATACCATTTGTAACGATCCACTCTTAATGACACAATATTGTCCGCTTTTGGCTTCCCAAACTAGACTTCCTAGGAGGTCATCCATCCTGGGATTGCTCTCCCAGAAGCACGCTTAACTGCGAAGTTCTGATAGGTTCATGACCATCACGGCTTTAAAACGCGTTGTTTCATAAATGGTGCATTTATACATATAAGCACATCCTCATTCCAAGGCGATGTGAGACGTCACATGCAAAAATACCACGAAAACACAACTGAGATAATTCATCTCTGGCGTGGCTAACCATACTAGCAGTAGCAGAACAAAGCCTCCCATTTGAAATCAACACTATTAGGCTGGAAAACCCATGGAAGAAACCTAAAACTTGGACTAGTGCGATTCTTCTCGCAATTGCGTCTCCGACAAATCCAGCCAAACCAGTGGCAAATCACGAACTCCTACTTAGAAATCAGGCACCAGGTGCCACGAATCGGGAGAAAAAAGTCTGCCATTACACGGTTACACCCTACCAAGTGAAAAAACCACGTCTCCATCCCGGAAAAAGGACGAAATAAAACACATCCACTTCACCTTAGTAGTTGCCGACGACACCCAAAGATTGAAAATGAAACTTATTTATAAACAAGACCTAAAACAACCTACTGGGGAGGAGGAAGCAGAAGGCTCCCCTCCCCCATTATCACACTCAAAAAGTTCTTACTCACAGAGAAAAAATCGCTAGAGGGGAGAAAGTTCTTCTAGCAAGTTTTGCGTGTTAAACATGTGAGAAGTACATATTATTTTATTAATGCTATTAAAAAAGTATATAAGAAGCACATGCTATATAATAGCATATGAGAAACACATGCTATTTAATAGCATGTGTTTCTCACATGCCAAGGGAGGGACACATGTCAATCTTATATGTGAGTTATATGAAATTTCATACAAATCAGTTTGTAGGAAATTTCTGTCCATATAAAAACCAATGTGATTTTATTATATATATATATATATATATAATAAGGGAAATTCATAGTTTAGCCCTTCAAACTTTTAGCCGTTTTGTAAGTAGTCTCACGAACTGTCAACGTTTGGACTTTGGCCCCCCAAACTACCAAAACGTTTGAAAAATGCCAATTTTGACGAAATATGCCATAATACCCCTGTCATGTGTCATTTTTCAATTAAATAGTAATAATAATAATAAAAAAAAACTCAAAAATAACTTAAAATTTATTTTTTAATTTTTTTAAAAAATAAAGAAAATGCTTGGGGCCAGGTGGCCTGCGAGCCACCCTTAGGGGTGGTTGGCACCACCTCTAGGCGAGCCACCCCTAAGGCCGGGGGGCCACCGCTTCCTCTTCGACTCTGACCACACCTTCGTTGGCGTGTGGAACTATAACGACCAGGACATGCTCCGTGTCCCGAGCCTCGTTGATATCCAAGACGTGGTGGAGGAGAAAAAGGGGTGGAGTAGGCATCTCTGGATGGAGACGCTGGCAGAGGATCTTTTAGGGTTTCAAGGACGCGACGAAGTGGCGTGTGTTGGGAGGAGTTTCTGGGAGGCTTCTTGGCTTGAGGAAGAGCAGGTTCAGTATGCTTCTGTTGATGCTTTTCTTTCGTTCAGAATGGGAAAGGCCTTGCATGTCTGGAACTGGTAATTATTGGTTTTTCCTTTTGGGTTGGCTGATGTGATTAATGGCGCTATTTTGCTCGTGTACATGATCAGTCTCTGTTTTTATGTATATTTGGTGGATCTGATTTTTGAATCTAGTTGTTCTCCACCTGAATGAAACGTATTTGACTTGACTTGTGAAGATAAAGCAAATCCTACCATCACGCCATGTTAATTTGGTAAAGTTTTTCAGAACCATCTTTCACGCCATGGGTCATCAACACAGCTACCATCCCGTATCATCCAATAAAACATATTTACAGTATTTTCTAGTTGCCCATTATGGTAGCCCGACATCATCGAAGTCCAAGAAACAAAGTCTCTTTCAAGCATTTCCTCAAACATCTTCTCTGCTTCACTCATCTGACCCGACCCAACCAACCCACTAATCATCGTATTCCAACTATATTGGTAAAAACCCGGCAAGCGTCATCAATCAAATTGCAATTGAAGTACAAGTGCAAGAGATGGTTATAGAGGAAAATGGAGAAATCCACGCCAATAGATATGAGCTTGGCATGGAGTTTTTGGGCTGCCCTTGGCCTACCGCCTACGAGCCACCCCCTACCCAAGGGGCCTACTGTCACCAGTAGCCACCCCTAAACATCATTTTTTTAAAAAAAAATTTAATTTTAATTTTAATTTTTAATTGAAAAATGACACGTGTTAGGAGTATAATAAGCATATTTTGACAAAATGGATTTTTTTGAAACTTTTTGGAAGTTTGGGGGCCAGAATCCAAATGTTGGAAATTCATGGAGCTATTTACAAAACAACAGGCAATTTAGAAGTTAAACTGTAATTTTTTCAAAAAATAAAGGGGGTGGATTGAACTTTTGTTGAAATTTAAAACTGGATTCTGGCCCCACCTTTGCTTGATCGAAACTGTTCTGATAGTGCGTCAATGGTCGAAATGCTAGAATTCTGCACAATTTTAATGTAGCAATATTTTAACGGGTGTGATTGGAAGCAAATATTGGTGGTGTCTGATCCGACGAGGGTGTTGCGTTTAGATGTTGAATTTTTGAAATCAGAATTAAATTCTTATTTTGTTTGCGAATTTCGATGTTTGACATTTTAGACAAAGTTGAATAAAATATGATTTGTTTATAAAAAGTTGAATAAAATATGATTTGTTTTTTAAAAAGTTGAATAAAATATAATTTATTTTTGAAAAACGTAGAATCAGAATCATATTTTGTTTTCAAAATTCCGTATCCAAACACAAATGATTCTTTGAAATTGGACCCCACTACCCAGCTTTTTCTTTGAATTTGGAAAAATGATTCTCGAAAAACAGCAATTTGGTGGAAAGACTGATCGGAACTTTGCGTGAAGAATTTTAAATAGAATTTCGCTTTTTAAAGTAATTAGATAATAAACTCCCTAAATATTTTTTGCTTTAAATAAACAAAAATGATATTTACACAACACAGGTACAACTAGGGCTGGCAATTTTGACACGACCCGACAACCTGACACGAACACGACACAAAATTAGCAGATTAGGGTCAACTTTAAATGGGTTTGGGTCATAAACGGGTCGACCCGTTTATATTGGTCTGGCGGGTCGGGTCGGGTCGCGAGTGACCCGCCAGACACGATTGGCTTTTTTTTTTTTTTTTTTTTTTTTTTTTTTTTTTTTTTTAAAAAAAAAAAATTAAGAAAAAGAAAAAAAAAAAAAAAAAAAAAAAAAAAAAAGGGAGAATGGCGCGGAAACAGAATGTCCGAATGGGAGAAAATTGGAAATTGCCTTGGGGGGGAAAAGTCGGAAAACCGGGGGGGAATTATCTGAATTCTGAAAACTGAAAAGTGAAACTGAAGTGAAAACTGAAAACAATAAAGTGAAAGAATCAAAATTCAAAACAGTGAAAATTGAAAAATAAACAAAATCGGGAAAAAGTGAGAAAATTCAGAAAAAGTGAGAAGAAAAGTAAAAAACGGTGAAAAGTGAAAACCCTAGCATTTTGCCATTTTCTTCTTAGATTTTTCCTTCAGCTCGCCGCGCCGCCGCGCCGCCGCCCTCTGTTCTCCTTCTGCCTCGCCGAGTCGCTGTGCCGCCGTCCTTCTCATCTTCTTCAGCTCTGCGCCGCCGCCCTTCTCTTCTCCTTCAGCAGTTCAGCCTCGCCGCACTCGACGCTCTTTCTCTCAAGTCTCTGCAGTGAGTGACTCTGCTCTCCCCGTCTCTCTGCCACTCTCTCCGGCCGATGTCGCATCTAGTTCCGCCGGGGCTACCGGTAAGTTAGTTGATTTCCATTTTTAATTTCTTATACCCATGATTATTGTAGTATAAAATCATAGTCCGATAATCTATGAATTGTGATGCTTGCCTGCTTGTTCAAAATATGTTCATAATTTTTTTGTGAAGATATTTTTTATTTCATTATCTGAAATGGGTTTTGTTTGTGATTGAAAATATTTATTCTTGAGGAGTTTTCTGTGATGAAAACAATCGGAGCATATATAGTCTAGCTTTATTAATGGGAGAATTCCCTTCAAGTATGAGTAATTGGGAGCATGAGAAAGTGTAAAAATCATTGCCAATAGAGCAACCTTAGCTTCAACAGCATTGGCATCCAAATTAAAGGAGGAAGCTGAATGGAAACTACCGAAATAATGTGACCATTTGAGTCAGTACTGATGACTGCTTCTACTACGGCAAAGATTGCCATCGATCGTTATCCAGCAACACTCCCACAACCCAAGCGGTTTTCTTCTTTCTATTTGGAAATAATTGTCACTGTTGAAGTTAATCTGCTTACACCCCAGCTTGAACAAAAATGGCCAACACCATTATCATCATCATCATGATCGAAACAAATCCTTTCATAACCTTTCTAGCCATAACACCCCTCCCTTCTTTAAATTATTTTTGTTGTTTGGATGTATTGTATTAAACCACAATTTATAGCATTTAAACAACAATATACGTACGTGGCCATTTATAGGGAAGTTGTACTCTTAGTTATTATTATTATTTTTTTTTTGGGTGTCTTTTGGGTTTGGTTAAAGTTGATTAAGAGGTAACTTTACCGATCAACAATGACTGTGAAAAGATAAAAGTCTAATTTTCTTATTTTCTATTTTTAACTTTTCAACAATGGAAATATATAGGAAGTGCTGACATGCATATATTTGTCCCTTCAATGAGAGTTATATACATAATAGAACACACCAAACAACGTGAGTAAAAACATGAAAGGACATGATAGAATGTCAAAGTTAGATATAAAATAAATATTTAAGAATTTTGAATCAATACCAAATCATTTTTTTTTATTATCATATCAAAATTAAGAGCTAATTAATTTTGTTTTTTGGGCAGAAATATGCATGGTAGCTGATGTTAAGGTAAAATAAATAAGGGTTGAAGCAATGAGTCTTGGTTAGGGTTATATATAATATAATTAAGTTTCTACAATAATACTCACCCATTATGAATCAGTTAGCATTGCATATGAATACCCTTTGGAGTTTGGACAAGGAAATCAGGAATTGCAGTTGATCGCCATATATAGTGATTTATGTGCATAGAAAAAAGCTGTTTATTTGGAAATGATTGTGTACGGAAAAATCTCTACCTAACCTATTTGGAAATGATTGTCACTGTTGAAGTGAGTGCCTACATTTGAATATCTTCTTTCTATTGCTATATTGAGTTTGGGATTCTTGTTTCCATTGTCTTGTAAATTGTAATTAAGTACATCTTGTTTTCCACTTTTCCCCCCTTTATTTTAATTGCCTATATGTTAAGCTCAATTTGGTTAAAAGGGATTTTTTTTTTTTTCTTCATTCTAATTTACTAACGATATGTCATATGTGTGTAGGTGATTAACGAAGATTTGGTTATATTCGATGACGATGTGGTTGAAATAGAGACAAGGGAGGATCCTTCTATTCATACAAATTCGATAACGACAAAAAAGGTCCCGAAGAAGCGTAGGAAGACCTCAACTGTTTGGACCCATTTTGATGAAGTTCCTTCTACAAATCCAAATGACACAAGAATATGAGCAAAATGCAAGTTCTATGACCATAAGTATATAGCTAACAGTTTACATGGAACTGGAAATCTACAGAAGCATATGAAAGTTTGTGGAGGGAAAACTGATCATGATATTCAGCAGATGCTCCTATCTAGAGATCAAGGAACTCTGTCTGTACGTGGTTCAAAATTTTGTCCTAAAAAATATAGAGAATTGTTGGTTGGTACCATTATAAAGCATGACTTGCCTTTCTCATATGTTGAATATGATGGTGTAAGAGAAGTGCATAGATATTTGCGTAGTGATGTACTATTAATTTGTAGAAATACTGCCAAGGCTGATTTGATTAAGATGCATATATTGGAGAAACAAAAGGTTAAGTCTTTGTTAAATGTTTGTCAATGGAGGATTAGTTTGACATCAGATTTGTGGACTTCTTTGACAACCGATGGGTATATTTGTCTCACTGCACATTTTATTGACAGGAGTTGGGCATTGTCTAAAAGGGTGTTAAACTTTTCATTTATGCCCCCACCACATAATGGTGTATCTTTGGCTGAAAAGATATGTAGTTTGCTAGAAGAGTGGGGGATTGATAAAAAGGTTTTCTCTATAACATTAGATAATGCCTATGCAAATGATTTGTGTGTTGTGAATCTCAAACCCAAATTAAACATGAAGAAAGCCCTTCCTTGTGATGGTGAGTTGTTTCATATGCGTTGTTGTGCCCATATTCTTAACTTGATTGTGCAAGATGGATTGAAAGAGATTACTGGTGTTATCCAAAAGATTCGAGATAGTGTTAAGTATTTTAGAGGATCACAAATGAGAAAACAAAGTTTTCTTCAAGTTGTCAATCAAATGTCATTGGATAGTAACAAGGGATTAAAACAAGATGTGCCAACTAGATGGAATTCGACATATCTTATGCTTGAGAGTGCAATTCATTATAGGCGTGCTTTTGCTTATCTGGAGATGATTGACAAAAATTATATGTTTTGTCCTAATGCACTTGAGTGGGAAAAAGTGATTGATATATGTAGTTTCTTGGGATGCTTTTATCGTGCTACATGTGCTTTTTCTGGTACCAAATATCCCACAGTCAATCTATATTTTCCCGTGGTAGCATTGATTTATGTGAATTTGAAGTAAGAGCTTGTGAGTGAAGATGGATATAAGAGATTAATGGCAGGTCAAATGATCTCTAAACTTGAGAAATATTGGTCAGAATTCAGTTTAGTGTTGGCCATTGCAGTTGTTTTAGATCCTCGTTACAAGCTGCGCCTTGTAAAGTACTACTATACTAAGATTTATGGAGCTGAATCTCAAGAGTATGAAAATGTGACCAAAACGTTAACCAAACTTTTTATGGAGTATAGTGCGGCTAGTGCTCCTGCAACTTCAAGCTCCACAGTTGTTCAACCTCAAGAATGCTCAGATTGGGAAAAGGTAAATAATATCACAAGTTTCTTACTTTCTTAGCTTGTTAGTAAGTAGTAACTTAGTATATATACTCATAAGTCATAATCACTTATTAATTTTATGTTTATATTATTTCTTTTTATGTAGGATTTTTTAGCATTTGATGGAGTCGATCCTGATACACAAAAGACTCAATTGGAACTTTATTTGGATGAACCCAAGCATATGGAGAAGAATACGCCATTTTACATCCTTTCATTTTGGAAAGGAAATGAATTTCGTTATCCTGAAGTAGCTGCCATGGCTCGTGATGTGTTGAGTATTCCTATTTCTACTGTTGCTTCAGAATCCACTTTTAGTATTGGTGGACGTGTGATTGATCAGTATAGGAGTTCACTCAAGCCTGATATTGCTGAGGCATTGGTTTGCACTAGAGATTGGTTATATGGAGAGCAAGGTAATGTTAGTTATTTGCATATTTAATTTCTTCATTTACTTGTATTTTTTTTTTATCTTACTTTAATGACATTAATTTATTTTATCTTTTGATATAGAATAAACTTCAATGAGTGTGGATAACGAAGAAGAGGATGTGTTGACATTGGATAGTAGCAGTTCTTGTGAGATTCCATGTTCTTTCTTTTGTTCTTATGTTATTGTTTGTGTTTTAGTGTTTGAGGTAGAATGGCCAAACTTTTTCACATCCCAATGTAATTATTTTGTTTTTTTCCTTTAGGTATTGGAGTTGAATGACAAAGATGGACATGACAAACTAACTTGCGTTGGACCCAATCTGATGGACAATGAGCATATTCATTCAAGGGATCAAGACTTAAGAGTGGACAATTATGATGGGGTTTTTTGTATTTGAGAATTTTTTGCCATAGAAATGGCTCTATGTTATTACTTATTATAACTCTTTCTAACCTCCAAATTTCGAACTATCAGAGAAGTTAATTGTGGTTATGTGTATGGAATTTCTAACCTCCAATTGGCTTTGTTATGTGTATGGAATTACTTGCTTTTGGAATTTTAGTTTTATCGTTATTTGATTTTGCAGCTTGTACAAAGGGCTTGTTTGTTTATATGAAACTTAGTTTTTGGATTTTCTGAATCATTCCTCTTAGTTTTTCTTGAACCCTTGATGCCTTTTTGTTATATGCAGACGAATATGCAATTATTAGCTGACTGTTACTTGCACAACAATCAATCTTATGCTGCTTACCATATTTTAAAGGGTATGTGTTATAGTATTAATTTTTTTGCCATTTTTGAACCAATTTGTTGTTAGTGTTCTCTTTCGTTTCTTTACTGTGGTTGATTTTTTTGAAAAAATTTATCATCCATTAATTTCTCTCTTCTTTTTTCGTTCATTGTTCTATGAAGGAATGCAAATGGCTCAGTCCCGCTACTTGTTTGCACTATCATGCTTTCAACTGGATCTTCTTAAAGAATCCGAAGCTGCATTATGTCCTGCTAATGAGCCAGGTGCAGAGGTATGTATTGGAGAGTAACTTGTGTACAAGCAAAATATTCTTAACCATTAAATGTAAGAGGGCACAATTAAAATTTAAAACACCTCTTGTATCATTTCAGAATTATGTTGTGAAGTAGCAAAAATGCATTTTCAGCTTTGATGAGAATGTTTGGGTCTGCAGTACTATGATGTTAGAAAGAAATGCGAGGGAGACCTGTGTTATGACTTCTCCAACATGGAGATATTCCTGAACCAGAAGTCAATGAGGGAATCTTTAGGAGTTGGGGATAGAGAATTCGTTTCATGCAGTAGCGAGGTATATGAAGCCATGCTTGTGGACTGGATGAGGAATCTTGAAGTGGGTATTCCTGCTCTCCTGGAGGATGGAATCAAGCTTCTTGTGTATGCTGGGGAGTATGATCTCATTTGCAACTGGCTCGGTAAAGCCTCTTTCGTTCAAAAAATGAAAAGTTTTTTACAAAGTTCTTTCAGACTTTTTTTTTTTTTTTTTTCAAACAACAAATAACGTCTTTTTTTAAAATGCAAAGCCTGAACTCTTGGTTTGTCTCTCTTTTAATGGGCAGGGAATTCAAGGTGGGTTGATGCCATGGAATGGTCTGGATAGAAACAGTTCAGGGCAACCGTAACCGTTCCATTTTTAGTTGACAGTGCAGAAGCAAGATTGCTGAAGAGCCATGGGCCTCTCAGTTTCCTCGAGGTCTCTCTCTCTATCTATCTCTATCTCCATCTCTATCTCTATCTCTCATATTCTAATTTAAGCAACACTGGTCCTAACAATATTTGCAGGTCCATGATGCTGGTCATATGGTTCCAATGGATCAGCCCAAAGCTTCGTTAGAGATGCTCAGGAGTTGTTCATCGCGGGACACATCAATTTTTGGATTTTCTGAATCATTCCTCTTAGTTTTTCTTGAACCCTTGATGCCTTTTTGTTATATGCAGACGAATATGCAATTATTAGCTGACTGTTACTTGCACAACAATCAATCTTATGCTGCGTATCATATTTTGAAGGGTATGTGACTATGTGTCATAGTATTAATTTTTTTGCCATTTTTGAACCAATTTGTTGTTAGTGTTCTTTTCCGTTTCTTTATTGTGGTTGATTTTTTTGAAAAAATTTATCATCCATTAATCTCTCTCTTCTTTTTTTGTTCATTGTTCTATATGAAGGAATGCAAATGGCTCAGTCCCACTACTTGTTTGCACTATCATGCTTTCAGCTGGATCTTCTTAAAGAATCCGAAGCTGCATTATGTCCTGCTAATGAGCCAGGTGCAGAGGTATGTATTAGAGAGTAACTTGTGTACAAGCAAAATATTCTTAACCATTACATTTGTTTTCTTAAAAAATGGGATTCAAACAAGTTGCATGATTTATACTTTGGTCACTCTAATTGTTTGGATGTTCCATCACTTCTATTTTCAGTTGCTTTTTAGGATGATGATGACTTGCTTCTTGTGTTTATCTTCTTTATGCAGATTCCAAATGGTGCAGCCGGTCATTACCTTCTAGGGCTTATTTACAGGTCACTCTTTTTTTTTTTCTTTGTTTTTT
The DNA here is from genome assembly GCF_958979055.1 of Alnus glutinosa. Taxonomy (NCBI): domain Eukaryota; kingdom Viridiplantae; phylum Streptophyta; class Magnoliopsida; order Fagales; family Betulaceae; genus Alnus; species Alnus glutinosa. Next base: position 4,253,091 of record NC_084891.1, on the reverse strand, counting down.
GGTCAAGTAGGTTGCTATTTTGTTCTCCCATATATCATTGTCTAAACTTCCAGAAATTTATTTCCTGTTGCTTGAAATACATGTACAGTACAAATTAAATGAGAGACGAATAGATAGATACAATACATATTTTTTTTTAAAAAAAAAACAAAAAACAAAAAGAAGTGAAAGAGACATCCTTAAAACTGGTTTCTATCATACAGTTATTTATGAAGTGGATGTCTTATGAAGCGGTCTTAAACTTATTCTCAAAGTTACAAATCTATTTGCATTTCACTTGACGGAATATCAGGTGAAAGAAGCATATTTAATTAAAGTTTTTCCCCTTCCTTCTCCAAGAAACAGACTCTCCCACTCTTTGTGTCCTTTCATTTTCTTCCCCCTCCCTCCCCCATATTATCTCATTTTTGCACCTTTTGTCGTTAGAATGTAAATTCCATAATATTGGACTAGGCCTCATGGATGTGTAATATCACTATCAAAATCTGAGTTTGCAGTTCAAGGTAAACTGATTGTTTAATATGTTGTCAGCTGAGTTTGATAGTTAAGGGATAGAAATAATGCCCTGCATGTTGGAATGGTCGTGATCAATGATGCTAGTGCTACGATCAATGCCTATTATGGAATTTTCAGTATTTCAGTTAAATGGGTTAAACGGGTCGTGTCGACCCGACATGACCCGTTACGCTAAACGGGTTTCACGGGTCGTGTCGGGTGACCCGTGAAATAGCCGTGTCATGTCGTGTTTGGATCTAGCCTAAACGGGTCGTGTCGGATACCCGTTTTGCCAGCCCTAGGTACAACAACTTCATAACACTCCCTCACATGGGGTGGGTCTCAGTGTGTGAGGCCTACCTCCATGTGAGAGTGTGTTGTGAAGTTGTTGTAGTTGTGTAGTGTAGGAATCAATCATCTTAAATAAATACTATTTTTTATTGATAAAGTTAATTATTAAAAGCATTCGGTGTATTAAAATTAAGTCAAACCAAACCTTTCAAAGCATTCAATGAAACAAAATAACATTAAGAAAACTTTAACGTTCACTTTAAAAAAAATTCTTACATATGTCAGATGAGTAATGCTATACATCATCCCCTTGTCCTCCTTTTGTCCTCTCAAATTTGATGTGGCTCTTAAAATCACCATTGAATTTATGATAAATCATTATTGAATTTTGATTCAATGGTAATTTTAAGAGCCACGTCAATTTTGGGAGGATAAAAGGTGGACAAGAGGATGATGTGTAGCATTACTCATGTCAGATTTAACTTTTGATAAGAGTATTTGTTAATAATTTTTGTGTATTTTGTTAAATTTTTTTTTAAAAATTAAATTTAAAAAGATTATTGTAAATGCTAGGATTATATTATTTTTTAGTTCATTCAAAATATAATTTATCATATATTTTAATTTAATCGAAATTTAATAATAATTTATCATATATTTTTTATTTTAAAAATCACATTAATTTTGAAAAGTAGGTGCGTTTGGGTATTGAATTTTTAGAATTAGAATTGAATTCTAATTCTATTTACAAATATCAAGGTAAAAAATTGTGTTTGGGTGTTGAATTTTGAGATTGAAAAATATTATATTTTAATAGTAAGAAATGATTGGAAGTTTAAAAAGTTGTGTATAATGATTGGTATTTTGAAAAGTTGTGTGAAATAATAATTTAAATAATAATAATTTATTATATATTGATTATTTAATTAAAAAAAATAAATAATATTTTTTTAAAAAAATAATTGAAATCAAAATTAAAAATTAAAAAAAAAAAATGAAGGAAGGGGTGGCTGCCAACCTTTTGGGGGTGGCCTCGCCGCCACCAGAGGAGGTCGGGGTGGTCGCGCGGCCACCCCCAGTGGTTGGGGGAGGCCGTGCGGCCACCCCCAGTACTCGGGGGAGGCCGCGCGGCCCCCCCCAGTACTCGGGGGAGGCCGCGCGGCCACCCCCAGTACTCGGGGGAGGCCGCGCGGCCACCCCCAGTACTCGGGGGAGGCCACGCGGCCTCCCCCAAGGGGGGGTGGTTGCCAGCCGGCAGCCACCCCTTTGTTTTTTTTTTTAATTTCTTTTTTTTTTTAATTTTTTTTTTTTTATTTAAATTATTAATATTTTATTATTTAAATGTGAGATCCACGCGTTTTTTTAGTCAACTTTTCATGCTCGTGGGTCCCACCATTAATCTGAAAAATAGCATTGAATTTTCTTAAAACTCAGGTCAAAATCCGAGTTTTATGCGGGTGGGCGGGTTTTAGAAAAAACCCGAGTGAAATAATTATTCCACTCGGTTGCCAAATAGTTCTAGTACTCTCTCTCTCTCTCAAAGAACTTGCAATGGAAGTCTATGTCTCTCTCTCTCTCACTCAAAGAACTTGCTAAAGAAGTTAACCCAAAAGGACGAGATACTTGTTTTATGTCTGTCAGTCTCTAACAAACTCACTCACACGGTCACACCCCCCCTCTCTCTCTCTCTCTCTCTCCAAGATTTCCAGGACGATTTGGATGTTTTCATGTGCAATTACTTGGAAGGTCAGTTGGGTTTTTCTCCATTTTCCAAGTTTCCTAATTCTGTGGTTTTTTTTTTTTTTTTAATTTTGTTTTTTTTATTGTCATTGATTGATGGGCATGCGTTTGAGACTGTGTATGGATGCTGGGAAAATGTGGGTAAAAGAAATGATGGGCATGCGTTTGAGACAATGTACGGATGCTGGGAAAATGTGGGTCAAAGAAATGGGCAATGGGATTTGTGTTGGGTTTTGTTTTTGGTTGTAGGGTATGCATAAAGAATCTGTTTGGTTGCCGAGAAAGAGTTTGAAAAGAAAAGGTGAAAAACGAAAATTCGCGCACATGGCATGATTGATAGGATTGCTATTATGCAGGGATTTCTTTTGTTCTTTTTTTGAAGTTGTTCTACCTGTAATGTAGAAATCAATTCTCTTAAATAAATACTATTTTTTATTGATAAAATTAATTATTAAAAGCATTCGGTCTACTAAATTTAAGAGTATTCAATGAAACAAAATAATGTTAAGAAAACTTTAACATTCACTTTAAAAAAAATTCTGACATATGGCAGATTTAACTTTTGATAGAGTGTTTGTTAATAATTTTTGTGTATTTTGTTAAGAATTTTAAAAAAATTTAAATTTAAAAAGATTATTGTAAATGCTAGGATTATATTCTTTTTTAGTTCATTCAAAATATAATTTATCATATATTTTAATTTAATCGAATTTTAATAATAATTTATCATATATTTTTTATTTTAAAAATCATATTAATTTTGAAAAGACTAAATACTCTCTCTCTCTCTCTCTCTCTCTCTCTCAACGAACTTGCAATAGAAGTTAATCCAAAAAGACCACAGACTTGTTTTTATGTCTCTCTCTCTCTCTCTCACTCACTCAAAGACTAAGGAAGTTAACCCAAAAAGACGCATACTTGTTTTATGTCTGTCGGTCTCTAACAAACTCACACTCACACGGTTGGGCAGAAGATGCGGAGCCCAGTTTGAGCTTGAGTTGCGACATTTGAAAAACCGGGTGGATGCAGGCATTTGGGGGCAGATCCAGCTCGTGCGCCACCTCACCGACTTTTCGGATGATGGTGAACGGCCCGTAGAACCGCGGGGATAGCTTCAGAGCACGGCGGTAGGCGACTGAAGACTCCTGGTAGGGCTGCAATCGTAGGTACACTTGTTTCCCTACTTTGAAATTTCTTTCTGTCCTTCTTAAGTCAGCATACCTTTTCATCATTTGGTATGCTTGCTGCATGTTGTGTTGGAGGAGATTGAGGATGTGCTCGCGGTTGCGCAGCATCTCATCCACAGCCTCCACTCGGGTAGTCCCGGGAATATAGCTTAGCAGCCTAGGTGGGGGTACCCCGTAAACGGCCTCAAATGGGGTCATTTGGGTTGATGAGTGCCATGAGGTATTTTACCAGTACTCTGCCCATGGGAGCCACAGTGTCCAGTGTTTAGGGCTTTCCTGTGAGAAGCATCGCAGGTAATGCTCTAGGCATTTCTTGACTATCTCAGTTTGCCCGTTCGTTTGTGGATGGTAGCTAGTGCTTAGCTTTAGGGTGGCTCCTTGTAGTCTGTATAACTCGCTCCAGAATGTACTGGTAAAAGTAGAGTCTCTGTCGGAAGGGATTTGATTTTTACACTACACCATCACAACAACTGCACAACAACCCCTCACATGAGGGTGGGCCCCAGTGTGTGGGGCCCATCCTCATGTGAGGGGTTGTTGTGCAGTTGTTGTATTGGTGTTGTAAATCTAACATTTTCCAATTATGATGGACTGAAGCATTCCATGTAATTTGAATATTAGCTATGAATAGTTGAGCCACTGTAGTTGCTAGTAGGGGTGTGCTAGGGATACAAAATGACTGTATTTTGACAATCGGTCCACCACTACAAATACCACAGAGTGTCCACTGGACAATGGTAGTCCTTCCACGAAATCCATAGAAATTTCAGTCCACACCCGAGTGGGAATAGGGAGAGGCTGCAACAGCCCTGCTGGAGAAATACTTTCACGTTTATTCCTCTGGCAGACTTCACACTCCCTTATAAAGCTCTTGATATCCTTTCTCATCACCTTCCAGTAGAAGTCTCTCCTTGCCCTGTGTAGTGTCTTCTCATACCCTGAGTGCCTAGCTGTCTGATCACTGTGCACCGAGGCTAGGACCTAAGCCTTAATCTGAGGAGATTGGCCCAAGAGGATCTTATGCTTGTAGAAGAGAAGGCCATCGCTGTAAGAATACCTCTGGGGGTCCAGCTCTTGGTTGTGCCATTGAGCCATCAGTTGCTGCAACTCTTCATCTTCAGTGTACTACTGCTTCAATTCGGCTACCCAGCTAGGGGTAGGGATAGATAGCAAGGCGATGGTAAATTCTTCACTAGAGACCTCTCTCCTAGAAAGGGCATCAACCACCCTATTATCCACCCCCTTCTTGTATTCCACCACAAAATTGTAGCCAAGGAGCTTAGTTATCCACTTTTGCTTGAAGGGTATTCCCACCTTTTGTTCAAGTAGGAATTTGAGGCTCTGTTGATCAGTCCTTACTACAAATGGTTGCCCCAAAAGTTAAGGCCTCCATTTCTGGACAGCCATGACTAGGGCAAAGAGCTCATTTTCGTAGGTTGACTTGTGTAATGCCTTCCCCTTGAGGGCATTGCTCAGGTAAGCTACTAGTTGTTTTTCCTGCATAAGTACAGCCCCTATGCCAACCCCACTGGCATTACATTCTATCACAGAGGGCCTAGAGAAGTTAGGTAGAGCCAAGACCGGAGCTTGTGTAACCGCATCCTTCAAAACTTGGGAAGCTAGCCGAGCCGATTCAGTCCAAGTGAAGGAATTCTTTTTTAACATAGCAGTCAGTGGTGCTGCTATTGTCCCATAATCTTTGATGAATTTGCGGTAGTACCTCGTTAGCCCTAGGAACCCCTTAGAGCCTTAATATTTTTGGGAAATAGCCAGTCTACCATGGCTTGAATCTTACTCGGGTCAGCACACACTCCTTGCGCAGTGATAATGTGACCTAAATACTCCACCTTCCCGCAACCGAATTTGTACTTAGACAACTTAGCAAATAGCTAGTTTTACCTTAAGGTGTCTACGGCTTTTTTTTTTTTCCTCTGCAAGTAGGGTTTGAAAATCTGATTCATGAGGCCTTGGAAAATTGAAAGGGCATTAGTGAGCCCGAAGGGCATCACTAAGAAATCGTAGTGTCCCTCGTGAATTCGGAAAGCGGTTTTTGGTATATTAGCCTCTACAATCTAGAGTTGGTGGCATCTTGACCTTAGGTCCAACTTAGAAAATACCCTCGCCCCCCACAATTCATCAAGGAGTTCATCTACAACCAGTGTAGGAAACTTATGTTTAACCGTTACCTTGTTTAGGGCGTGGTAGTCCATGCACATTCTTCACGTCCCATCCGCCTTCCGCACCAATAGAATTGGGGAGGAAAACAGACTCTGACTGGGCTTGATTACCCCCGAATCCAGCAGCTCACGAACTATCTTCTCAATCTCCCCTTGGTAGAAGGGATAACGGTAGGGGTGGACTGAGATTGGCTGTGGCCCCGGTAAGAGCTGAATTGAATGGTCATGTGACTGGGATGGGGGCAGACCCTTTGGTTCTTGGAAGACCTTTGCAAATTCCTTAAGGATACTCTCCACTGGGCCCGGTATTTGTTGCTGCCCTTCTAACCAACCTTTCTACCCAGAACTGGCCAACTCGTGAGTAGCACTGCTCGCTAGGTGCAGTAACACACCCCTTTGCTCTTGCTTAGAGAGTTTGAAGGAGTCACCCCCTTCTAAGCTTACCTTAGGTCCTTGTTGTAGCCCATGTAGAACACACCCTTTTCCCATATATTGGAACTCCATTTGAAATTTAGTGAAATCCCAAAGGATAGACTCGAGAGTCCGAAGCCATTGTTCCCAATACCACGTCGCAGCCTGCCAAGGGTAAAATGAATAATTCCGTGCGAAACACGAGACCTTGCATTTTGACCTCAATCTCCCTGCTACGGCCTGGACTGACTAGTTCTTGGCCATCTGCAATCTGTACCTTAATCCCATCCTGCCCCATAGGTCGAATCCCGAGAGTGTTTGCTAATTTTGTGTCAACAAAATTATGCGTGCTCCCAGAATCTATTAGGATAATTACCTGATTAAACCTTAGGAACCAACTATCCACATGGTTCGTGGGGTTGGGGTTCCAGTGATGGCGTTTAGCGAGATCTCCGAAAATTCTTCAAGGAAAAACTCCCTTGGATCCTCCTCTACAGTAGCCTTGGCAGTTTGCTCAACCTCCCTTTCCTTCTCCATTACCTCAATGAGGAAGAGCTTAGGAGCTTGGCAAACATGGCCCCTTTTGCCACTGTGCATCGCACGAGTAACACAGCCCCTTCCTCCGTCGTTCTTCCATTTGGGCTTGGGTGACCTTCTAGACCGACACCAAGGCTTGATTAGGGTTGTGGCCCCCTTCCCGAGCCTGCCCCATCTTGGGTGGTGGCCAGGCGTTCTGTCTAAACGGTCCAAGCTGGTTACCCTTAGGAGGGTTAAGGTTACTGCCCGTAGCCATTCCCATGGGTATGTCAGCGCCAAACCCACGTTGTGATTGGGTTAGTTGAGTCGATCTCCAAACAGATCGCACACTCTTAGTGGAATTGAGCATACATTCCTCTTGGATCCGAGCAAGGGAATATGCATCTACAAGGCTCTTCGGGTGAAACATTCTGACCGGAAGCCGTATCTCGTCCTTCAATCCTCCAAGGAAGTAGCTCAGCTTGTGCTCCTCGGGCAGCTTCTGGACTTTGAGAGCCAGAGTATCAAACTTAGTCTTGTATTCTTCTAGCGAACCCTCTTGCTTCAACTTTGAAAGGGTCTCCATGGGGTCGTCATAGGCGATCGGACCGAACGGTATTTGGATTGCTCGCACAAATTCCTCCCAACTATTGACCGTTTGACTTGCCTTTAACTCCTAGAACCACACCATTGCTCTGCCCTCCTTGCGAAAAGAGGAGATGTTCAGACGTTGAGTGTCGGGAGTGCCATAATGATAGAAAAATTGCTCAGCTCAACAGCACCAGGTTTCAAGGTCCTCACCGTCAAACCTCGAAAAGTCGAGTTTGACCATTTTGGGCTTAAACCCATCTCCGAACCTAGATCCATCTTGGTTCGTGTTTTCTCTGCTACTGAAATTATGGTGAGTGTGACCGGAATGTCCCCCATAATCCTGTCTGCCGTTCCCTGATCTAGAGGGGCCCCCTTTGCTCCTGTCGCCCACCACTTGATCCCATATGGCCACTCAGCATCGCTTGGATCATTTATCTAATTTCCACCTGATTCTGTTGCATTGCTGTCTGTAGATCTGCCCGTGCTTCAGCTCATAAAATGGTCAGGTCAGCCTTAGTGACCATATCAACCTGCGGATGTTGAACCTGCCCTTTTAGTTCCTTTAGTTGTTGGGTTTCCTCTACCATAGCAGCTCTCGTTTTCATAAGCTAAGGACTGGTGTTTTGATACCACTTGTAACAGGTAGGTTACTATTTGGGGGTGATTTTAGGAATATGATATGCGGATGATGAATGAAAATGGATTGTTGAGAGATACTGTATTAATTAATCTGAAAAAGAACATAAATGGCACAATTCTAGGTTGCCAGCCTCCTAAGGAACAGAATTCACACTTCAAAGTTGACCTAATTACTGTTAAGAGGGCCTTATATACTGGCCTACAAGATTAATACCAAAACGCAGAAAATAAGACATAAAACGTAACTAAGGAAAGCTTCCCAAAACGACTCAGCCAAAGCACAAAACGCAGGATCAGGTCAGTTCTCCACACACCACTCCCCAAGCCTGCTGTCCAGCTGTTCTGCACCCCTAGAGATCACAACCCCTTTCTGCCACGCGTCAAGATCTACTCAAACTCCCTTTTACCTTTCTCGAACCATTCCAAACACCAGCCATTTCTCTCTCTTCCACCCTTCTCCTTCAAGCTTCCACCTTTAGAGACCATACCTGTAACAACAGGGAAGAGTGAGAAAACCATAGGATTCACCAGACCCAACCAAACCGGAACACTCCTGTACACCATTCAACCAAACCCTTCTATAACCATCTTTCTCACAAGTTGTTGAAGTTTGAAGTTTGAAAACAAAGATGAAATCTTATTTTGGAGAAAGAGAAATAATTAACATTAGCATTAGTTTGTATGCATAATTAGCATATATAACTACAATGTTTTACTCAAGATGTAATGAATTGAGTGGGTTTGACCCACAGTTTTGAAGTAATATGGAGAGAGAGAGAGTTGTAAAGAGAGAAGTGAGCTGCTGGTAGAACAGATGAGGGTTGTTTTTATGGTGTATGGGATCATCTTCTAAATTGAACCTTTTGAATTGCAATTCCAGATCCATCACCCAACAGATTAAGATGCTTAATTTGAAAGCCTTTCCCAATTCAGTAGAATTACGGTGAGAATCATGATTCTGATTCCAGTGATGCCCTCAAAGGATGGAATTGGAATTATGTCTTCAATTTCAATACTGCTGCTCAATTCCAAGGTCAATTTGTGAACCTTGCTTTTTTGTATCTTTCGGCTACCATTTGATTTTGTTTTGTTTTGGTTCGTTTTTTTCCTTGAACAAGAGAAAATAGGCCAGTAGGATGATTAGAAACAATCTCTAATTTGTTTGGTACCAGAAAATCAAGAATTTAAACTAAAGAAGTCTGTTTTAACCATTGGACTTACTTGATGCAAGTTCTTCTTTTGTCAACCAAAACAGTATACAGCGCAGTAATGAATTCTTTTTGTTGTCATCGTCCTCAGCTACCAAAACAAGGGTTTTGCTTTTATTTTTTTATTTTTATTTTTATTTTATTATTTATTTTTGGATGAATTAAATCTTTTATAACCAAACTCAACTCAGTACAACAACTCCGGTAAAAACTGGATGAAGTTCCCAAACAAGAGAACACCCCATCAACAGCACCCACATTCCCAAAACAGGAAATTACAACTCAACAAATACAACAGAAGCACAAACAAACAACAAGGAGACCAACTCAGACAATCAACCGAAACTACATTCTCCAAATTTGTAATAGCTTAACCATTTTATTGGCAACACCGACAGATTAGTTTGGGGTTTAGTTGTAATATAAATGTTAAACCATTTTATTTAAGGTTTCTTATGTAGTTTTTGGGTTTTTGTATCAGCTCGACTTAGTGGAAGGAGTGATCTGATCTATAATTTTGGGATTTGAACTTGCAGAATTATAAGGAAAATAAATGGAGTTGGAAGGAAGTGAAAGGGAGATGGTAGTAAGTCAAGTTAGTTTTGGTGGGTTTGACAATCATGTCACAGCGAAAGATCTTATGCAATACTTAGAAGCTGAAGTTGGAGCAGTTTATAGGTGCAGACTGAAAACTTCTTGGACCCCTCCGGAGTCCTATCCAAATTTTGAGTTTATTGACACTAAAGACATTGAGAGATCAGTTGATTACGAAAAGGTCAAGCCCCATGCATTTGTGCATTTTGCCTCACCTGAATCAGCAACTTGGGCTGTGGATGCTGCGGGGCGTTGTGATCTTTTTATGGAGGAGAAACCATTGAAGATTAGTTTAGGTCACCAAAATCCATACCGCTTGAATCAGAGGAGGAGGACTACAACTCCTGAAAAGTTATCTGATGTGCTTCTTGAGATCGGAACCTTGGTCAGCCGAGATGTTTTTTTTGTTGCTTGGAGAGGACCTCCTTATGGGGTTGACTTTGTGGTGGATCCTTTTGATGGGACATGTAAGTTTTGTTTCAGAAGAGATACTGCTTTCTCTTTTAAAAGCACAAACAAGCATGACGTTATAAAGTGTGATTTTAAGGTGGAGTTCTTGGTGAGAAACATCACTGAGATCAAACGGTATACTGATACATCATATCTAGTAATCCTGTTGCAGTTCGCTTCGTCACCCTTGATCTGGTATAGAACGGCTGATGATGATATTGAAGAGTCTGTTCCATTTCATTTGTTAGATGATGATGATCCTTGGATCCGAACCACTGATTTTACGCGTAGTGGTGCCATTGGTCGGTGTAATTCTTATAGGGTTTCAATTCCACCCCGCCATGGTGGCAAGTTGAAAAGGGCCATGGATTATCTTAAGGAACGAAGAGTGCAGGAGACCTGCCTTAGATACCCACTTAGGATCCAGGAAGAACCTTATTTTGGGTTGCTCATGTCAGGTCCTTTCTTCTGTATTGATTTCAAGGCAGGCATAACTTTTGAGATAATGTTTTTACTAAATGCTGTCCTGCATAGAGGCATATTCAATCAACACCATTTGTCAGACAATTTCTTCAATTTACTGAGAAGCCACCCTAATGAGGTCAACGTTGCTGCACTAAAGCACATTTGTTCTTACAGACGCCCAGTGTTTGATGCCTATAAAAGGTTGAAAGTTGTCCAGGATTGGTTGTTGAAGAATCCTAAGCTTTTCAAGAGACCTAAACAGCTGGATGATATTGTTGAAGTTAGGAGGTTGGTCATAACACCAACAAAAGCATATTGTCTTCCTCCGGAAGTTGAGCTTTCTAATAGGGTTCTCAGGAAATATAAAGATGTTGCTGATCAGTTTTTGAGGGTTACATTTATGGATGAAGGTATGCAGACAATCAATTTCAATGTTCTTACATATTATGTTGCTCCTATTGTAAAGGAAATAACGTCAAAATCTAACTCTCAGAGAACAAAAGTATTCCAAAGGGTTAGAAACATTCTGCATAATGGGTTTCATTTATGTGATCGGGATTATTCCTTTTTAGCCTTCTCATCCAATCAATTGAGGGACCGTTCTGCCTGGTTTTTTGCCAAAGCCGGGAACACAAGTGCTCAAGACATCAGAGATTGGATGGGGAAGTTTTCCCAGAGGAACATTGCTAAGTGTGCTGCTAGGATGGGTCAGTGCTTCTCATCTACATATGCTACTGTGGAAGTTCCATCAACAGAGGTTAATCCTGAGCTTCCAGACATAAAGAAAGGACTGTACAATTTTTCTGATGGGATTGGTATGATTACTCCTGATCTTGCAATGGAAGTTGCAGGGAAACTGAAATTGGACACGAACCCACCATGTGCTTATCAGATAAGGTATGCTGGTTGTAAGGGTGTTGTGGCCTGTTGGCCAGCAAAAGGTGATGGGATCCGACTTTCTTTGAGGCCTAGTATGAACAAGTTCCAGTCGAACCATACTACTCTGGAAATCTGTTCTTGGACAAGGTTTCAGCCTGGTTTCCTAAACAGGCAGATTGTGACATTGCTTTCAACTTTGAATGTTCCAGATCAAATATTCTGGCAAATGCAGGACTCTATGCTTTCCAGACTAAACCAAATGCTCGTGGACAAGGATGTGGCATTTGATGTTCTGATGGCATCCTGTGCTGAGCAAGGAAATGCGGCGGCAATAATGTTGAGTGCAGGATTTGAGCCCCAAAGTGAACCTCATTTACGAGGCATGCTAAACTGTATACGAGCTGGACAGCATTGGGGCCTTAGGGAGAAGGCTAGGATTTTTGTTCCTTCAGGAAGGTGGTTAATGGGCTGCTTAGACGAGCTAGGGGTTCTTGAACAAGGCCAGTGCTTTATCCAAGTTTCTACCCCATCATTGGAGAACTGTTTCTCAAAGCATGGTTCCAGGTTTACCGAGAGTGGGAAAAATCTTGAAGTAATTAAAGGGCACGTAGTGATAGCAAAAAATCCTTGTCTTCACCCAGGAGATATAAGGATTCTCGAAGCAGTTGATGCCCCTGGTTTATGCCATTTATATGATTGCCTTGTTTTCCCTCAAAAAGGTGATAGGCCCCACACAGATGAAGCATCTGGAAGTGATCTTGATGGGGACCTCTACTTTGTGACATGGGATGAAAATCTCATTCCCCCTAGTAAGAAGAGCTGGCCGCCCATGGAGTATGCTCCTGCAGAAGCCAAACTTGAGAGACGCTCTGTCACTTCTCAGGTACTTGATCAGCCCTGTTTGACTGTAATTTGTGAAGTTCTATGATCGTTTGTTTCCTTGAACATGGCAGTTTTACTAATGCTAGATTTTCTTTCTTTTTTGGATATGATGGCATATTTATTCCTTTAGATGAAGATCCTTGTTATTTTCTTGTTATACTTCATTGACCTAGATTTTTAAGTTAATACTGCATTTTGATGTTGTTGGTAATATAACTTTCTTTTCACAACTAAGACAATTTGAATGGCATTATAACAGAATTTTGTAGGATGAATGGCATTATAATTTTAGTCAATGGCACTACTAAGACGGTTAGAATGGCATAATAAAGTTCCTAAATATTGTTGGTTCGATTTCAAGACACTGCTACATTATTATTTTAATCAACATTTCAATATAGATGTTGCAAAAGCATGTGATGAAATGGGGTAAAATTATAACCGATTTATCTAGGGGATTAATTAAGATAGATACACTTTTGACAAAACTGTGCACATGTATGTTTCTCTTCTTGGCTTTACTTTGTATTCAAATTCCAGGTCTGTGACAGTGAAACTTTCTTGCATTCATGTTTTGTGTTTATTTCGTAGGATATAATAGAATTTTTTGCGAGAAACATGGTGAATGAGAACCTGGGGGCAATCTGCAATGCACATGTGGTTCATGCTGACCGCAGTGAGTCTGGGGCTTTGGATAAGGACTGCATCAAACTTGCAGAGTTAGCAGCTACAGCTGTTGATTTTCCCAAGACTGGGCAGCTTGTTATCATGCCGCCACATCTGAAACCAAAATTGTACCCTGATTTTATGGGGAAAGAGGATTTCCAATCCTACAAGTCAACTAAAATTTTGGGAAGACTTTATCGCCAGATTATGGATGCTTATGATCAAGATGTTGCTACATCTTCGGAGCTAAATTTTGTTCCTGCTGATGTACTTTATGATACAGATCTTGTGGTTCAAGGATCTGCTGATTTCATTGATGAGGCGTGGGATCAAAAGTGCTCTTATGATGGGCAGCTGAATGGTCTACTAGGACAGTATAAAGTGAGGAGGGAAGAAGAGGTTGTTACTGGGCACATCTGGTCCATGCCAAAGTATAACAGCAGGAAGCAAGGGGAGCTCAAGGAGAAGCTCAAGCATTCTTACAGTGCTCTGAAGAAAGAATTCAGGCAACTGTTTGATAAGATGGATGCAGATTTTGAGCAACTCACTGATGATGAGAAGAACATTTTGTATGAGCAGAAGGCATCAGCATGGTACCAGGTCACTTACCATCCGCAGTGGGTGAAGGAATCTCAGGAGTTGCGAGAGCCTGATGGTCCAGAGAATGTAGTGATGTTGAGCTTTCCCTGGATTGTAGCTGATTACCTTGCTCGGATCAAGATTAAGAACTGTGGAATGGGAAATGTCGACCCTGCTAAGCCAATAAACTCTCTGGCCAGGTTCCTTGTTGATCGAATATGACCAGCATTTGAAGCTGTTTAGAGCTATCTTTTGTTGCTGCTCTGAACTTTTTGGCTGCAAAGCCACTCTGCCATTCTTAAAGCTAAGTTGTATATCCATGTTTTTTTGAGGTATTTCCCTCTTTTTCTTTTTTGGCCCGAGTGATATTTCCATTTGAACTGTTACCTATTGAGACTACAAGAAGTTCCTTGCTTGTTATCAAACTGTTGAAGTTTTTTGTGCTTTAATTGGAAATCTCTTTCTTTCTTTGAATTTTCTAGTTTTGTAATCACATCTAATTTTCCACTAGCCTGTCTTCTTTTACATTTGTATAGCGTACGACAATGTAGATTCATAAAGGTTGAGGGTTTCCCAGACAAGTTAAACATCTATGGAGGAAGACTAGGAAGTTATCGCATTTCTGCTCGTAGAACTTAGGACTCCATTAGGTTATACTTGATATACAAAATGATGGAGTTCTCTCGTCAGAACCATTTTACTACATATTTAGTTGGAGAGTTTTGCTCAAGAAGAAGGAAAAGGAAAAGATAAGGACTGTGCTTCCTGCCTCCTCTGACCTCTTTAACCGCCTGCAGATTGGCTTGGGCTTCTCTTAATCAGTGAAAATGAGCGTCGAGTAGCATCAGCTTTCACCAATTTTTTTTTTTTTTTTTTATTTTATTTTATTATTTTTAAGTTGGTTCTCAAGTGACATGTCACAATTTTCTGATTTGATTTTGCCTTCGTTTAATATCCTTCGGCGGGTGATTGGTTATCCATTGTGCACTTTCATGATTACTTGATCTGTGACCTCTATACATTTGTGTTTGGTTAACATCTGGTTGCTTCTTGTTTATTCTAAGGTATTCTCCTTCTAGAGAGAGAACGTATGAAGTTTCTAGAGAGAGAGAGAGAGAGAGAAACCCGAGAGCTTCGTTCGCTAGGGGGAAGGCCTCACGTCTCCCATTTCTGGTGTTGGTATTTTCCTCCTAGCCTTTAGGGCAAGGGTGGTTTTTGTTCCCCCCTTGGTTTTTGCAGAGGTGGTGGTCTTGTCTCTAAACCGTTAGGCTGTTTGGAGTTTTTGATCCTTCTGATGCTTGAATCGGTAGAGGTTGTTGGGTTTTTCTTTTTCTCTAGTTTTCTTGTTGCAAGCAGTGATTTTCAGGTGGTGGCCTGTGATGAACGGTGGGTGTTAGTGGATTTCCGGTAGAGATATGTTCAAAGTCAGATCTTTTATCCTCGGCTGGCTTTTCTCTAACAAGAATTGTCCAGGTGTAGTAGCCGGCCTTTTCTGGTCTAGGTGGTCACTTAATGAGGCCGTGCGGTTCGTCTCTGGTCGCTGTGTGACCCGCACACGTAGGCGGTTTTAGATCTTTTGTTTTATGTGCATGTGGGCTACAACTGTTTTCTTCGGTCTCGGAAGGTGCCGATCTAAGCTTGTGAGGGTTGTCCATCGCTAAGGGGGTTCCCGGAGAAGGTGCGTGTTTTACACACGCCGACTCCGGTGGTCGTTTCTTTCCCGGTCCCTGTATGGTGGGTTTTCTGTTTGTTTTTTTGTTTGTATATTTTTGCTTGTGTTCACAGTCTACTGTTTGGTAGCTGCTGTAAGTCAGGTTTTTCCTGGTTTTGTGTGTAAAGATTCTTTATCACTAGTTCACTATGATGGCCTTCGGGCACTGTTTCTCGCCTTTGGGCGTTGTGATTGTATTTCGTACTCTTCTTCTTATATCGGTTTCTCTGGTTGTGTAATTCCTTTGTGGAGTATTTCTCATAAATGAAGAAGGCACTGTTTCAAAAAAAAAAAAAAAAAAAAATCTGGTTGCTTGTTTTAAAGCATTTCATCATGTCATTGGCATGAGCCATGAGGTATAATATCAGTCTCAGCTTGTATGTGAGACGGACCTGAAATTGACTACTATAGGTGAAAGAAAAACACGTAAGAACCTATTATTGTTCAGTAATGGTGAAATTTGTGTTCTCGTGTTAGATTTTGAGTCATGAAATATGGTATGAAATTATTTAAGTTAACATTAATCCGATTCATTCAATTAAATGAATCAAACTCTTAAACTTTAATCCATTAATTTTGTAGTGGATTCATGTTGAGTTCACGAATAATGTAAAAAATTGTTAACCGTAAATGTTACCTGTTATATATAATTCATGCGTATAAGATTATGTAAGTCAAACCTAATCCGTTTCATGTAATTAAATGAGTCAAATTTCTCAACTCTAATCCGTTAATTTCGCATTAGGTTATGTCGGGTTAGTAAAAAATTACTAACCTAAATGCTGCGTGTCGTGTTCGGATCGTTTCAAGTCATAGGTATAAGACTACACTAATTAAGCTCCTCTACTCCAATCCGTTAATTTTGTGTTGAATCTGTCGGGTTCGTAAATCATGTAAAAAAATGTTACCCTTAATTTTCAGTTCGGTTCATTCCCCGTCAAAAGTTATCCAAAGATCAAAAGAAGTTCAAACAAATGCGAATTTACTTTAAACAAATAGGCGATACAAAAATTATCCAGTGATAAATAGAATCCATTACCTGGACCATATTGCAATTATCCGCAAAACCAGAGAGGGATAACACAATAAACCCCTCCTGTGCTCATGGCAATTAAACATTCAAGCTTGAAATAGTAGAGACATAGTCTATAATTGGGTACAATTGAACATTCCGGCTTGAAATAGTAAAGACAGTCTATAACTGGGTACAATTAAACATTCAAGCTTGAAATAGTAGAGACATAGTCTATAATTGGGTACAATTATATTTATGAACCACTTCTCTTTGAGAAAAATATTCACTCAGGAAGCAGTGGCATGGCTGGTTCACCGTCATCCGCATAAGTGAGATGGAAACCCTTTTCAGTGTTCAAAACTCAGCCGGAGGCTTTAACCTAATCAGCCTTTTAATTCGATCTTTGTCTGTGTTCTCCAGGATCCCCTTCAAAATACAAGTATAATAGAATTTTCAAGATACATATAATCACCTTGTTTATGCAGAATTTAGGAAGAAAATAGGAGGATACAGGGGAAAACTCTATTCTCTACATGGCTAAACAAAAAAAAAATAGATGGATGATTTTAGACTAATAGATGGATAATGAGCGACGTTTAGAATAAAAGACCATTTTCATTTTACTGTTGGACGCTAATGCGATACACAGAAAAAGAGCAGCATTAATTAATCCAACCATGCCAAAGGAGGGGGAAAATAAATCGTACCGTCCAAACTATTTCATCAAGACACAAGCATATCTTTCCATATTTGTCAAGAAACACGCGTTCACTTGGAGGTTTTCCACATACATCCTTGATTGTTGAGGTTATCACAAAGATCACTTCAGCCACTACAGAGAAACCAAGAAATGAGTAAGGGTTAAATATGAAAGAAACAGAAACAAAAATTCAACTTAATTAAGCCATGTGGAGATTACAAAGAAGAGGTAGATGTTGCTTTAAATGGGAAAGCATTTTACTTGAAGCATTTGGATATCCAGTCTGAATCTGTTGCACCTATATGTATATCACATTTAAAGATGAGTCTGCTTTATCTTTTAACAGCATTTTCAGTAAATCTATCACCTGTTATTTTCAGGATCATTCAAGACTAGAAGAATATTTATCAGGTGACGTTAACTAAAATGCAGGCATAGCCTCCTCATTTTCTTTGCTAACGCGTCTGCTTTAAATGAAATGATTTTGTGCCTTCAAATGCCATGGAAAACAATAAGATAAATGAAACATTTCTGCAGGATTCCCATATTCAAAAAGTGACAATGTAAATCTTTTCGAACGGCTCTCAGCTCCCACCCTAAACAGGCTAAACTGCTAAGCCATTCATAAATCAGCATGGATGACAGATTCTGTCCATCCTTAAACTTCTTAAAAACTGGTTAGAGAAAGGGAGCCATGCACTTACATGCAAGTTCATCATACTCATCCTTGCCAACCACATAAACTGAGACATCTCCAAGCACCGTATAAACAATATAAACAGACCTGACAAAAGAATTACAAATGTCATACATAAGGATATTTGAACATAGTGATGGGTATTCTACATTTCTATCACCGACACTTAGCTCAAAAAAGAAAGAAAGAAAAGAACATAAAAGCAAAAGATAAAATATTCCCATTGATCTAGCAGTTAAAACGAAAAAAGTACCCGATAAGTTATTATGGGAAATAAATTATCCCTTACCAAGACATTCATTGTCAATCCCATTTTACTAGGAGGACGATAGTAGTCCGAAATGCAAATTACAGGCTAAAAGAGTTATGACATGTACATAAAACATCCTCTGCATATAGACCCAACTCTTCAAGAGCAATCTATGTTTCATGGAAAATCATCAGGCCATATCCATTCTTGTTAGTTGTTACCAAAAGAAAAATTCGAAAGAAAAAAAAAAAAAAAAAAAAAAAAAAAAAAAAAAAAAAACCAACTCTTTACTCCATCTCCTAGTTGATTAAAAGCTTGGAGAGAAATTTACATACTTGTGTGAAGCCACAAGGAGCTCTTCATTTTTTGCACCTTTGAGATTATCTGCTCCCAGTTTAACTAAAAAAGATCTCCAATGCAATCGTTCCTCCGCCGGAACTCCATGATATCTGCGACCAATGGTTGTAAGATCCACAACAGAAAACAACCAGGAAAATTCATTATTAATTTCCAATACATGCACACAATTTTAGATTTTTTGTTCTTCTAAATTCCATTCATTCACAGAATTTGTCAAAAACAAGATACCCACAAGAGTAAAAAAGCATGGTTACATCGGTTCATTGGACCAATTACGCCTTATGCACCATCCGATTCATAAATAGATGAGAATAAAGAGAGATCTTCTCCAAATTAGCCCTTCACATTATACCCAATGATTCAGTTCCGAAGGAACCTTCCTCTCAACAATCTCAAATGAATTTCAATTAACACTAACAAGTTCTATGCAATCAAAAAAAAAGAAAGAAAGAGAAAAAAGTAATTTGTAACAAATCAAAGTGTTCGACGAAATTACGCAAAGAACAAAAAGAGGGGCACACACATGGATCGAATTTAAGCGTCCTTCAAATAATACGATAATCCAAGTATGAGACTCAGTTCATAATTATGAAAAGAAATGGGTTGAGCTAAAGACGGTACCGTTCGACGAGAATGTTGCCCACGGAGTTGGAGATGAGCAACGCGAGCAACATTTCTGTTTCTGCTTCTTCAATCGGAGTCTGAGGGGGGATCCCGATCCAAAGCTTAAACGTGTGCGGGTCCGTTTGGCTACCGAGAGAACTATATTCCAGTTGTGGAGTAGAATAGTCCTACACCCATTGAAGATTTCTTTGGCTCAGAATCCGGTTGGCTCTATATTATTTAAAGTATTCTTGATGGATGGGGAATGATTTTTGGGAGAGGAAGACACCCTTTATGTTAAAATATTTGATTTTAATTAAAAAGATGTTTATGATGCGACATCATAGGCACATTTTTAATTAAAATCAAATATTTTATTTAAAAGAGGGTGATAGGGGACGGTAACCGTCCCCAATATATTATGCCTCATTCTTGATTGGGGACGTTTGGCTCGTAAAATAGGCCATTGAAATGAAATGTTTATTTTTATGAAATAGTTATTCTTTTTATTTGGTTTTACATATAATTCTTAAGAATAGCTATTTTCATAGAAATAATTACTTCATTTTATATATATATATAAAAAATACATACTCCTCTAAAAAAAAAAAAATGAGAAGAATAGGAGAAATAGACTATGTTTTCAAAAAAAAAAAAAAACCCACATTATTTTTAGGGATAACTTCACTTAAGAGTACCGAACTATCGATCTATTTGACTTAAAGGTACTGAACTTCAAAATGTTTCAAATTAAGGTATTCAATTTTTCAAACGTCTCAATTACAGGTACTCCGTTAGGATTTGTCGTTAAATTATGCCAAAATTCTCAAAATACTCATTATTTTTTTAGGAAAAAAAAAAAAAAGAAAAAAATTGCTAGGATTTAGGTGTTGTTCAGAATTTAACGGAATTTACAAAAATATCTGTGCCTGAATCTTTTTAATTTTTTTTTTTGAAAAATAAACACAAGGGTATTTAGAAAATTTTGGTAAGATTTAACGGCAAATCTTAACGGAGTATCTGTAATTGAGACATTTTGAAAATTGGATACCCTAGTTTAAGACGTTTTGAAGTTCAGTACCCTTAAATCAAATAGGGTAATAATTCGGTACCGTTAAGTGAAGTTACCTTTATTTTTAATTTTTTAAAACCCAAATAGCAAAATGGGGCCTTGGAGGTGGTTTTGGCCACCCCCATTTTGCTCTTTGAGGGTAGCTGAACCACCCCCTGTCCCTCTTTTTTTTTTTAAGTCATTTCTATATATGATTTTATCTTGTTTCAATTTTATTTATTATCCCTATAATCAATCGGCACATGGTCTTTGTCAGGATATTCCGAGGCAAAGACCTTCTTCGGTAAAACCATCGATATAAGGTCAGAAGCGCCCCAGTTGCAGAAGATATTTTATTTACCACTAAAAGTCTTTTTTTTTCTTTTTTTTTTAGAGTTTTTATTATTTTTAATTTTTAATTAAGCATAGGACACATGTCATCTCCTTAAAGGTGTTGACGTGGACTTTCATCAATTTTTGGACGGAAATTAAACGAATGTATTATTTCTATCTTTAACGATAAACAAAGTACTATTTACGATACAAAATAAAACACATAAGACAAAATAATTACGTATTCAACCCAATATTCAAGTCAAGACTCAAAACTCATAGGAGATTAGGAGTGACTTGACATTTTCTCATATTTTTATTACTATGCAAATAAATCCTAAATAAAAAAAAAAATGTCAAAAAAAAAAAAATCCTAAATAAAATACAATGTTAAATAGATCGGATAATTCTGACAACTTTTAAATAGGATAACTCCAGCAGCGACATTTGACTAACTCAAACTATGCTTCATAAATATATCCAAACAAAAAGATAACAGTAGAAGGGTTATTCTACCCAAACAGGATTGATTGAAATATATATATATATATATATATATATATATACATATATAAAAGAAAAAATGGGACGGCCACCAACTAATTTTAATGCCCAAAAAATGATAGCTCACGCACCCCAATAAGATCCATAATATTAAGGGTCCCGGTGAGCACAAAAAAAGTACAAAAAAAAAGTCCTTGCACATAAAAATATAAAGGTGCGTTTGAAATTGTGATTTCGTAGGTAACAAGTGCGATTTTAAACTAAATTGAAGAATATAAATTGTTTAAAAATTGCGTTTTTAAAAATTACGATTTAAAAGTAAAATGAAGCTTTTTTTAAAACGTAGAATTTTAAAGGTTAATTTACGATTTTAAACGGTAAACTGCGATTTTCTCAAAAGCTTAACTGCGTTTTTAAAACACTTTTTTCAAATCGCACATTTTAAAATCGTAATTTTAAATCGCGCTTTTTGAAATCGCAAACTCAAACAAATACTAAAGAGGGACCGGGAGTAATGAAGAATTAATTCATGAAATTAAGCATAATAATAATAATAATAATAATAATAATAATAATAATAATAATAATAAATCATAACTTCACAAAAGGGTATCGAATTATACTTCGTTTTGATATAAGAGTACTAAACTAACAAATGTCTCAAACTGATATATTCATATTTTCAAATGTCTTACTTAAGGGTACTCCATTAGGATATTAATCCTAATGGAGTATCCAAAATATTCCTATTTTTTTTAGGAAAAAAACAGAAAAAAAAAATGCTAAGATTTAGGTGTTGATCAGAATTTAATAGAATTTGTAAAAATACTCATGCCTAAATCTTAAAAAAAAATTATAATTTTTTTTAAAAAAAAAAAAATATATTGGAGTATTTTAAAAATTTTGACAGAATTTAACAGTAAATTTTAACAAAATACCTTTAAGTGAGACGTTTAGAATATAGATACTTCAATTTAATATATTTGTTAATTCAAAACCTTTTATCAAGTTATTCATAATAATAATAATAATAAAATTATCGTTTGTGAATTCTGATAGATAGGAACTTAGGAAGCAGCAACGAAAGAGTGAAGTGACTCCTTGATTCGTGGAGCATTGATGATATAACAACCAACTACTAAAAGTTGTGCCCTCTTTTAAGTCGATTGTTGTCTTTATGATCTTGCAGCCACACTTCCAGCAACAGTACTGTTTTCAGTCTTTGGTGATAGCAACAGCTCACATGGTCGATCAACTGTATTTGGATGAGAAAATGAGTCACTCCAAAATTTAACTAAATTTGAGAAGAAAAATCTACATTTTTTTAGTTTAGGTAAACTACTTTTTAAAAACATCAAACATTTAGTTCCCTAAATCTTTTCTTACTCCATTTAATGCTCCGTTTGTTTCGGCGTAAAATGATTTCTGAAAGATGATTTTGGCATTTCTCGGTGTTTGGTGGGGGCGAAAATAATAGTCAACCGAAAAATGATTTCTGTTTAACAAAAAATGCTTAGTAAATTTCGGAAAATGAAAAGCGTAAATCGTTTTCTGAAGACGCCAGACGTGGTCGATATATTTTAAACGATACAGTCGACCTTCACGTTCAAGCAGCGGACCACCATCGAAATATTACCAGTATCGGAATCCGACAACATCCGGTTAATGTCGCCGGAATTTGGCGACGGAATCCGGCCACCTTTGCCGGAATCTTGCCAGACCGGCCGGATCTGGCCAGAAAGGCCGTATTCCGGCCATCTGGCCGGATCTGGCCAGAGAGCCGGATTCCGGCGAAACTGCCGGAATCCGAACACTTTCGCTGGAATCCGGCTATCCCAGATTCCGACGAAACTATCCGGATTTCGGCCTTTATCTCGAATTCTTGCTATATTAGCCGGAATCAGGTAAAAATGGTCAGAATCTTGTCGGTCAGTGACCGAATCTTGTCATCGATGATTTTTATATTATTTTATATTAATATTTATATGTTTTGAATAAAAATTAATTTTTATAGGTTAAAATGATTGAATGAAAATATGAAAAATATTTGTGATTTTCTGTACGCGCCAAACACCGAAAAATGCTTTCGACGAAAAATATTTTCTAGAAAAATAACTTCCCTGAAACCAGTTTACGACGGAAACTATTTTACGTCGAAACAAACGGAGCATAAATATTCTTTTATGAGTCAGGAATGCAAACGTTATCTCTCGATCTCTTGAGCTTAATAGGTTTGGGATCTTGACCGCCAATTCTAATTATCTTTCTCGGCCTGGATGTGTGATGAAGGGGAGGGACTTACACTTTTTGGTTCTTGATATTTGGAGAGGGAGCTTGGCAAATGTTAAGATAGAGAAAGAGATGAGGGCTTGATATGTGACCATTTTTTTTAAGAGTTTTTATTTTTTAGAAAGTATTGTTTGTTTATATATATATATATATATGCAAAAAATGTATGAATGCTTGTGTTCACATATATACTAATGAACATTACTGATAGATATTCAGAACACTAACAAATATCAGTCTTCCTTTAGGGTAAGAGAAAATTAGTCCTAGTGTAATTAGGTAGGATAAACTTCAGTCTCTGTTTAGGATAGGAGAAGCCCTTCATTTATTCTTCTGCTTAAATAATGTAACCTAACCCCATCTTTTATAGGGGGATTCTTATAGCTAAAGAAAAAAAATATATATATAGAGCTTATTAAGCCAAATAATAAAGACTAAATAGGGTAAGAAAATAAATAAACAACTAATTATTAGATTTGCGAAGCCCATCATTCACCTCTCACTCAAGCGGGACCTTGTCCTCAAGGGCTAAAAAAAATTCGGCCATCGATAATTTCATGAATTGTGTTAAGGGCTTAACCATCGATCAAAAATCTCTAAAATTGTTGGATATTGATTTGATTAAACCTTTAATCTTAATGTTCGTAACATTCCACCACGCTTCCGACTATGAACATACATAATATTAAGATATTTTAATCTAGCCTATAAGTTATCTCTTTCATGACTTAAATCCATAATGCGACGTCTGCTCTGATACCAATCGTTAATGATCTACCCATTGATGTTCATGCTTTGAGGCATAAAGGATGGCCAACTTTGAACAACAATTTAGCAAGGAAATAATCACATTAATTACTTCTTCTTTTATTTAAATTAAATCATGTGTTATCGTATCACTAACAACTATATATAGACAGGATTTTCACAAGTTTTTCTTCTCTTTTTGACAAAACGAAAATACACATTTTTATATCAACAAAAGTAGGTACAATATAGATACATCATACATCTTTCTTTCACTAAGAAACTAAAGCTAACAGTTTGGGAAAGAAAAGAAAAGCAAAAAAAGATGAGATATGCCTCCTCTACAATTACTCCTCCAATAACAGCTGCAATTATGAATACTGTTCACCACGTGACAGCAGTCTGTTGCTCATAATTAACCACCATTAGTACTACGTACGTACCTAATTAATGCTTTGTGGCCTCATCAACACATAATTCGGCTGAATTAAGTCCAGCTGAGGAGGCATTTTGTGACTGGAAACTGCAGAAAAAGTATTACAAGAGCGATTTCTATTTCAAGGATCACCATCGATCTCCTTAAATTCTAAGAAAATTTTAGATTCTAAAATTACGGAATTTTATTTCTTCGAACAGCTTGAAAAATGTCGTTTACTGAAAATATGGCATGTTATTGAAGCAAGTAAAAAGAATTTTCTTTTTAAAAAGCTTCTTCTTTTCTTTTACAAAAACATTTTTTCTTCATAAAAAAAAAAAAAAAGAAAAAAGAAGAAGAAGAAGGTTTTGACTCAGAACTTTTTTAAAACGTAAAGAGTAAAAAGATGATGAAAATAAGTGGCATTTTTCGAGCTGAATTGTGTAATTTTAGAACCTACAATATTTTGGAATTTGAGGAGATACTTAACCCAATTTCAAGGACTCAGAGTAAGAGAGAAGGAGCGTTCCCATTTGCTTCATGAAGATTACTTGTAGGAGTAGGATAGTTCCAGTTAAGCAATTCTTCAATCATCTGCATTGCAATGCTGTCCTCTTCATCCATCCCACTTCCAGCCTCATGAATCTCAACCCTTGGACATGACAAACCGACATCCTCCAAAGTCTGTACACTCTGCTTCTTCCCAAGCTCAATTTTCATCACCCAATTGGACCCCGACTGCGCTCCGGCACGCTTTTGCCAAACTCCGATGTGGGAGTTGTCGGCGTCGAGCCTTAAGCAAGTGAGCGACGGGTATTGGTCTTTGCAACACTTTCGAAGCTTGGTGCTAAGAAGCTCCGACAGAGCCTTGGGAGACAACGGGGATTGATCATGATCACGTGGCTTTAATGTGTCTTCCTTCGACGTGGGAAAGTTGGTCTTCGCGTTCTGGCCGTTCATCAGTATGGATGCCTGGTCGTATGCCCGCGCCGCAGCCTCTGCTGTCTCGAATGTGCCTAGCCACACCCTTCTCTTCCTGTAAGGATGAGTTGGACAAGACATTGTGAGATATATATGAAACCAAACACATGCATGAGAGATATCTTATGTATTTAACATGAGTGGGTGAACTTACAGCAATGGATGGCGAATTTCTGACACCCAGGAGCCCCACTGGCGTTGCCTGACTCCTCTAAACTTCTTTGATTGTACCATATTATTCCAGAGAAGAGAGAGAGAGAGAGAGAGATGGTTAGAGAAAGTTGCAGAGATTATAAAGTTTGGTTTGATCAGGGATGAGTTGTCAAGGATGCAAGTTGTCGGTGGATTGGTCGGAAAGCTGAGGACTTGAAGTAAGGAGTACTACTTGGTGCAATAAAAGTTTCAACTGCACCACTATGATAAACCAGAGGTTCTTAACAACTGGAATAAATGAACCTTCCGATCCATCATAAAGCTAGCAGAAATAACTTTTTATTATTTAGCAAATATATCTTTATTTTTGTTAAATTTGTATCCACATGTTGAATGAATATGCCTTTAAAACTCTCCAAGCAAAGCATAAGTGACATCTCACCCATCGCTTGGAACCGGATACGAGAATATGAATCTATTTTATACGTATATTCTCACATTTCTTAAAACAATACTTTTTAAAACTGTGATAGTTATGAACCTATCAGAACTCTACAGTTAAGTGTACTTCTGTGAGAGTAGTACCAGAATGAGTGACCTCTTACAAAATTTGATTCCAAAGCTAAAAATAAATAATATTATGTTATTTGAGGTATAAGCGTTGTTATGCAAATGCATGAGTTTGTAAATCTTGGCGTACGTATAATAGTAGAGCATTACTTTTTGTAAAATGCATCTTAAAATGATCGATGATGTTGACATGAATTTATTGACTTCAATTATCAAATTAAATATTAATCATTTATTGATTAATAGGCTTAAATAGTTGAATAGTAGTCCAAACTATCTGATCCTCATAAAAAATAAATTATCAGATTGACGTGGACAAAACAAGCCAAAAACCGACAAAGTAATGTTAAGTTCGAAAAATCTCCAAAACCAACGGCCTGTGGAGTGTGGGGACCACCCGTTCGACAGCATCCTCCCCTCTCATTCTTTTATTTTTTCTTTTCTAAAAAAAAAAAAATATAAACTTCAAATATTTTAATTTTATTTTTATTTTTTATAACACATCAACAATGTTTTATTATTATTCAAATAAAAAAACTCATTATAGTACAATTATTATTATTATTATAATTATAATTATTATTATTTTTCATTTTTTCATACAAATTATTTTTAATTTATATCACATTAATTACTTTTTAATACCATTCAAAAAAAAAAAAAATCATCTCAAATATAGGGAGAAGGGGTTGTCAAAGGGGGCCAGGGCCAAAATTGCAACACACGCGCTAACAAGCAAAGCAATTAAAGGTAGGTCTTTTCCATTGTCAAGCAAACCACATAGGTTTATTACGAGAAATGATAGAGAGGGGACCTTTAATCGGCCCCCCTCCCCCCTTTACAATAAAAAATACAATTGTATTCAAAAAAGAAAAACAAAACAATCAAAAAGTATAATTTTTTAAATAAATTTGCATTTTTAATTGTAAAGGGAGGAGGGGGGCCGGTTAAAGGTCCCCCCTCTATCATTTCTCCTTTTCCATTGTCAAGCAAGATAGAGAGGAGAAATGAGAGATGGGAATGCATTATTGACGTTTGGAGGTGGCTGGTTTTATTATTTGATGGGGGAAAACAGTAGCGGAGCCATAATTTCAGTTCATATGGAATCGTGAGAGTGACGACTTACTCAATTGAAGAGTTCTCAGCGTCGGAGGGTTAACATTTAGAGGTTTGGTTCTTCTGGATTGTGCGTGAGTGAAAGAAGAGTTGGTGCTTAGCTTAGTGCTTGGAGAGTTAGAAAGTTGACGAGAAAGTGCGAGAAAGTTAAAAGAAAAACGAAAATCTTACTGAAAGAGGCTTTGATTTCTTGACTATTGCTTACCTTCTGCGCTTTCCTATATCTGATTCAAACAGCTAAATACTTCAAACTGTGGACCAAAGAAGGCTAGGCCCAATACTGGGATATGCTAGACTGTTGTAGTTCTAGTCCGCTACATGATTGGTGACAAAGTGCAACAATCCATTTCACATCTTACGTGCCTATATATAGGCCCTATACTATGATCTCTCAAAGTCCTACAATTTTGTTGAATTGTTGAAGTACTTTGTTAGTAATATTTGGATATTCTAAATAACCTTCTGGAACCAATTCCCAGAGTGACATAAGAAAGAAATGGAAATGAACAGAACACTTGAAAGCATGCAAGTTTATGCCGATGTTTATATGATGTGATTTACTACGGATTTCATACAAGATATTTCTGTATGCATTTGTTTATGGATTCGAACGCGGAACATATGTATACAATTACAACTGATTGCGTATGATGTTTTTGTAAAATTTCTTGCTTAGGTCACTGTCGACCCCTCACTTCCAACCTTCAAGTTTCGAACGTGGATTCTCAAAACCCTACCATGTGTCCTCCTCTCATTCCTCAACTAGTTCTTCTATTAATGTTGAGAGTTGTGAGTGTGTTTGATAATCTACGTGGATTCTCAGAACCCTAGCATGTGTCCTCCTCTCATTCCTTAACCAGTTCTTCTGTTAATGTTGAGAGTTGTGAGTGTGTTCGATAATCTACGCTCCTTTTTTGTATCAACGGAATCACATCTCATACATGTAAGAATTTTAGGGTGCATACGTTACCACTGCGGCTAGCCCAACCATTCTTTCTCAAACTCTACATGCATGTTATTCTAGATCTTGTGTTCTGCTTGTTGTTATTCTTTTATTCCATTTCCATTTTAGGCAAACCACACAAAAATTCTTTTTTGCTCAGCCACCTCATGGCCTCGACGATCCCACGTCGAGGGTTCTTTAGGAGGCAGGCGTAGGAGTTCATGCTCAATCCCGACCCTCTCAACGTGAAATAGCATGTGATCGTTAGTGCCATTATGGTGGGTAATTAAAACAGGTACTCATACTTAATGAGTATTTAGGCAAGTCAAAGCCGGGGGTTTGTTTAACCCCTCTAGCTTCACCATTGGTGTAAAAGTTGACACTTCTGTGAACTTTCTTAGCTTTTTGTTTGGAAGAAGTAGAAAGAGTGAGGATGACATCTGAGATGATTAGAGAGATCCTCTAGTTTGTACTGAGATCTGAATGGTTAAGTGCAAGAATTATCATAAGAGAGTCCCTTTCCATGATGCACTTATGAAGGTTGAAGGAGATAGCCAAACAAGTAACCAATCAACATGAACGCAATCTTTCCTTTTTTTTGCCCTCGAAATTCCAACCTACCACGTGCTAAGTTAGTCACATTGAATAAAATTTTAATTCTCTAAAATAGAAACATTTTTTAGACACCAATTATAAGTTTTACCACTAATTTCTTTGCGATTTTTCCTTAAATTTTGTACAGTCAGCCTCCCATAATAGTTGGCTACCTGTTTGTTGTGATACTGTTGTTGTGGCTGAAAAGATTCATGGGATCAATTCTTTATAGTTTTTTTTTTGAAACTTTTTATCTTTTTGGTAAGTAATTCTTGGATGAGGATCCTGGTAATACCTAGGTAATGTAGAGGTCTTTAATTTACTAAATCCAGACTGTTCAATACATGGATCCGTGTGATACGATCAATTTGATGCCAGTTCAACTATCGTGGTTGAATGGGTATAAATTTAGGGTTCTTAAGGCCAACTCAACTAAAGGATACAAATCTTTTCAAAAAAAAAAAAAAAAAAAACTAAAGTATACAAACATCAATTTGTTCTCAGGGTTTTCAAATTTAGGTTTGCCTTTTCAAAGAGGTTGGGCTCGAGGTGGCTATCCGCCCTTATCAACCGTTTGGGGGTGGTGACTGCAATTCGAAGAGTTCAAATGTTTTATGACCACGGTTGCGACCGAACGTCTTGGGTCTACTCTTGTAATGCCCATGAAATTAATTAACTTGGTACATCTCCCTGAGCTTATTTATTGAGGAAATAAGACGAAGAAATACTAGGACCCCCTCATCAGAGGACTAAATAGCGGAAGAAAAATGTTACTTACATCACAAGATATATATATATATATATATATATATATATATATATATATATATATATATATATCCATTTAACTAAGTCACATCACATAGTAGCAGAGCAAATACTAAAGCATCCTTAAAAAAACATATCTAAACGGAAAAGATAACGTTGAGTATCAAAGTCGGAAATCGGTCACCCAGTTAAATATTAAATATTACAACCCAAGTCTAGAAGTTATAAAGTCATCAAATACAAGAGATACTATATTTTCAAGTGAACTTGGGGCAGCAAAACAAATGATAGTAATCCCAAAAAAATCCTAAGAATGAGTCATACAGAGGGTGGAAATGACCAGGCAATGTGATGCCTGAAAATTCAGTGTCTAACTCCTCAAAAACCAACCTAATAAGGTTCTCCATCAATATCATCTTGTTCTAGTCCCTAGATTCAATTGTCCAGGGGATAGCCTATAGCGTCCCAAAAAATAAATACACATGAAATAATATTAGAAAGTAATTAAAAGCATGAAATACCCCTAGAATCATAATAAATTAAAGGGTTAAATACTCCTCTGGTCCCTGAGTTTTGAAAACTGTATTTTTTAGTCTCTGAGTTTCAATTTGCATCATAGATGATACTTCAGTTTTGTGAAATAACCGAATTAGTACCTCAGTTAACTTCTCCGTCCCAAAACTAACGGCCTGCCACGTCACTGACACTTAGCACCACTAAAAAGTCTACACCTGTTCAGTTAGACACCCCAGCATCCACTTTATTCTCAAATCACCCAAACACCTCCATATCACACACCCACATCATTTGTTTATTTTGGGGGAAAAATATTTTTTGCAATTTAAGAAACTTAAAACTAAAACTGAAATATTCAAATATTTCAAACAAAAAATTGAAAGTAGAAGAGAATCATCGTTCATTTCAAAAGGAAATAAAAAAGAAATTGCCGAAGAGAAGAGGAC
This sequence comes from Alnus glutinosa, assembly GCF_958979055.1. NCBI lineage: Eukaryota > Viridiplantae > Streptophyta > Magnoliopsida > Fagales > Betulaceae > Alnus > Alnus glutinosa. The sequence goes on along the minus strand of NC_084891.1, from coordinate 4,222,559 downwards.
AGAAGAACCCTAATCCCTAAACTCCCTCCTGAACTTGCTCCCATCAAATCCACAGAACCGGTCGACTCCCTCTAGAACTCTCTCGATTTCTCCCCAGACTCTCTCCCAAACACGATTAGACAAAGCCGGCCAGTGTTTTTGGAGTTGCAAACTTGCCGATTTCCTCCATTAAGTCTCCCGGAGGTGAACGAAAGTTGGATGACTTGCCTAGCTCAGATATAACCATCTCCGGAGATGGCTTCTTGTCGCACACGAGATTCCAAACGGAATGAAGTTTCCCGTGGTGTAGAGAAGGTCGATTCTTAGGCCAAATTTTTTTCTAAAATTTGTAATTTTTTAATTTTTTTCTTAACTTTTTTTGGTTTAAAAAAAAAATGCTCCGTTTGAAGATTTAGACAATTTTTTGTTTGTTATGTGTTTTGTGTTGTTCGTTCCTTGAAGTCATCGTCTGGATTGTCCTCGGTGGGTCATGTTGATATATCATATTTCTGTTTCTGCGATTTACCCACACCATTGAAGGCCTTGTGGACTATGAAAAACCCTGGAAAAAGATTTTGGGGTTGCGCCACTTACAACTCAATAGTAAGCATTTTGTTATAATTATAGATAGTTTGAGTGAGTTTTTGCTGATTGAATGCTATACTTCAACACACAGATAAAAGCTGCATGCAAATTTTTCAAATGGTTGGACAAGCCAACTTGTGCAAGGGGTGTGGAGGTCTTAAATGAGATTACCAAGAAGCTTAACGAAGTGGAGGATGAAAACGGTACTTTGGTAGCAAGGATTAAAGATTTAGAAAATGAAAAAGTCAGTTGCATGGAAAGGGTTAGGCAATCACAGAAAGGGGATGATAAACAATTGGAAATCATCAGGTGTCTAGAGAAGGAAAATGACAACTATAGGGCAAGAGAGAAATTTTTTATGTATGCTCTGTTCTTGTCATGGTTTCCCCTTCTGTTGATTGCTTGTGTTACACTTATGAAATGAAATGAAATGTAATTTGATATATGAATTGTAGATTATGTAGTTTCGATATGTACGTATTTTGTATATGTATGGGAAGTATGTAAGTTTTATGGATGGAGCTGCTGGTTTGAATGGATTCTAGTGTATCACATTTGATACCTAACTTTTGTCAAATTATCACAATAGATACTTAGTGTTTTGAAACGTATCACAAATGGTACCTCAATATGTTTTAGTGTTCCATTATTTCCTAAATGCACTAATTTGTCAACAAATGTACATTCGTGCTCAAATTTTTTTTGGTCACTTTATACATGTCCTAATTTATTCTATTGTTTTTTAATCGGTATTACATATGGTACCTCATGTTTGAATTTATATCATATGTGGTACCTTAGTTTTACCTATGTATCACATATAGTACCTTATAGGGTACCTTAATATGTTTTTAATATGTTATGTCAAAAAAATATCCCTTCATGTATAAATTTGTTAGCTTTGGCCTTTTCATCTTCTGATTTTTTGTTACCCCAATTTGTTCCATTAATTTCTAAATGGTATCATAGCTGGTACCTCGGTTTTTAATTTATATCATAGGTAGTACCTCAATTTTGCATATATATCATAGATAGTATCTTAATATATTTTTTAATATGGTATGTCAAAAAATATCCCTTCATTCACAAATTTGTCAACCTTTGTCAACATTTGCCCCTTCATTCATTGATTTTCAATTACCCCAATTTGTTCAATTACTTTCTAAATGGTATCACAGCTGGTACCCCAGTTTTTAATTTATATCATAGGCAGTACCTTAGTTTTCCATATATATCACAAATAGAATCGTAGTATGGTTTTTAATATGGTATGTCAAAAAATATCCCCTCATGCACAAATTTGTCAACCCTTGTCAACCTTTCATCCACTGATTTTCGGTTACTTTAGTTTGTTCCATTATTTTCTAGATGGTATCACATGTGGTACCTCAATTTTTGATATGTATCACAAATGATAGTTAGTTTTGGTAGTTGTATCATAAGTAGTACCCCTCGCCTGTACTTTGGGTATGACCTGCTTGTATTTTGAGTGTGACTTGCATGTACATCCAATAATCAAACATGTACAAATATGTACATCAACAACTAGTACACATATAGCAACACAAAACACATTAACAAAGTGTTCACATCAACAAATAGTGCACATGTGCACATCACATGAACATCAACCTGTGCATTGATTTCAAATAACCTGCTTCACAAATAGGTGCAAATAGGTACATCAACAACCAGTACATACGCAGCAACACAACATACATTCAAAATGTGCATCAACCAAAATGTGCACATCAACAAATAGTGCACATGTGCACATCAACACAACAAGTATGTACATCAACAACCCGGATACACTCATCAACACAAAATGTGCTGATAAATGTCGAATGTTACACATTCAAGCCCCTTAACTTATATATGTTAATTTCTTAGCACTGTTATTTGTTCGATTTTGTGTTGTTTTAATGTTTTCAGATTTTAAATAAAGATGCAATTAATTCCATTAATTTTGGGCTTAAAGCACACTTTGAGAAGACCTAGAAGATATGTTTAAGCTTAACCAATCATAATAGAATACCTATATGATGTGGTTTAGTTTAATCAAATCAAGTGAATGATTAAATCAGAATTTCTCTACTAAGAGTCAAAATCGGATTGGATTCAAATTTGGATTCTGCATATGTCTCAGTGTTTGGATCATAACTTTTGGCTCAGATATCAAATTGAAATAAAATAGGTGGCGTTGGAAAGCTAATAAAAACTAAAACAAATATGACAGAAATAGGTTTTCCATAATTCGAATGTTTACTATGTCAAAATCGTACCGTAACAAAAGACCGCAATTTTGGACGAATTTGGAATCCTTTTCCTACTTGGATTGAAGTTTCAATCTCCTACTTGGACAAGAAGACTCAATAGACGATTTTTATGGAATTTCAAGGGCTTCTAGGACTTGTGTACTCCCTATAAATAGACCCCTAAGCTTCAAGAGAAGTGTGCTTGGGCTTGTACTTAAATTTAGACAGAAAATTCTTCTTGAAGGTCTGACAAGTTGAAGAAGAGAAGAACATGGCAGGAGGCCATCCCAACACTACGATGAGCAGCTAAATTCCTAATAGGGTGTTGATGTAGCCCTTTCCAAGTAACAATAGTTTAATTGTATTTTAGTTTGGGATTTTCTCTATGCGTGATGTTTGTATAACTGTGAGAATTGATTTTAATGTTTATATTCAATCATTATGAATTTCTTATCTTGTCTTAGAAAGTCTTTATATTGATTAAACTCAATCCTTCATATTTTCTGTGATTATGTGAATGATTGTTATGCAACGGTTTTAATTGATATATGATCAAGAGGATTAGATAGACCATACCTAGGGAAGACGGATTGTACTACACCCTAGTTTAGTGTAATTTAGGTAGACAGTCCGTGCCAACCGAAGATGGGTTATACTATTCCATTGATTATATGTATATCCTAGTAAAGACGTAGCTAGTCCATGCCTAGGGAAGACGGGTCGTACCGCATCTTAGTGTGGACGGTCCGTGCCAACCGAAGATGGATTATACTTATTCTTTAGAGGTAATTTCTTGACTACTCGAGTGAGACGAGCCCTATATCATGCATAGTATGAATTTTCCTTATTAATTTACGATTGATCATTGTTATGCGGTGAGTGGTGAAATCAATTCCCTATTTTTTATCTCATCCCTACTATTTTAAATTTATGTCTTTTACTTTTATGTATTTATTTTTAAAAAACAAAATCAAATCAAACATATTTTAAATTAAGTTACTTTTAATATCAAAAAGCTTGATAGCAATTCCTACGCAGTCCTTGAAGTTCGACACCCTTAATATAGCTCTATCCTACAAGGATTCGTACTATTGCGAGTGGTAATTTTATTATTGATATATTTTGGTAAACAAAACGACCACATCATGTGCCTTGTCTTTGTCTTGTACATCAATCTATTTCAATTGGTTATGATCCACCTTGCTGCAACCCAACCAAGAGATAGGTCAATCAACATGTATTTAAATAACTATTAACCAGCCCACTTAGGGTAACAAAAAAAAAAAAATAGTAAGTGGCTAACCTTTGGTTGCCTTTTGTATACGAAAGACATTCTCCTTTTTCTTGGTCTTCGACGTATGCTTGTTCCTTGAGGTATTCTTCATCTTCGAGGTGTCCTTGCCGGTTGACGTGATGGACTTGATGGGGCAGATGGGTTTGCACCTGATGGACCTGCAAGGGTAGATGGGCCTGCACCTGATGGACCTGCAGGGGCAGATGGGCCTGCATATGGTGTGCCTGCACTTGATGGCCCCGCCCATGATGGGCCTGTATCTGATGGCCCTGCATCAAATGTGCTTCCTTGCCACATATATGTCAAACACATTAGTCACAGAAATATAGTCATTCAACCACTATATAGAAATATAGTCATTCAACCAAAAATATCTATCTTCGGTTTCTTAGGCTGTTTGAGATACTTTTTCCTATTCGAGTTGTCGGGCTTGCGGCAAATCCTAGCATTGTGCCCCTTTTCACCATAATTTCCACATTGCACATCGTAACCCTTGCGACTCACTTTAATGCTCTCGTTTGGCTGCTTATCAACTCTTCTTTTCCTCTATTTTTTGGGCCTCCTGCGCTAGTTCCTTGGCTGCGGTGGTTCTATAGGTTCCACACCCTCATCAGCAGGCCACTCATCTGAGCCAGGCATAGAATTCATCCCGAAGGCATAGGACGTTCTATATGTATCTATCATGTACCAATAGCTGACATAAGTCTCGGGTTTTTCTTTATTGAGCTATATCGCACAAATTGCATGTGGACAATGAATACCATTAAGTTGCTACCTCCCATAGCCACATGTTCTTCGTTGAAGATCCACCACCCGCCGAGCCTCATGGGTACTATCGACCTCAAACTGCATCTGATTGCTCCAACGACAAATATAGTTCTTTGCCTTTAACTTGTTTCTTTACAACTTCTTCACAATCTTCGGACAAATTATGTTTGGTGTCATTGTTGCCCCATCATTTTCCTGACTGAACTAGTTCATAATTTGCCTCCGTCTAGTCTCGAAACATGTTAGTATCGACTGGCCTCTTGCTTCCAACATCCAAGCATCGAAGCTCTCGGCAATGTTATTTAGCAAGATGTCACTGCAGCTGGTGGTTCGAAATGTGTGCTTTGACCACATTTTTAGGTCAACCCCCTCAATATACTCGACAACTTTTTTGTCCATACCTCCAATGACAGAGATGTAGTACTTAAATTAGACTTCATTGGGTGCCCTAGTTGCACCCCATAATGCATCCTTGAACTTCTTCCCCTTCATGTTTGCATGCAAGTGTCTGACACAATAACGATGTTCAAGACTGAGCATTAGATCCTCCAGAGCATCGATTAACCCATGTGCAAACAAAAAATAAATGTCAAACAAATGTTATTAAAATAAAAATGACCATATAATAATTGAATTAGATATTACCTTATGTCGATCTGACATGAATGACCACATATGCTCCCACGGATAACCAATATCCTCTAACAGTTGGACCAAGAACCATGTCCATGTATCCCTGTTCTCAGTCTCGCATACGGCATATGCAATAGGGTATATGTCATCATTACTGTCACGGTCGATGGCGGCATGCAACTGCCCACCCCATTTAGTCTTAATGAAACAGGCATCAACACATATCATCGGCCTGCATCCTGCCAAGAATCCTTCTTTACACGCCTCCAAAGAAACATACATTCTCTGGAAGAACACTCCTTCCCTTTGGATGTAAGCCAAGCTACTGAGATTCCACTTCCGCAGTGCACTGCAATACTCTCGGGTGTGACAATATTGTGAACCATCTCTTCTGTCGAGGATATTAATTGCAATCTTCTTTGCACGATTGCAACTCAACAATGTCATCTGTACATTGAAATCTCGGCATATCATTTCCCTCAACGCCCTAGCCTTAAAGTTTCTTTGGTCTCGAAAAATCTTTACATATTGATTTGTAGCCCACCTTATAGTTGCTTTCTTGTTGTAGTAATCGCTGCCATAATTATGCTCATCATAGAGAGTCTTGATTTAAAAATACTTTCTATTCGGAGTCCAGGAAGCATGTATTTTCCAATGACATAACGATTTGCAGTGGGTGGTTACCCGTTTTTTGTCGTTGTGCACATACTTGTAATCGAAGTTATTTCGCACTACGAATAATTGCAATGCTTCCTTAAATTCTTTGGGGTTCGTAAACCTTAACCCTAGATTCAACTCCACTTTTTGACTTTAGTCCCATTTTTTCTTCCACTCGGGATATCTTTTCTTAAGCTTTACAGTTCCTTCACTGTCTTCTTCGCCACTATCTAGACTGTCGAAGTACTCACTGTCATATGAATCCGCGTCCGGGTCATTTGCTGCATCGACTCCAATGCCCGCTTTGGAATCTCTATCCCAAGTCCGAAACCAGGTATTTATATCATCATTGGGTTGCGTAGGACATCATTTTCCTTCTCTACAAACATGTCCTCCTCCTTGCCGTCTGTCAGAATGTCTCCACCAAGATAGGCCATCCTGTGTCCATATAGTGACCCATGATGGTAAACAAGTAGCTCAAATGTTGGATCTGACATATTCTGCACCCTATGAATTAAACAAAAAAGAATCGTCAAACTCTACCAATAAAAACTGTAAAATTAACTACCAAATAGATGGGCAAAGAAAGTACGTAAAATTAAATTGGAAGACTAGATCTGCTTATAAAATATTAACAGTTTAAAACCTTCCCTCCAATTGTAAGGACAAGGGACACCAATACCATCCGATGTATGCACATTGTTGCAGTAGTTATATGTAGCATTTTGTTGGGTATCATTAGCAATGTGAATAGATAAAGCAACTTGTCTGACATACTATGTAATGCGCCTCCCTTAATCTCTACAACTTTCAAAATTATATTTTAATATAATAATATAGTATCTAGAACTGTGTAAAGGATTTTGTTCATCTATACTTTTGTCTTTTTGAGGATGGTTCGCTGTTAATAACAAGTTCATTGAGAACTGCCTAGCATCAGTCGACAGGCAAAGACAACCATGGCTAATGTTTCTTGCACACAGGGTACATGGTTATGACTCTTTCACAATCTCACGAAATTATAGGGACATCTGGACCTGTATTGATGATAGTTCTACTGCTCTAACATTTCTCATTAATTATATTTAAGTGTTTCATGTGTTCGCAAATCTGTGGACCAAAATATGTGCAATAATGTAATTATTACACTTTGTGTAATTTTTCCCGGCTTAATGTTCTATTAATGTGTATCTCTAGTTTTTACCAAGTTGAGCATGTTTTGATGTGCACTGTTGGTGAACATATTATGGATTAGATCCTTTGTCATGTCTTGACACTTAGTTGCAGGGTGAAACTAATCCAATAATAGTGCTTTTTGTACTTTATTGTTCCATTGTGCCCAGTTGGGACCCTCTCTTTGGATGTGCAACCACAAACACAATAAACAGATAAAGACAAAGACATACAATAAAGTAATACATTCCAAAATGCAATGTGTTGGACAACAACCCAACTAAACTGGTTGTTGGTTTTCTTTACCCAACAAAAGACAAAAACACGTGATGATGGTCAGGCCCTACCCAGCTTTTTTCCACCCACAACAACCGAAAGTTTCGGTTTTTATAACCTCATCACTTTGCCCAACAACCGGCAAGCATTTGTTTCAAAAACCAAAACAAAGATTCAACCGACAATCACAATACACAACCCATATATATAGCACAAAACACATTTCTAACAAGTCCTCTAAAAAACAAAAATGAGCAAAATACCTTGGAATGTGCCAATTTGATGAGCGAAATCCCTTTTTTCTACATCCGGTCGAGGTTAGGTGTGAAATCGACGAAAAGACCACAAGTTACGGAGCACCGGCCAGCCGGTTCTGTGGAGTTGATGGGAGAGAGTTCGGGAGGGAGTCGGCCGGTTCTATGGAGTCAACAAGAGGGAGTCAGCCGGTTCTGTGGATTCGATGGAAGCGAGTTCGGGAGGGAGTTTAGGGATTACGGTTCTTTCGTCCTCTTCTCTTCGGCAATTTCTTTTTGATTTCTTTTTGAAATAAACGATGCTTCTCTTCACTTTCAATTTTTTGTTTGAAATATTTGAATATTTCAGTTTCAGTTTATTTCTTAAATTGTAGAAAATATTTTTCCTTCAAAATAAACAAATGACATGGGTGTGTGATGTGGAGGTGTTTGGGTGATTTGGAAATTAAGTAGATGCTATCGTGCCTGACTGGACAGATGTTGACTTTCTAGTGGTGCTAAGTGTCAGTGACGTGGTGGGCCGTTAGTTTTTGGACGGAGAAGTTAACCCATGTACTAATTCGGTCATTTCCCAAAACTTACGTATCATCTGTGATGCAAATTGAAACTCAAGGACTAAAAAATAAATTTTTTGAAACTCATGGACCAAAAAGGTGTTTAACCCTAAATTAAATTGCAAAATAAGTAAGGGGTTTCTAGAGAAGAAAGTGGTGGATTTTAAGCTTGACAATATATTCACTAAGTGTAATGCCTAAGAATTTTTTTCAAATAAAATAATGAAAATATATTCTCAAAATGCATCAAATAAATTCCAAAATCATTATTTATAAGTTACGTAGATGCCTTAAAACAAAGAGATCGATTGGATTTCGATAAGGGATCCAAAACGGACCGAGAAGGCAAAAAGGTCAAGATAAGAATAGGAGCTCGGTTGACTGAGGTGCACAGTAACCATACTTGGATGGATGTTGACGTGGTGGATGATGTGGCAAAACTTGGAGCCAAAGCTATAATGACATAGCGAAACTTGGAGATAAATTTATGTTAATGTCATGAAACTTGGAGCTTAGGCAGTTAGGATTGGACCAGCTCATAAACTGAGCTTAGTCGACTGAGGTGCTATGTGTATATATAGGGTCGAAAATCAGTAAAAAAAATTCTCATACCAACTTTCTCCCCTTTTCCAAGGTTTTGATTCTAAGGCACTTTTAATAATATTTGTAAGGGTTTTAAGGCTTTAGAGTACTAGAGAAGTGGGCTCTCGGTCTCAAATTTCAAAGCGTTTTAAAGGAAAAATTGCTTGGTATAATCTTTAACTCTAGTTTTAGTTATTTAATCGTTTATAATTTTAAATACGTTGTTACAATGCCTAAATAGGTTTACTTAGTTAAGAAATATATTTATAGCGCCGTCATAATGCCTAAATAGTTTTGGAGTAATAGTTACCTATATTTATAGTGTCGTTGTAATGCCCAAAGTAATAGTTAGATATTATAATAGCGTCGTTGTACTGCCCAAATGAGTTTACATTATTAGGTTAATATATTTATAGCGTGGTGGTAATGCCAAAATGTTTTTAAAGCAAATGTTAAATATTGTAATAGTGTCGTAATAATGTTCGTAAAAAGTTGTACGTGGAAAAGCTACATTTTCGTTACAATGCTTGGGTAACATTATAATATTTTTATTAGGAAAAATTATATTTTAGTCCCTTGCCATGTGTCATTTTTCAATTAAAAAATAATAATTTTTTTAAATATATATTAAAAAAAACTAAAAAAAAAATATAGCCCATTTTGGTCAAGGGGGTGGCTGAACCCTAACAATTTTTTTTTTTTGGTGACCAAACCGGCCTTGGGGCCAGCCCAGGCCAAACGAGGGTGGCTGAGCCACCCCCAAGGCTCTTGGGGGTGGTTTCGGCCACTCCCATTTTGGCCCTTGGCCTCCCCTAAGGCCCATGGAGGTGGTTCGGTGTAGCGCCCCAGTTGGGTGTTACATTCGGCCACCCCCAAACTGGCCTTGGGGCCACCCCCATTGGCCAAAATTGGGGTATATATATATATATATATATATATTTATTTATTTATTTATTTAATTGAAAAATGACACGTGACAGGAGTATTATGAGTATATTTCGACAAAATGAATCTTTTTGAAACTTTTTGGTAGTTTGGAGGGCCAGAGTCCAATGGTTGGTAGTTTGGGGGGATACTTTTAAAACGGCTGGTAGTTTGGGAGGGCTTAAATGTAATTCTCCATTTTTATTATTAGAATTGTATCGTTGTAATACTAAAATTGTGATAGCCAAGTTTGAGGTTATATTAATGTACTTAGTGTGGTAAGATAAGATTTAAATGTCATTTTCATAAAATAATGTAAAGGAGGGGGTTCTACATGCGGTTTGTTTACACATAAGCACGTCGTTATACTGCCCAAATTTCTTTAAGATAAAAGCAAAGCATATGAATAATGTTTCTAGGCATTTGAGAATTCTAGGTTTTGGATAAGACTTATGATTTTGAAATAAGGATCAATTAAAACATAATGATTAAAGGTTTTATTCAGTGTTTAAAGACCATAAGATTTGATAGAGTCTTAAGATTTAAAATGAGGACTTGATCTTATCTGTTTGATGCAGTATAAATGTAGAGATAGTACGGACTTAATACACAAGGGATAATTTCAAAAGATTAAGCCAAAGTGGTAAGTACGAATTTATTAACTTTGAACTAATGTTTTATAAATGCTTATGTTTTATTTGTGATAATGAGACCTACTGTATTTATAATATGTTCATATATACAGAGTATTTTATAACTGTGTTTTACATTAATGATTTAATGGATATTTAGAGTATTTTATATATACAGAGTATTTTATAATATGTTTTACATTTATGGTTTTTGAAAGGAAAATGAAGTTATGATTTAATGGATATTTAGATTTTATTGTTAGATATTAATGCAAAATCCATAGATAGGAGCGAGTTAAACTCTTATTGGAGAGTGAGGAAACTCTCACATTGTTTATTAATGATTGACGAAACCCTCACCCTACTACCTGGCGATCGAGGCAACTCTCACCCTACTGCTTGGTAATTAAGGTTACTCTTACCGTCCTATACTCTCATCCTGTTAAAGTCCACTAATAATGGGAAGTTAAACTCTTATTCTACTATTTTCCATTGATATCTGCAAGAGTTTTTTTCTTTTTCTTTTTTTTTTTTTTTTTTTTTTTCATGTATGTTTGGATAATTGTTGTTTTACCATGTGATATTAATTATTTTACTGCTCTATAGTATGAGATATGAAGTCTCGTATATTTTGATTAATTATATATGTATAAAACATCTCTATTCCATGTGATTTGCCAAACAACTATGATATTTGATAAACTGCTTTGTGAAATTTCTGCATGAGTAATAGTTGATTAGCAAACAGTATTTAGAGTGATTTTCAAAGAAAAAATGAGTTCACATCACACTCATTAAGGTTAAAATGTTTTTCTTTACTGAACCATGTATACACGTTTCCATCTGTAAAATTGTGGTAATTTTACAGGCATAGTTGATGAAGATGTTGACGTAGATTCGTATGCTTTCTTAGGTTTCTAATATTGAGGCATTCATGAAGTCTCTAGCTTTTGGATTGTTGGCTTAAGCTAAGTCAATCTGGTTAGATTTGTAGATATGTCGCATGTGGCATGTTTTGATGATTATGTATCAACAGTAAGGATTAAGCTTTGTAATAACTTTATATTATGAAATAAAAGCTCTAGTAAGTTTTATAAATGAGTTTGTGGTGTCAAAGAAAAAGAAAATTTTATTACAAGTGATTTTATGTTACGAGTATTTTAGTAAGCAGTAGCGTTATACGGAAAATTTGTAAATATGTCGCATGTGGCATATTTTGATGATTATGTATCAACAGTAAGGATTAAGCTTTGTAATAACTTTATATTATGAAATAAAAGCTCTAGTAAGTTTTATAAATGAGTTTGTGGTGTCAAAGAAAAAGAAAATTTTATTACAAGTGATTTTATGTTGCGAGTATTTTAGTAAGCAATAGCGTTATACGGAAAATTTGTAAATATGTCGCATGTGGCATATTTTGATGATTATGTATCAACAGTAAGGATTAAGCTTTGTAATAACTTTATATTATGAAATAAAAGCTCTAGTATGTTTTATAAATGAGTTTGTGGTGTCAAAGAAAAAGAAAATTTTATTACAGGTTATTTTATCTTGCAAGTATTTTAGTAAGCAATAGCATTGTATGGAAAATCTAGATATTTTTGCTCGTGGCTTGCATTTAAAGACATGGTGTTATATAGCCTGCTGTAAAATAAGAATTTTTTATAGGTAGAAAAAAAAATAAAAATAAAGCATAAGTCTATGACTTAGTGAGTTAGCATATAGGAAAACATGTCATGAGGTAGTGAACTCAACAAGTTTGTAAAAGATTAATAAATCACATGCATTATTAAATAGTAGGGTCATTGTCAGAATAATAAGGTAGAAAATCATGCTGATGCATTATAATAATATATATATGATATCACAAGTGAACAAGTCATAGTTATTCCTCATATGGCCTTCCTGTACCTTTTACCTTCTTATGGTGAGGTTTGCTCGTCCTCGAAAGAACATTTAGTACAACATCGATGTCTTGATAAAGTTCAATGCTAGCCACCACTAATTGTAATACCCTTATCATTGATTATGGTTGATTGAGCTTTGGACGGGTTAATGGGTTTGTTAAGATTCGTTAGGGTTTGTTGGAAGTGAGAATGCTGACTTTTGTTCATGGCCGAAAGTTAGAGTAAAACCCTAATGCCGAATGTTTGATGTTAGATGTCTGAACATTCGAACGTTTGTTGTATGTACAATCGACCATATATTAGAAAGTACAGCCCGCGCGTTTGGTATGTATGTCAGATCGTATATCAAACGTTCACATAAACTCTAATAGTACAGGAACGTTTGACAAGTGGCAGTATTGCAAAAATTAGATCATTCTTATCCCCATCACTTTTCTCCCCTATAAATACCCCTCTCATTCACCCTCTCACCTCCATTCTGCCCCTCTATCCCTGACATTCCTAGAATGTATGTCTTAGAGAGAGAAGGATCTCTCTTGGCCCCTTGTTCTTCAAAAGGGGTAACTTTCCAAGCCTAACTCGATTTTGTTAATGTTATTAGGTTGTTATCTTTTTACTTATCTGTTGTTTAGTTAGTTTTAGTGCCATAACTTATAGTTTTGTATCGCTAGTTTGGTTTTAATACTAGATTAGTGTTGGATTAATAATTTGATGATGTTTAACGTACCAATTTCTACATTAAGATATATGTTATTGTGGCTTAGGAATCTGTTAGGGATCATGTTAAGAACTTAGGACTTGCCTAGAAATGGTTTGGTTGGGTTTTAGTTCAAAAATGGGTTTTTGCCCAACATCGAACGTTCGACGGTCAAGCAGAAAGCCTATTTTGAGAATATTAGAACTTAAGCCTAGTTTTAGCTCGGGATTAAGATTAATAATAGGCCTTTTTTTACATATTTTGAAATTGTGGAGCCTAAAGAGGATTTTGTGGAGGAGCTTTACGATACAAGTGAGTAAAACTCACACGAATACATATTATTATTATATTTCCGCATAGTATGATTATTTTATATATCAAACTTGCATATTTTAACTCACACGAAATAATTTTTAGAACAGTGTAAACTCCAATTCTGTCAAAATGAGTGCTGAATTAATAAGATGATGAAAATGACGTTTTGTAGATGCATGCATATAAAAGACTGTGAAGAATAATTGCATCATATGACATAGTACACTAGTACGTGCGGGATAAGGGTTATGGGCTTATCATACATGTTAATTTTATGGTCAAAGGTTTATTTTTATGTTTGGTATTTGATCCAATGGTTCTTGTGACCGGCGCAACCAAGTTTGATTGGTTGTCACTATAGACGAACATCATTACTGGTGTGGCTACCTGTGGTCGGACTCGGTCAAGCTGCTAATAATGCACAGTAGCGTACAATATGCGGGGCACCGATATTATATTACAAGTCCCTCAGAACAACATCAATCTTGCCGGAAGGGGCCAATATCTCAGGCAGACCATATAGTGTTGAGCTACGACATGATTATCTTATTACAACATATATTATATCCATATTGCATTCATGATGACATTGTCAAATAATGAACTGTAACGCTGCATTTTTGGATGTGATTTATAAATAACTGAGTTTTGATAACTTGCACACCATGTGTATTTTACTCTCTAAGTCGTGGACTTACGTTTGTATCTTTTCCACCTGTGAAACATGTAACATCCAATTCCACATTAGAAAGATGAGGATTTACTCACATGGAGTGGGTGATTTATAAAGATGGTCATAAATACTAAAACCTACATTGCCTAGTTAGTAGGTGAAATTGAGTTTTATAATGGATTCTGAAAAAGTTTCAAATTGATTAGTCTTTTGAGTTGATAGCACAGATGTGACTAGTGCTTTTTCCTGGGTCGTTACAAACTATTGTAACGTCCCACATCGCCTAGGTATGGGAATGTGGATATAATTATATGTATATTCGCACCCTTCTTGGCATAATATGTTTTAAAGCCATGATGATCATGAACCTATCAAAACTTCGCAATTAAGCATGATTCTGCGAGAGTAGTACGAGGATAGGTAACCTCAAGGGAAGTCTAGTTAAGGGGAGCAAAAAGTGGACAATATTGTGTCGTTGGGGGTGGGTCGTTACAAATAGTATCAAAGCCATTGCCACGCCTGAGTTCCGTTAGGGTGGGTCGTTACAAAACATGTAATGTTTTTATAGTTGGATCACCTTTAGATGCTAGGTTTGAGATGGACCTCGAAGCAGATGAGGCCATTTGGCGTAGTGATATCAATCTGGTTATATTTGAGGACCGATTGCAGGATTTTGAAGGTCGTTCATGGTAATTAGTACTTTTGGGTGATGTTGTAGCATTTTAGGCTCAATTGTGTATTAAGGTTCAGTTTTGATCTTTTATATCGATGATATGTATATTAATTGCAGTTAATGTGATGACTTTTGATAGATGCTCTGTTTATAATTAATGCTGATAGAATATTTTATGTTTTCGTTGCGTAGTACTCTCTTTTTTAGGAGTAAAGATCCCTGCGTCTTATTTCTTGTGGAATGGGATTGGTAGGCGAACCATAGAGTTAATTAATTTTTCTGGGCGTTACACTAATGATACCGCAAGGTATGACCTTCATCCATGGATGGTTCCACTCATCATTCTGACCAATGGATCCAATGCAACCTAAAATTTAACTAATTTGGATCATAGGGTCAAGCCCATATACTAATATACACATGATCCAAATCCTTCACTCATATTTCTCATGGTAGTCATGTCCGATGATGCAATTAATTAGTTATTTCAATTTATATGCATGCGCGATGCACCATTCCTTTTTTAACACTCCATTTACACAAAAATAGAGTTCATGTTATTTATACAAAATATTTCATGTGAGTATAAATAACTCAAAAGACAAAACTCCTCTAAAAACAACTCAAAAACACAAGGATCTGCATGTAAACACCTTAAATAGTAAGAGATACATAGCAAGGTAAACAAAATAATCCATGTCTTCCAAAGGCTCCAACTTTTGAACCCTAGAACCCTCATCAAACTATCATAAGGCATACCAAGAGTCTCTAGCAAAATCCATACACCCACACTCACGAAATACACTACTCAAAAGCTAAGTTAATGACGCAAAGGGATCCGAGTCAGACGATACTGAACTGTCAGATTGCACATTGATGGCGCTGAATTACCTAGAGCCGACGAATCAGCGCAAGATTGGCAAGAAATTGTGATCTGACCTAATTGGGGCAATTTCCGAGTGTGCTACAGTATTTTGGCCATAACTTTGGCTACGAGTATCCGAATCGCGCATATAACCCCAATTCGAAAGCTCTCTTCAGCGCACACATTGTGGCCACCCAGCTACACTCGATGCGTCTCGTTTTGAGCCCCAAAATCCGCTGTTTTCCTTTCCAAAAACCTAATTTTAGATATTTTTTTTCCATTTATGGTAATTTTTCATTTATTGTTTAGGAGGTGATTCTAAGCCCGATTTGGGCCAGATTTTTGGTAGCCGACTTATTTTATTCTATATTTCGTTTTATTAAGGTTATTAGGGTTTTGTTATTTTTGGCAATTTTCAGCTATATTAGCCCGTCTTGTGGGCGTTTTTGAACACACGATTGATTATTGATATTTTCTCAGAGTTTGTCTCTGTGTTTTGGGGATAATTATTCTGTTTTCTTCCTTACAAATTGCCTATTGAATAGCCTGCAGAATAATCACTATTCTGTCCTGCGTCAATTGGTATCAGAGCTTCAGCACTTTCCTGATACAAGTTCTTCATCAGTTTCGATGGCTGGTGGTCGTGGTGGTTGTCGTGCGCAGGTTCTGAATGAGGAAGCTCCGCACCATGATCGTAACGTTCAGGATGTGATGATTGAGGATTTACAGAGGCAAGTTGCACCTAGCGGCGCAGGAAGTCGGTAATCATGAGATGAAGAACTCCGATTTCGATTCCACCTTCGATAACCCGTATCACAATCCTGCTCCAAATTGGGGGCACCGTGGTCGGAAAAGTCATCATGGAGCCGTCGATTTTAAAGTAGACCTGCCCAAGTTTTCTGGCACATTACAAGCCGAAGGTTTCTTCGATTGGTTGAATGATTTAGAGCTGATTTTCGAGTATAAGGAAGTCCCTGATCGCGATAAAGTGAAATTAGTCGCCATCAAATTAAAGGGTAGAGCATATGTGTGGTGGGAGCAGTTGAAGCGATCAAGAGAGAGGCAAGGCAAAGCCAAGATCACTAATTGGGAGAAAATGAAGAACAAGATAAAGAGTCACTTCCTTCCTTTCGGCTACACTCAAACCCTGTTTCAGCGACTTCACTCGTTGAGGCAAGGCATGAGATAGATGGATGACTACACAGAGGAGTTTTATCAGTTGGTCGCACAGAACGATCTATCTGAGACAGAAGAGCAGATGGTGGGGTGGTATTTGGGAGGATTGAGACAGCCCCTACAATGCCCTCAGCCTGCACTCGTTGTGGACCGTTTCTGAGGCCTATCAGCGTGCACCTGTCGCGGAGAAGCAGCAGAACAAGCGACCAGTGGTCAAAAGCAATCAAGGCAATCGCCCGGTTCGGCCGCCAACGCAGGGTAATTCTAACCCTAATATTAAATATTTTAGATGTGGTGAACAAGGACATAGGGCGACTGATTACAGGAAACCTGCCAGCCAGAAGGGCAAGAACCTCCTACTTGAGGAAGACGTGGTAGCTACACGTATGAAGAGATTGGAGATCCAGTGTATGACGATGATGGAGATGAAGATGTACTTTATGGGGACGGCCTAGAGACTCTGGTCATTCCTAAGAGTCTACTGACCCCCAAGGGCGACTTTGGAGACGATTGGTTGATAACCAATATTTTCCACACAACTTGCACAGTGGCCGACAAAGTCTGCAAAATGATCATTGACAGTGGTAGTTGTGAGAGCGTAGTGTTTGAAGAGGCTGTCTAGAAACTGCAGTTGAAGACAAAGCGACATCCCAAGCCCTACAAGCTGTTATGGCTCAACCAGAGGAGTGAGGTAAAAGAAGATAGACGATGCCTAGTGTCATTTTCTTTTGGCAAGAAGTATTTTGATAATGCTTGATGTGATGTAGTATCTATGGACGATTGCCATATATTGTTAGGCAAACCTTGGCAGTATGATCGCAGTGTGGTGCATGATGGCAGTAAAAATACATATTCCCTTAGCATCAAAAGGAAGAAGATTGTGTTATCACCTCGGCAGGACGGAGTCAATCCTGCCCCAGTAGCCAATAATAATACCTTCTTTCTATGTCCAAGTTGAGTGTGAAGTTAGAGCTTATGCTTTACTGCCTTGTGGAAATAGTGCAGTAGATGAGACTCCATATTTGCCACCAGAGGTCCAGCAGCTGCTAGAATAATTTTCTGACCTAATGTCAGAAGATTTTCCTTCCGAACTACCACCTATGCGAGATATCCAGCATCAGATTGACCTGATTCCTGGGTCGATTTTGCCTAATAGGCCAGCTTATCGCCTCAGTCCCAAGGAAGCGGAAAAGTTGCAGCCACAAATGGTAGAATTGCTGGAGCGAGGCTACATCCGTGAGAACATGAGCCCATGTGCAGTTCCTGCCCTGCTAGTACCAAAGAAAGATGGTTCGTGGCGTATGTGTGTTGATAACAGAGCAATCAATCGGATCATAGTAAAATACAGGTTCCCAATTCCCTGCCTGGATGATATGTTAGATCAGCTGTCCGGCTCTAAGGTCTTCTCAAAATTTGACCTTAAAAATGGCTACCACCAGATCAGAATAAGGCCTGGAGATGAGTGAGTGGAAGACAGTGTTCAAGACGCAGCATGGTTTGTATGAGTGGATGATGATGCCTTTTGGGTTGTCCAACGCACCCAGCACATTTATAAGGTTCATGCACCAGGCTCTGCGGCCTTTTATGGGGAAATTCGTTGTGGTTTACTTCGACGATATCCTCATCTACAACCCGACTTGGGCATCACATTTTGATCACCTCCGAGCTGTTTTCAGTGTGTTGAGGATGGAGCGCCTATTCGTCAATCAGAAGAAGTGTTCTTTCTTCACTACTTCTGTAACTTTTCTAGGTTTTGTTGTATCTATTGATGGTGTTCATACAGATCAATCAAAGATAGATGCAGTCTTGGAGTGGCCCCAGCCAAAGACCTTGCACGATGTCAGGATTTCCATGGGTTGGCGTCTTTCAATTGCTGATTCATTAGGAATTTCAGCACCCTGATCGCTCCCATCACAGAGTGTCTCAAGGGACGTGAGTAGTTCCAGTGGTCTGAGGAGGCAGAGACCAGTTTCCAACTAGTTAAATAAAAGATGACAGAGGCACCAGTTTTGACACTCCCTGATTTCGAGAAGGTGTTCAAAGTATTGGTGGCGTTCTTAGTCAGGAGTGGTGTCCCGTAGCCTTTTTTAGTGAGAAGCTATCGGGATCAAAGAAGAATTATTCCACCTATGATCTGGAGTTCTATGCCATCGTCCAGTCTCTGAAGCATTGGTGCCACTACCTAGTACGAAAGGAATTTATTCTTATCACTGATTGTAAGGCTCTGAAGTACATCAATGACCGACACAAACTGAGCAGACGACACGCCAAGTGGGTGGCGTATTTACAGGAGTTCACCTTTGCACTAAGGCACCAAGCAGGAAGTCTAAACCGTGTCGCAGATGCCCTGAGCTGTCGTACGTTGCTTCTCACCACCATGAGTACTAGAGTTGCAAGGTTTGACGCTTTTACTAATATGTATGCAGCCGATCCTTCCTTTGGGAAGATAATTCAGGAGGTAACAGATGGGCATCGTTATGATTTTATTTTGCATAATGGTTATCTGTTTCGTGGGTTAAAGTTGTGCATTCCAGATTGTTCACTAAGGCAGCAGATTATTAGTGAACTTCATAATAAGGGTCACTTCGAGCAGGACAAAACGTTGGCTCTTATCTCTTCTAATTACTACTGGCCCAAGTTGACCAGTGATGTGGCTCACTTTGTGGAGCGCTGTTATGTATGTCAGAAGTTCAAGGGTGTTCTCACCAATGCATGCCTATACACCCCATTACCGATTCCTGAAGCTCCTTGGCTCGATGTCAGCATGGACTTTGTGTTGGGATTGCCCCGTACCCAACGGGCGTGTGATTCCATTTTAGTTGTGGTTGACAGGTTTTCCAAGATGGCCCATTTTGTAGCTTGCAAGAAGACCATGGATGCTGCCTGGATTGCCCATCTTTACTCAGGGAGAGTGTGCGTCTCCATGGTGCTCCTCGATCCATCACTTCAGATCGGGATACCAAATTTATCAATAATTTTTGGAGGAGCCTATGGGGAAAACTAGGGACAAAGTTGAATTTTAGCAGTGCCTGCCACCCCTAGACGATTGGTCAGACAGAAGTGGTGAACCGGAGTTTGGCAGGGACTAAACCGAAGCAGTGGGATTTGGCCCTACCTCAAGCAGAATTTGCCTACAACAGATCAAAGAGCAGGACTATAGGAATGAGCCCATTCGAGATTGTCTATGGTCAAAATCCACCTGGGGTACTGGACTTAGCTCCTATCCCACGTGTAGGTCATTTGAATCCTAAGACAGATGAGCTGGCCGAACATCTTCGAGGCATCATGAGCAGGTGAAACTAGCCATTCAAGAGAGCAATGCCAAATTCAAGGCTCGGGCGGACCGTCATCGTCGTCAGGTACTTTTTTATGTGGGTGATTTTGTTTAGGCAGTCTTAACTCCTGATCGGTTTCCTATTGGCGAGTACAATAAACTTAAGGAGCGGAAGATCGGACCCTATGAGATATTGCAAAAGATCAATGACAACGCCTACAGGTTGCGTCTTCCCAGTCATTTGAAGACTTATGATGTCTTTAATGTGAAGCACTTGAGTCCTTGTTTTGCGGATTTTGATAACATTGCTGTGAACTCGAGGATGAGTTCTTTCCAACTCGGGGTGACTGATGCAGGGGGATCCAAGTCAAACAATGCTGAGTTGTCAGATTGCACATTGATGGCGCTGAATTACCTGGAGCAAGCAGATCAGCGCAAGATTGGCAAGAAATCGTGATCTGACCTAATTGGGGCAATTTCTGAGTGCGCTGCAGTAGTTTGGCCATAACTTTGACTAGGAGTATCCGATTCGCGCATATGACCCCAATTCGGAAAGCTCTCTTCGGCGCGCACATTGTGACCACCCAGATATGCTTAGTGAACCTCGTTTAGAGCCCCAAAATCTGCTGTTTTCCTTTCCAAAAACCTAATTTTAGATTTTTTTTTTTTTTCATTTATGGTAATTTTTCGTTTATTATTTAGGGTTTTGCTATTTTTGGCAATTTTCAGCTATATTAGCCTGGCTTATGGGCGTTTTTGAACACACGATTGATTATTGATATTTTCTCATAGTTTGTCTCTGTGTTTTGGAGATAATTATTCTGTTTTTTTCCTTGCAAACTACCTAATGAATAGCCTGCAGAATAATCATTATTTTGTCTGGCGTCAGTTAAACAAGTATAAAACATGAAATGTACCAAACTTACAGTGTAGGGTTTACTACTTTTAAATGTAGTCCCAACCAACCCTTTGATCAGCCTTTGTTATAAAAAAAATAAAATAAAAAATAAAAATTCAAGGGTTGGTTGTAACTACCACATCAGTATTATGGAATAGTTGTGAGATACAAATATGGTGTATAACACTTCTCCTTGGACTAGTTAAAAAATAAAATAAAAACCTCAAGAGTTGGTTGAGGTCGATTCTTACATCAGGATTGTAAGATAATTGTAAAATAAAAATATAACTTATAATATTACTCATTTCAATTAATGCCTTGAATTTCTTGCAGTACGAAACTTGCATTAAAATTGAGATTCAAAATTTTTGGAAGGACTATCCAATTTGGTTTTTCTTTTTGCAAAAAAAAAAAAGAAAAAAAGAAAAAAAAGGGTCCATAAGCAATAAAGGGTTCAGGCCGCCGGTAGGTTAGAGGTTGATCCCATTAGCCGTAGGTTTGTTTGTGCAAAGCTGCAATAGATCGAATTAAACCAGCTAGGAGCGCCCACTGACTTGTTTTTCATGAACAGCTAGCTTAGCTTGTTCTAACTTCTAAGTCCTGGTCTTGCTAATCAGTCGTCACTGGTTAATTTCTTCTTCATCTAGCTAGCTAGCTAGGACCCAATGTCTCCTTATACCCACCTTCTCTCTTAAATACCCCACTCTGATCACCCTCAAAAGTCTGACTTTTTCTTGTTTTCTACTGTCTCATGAAAATGGTGATCAAGATGAATTAATATATAAATATACATATACATATAGATATGCATTATGGGTACGTTGCTTGCAGTGTGGGTAATTGGATTAGCTACTTGTCTCTTTCACACATTAATACCGATCGACCTCTCATGATATTGACATGCATGATAAACCCAATAAATTAATCATTTTTCTCTAAATTTTGTACGTGAGCTAGACTTCTTTCTTTTTCATTTTCTTAACATCACGTAAAACATAATAAAAATCATGATATATATATATATATATATATATATATATATATATATATATATATATATATATATATATATATATATATATATATATATATATATATATATATATATATATATATATATATATCATAAAATACGTTATGTATTAATTAAAACATTACGTTTTATTGCCGTTTAGAATCACCCTTTTCATTCAAGGTGACCTTTGTACGTAAGTAACGTTATCCCCAGCAATACAAGCCCTAATTGGAAGCAAAGGTGGGAACTGATTCTAGCTTGAATTCTCTAAAGATATATCTCTTCCGTCAAGAAATTATGTCCATTAGATTCCCTCTCTCTATATATATGGATCGATTCCAACAACAATGCCATGTACTACATGCACTATTAATTTCTCTATTAGCTAGGGTCAAGCTAGCACTGCCTGCATATACACCACGTACGTACTTTTTCTAATGTCTTATTATATTGTCTACATGTCGTTTTATGGTTCGGATTAAATTTTATAGATTAATTAATGGTGAATATATGTTTGTTTAAAATTTTAAACAGCCTGACACTATGTACGTTCGTACACATTTAAATATAATAAAACAAAACTTAAACCATTAAATTGATCGTTTCAATTACTTCTTATGAATCGTATGATATATAGTTAGTGCATGCATGCTAGTGACGTTCTTTAATTTCTTGTTTTGGTTTGGTCTAGATCGATATTACTATCAAGGGAGATTTTCAAGTGAGGAACAATGCGGCAATTGCTCCACGGGACACTTTTTGTAACTATTTATGAAATTGGTAGGAGATCAGACAATGGATGCAGCTTCAAATTATGCCAAAAGGTACATTATGTGATTTGTAAAGGATAAAATTAAAAGGACAGCTCTTAGAAAGAAAGAAAAAATAATAATTTTGTTTTTTGTTTTCCAAAAATTCTCTTTTAATTGGGCTTCCATATATAAGGTTTTGTTTTGAAAAGGAAGGACAAAAAGATTATTAGAAAGGACCCTTCCTATGACTTTATATATATATATAGGAAATGAGATTAATTCTAATTGGGTATAAATGCTTAATTGTTTGAATAGGACCTAAAAGCTGATATTTATAGCTGAGATAATTCTTTAAGGCCAAAGGCCTATGCTACCATGCACGATTGATACCTTTTTTCCTTTACTCAAAACTTAGATAAAATGTGAGAATAAAAAGAAGTTCTTTTGACTAATTGCTTGTCAATTGTCATAGGAAGCTTTTAATTTTTTGCTGGTGCAGTTTTGGAATTTTCTATAGAGTGGGGTTGATGTTTTGGAATTATATGCCAATTAATAGGAACCAAAATAGCAAAAATGGATCATGTTGGAGATCTAGCTTGCAACGAACCTCTTATATATTAGACTTGTTCCTGGTAATTTTCCTAGGCATCCATTTGAGCAATTTTTCAATGGAGATGGGGAACAATTCACTAATCATAAATTCAGAATTTCATGAACGATTGATGAGAATGGAAAAATTGCCAATATCATCATAGAATATTATACCTGGCTCATGATTGATGCTAAAATTGAATGCTAACCATGTACGTTAAACCTCAATTGCTTGTAGAATCACTAGAATTTATTTCCCCTTTTCTAGCAACCAGATCAAGCATAAGATTTTAACTCACAAAAAAATGAATTGAAGCATATATAAGATTAATTTAAGTTTCAATTGTATTCTATTCATTAAGAGTTTTATCTTTAGTAGGTAGCCATGTGATACGTACAAGCGTGTGATCGAGCTACTCATCGATCCTATTAATGTTAAGTTTATTAATTAGCAGAGAATGGATGATAGTAGACTCAAACAAAACATCTCAATTAGAATTATTTTATATCGCGCAATTTTGTTTCTCTTAATTAATTAATTACCCCAAGTCTTAAACATTTTCTTTAGATCAAATTCAAACAGTTTTTCAGTATTATATATATATGTTTTCCCTCAACTCTTTTTCACCCTAGCTTGTGCATTTTGTTTTCTTGAAATTTTGGACAATAAGGCTACACAAAAGTCTGGTAAAAGGTTTCTAGCCCAAGTCAAGAGAGTTGTGTGCCGGTCTGAGGTATGTTATATATTCTTCTTCTGCTATTAACAATCTCATCCTCCTTTTGACTGGTAATTTTTTTTTTGTTTTTGGTATATCAACTTCATCATGATCATGATGTCTTCTTTCTCGACATGTCGGGACACAATGCAGATCTTTGGGTCCGAACTCTATGCAACAGTTGATTTAGATAAGGCTAGGGTTGGGCGGACCAGAAAGATAGAAAATGGACCCATGAAACCCAAGTGGCTCGAGTCTTTTCGCATATACTGTGCCCATTATATCTCAAATGTTGTATTCACTGTCAAAGAAACTAACCCTGTGGGGGCGACTCTAATCGGAAGGGCCTATGTACCTGTTGAGGATGTCATAAGAGAATCTATCTTCGAGAGCTGGGTTGACATATTGGATGAAGACCATAAGCCTAGAAGTTCCAAACTCCATGTCAGGTTACAGTTTGTTAATATTAACAAGGACAATAATTGGTCTCAAGGAATCCAATCTCCCCATTTTCAGGGAGTTCCTCACACATTCTTCCGTCAAAGACAGGGTTGCAAAGTAACTCTATACCAAGATGCCCATGTCCCATCTAACTATTTCCCTCCTATAATTCTGTCTGGAGGAGAGCTTTATAAGCATCAGAGATGCTGGGAGGACATCTTTGACGCAATCAGTAACGCAAGACACCTAATTTACATAACTGGATGGTCTGTGCATACTAAGATAACCTTGATAAGGGATAACCAGGCAAGAGTAGAAAAAGGAGATGGAATTACATTAGGAGAGCTGCTTAAGATGAAGGCTAATGAAGGTGTCACAGTTCTCATGCTTGTTTGGGATGACAGAACTTCTGTTAAGGAAGTGAAGAAGGATGGTTTGATGGCAACTCATGACCAAGAAACTGCAGAATACTTTCGAAACACAAACGTGCGTTGCTATTTGTGCCCTCGCAATCCTGATGATGGGAAAAGCATAGTTCAGAGGTTTGAGATTTCTGCCATGTTTACTCACCATCAGAAGACAATAGTTGTTGACAAAAAAGGGGGTGTTGAAGGATCAGAAAAGCGGAGGATTGTGAGTTTCGTTGGTGGTATTGATCTTTGTGACGGGAGATACGATACACCAAAACATCCATTGTTTGCTACTTTGAGCACAATCCACCATGATGATTTCCATCAGCCCAACTTTACAGGCGCTTCAATCAAGAAGGGTGGGCCAAGGGAGCCTTGGCATGACATTCATTGCCAGCTAGAAGGGCCTGTTGCTTGGGATGTCTTATACAATTTTGAACAGAGGTGGAGAAGGCAGGTTGGGGAGCAGTTTCTGATTCCGACAACCATGTTTGATGAAATTGTAATCCTTCCATCAAGTACAGACTGTACAGTTACATCATCAAATGACGTGGAAACATGGAACGTTCAGATCTTCCGATCTATTGATGGTGGTGCAGTTGTGGGGTTTCCTGAAAACCCTAAGGATGCGGATGCAGTAGGCCTTGTTACTGGGAAAGATAACATCTTTGACCGAAGCATTCAGGATGCTTATATCAAAGCTATTCGGCGAGCCAAAAACTTCATCTACATTGAGAATCAGTATTTCATAGGGAGCTCGTTTGGGTGGAAATCAAATAATATAGTGGTTGAGGATATTGGTGCTTTGCATCTCATACCAAAGGAGCTCTCACTAAAGATTATTAGTAAGATTGAAGCAAAGGAGAGGTTCACTGTGTACATCTTAATCCCAATGTGGCCAGAAGGTATACCTGAGAGTGCTTCTGTTCAGGCAATATTAGATTGGCAGAGGAGGACAATGGAAATGATGTATTCTGATATTGCTCAAGCCCTTCAAAGAAATGGTCTTAATGCCGACCCCCATGAGTATCTGAATTTCTACTGCCTTGGGAATCGGGAGGCAAACAAATTTGATGAATACGTGCCCACAGAGACCCCAGAACCAGACAGTGATTACAGTAGAGCTCAGCAGGCCCGTCGCTTCATGATATATGTTCATGCAAAGATGATGATAGGTACGTACGTAATTAGTGATGACTTCTTTAAGTATTTATAGGGTTTATTTTCTTCTTTTAAGTATTCTAAGGTTTACTTGTTCAATATCAACCTGGCTACTATGAAATATACTTGCAGTTGATGATGAATACATAATCATTGGATCTGCGAACATTAACCAGAGATCAATGGATGGAGCAAGGGACACAGAGATTGCGATGGGTGCATTCCAACCACAACATTTAGCCACCGACCAACAAGCCGCCATGGGTCAGATCCATGGGTTCCGAATGGCATTATGGGTTGAGCACCTTGGAGGGTATAGCCCGAAATTGCTACATCCACAAAGCAAAGCATGCTTGGAGACGGTGAATGACACTGCTGAGGCGAACTGGAAATTATACTCGCAAGAGATATTCAAGGAAGATCATATGTTGGGTCACCTGCTACCCTACCCAATCCAAGTAAGCCGCAATGGAGAGATTACAACACTCCCAGGGTTTGAGTTCTTCCCGGACACCAAGGCTCCTGTTCTGGGTACCAAATCCGACTACCTCATTCCAATGCTTACCACCTAGAATCACAAATATGTAATTCTCAATATTCCATTTAGTATAATGGAATAAGATACAAATTAATATTACCCATATAATTATTTAAATATTTTTAGAGATATTTGGATTTTTTTTTTAAAAAAAAAAAAAATAGACAACGGCTAAGTACTACTAAGTTGTTTTTATTAGGATAAACAACACAAATTTGCCCGTCTGGTGAGGTGATTGGGTGGAAGATGACAGATTTCTTCCTCAGAATAAAACCTATACTCGATTTTCCTTCGGATTCCACCATTCTGACTTCATTTCTATTTCCCCAGTGTAAGAAAATCTCAGGCTCTGAGGGTTTACACGCTCTCTGATTCCTCTCCTCGGTCTCTATATCGATCTACCATATATATATATATATATATATATATATGAAAAACAATAGAAAAATGACTTGCCACAACCAACATATCGATTTTTCCTTCAACTCAAAAATCCCAGAAACAAAGAAATACAGAAAAAGGAAGAATTTTGGAGACATCCACTTGGGTTTTCCTCGTAAACCAAAAGCAAAGATTAACGAAATAAGTTAAAATTTAATGAATCAAGTGACAAGGAAAATGAAAGTATTAGAGGAAGTTTTCAGAAAACCAATTTGGCTTTCTCAGATGTTCAAAAAGATAAAGATTTTCAGCTTTGAGGTGGAAGGAGATGGTCTCCGCCCCATTTTGGGTTTTTTTCTTTTCTTTTCTTTACTTTTTTTTTAAAAAAAAAAAATAATAATAATTAAGTTTTTAAGTATTTTTAATGAGAACATGGCCATGTGTCACCCCATCATTTGGCCACGTGAATTTCGGTTAATTTTATGGTTGGAAGTTTGATGAAAGTACAATCTCCATTTGTAGTCATAAACAAAGTATCTTCTACGATATAAAATAAAACTGAGACGGATAAAAATAAAGTTTTTAACTACGGGAGGGTAACTAATGAGCATTTAAACCTTGTATTTATTTAATTCCTTATTTGATTTGGACATTAAAGGGACATTTGTCAACATTTTATACTGACACTTGTTGCAATTCTAAGGTTCTATTTTATGGTCCAAATTAGATCTCGTAGAGTATGATGTATATATTGCCACATCATTTAAAATTTTAAATGATGTAGCATCATGTACACCATGTAGTGCCATATACATCATTAAATGTTACAAAACAAAATCTTAACTGTAAAATGAATAGTCTCTATTTCAGTTGAAATGGAAAGGATTCTATTTTATCTGGCGGCAGCTATATATATATATATATATATATATATATATATATATATATATATGTTAGGTTGCATCGAATTCAACATAAAAATGATTTATGAGAAGAAAAAAAATGTTCAAATTTATTAAATAACAAAAAAGTGGAAAATACACTTTAGGCATCCTTGAACTATAACTACTTATTCACTTACATTGCTAAACTTTTAAAAGTGGCATCTGGATAACTCATACTACCACTTTGTGTCAAAAGACCACTCTAATAGCGAGTCATTAAAATGGATAGAAAAGTGGTCACATGCATGTGCACTACAGGTGACCACTTTGACGTGTTAGAATAAATTATGATATTGAACTTATTGGTTTACGTTTCTTAGTTTAGGTCGATTTATGTTTCATTGTATAAATAAATTTAGGTTTCTTTATATAAATTGACTTATTCAACTATAAATAGAAACATATATATTGTAAATAATCAAGTCAAACAAAGCACAAATGTAGCCGTAGGGGTCATTGGTCTCTATTCTCTAATACCGAACCACCTGTAATTCTTTGTCTTTTTTTTTCTCTCGTGCTTCCGCTATTATTTTCCTTATTTTAGATTTCCTCACAAATTTCAACATGGTATCAAAGTTGCTTTTCTGTGGACTCCAGTGTTTCCTTTTAATTTTTCCAGTTTTCCACACGGTGGTGACTCCTCAATAGTTTATGCCGGCATTCTTCACAGTCGTTCATCCACTGTTCTCTTTGTAATTCAGCCTTTCAAGCCTAAGCACATGTTCAGAAAGCTTGGCAGCCAATCTACACAACCCCGTTTGATTTAGCCACAGTACCCAGTCAACACCACACGCCCCCACAATCATCCGATAGATCTGCCTCCGAAGAGTACTCCAGAGTCGCTGAAATCAACATGAAACCACCATGCACGCGCCCTCATGTGCCTCCAGGAGTTTTTGTCTCGCATTACACGCACCATCATCGTCCTCCACACGCCGACTTAATCAGCCAATTTCAGATAACAAACCAAGATCCAAGATCGTACTAAGCCAATCTACATGTTCATGAAAATCACACATCCCAAGGAGCATCCACGTGATGTCTCTGCTGTCTACATGGTTGTTTCACGTGCCAGAGCTCACCCGTTTAGCTTCTTGCGCACCACACCGGATCCCACCCTACAGCTCCACCACTGTGTGTTGCACCCCATCGCAACCTGTGAATCCATCTGCCCACACATCACATCGGATTGTAGCCCATGGATTCACCTGCAAGCATGTTACACTAGATCGGAGTTCGTGGCTTCACCTGTATACACCAAACTGGATCACACCTTTTAAGATCATTGCCACCTTTTTTGCTACTGCGTGCACCTAATCCGCGCCCTCAGCCTCATTGTGTACAAGCCGACATCAGATTAGCTCCCAATCAAACCAAGCTCACAGTCCAGTTTGTGTTTTCACCCACACCAAATCTGAATTTGTGCAGCAAATAATAATAATAATAATAAAGACAGAAAGCAGAAGAAGAGCGGTCCAACCGGACCACATCACGAGCGCCATGTGTGAGTTGAGTTCGGTGCACCGTCCCGATGACCACCCATGTGGGCTCATTGCTTTTGGTTTTTTGGCCCGTTGTTGACCCTTTTGGATTTTGGCTCAAGTCGGCCTAGTTGTGTTTGGCCCAAGTCGACCCTACATTTCGAAGCCACCAATGGTGCCACCTATTGCCGCCCTCCTGCCAGCCTCTATCTCCTCCAGCTTCTTTCACCGTTAATATTCATCATTGCCCTACGTTTATTAGCCACCTGCCGTTGTCGCTAGTCGCTTGCTAGCCTCTGTATCCTCCAACAGCATCCACCGTCAATCTTTACCACTAGCCTCTGTTTATCAACCATCATCTAAGGCTCGTTCCCAACTTCTGTCGTCACTGTCGTCGCTAAAAAAAAAAGACTATTGTTTCTAGTTTCCAAACTCAAGCTTTCAGAATCTTCGTCCTGGAGTTTGAGGATAGATATTACAATATTTTGATATATATTTACCTTATTGATTTGTGTTTCCTAGTATATGTTGATTTATGTTTCCTTGTATAAGCCGATTTAGATTTCCTTGTATAGGTCTACTTATTCAACTATAAATAGATACCTATGTATTGTAAATAATAAACTCAATGAGAGCACAATGTAACCCTAGAGGCCATTTAGAGTGGTAAAGGTAGGTGTCTAATACCAAATGTTACGTGAACGCATAACAGATCTAGTAACTCAGCCTTCGGCAAGAATAGGAGCAAAATCCTGCTTCTTGTTCTTACCTATTTTGATAATTTTGAAGAATTAGCGGTAGGAAATTAGAGGATCTTAAGACTCTTTATCAAACACAAGGTTTTGGTTAATTTTTTAATAACTTCTTATTCAAGAGTTCATCTCTTTAAATAGATGACATAACCTTCATAGGATTGACCATAGGATTGATCCACAGCTCGAGACACTATTATCACGATTCAACAAAATGACCATTTTACCCCTCTTTGAAATCACTTACCGGCTCCTGGCCTCTCCATTTCATTTGAAATGGAGAGGATCCTTCTCCTCTATTCGGAAGTAGTAACATAGGACTCAAACTAATATAATCGAAAGCGATAACAAAGAACTCAAACTAACCTAATAGAAAGCAATAACATAATACTATAGATAACGATAACATAAAACTGCAAATAACTTATCCTTCTTAGAGAAAGACTCCTAATTACATACACTTGAATAAACCTAGACTCACTACACGACTCCTGCCTCACTTCCTTATCTATATCACATCCATATCATAACATTCCACCCTCCTTAAAACAATCCTTGTCCTCGAGGACAAATTGTGGAAACTGTTGTTGCATGATATTGTATGTCTCCCATGTTGCATCCGCAGGACTATAGCCACGCCAGTGAATTAAAACCTCTTTCTTACAGGTTGTTCCCTGAGAGTCCTAGATGGCCATAATTTGCTAGTTCATTGAATTTTTTCCTTGTTATTGAGCACCAAGCATAATAGCATCTAAAATCATATCAGCATAATCCCCCTTTTAACATGGCTCAACCCCACCCACACCTTAAGACCCCTGCACACAGGCCCGTGCAACTGAGTCTCTCCCCATGGCTACTGTGACTTGAATCTTCCCCATGTCTCTGAGTTTCAAACCCAACTACTCAGCGATTTTATGGGTTGAGGAAATTATGGGTGCTCCCGGAGTCCATCAATACTCTCACCTTCAATTTGCCCAAGTAACCACCGACACGCATGGTTTGCAGATTTGGCGTTCCTGTTAATGCTTGGAGAGATATTAGCGGCTCTTTCCCAAACCAATCATTGGTGTCATGGCTTTCTTCTTCTGTGCCTTCTTCCTCCTCTATATATATATTCCTTTGATGACAAATAATATTTACATCGATGGCTTGGAACGAACTTGTCGTCGCAGTTGAAACACAACCCTTTAGCTCGACGATCTTGCATCTTTGCTGGTGAAAGGTGACCGCTAGGAATCAGTTTGGTGTGCGTCAGACTTGACGAATGCAAGGGTGGAGTTGTGTCCCTTGGACCTATGCGTCGATCTTCATATATTGGAGGTTTCTTCAAGCTCCAATTGTGTGCTTCATATAACTTGGCCACTCTGATGGCTTCTGTCAAAGAGTTGGGTCATGAGGCTTGCACCTCCGTTCTCAGCGAATCTTTAAGCCAGCTAATGAAGCATCCCAATTGATGTGGGTTAGACATCCTTCCAACACGGCTTAGGAGTTGTTCAAATTGTAGTTGATACTCCTTAACAGATCCGGTCTGTTGTAGCTTTGTGAGATTTCCAAAGTGATCTTCAAATACAATTGGGCCATAACAGATGTGGAGCACTATCTTTAAGTAGTCCCAAGTTAGGACTTCTTCACTTTCTCAAATAGTTGATACCACATTTGAGCATCTCCTTCGAGATGATAAGCTGCTATGAGTAGTTTCTCATGGACCTCTGTTCTTTGAAACTCAAAGAATCGTTCTACTCTGCAGATCCAACTCGTTGGATCTTCCTCCACGTTGTATCTTAGGAAGTCCAGTGTAATGACCTACCTCCAACGACACAATATTGTCCATTTTTGTCTTCCCCGAATCAGACTTCCTAGGATGTCACCCATTCTAGTACTACTCTCGCAGAAGTACGCTTAACTGCGGAGTTCTAATAGATTTATGGTCATCACGGCTTTAAAACGTGTTGTATTAAGAATGATGCGAATATACATATAAGCACATACACATTCTAATACCCATGCGATATGCGACGTCACAATCACCCCCTCTTGGGACCCAGCATCCTCGCTGACGACCCTCATGGGATCACCATATTCTTGGCATCCCAGCGAGTGCCCATTGGCGACCTCCATGAGCTTGTGCACGCTCCCCCATTTCAGGTTGGGCAATGGTTCTGATACCATTTGTATGACCCACCCCCAACGACACAATATTGTCCGCTTTTGACTCATCCGAATCAAACTTCCTAGGAAGTCACCCATCCTAGTACTATTATCGAAGAAGTAC
Organism: Alnus glutinosa; assembly: GCF_958979055.1. Taxonomy (NCBI): domain Eukaryota; kingdom Viridiplantae; phylum Streptophyta; class Magnoliopsida; order Fagales; family Betulaceae; genus Alnus; species Alnus glutinosa. The sequence goes on along the minus strand of NC_084891.1, from coordinate 4,190,058 downwards.
GCTTAACTGCGGGGTTCTGATAAGTTCATGGCCATCACGGCTTTAAAACGCGTTGTGTCAAGAATAATGCAAATATACATATAAGCACATACCCATTCCCATACCGAGGCGATATAGGACGTCACATCTAGCTTGGTTAGTTTTGGTGTTGTTGAGCCAGAAGTATCGTGATTTTGCAGTAACATGGGACTCAAACTAATCCAATAGAAAGCGATAACATAGAACTTAAACTAACCTAATAGAAAGCAATAACATAAGACTGCAGATAACTTATCATTCTTAAAGAAAGACTCATAATTATATACACTTGAAGAAGCCTAGACTCACTACACGACTCATGCCTTCTTTATCCATATTACCTCCATATCATAAGAGGAATGCTAGATATCATCCCCTTGTCCTCCTTTTGTCCTCCCAAAATTGATGTGGCTCTTAAAATCACCATTGAATTTATGATAGATCATTGTTGGATTTTGATCCAATGGTGATTTTAAGAGCCACATCAATTTTTAGAGGATAAAAGGAAGACAATGGGATGATATGTAGCATTCCTCATATCATAATACCAAACCACCTGTAATTTTTTCTCACTCTTTGATTTAAAGTTAGTGCATCGAACAGTATATATGAAATCAATGTTAATAATTTTTTTTAAAAAAATATAAATAATATAAAATTATGTATACCATTTAATACAATAAGTTTAAATCATGACCATAAATAACTAAATGAGGAGATCCTTATTTACTTAAAATAACGTCAGTCACTTCAAAAAGATATGTTATTTTTTGCACAACTCTTATATAATAATTGTAAATTTTTAAAAAATACTGAACACATTAACATTGTTATATAATTGTTATACAAAATTATTGTACAGCTAACATATCTCCGCATCTAACATAAAATAAACGCGGTAATTAAATGCGAAGAATAACGTCGTCCATGTGACAAATAATGGTTTAACCGTCATTTACTGTGAAACCAAACAAACCCTTAAAACACAGCAAATCACAATTCTTGCAAGTTGTAACGTATGAACAAATCGTACCAAACTTGTTAGTTGTTACCCAAAAAAGAAAGAAAGAAAGAAAAAAAGAATAATCTTTTTGTTAATTATTCTTTTCTTTTCTTTTTCTTTTTGTTCTAATCCAAACGAATCGTGACTCTCATCCTTACACCAAACGGTCCAAACCTTCTCTTCTTGTGCACTCAATTGGTCTGCATCACAAAGTACAGAAGTAGAAGAAAAACAAAGGCAAAGAAAGTGATTAAAATAATAAACAAAACAGGGGGCAATCCAGCCAGCCATGCCATATCTGAGGTCTGATCAAGCCCACAGAATTTCTTCTCTTTTTTTTTTTAATTTTTTAATGAGGGAAATTTCGAGGGAAAGTTATGGGAATTTTTCCAGGGAACCAAACAAGGCTGATCTGTATTTAATTCTGGGTCGTTGTTCGACTTCGTGATTGAATATGCAGGACCGTCAGGCCAATCCTTCAAGGACTTAGGGCTTTGCTTGAGAGATCTCTGCTTGGACGTGTATAAATGCAGCACTGTAGATACGTTCCGCCTTGGCTCTCTCATCTTCTCGCATGCATGGGGTGAGTTGTCTCTTCTTCTATTACTCTAGGCCCTGTTTGGTTGCTGAGAAAACTGAGGAAAGGGAAAGAGGAACTCGGAAATTTCAAATTTTGCTTGCTGAGAAAATATTTGAAAGAGGGAAAAATGGAAATAGAAACGCATTTTTTAGAAGCATTACAATTTACTTTGGTGTGCAAGAATATAAGACTGTCTGTTCAGATTGAGAGAGCTTCTGTTTGGCTCAGTTGAGTTAAATTTGCAACTTTTTGGAATACTGAGATTACGAGAAATACAAGATTTTAGATTCTTTCTTTGCTTTTCTTTTTTTCTTTTTTTATTAACTTTCTGTGTGAGCATACAGAGGGTGTCAGGTTTTCTTGTAGTTTATGGTTTCTTTGTACTTTCTGGAATCTTATGGACTGGTGTTTGCTTGTTCAGCAAGCGAGCTTTGAGTGTGAGTGGACAGGGAGACATGCTTGGGGCTTTTTCAATTTCCTTTTTGGTTTGCCATACTTTTCTTGGAGTCTTGGGAACTTGGTTAGGCTATATACATAGGATTTTGGCTTTTCTATAGGGGGTTATATAGGAGCTATGTATTCTAGGTGTTGTTTGTTAGCTCAATCGGAGAGATGCTTCGGGAAGAAACCCTGCTGTTCGTTTTGTATGTTTTCTGGAGCGTGCTTCCGCGCTCTTGTGCTTTTGATGATGGAAAGGGTCAAGGCTAAATGGAAGAAGCTTTTCAGTGTAAGAAAGAGATTTTTTTTTCCTTTTATTTATGTTTTGTGTAGAAATGAAATACATTTGTTAGTGACATACGTAAATATTGATCTGGTGGTGCATATTCGATTTGTTAAGTTTATGGCTTAATGTGGTGATTTTAATTCTTAGTCTCCTTTTCTTTAATAGGAGAATTGGTACCAAGAATTTTGCTTCAGCTTGTTTCACTTTGCCAATGTCAATATATTTGAAAGATCAAATGCAGTCATTTCAACAACCCCCCCTCAAAAAAAAAAACACTCTTTAAGTCTTCTTTTTGTTTTGTTTTTTCTATTTTCTGTTGAGAAATTCTTCTGTAACAATTTTCGGATCAATAAATGCAAATTTTGCACAAAGTTATATGCGTGGCGTGGATCTCTTTGTTTCCATTTTTTTTTTCTTTTGAAGGGGGGGGGGGGGGGGGGGGGGGGTGGTTGTTCAAAGGGGAGAGAGGCAGGCAAGGAGTGAAGCTCATGTATGAGTATATTTATAGTATAACTCACACAATAATTGTATTCGACATCCTTAAATTTTGTTTCAAACACTGTATTTGGTACTAATCATTTTCGTGGTTAAACCCTGATTTGTAACAGAGCAGAGGCTGCCTTGGATGCTATACTAATCATGAACTAATTATCGCGGTGGATGAGCCATCAAAGGGGCTGAAAATTCAAGGTCAATCTGTGAAGAAACCTAGTGTATCAGAGGATTTCTGGAGCACCAGCACTTGTGAAATGGACAACAGTGCTGTTCAGTCCCGGAGAAGCATCTCATCAATCGGCACATCAAACCAAGTCCTTGTTCCTCAGGGTTGTCCTGGCAGTGTGAGCAACCCTTCCGAATTCATAAATCATGGCAAGTTCATATTTTGCTAGCTTGTTCTTCTATTCACAATAGCTGATTGTTGTGTTAATTCATTTCACTATATATTGCTTATGCTTTTGAAGTTACCAGTTGGAATCTATTGTGGCTTGTTTGATTGGGCTTTTGTCCAATGGGCTCGGGGCTAGTGGGTTCTAACAATCTTGCTAAGACTAGTGGTTGTTGGAGGCTTGGAGCTCTTTGAGCTAATTCTTAGCTGTGTAGTTCAGCTGTCTCAATATTTGCACCAATATTTTCAAATTTAAAAGGACCTTGGGCCCGTCTGAAGTTCAACTGCTTTGAAGTAGTTTCTGTGCCAGATCGTGTGCAGTTCATGTATTATTACTGCTATCTGTTCTTGTTGTTCCTCTTTATTATAATCATAATAATAATTACATGATAAATGTTCTGGCAAGCTTGAAGCCCCTATAGCCGTTTATTTACTTTTCTTTGTTCATTTATTTGAACTTTTAATTATTGGTTGTGTTGTTCTATGCAATTTCTGTATCTCCTTTGGTGTTGGTTTAGCCAAATTAATAATCTGCACGAGTGTACTCCTCTGCACCTATACATTGACACAATGAATGGGTTTTGAGGTGCTCCTTGATGTAATATACAGGCTTAATTTCTATGCCATCTTATTCAAGCCTTTTCTTTTAAAAGAAAAAACCTTTTTTCACCATTAATCCTCTCTATTCATTTGCTAAAATGTCTGTCAAGCCAACTCTTTTTATAATGGAAGCTTTGTTGGATGCAGGTCTGATTCTGTGGAACCAGACCAGGCAGCAGTGGCTTGGAAACAAAAGGTTGCAGAGCCATCGACAAGGTCGAGAGCCCAGAATAAGGTGAAAAACTTCAATCGACTTTGATACTGAAGTATTTAAAAGTATTCTGTTCCATCTATTGTCACGCAAGTATACATGTGTAATCGCAAACAAATTCTCTTCATCTCATGGAGTTGTCTCTGGCCAAACGAAAGAAAGAAACACCTGAGTTCTCAAGAGTACCTCCCCCCCACCCCCACAAATCCCACAAGAAAAATCAACACAGTTATGTCGAAGCATGTGGATAATTAAGTTACCTTTAGTATTTTACTAACTTCTACATTATTAAAAGTCTTGCTCTTGCTCACATATGCGTGAGTTTTTGGAGGTCTTGAATCCTTTATGGGACACTCCACCTGCAATAGCTACAATCCTGCAACTGAGCAAAGCCTTGGTCAAGCGTTCTGTTGTTTTACGTCTTATGATTAACCATTATGTTTCTGCAGTTGGAATGCAACTTATGAGAGTCTACTTGCGACTAACAAGCCTTTCCCCCAGCCCGTCCCCCTTCCTGTAAGTTTTTTATGGATTAGATTGTTTCCTCGATTGTTATTGCTTGAACGTGATAGCACTCTATTCTGACTGTTTACCGGATTTCAAATGGCAGGAAATGATAGATTTCCTTGTAGATGTCTGGGAGCAGGAGGGTTTGTATGATTGAACACGCAAACTCGAAAAAACTGCAATTGTTTTGTTTTTTTTTTTTTGAAGTCCCCATTTGTGATAATTATATACAAGTGCTACTGTATATTTTATATTTTTGTACATCTTCTCTGCTTAGATTCTTTATGAATGAGGCACACGAATTGCATTATTGTACTGTCTTCTCGTTGCCTTTGTGTTAGGATGTTTTACATACAAAATATCACTTGCAATTCTGGAGATGCCAAGGCCGTTTTTCGTTTTCCTCTCTCTCTCTCTCTCTCTATGGCAGCTGACAGCTGACGGGTATGTTGGTAAACGGATTGGTAACGAAGTAGTCTAGTCTCTTTTTGTTGTTACTAATATTGCTTATTGATTCTTTTAGTAATTATGTTGTAGTTTGATAATACTTCTTTCAGTTCAATCACTCATAGGATATATGCATTTGCCACAAACCTGTCTCTCCTATCTGAGACTTCCCTCTCTTCCCAGTGAGATCTCTCCCCGTGAGAGTTCCCCTCCCTACCCCTGTGAGCGTCCTGGGGGAAGGTGGATCACTGGATCCTCCCCCTTCTTCCTTTTCTCCTTTTCTTTCTCATCCTTTTTCTTGTTTTTCTTTTCTCTTTTCTACTGCTTCCTTTGCGCTTGCCGTCCTTGATCCTCACCCTACTGCCTCTATCACGCATCTTTTGAGCCCCTATCGCCCTCTCTGTGTCCTTATTTTCTGCTTCTGCATCTCTTTGCCGCCCCAGTTGACTCCTTTCGTCCTCTTCCTTTTCTCCACCACTTCCTTCCGATGCCACTTTCGGAGTGCAGTGGTGGAAGTAAAAAAAGTGGTAGTAGTTAAGGGGAGAAAGTAGTTTTTTTTTTTTTTTTTTTTTTTTTTTTTTTCCAAGTGTTGGCTGGGTTGGATCCCTTGTGTTAGGTCCCCTCTTGTTTTTATTGGCTATATATGTAATCTTTTGTACTCCGTTTATGTTTATTCTCTAATGAAATTTTATCGTGTTTAAAAAAAAAAAAGTAGGGTAAATTGCATTTTGTCCTCTTAAATTACTACCTTATTTGCACTCATACCGCTAAACTTTGACTCATTTTGTTCCAAGTTACCACCTGTGTAAGATTGGGCTATTAAAGTTGGCAGAATCCATCACACGAGTCTTACGTGACGCAGAATCATATATACGCAATACATATATGTTATATATGTAGTCCTTGTTAGGTATTGGGTATGTTAGGAAGTATTATCTATTAGGTTATTCAGTTCAATAGTGTTTTATTGCTTTACTAGTTTTATTAGTTTACTATTGTTGTGTGGATAAATGTCTCATTTATCTTTTTATGTTGTTATTTGGATATGATTAGGTTGTTGAGTTAGGAGTCAAATGGAAGTTCTATTTCATGTGGAACTCTATTTTCTATTGTATTTCGTTCTTTTAAATACTGATTTGTTATTGAATACAAGTAATTAATCAAGTAAATTATCAAACATTGTGTTTGTGAGTTCAGAACACCTCTAATTGCTAATAGAAGGTCTAAGATTCCTCGAAAATTCTACCATATTTATCATTCTTGTTAAGTTCTAATATTACGTTACATAAGCACAACACGTAACAATATATTACAAGGGAAAATTAGACTTTGCCCTCTCTAACTATAAACTCATTTGCACTTACACATCTAAAATTTGACTTGCTACAGCTTGTTCCATGCATGTGGCGTGTTTTTCATCTATATTTGACAAATTTGACAACCCAATTTGACTCGGGATGCAACTTGAAATAAAATTGTGATTCGTAGGGGCTAGTTGCAGTGAATCAAAATATAGTAGTATAAGTGCAAAAGGAATGGTGGTTACGTGGCAAAGTGTAATTTACAAAAAAAAAAAATATATATATATATATATATATATATATATATATTAAGAGGTGCCATTAAATGATATGATTATTGATTAATAAGCTATTACTATAAAAGAATAACTTTTATAAGTCCTTGGCACAAACCAAATTTTTTGTGCACTTCATTGAGAGGACCACACATCAGCATGGAGCAATAAAAGTAAGTGTTATCAAAATACTAAATCTTTACCTTTCTCTATCCTGCATCGACAAAATTCAAGAAATAAAGAACCCATGAAATACAAAGTAAAAAAGAAATGAGATTCTAATCAATTTGAGCAAAATCTATCATCCCAACAATACTTCCGGAACTCAAAAAAACAAAAAACATCAAATTTAAAACAAGAAATTTGATGTTTAGAATATGATTTAAACATCTTATTCTAATTTTTGAAAGAAAGAATGGCTGACCAATTCTCCGACAACCAAATCTTTGAGTTCAAGTTCAATGAGGCATTCACCTTGTTCGACAAGGATGACGATTGTCCGACTCTCTTTTTCTCTCTCTCCAATTAAATTGATGTCTTCTCTTTCTGCTTAGATCTAGTTCTCATGGAATGTGAAAATATAAATCAAACTCCAAATTACACCTAGAAGGGGGTTGAGTATATGTCAATATAATGCGAAATTTAAATTTTAGCAACCACATAAACATTCACCGAATATAATGAAATTAATTAAACAATCAACACAGAATTTGGTAATAAAGTAGAAACTTTTTGAACCTCAAAGAGTAGCCAACCCGTAAAGCAATCCACTATAGAAGAATAAGAATTACAAGAAGTTCACACTTAAAAAACTTTTGAAGTTGACACTCTTTTGCATAAGGCAAGTGATCCACTTGACTTCTACCGCATTAGTCCCCTGAGAACCTCTTAACAATTCTTCTATTTAATTTCCTTCATCGGAATTTTGATAGGCTTCAATGGTTGACGAATATTTTGTATGGTTTACAAAGAACAAACTCTAAAAGAGATGATGTATGATTGGCTCTAAGAACTAAAGTTCTCTCTTAGCACATAGAATTCTAGCCTAATAAATCCTTTAAAAAACGTGCCTAAATCCTTCTTCAAAACACTTAGTTTCAGGAGCAAAATGCACCAAGCAAATTTCTGAGGCACAAATTAGAAACATAGATTATTTTGATTATCAAAGTAAGCCAATAAAAAAATAAAAGAAAGGTTCTTTTTCTCTAGGGATTTCTATGGATCCCTGTTTCTGTCTTAAGCATTATGTGGTTTTAAATTTGATGTTTTGTTTTTTGGGTTCCGGAAGTATTGTAGGGATGGAAGATTTTGCTCAGATTGTTTAGAACCTGATTTTTTATTTATTTTTTAATAAAATAAAAAAAATTATGGATTCCTTCTTTCTCGAAGATTTTGCTCAGATTGTTTAGAATCAGAGGTTTATTGTGTCAAAAATAAAACACTGAGCTAATTGAAATTTAGGGTCCACTTGGTTCAGTGTAAAACGATTTTTGAAAAACATTTTTCATATTTTTCGGTGTTTGGTGCGACTGAAAATAATAGTCAAACCGAAAACATTTTCGGTTTGGCCAAAAAGGCTTCTTTAATTTCCGTAAAATAGCTTCCATTTTTTGAAACCGTAAACAATTTTCCAACATTGAGCTTTTTATTCTCAAATCGCCGGAACACTATAAGAACTCTGCCGGAGTTTGCCAAAAATGATAATGTCAATGTGGCTAACACTTTTTAGCATTTTAACAAATACCTGCAAAAAGTTGAGATAAATAATAATTTGAAAAAAAAGAAAAAGAAAGAAAGAGAGAGAGAGAGAGAGAGAGAGAGAGAGAGAGAGAGAGAGAGAGAGAGAGAGAGAGAGAGAGAGAGAGATAGAAATAGCCAAGAACATTGGTGTAAATACATGAAGCCACCAAAATGGACCATATGACTAAAGCAACATGTTTCACGTTTGATTACCAAAATGAACTCATGATTCATGCATATGTTATTTTTGAAATTAAAAAATAAAAATAAAAAATAAAAAAATAAAAAAGAAGAAGAAGATATTTTTATAGATTATCTATCCTCACTTTAGTGTGAACTATTTCAACATCTTTTCTGTTTCCTAACCACTCCCATATGAAAGACAATTCACAACATTAAATTTGACAATAATTCTTTTTCCCTTGGCTCCAACATGCATAATGCTCGTGGGCCCCCAACTTTGATACTTTACAGGATATGATGGCCCACCCCCATTATTGATGTTGTAACTTTACTCCACCGCTCAAAATCCCACAAATACTTCTTCCCAAAAACCCTAAAAGATAAATTGATATCTATAATTTGTTAGAAATGTTTTTTTTTTAAAAAAAAAAAAAAATCATTGAATCTGTAAGACTCACACGTGGGTCATGTGCAGGTCTTACAGATCTAAATGGTTAATTTTCAAAATTAGAGGATGAGAAAAATACCAAAATGTACTAAATAGCATGTCTTTCAATTTTTAGGCTAAATGGATCATAACTCCCTAAATTCAATAACGATTTGAAAATGGTCTTTCACTTTCTAAAAATCAATATTAACTTCTTCAGTTTTTCGCTAATTTGAAATCAATCATTCTGTCACTTTTTTTATCAACTTTCGCAACTTTTGTGAGTGTCACGTCAGCTTTTTTGCCACATCACCTTTAATTATTATTTTTTTTAAAAGAAAAATAAATAAATAAAAAATTGAAAAAAAAAAGAATGGCGAAGGCCACCCTGAAATGGACCTAGGGGTGGCCTGAAAGCCACCCCAAAATGGATCTAGAGATGACCCGAAAGCCACTTTCAGGGGATCGGGGGTGACGCGCAGCCACCCTAAAATGAATCTAAAGATGAGTCAAAAGTTAGATGTTAAAAATATGTTCAGTTAGTTAGATGTTACACCAACATTATTATTGTCTTTAATTCTCTTATCTTCTTCTTCTTTTCTTTTCTTTTCGTTTCTTTTCTTTTCTTTTCTTTTCTTTTTTTCCATTCTAATTCTCTTATCTTTTTGTAGTTAGCGTTCAATGCCTAGTACTAATCATTGATCGATCATGCTCCTCTTCTCTTTTTTGTTCTTTTTCTTGTAGCCCTAAGGTCCGACGGTTTTGAAAACACATTTTTTTAAAAAAGAAAAAAAAATTATTAACAAATAAGTCAAAATACAAAACAATTTTTAAATGTAGACCCTATTGGAGAAACACTTTTCACCTTAATACTACATTAAAACACTTTTTCAAAAAAAAAATTTCCCATGCTCTCCTTTCCTTTCATTTCCTAAAAATTATCCAACTTCCTCCCTTCCTTTTTCTCTCCCTTCATGATTTTTTTTTTTTTTCTTTTTTTTAATCTCCAGTTTCTCTTTGTTTTTCTTTTCTTTGCTTTCTCTTTCATTTTCCTACAAAAACCCCACACGCCATACAAGGAAATCATATTTTGAGTTTTTCCAACTTATAAGATCTAGTCCCCTCCAACTTCCGGCTCCTCAAACACGCCGCTCCATCACCCTCCTCGATCTCTTTATTCTTCTCTGTTGTCCTCCGAGCCTCCGACGTAAGGGCAAAATTAGATTTGTTAATTTTTTTTATTTTTTTTTTAAAAAAAAATATATATATATATATAGTGACTAATTAATACTGTCACATCAATAAAATAAAATATTAATAAGATAAAAGTATAATTTTTACCTTTACTCATTGTTATTATAAGTATAAATTTGATGAGCTGGTAGGCATCATCAATTTATTTATTTATTTACCGAGTCATAGGAGAAGCGACTTCAAGTTAGGTGTAGGATTTTTTTATATTATGCTCGTGGAAATCATGATCATATATATATATATTATATTCCAAGTGGGTGGATGCTTCCTATATATAACTTTATTTTATTTTATTTTATTTTTTTGTGTTTTTTGTCCTATACGGTAACTTTAATAGCAAGGAAAGGTGATTGTGAGGGGATATATTGTCATATTGACTTAGTGAAAGGATCCGTTGGTTAATTCCTTTGTTCAAGGGGGTTTATACCTCCTAATTTGGGAGAGAATAGTGAATACTACATTTTGCAGTTCACCTTACATGCATGGCGTAGCTCATCTTACATGCATGGCGTAATCGAAACAAAAGAATAAATTTGTGTTAAGGTATTAATTAAATAATTAAATTTATTTATTTTTATTAATTTAAACTTTTGAAATAAGTGATGATTTAACATAATATTAAAGTAGCCATAATCCTGTCTCTTTAATTTATCTCACATTTCAATTAAATATTTCACTTGAGCCTTACCAGTATTAATTGAATTTATCTCTTTTTATCAATTTAAACTTTTGAAATAAGTGGTGATTTAACATTTTAAACGTTACAAGGAGTAAGAAAAATAAAAAATAAAAGTATTTCAAACAAATCAATCATAAATTTAATTATAAGATAAATAAAATAATGTTCAATATAATTTTTTACATAGACTGTATATCTAACTCTAGATTAGAATTCACTGAAAGGCTCTAATAAAAAGAAAACAAAATAAGTTATTTTTTTTAAAAAAAAAAAAAAATTCCTAACACCCCTTAAAATTAGGGAATAACCTGTCTAACTTCTTTTACGATATTATATGTTGTTGAAACAAAGGGAAAAGTGTTGTTAAAGTATAGAAGTCAAGACCCGTTTTTTAGAGAGAGAAGCTCATGTTTTCTAGAGAGAGTCCTATTTAAAGCTGTTTCACCGAGGGGGGAGGCTCCACGTCTCCTCCTCCTAGTGGTGGTACCTCCTAACCCTCTTAAGGCTATGAAGTGTTTTTTGCCCTTCCATGGTGTGTACTAGTGGAGGTTAGGTTTTTTCCCAGCCTTTAGGGCTGTGGAGTTTTTGTTCCCCCCAATAGATCCGGTTGCAGCTGCTCTTCCATAGTCCTTTTAAGGCTTGGGAGATTTGTGTTTTGTTCTTTTGTTCTTTTCTTATCGTTTTCTGACAGGAAGCTTCTCTTCGAGACGTTCGGTGGGGTGACGCTACTCTGGTTCGTGTCACCGGTGGAGAGCTGGCCGGATTTTTCATCTTCATCTCTATTTTTTGAAGCCAGATCTATGCTCTTTTGTCGGCTTTTATGAGACACGCACCCCTTAGTCGTGTTCATCATCGTTTTCCGGTCTTGCCATCACTTGCATCGGCCGTGCAAGTCATCGATGACCGGCGCATGACCATCATGCGCCAAGGTTCCTTTTCTTCTTGGGCTGGGCGTGATGGCTACACTCCGTCTTTTCTTGATGTGCAAGGGTGGCGCCAGGGGCTGTGGTGACCGATCTGCTGTAGGGTGACTTCGGGGACGGCACGTGTCCTACAGGCATTGTTTTCAGGCGAAGACAGTGTCCTCTGCCGCCGACTTGGGTTGAATTTTTCTGTCTGTTGTGTTGTGTATTCCCTTTGTTTCTCCATTCACAATCTACCTTTGTATTGCTTAATTTTTACTAGAATATTTGTTAGCTTATAGCTAAATCGGCTTTCTTTTATTTTTAGAATGTGTTTTATTGTAAAGAGATGCTTAAATGCTATTCTTGTAAGGTTTGTGTTCTGCCTAGACAGCTGTTTTTTAAGTTATATCCTTCTAGCTTAGAGTGTAAGGGGTCTTGTCCCTCTAATCTCAAGTTGTAAGCCTTTGGGCCTTTTCAGCATTAATGAAAAGTATATGCTATTTGTTAAAAAAATAAAAAAAATAAATAAAGTGTTGGTAAAGTCTTAGAAAATTATTGGGTTTTTAAATTTATTTTTGGAAAAAAAAAAAGTGAAAATTGAGAAGTGTATATAGTATCGTCTATGGATCGGCATCTAAAAAAAGTACTGCCTGTGGGCTCACAAATGAAAAATCTTTTGAAAAACTGACTAGTGTTTTCTAAAATACAAAAATATTATAAGAGCTTTCAAAACATAAAAAGAAATAAAACAAAAAAAAATTGTTGTAGGCTGGCCTACACCCGTAAAAGATGACACCCCTTCACTAAGGGGAGAGATGGGTATCCGGCGCTCCGCTTCCCTTGTTCGAGAGTGACATGCAAAGGATTGGTCTCCACCCACTTCCACCTCTTTCTTCTACGGATATCCGCCCTGCAAAAGGGAGCTTAGGGTTAGGAACGAAACTAGAAGTTTAATTCTAAGGGACAAAATGATATAAAAAAATAATAAGAAAACAAAAATATAATTTTTTTTAAACATATTTAAAAGTAAAATAACATTTTTTTTAATACTTTTTTAGAGCTGGGAGGCTGGGAGCGGGCGGAGGCCATGCCCTCACCAGCTTCCTTTTAGTATTTTTTTTTTTTTTAATGCTTGACATTTTGACATTTTTTTTTCAGAATTTAATTCCAACCTGATATGTTATAATCCTATGAGATTATGACACATTTTTCAAAAACATAAATCTAATGAAATTGTGACACATCAAGTTAGAACCAAATTCTGAAAAGAAAATATTTTAATGTCTAGCATTCATTTTCCCTGCCTTTTTCAAGAGGCACAAAAGGAGTGGCCCGGGTGGGTGTCCACTCCCTCCCCTTTACGGGGGTAAAAGATCATTCTACACTTCAGTAGGAGGTGCGAAGCGGTGAACTGCAGTCCGTGACTGTAGGTGGCACAAAGGAGTGGGTCTCAATGCCTATGCAGTATGGTCCGTGTGGAGGTGGGAGGGGAGGAGACCCATGCACAGTTGGTGAAGGGGTGCTGTTTCAACTTTGGGTTTTTTTTTTTTTTTTTTTTGTAATTTTTTTTTTTTTATGAAGTATTAAAACTAGCCACCATACGTAAAAAAGTGAGGGTGTCTGAGGTCATCTTTGTAGAAATTCAGTAATCCATTATATACAAAATTTGCTGATAAATCTTCTTTAACAGTTTCTCCACTCAGGACCATCACAGTCGTCCCCCAAGAGGAGTTGCTGCCCTTTGCTTAAGTGGTCGTCCAAGTGTTAAATTTTTAAGGGATAATTGTACCGTTGATCTCTGTGGTATGTCATAATTATTTTTCACTTTTTATGATTTAAAAAGTGTATGGGAGGTCCTTGTGGTATGCAATAATTACAAATCGATCCCTGGCGTCAAATTCTGTTAAAATTTTTAACAGATTCCGTCAAATGCCACGTCAGCGACACATGTCCATCTTAATAAAAAAATATAATTTTTTAAAAAAATAAATAAAAATACTTATTTTTTTTAAAAAAAAATAAGTAAAATTCAAAAAAAAAAAAAAAAAGTTGAAAGGGTGGCTGGGCCACCCCTTTGAGGGTGACCTGGCCGCCGGGGGTGGCGCGCAGCCACCCTTTCAGCTTCTTTTTTTTTAAAAAAAAAATAATAATAATAATAAGTATTTTTTATTTATTTTTTAATATATTTATATTTTTTTTATCAAGATGGACACATGTCGCCATTTTATTGGCGACACGTGTCGCTGACGTGGCATTTGACCGAATCTGTTAAAAATTTTAACAGAATTTGACGCCAGGGATCGATTTGTAATTATTGCATACTACAAGGACCTCTCATGCACTTTTTAAATCATAGGGAGTGAAAAATAATTATGGAATACCACAGGGACCAACGGTATAATTATCCCAATTTTTAAAACAAAAGTTTTGAATTCAAATTTAGTATCTATTATTCACTTTTTATTTCAATTAAATAGTATAGGTAATACGTGGAGGTGTGTTTGAATAATAATTAAGTGATTAAAGCATAATCATAATGATCTTGCGACTTGCGAGTGGGTTTCTGACCGCAAGCTTTTTGGTCTGCATGTTGGACCGTTGGTTGACGAGGAACATGCTAGCTTGCTTGTTTCCTCGTCAAACATTGCCCTTAATGAGAGTTGGGGTGGATGATTTAAGGGGAAAATAAACAAACATTATTGGAACTTGGAAGAGAGAGCATATACCAATCCAGTCCAGTCAAAGTGCATGATTAGGGAAAGAAAAGACAATGTAGCTAGGAAAATCTTATTTTTATGGATTATAATTTCTTAAATTATTTGTTTGGATTTGATAGGGAAATTTTATTTTTATGGATTATAATATTCTTAAATTATTTGTTTAAATTTGAGAAAATTCAGACGGGTGATTGTGAGAGACTATTTATGGGGAGTAGTGATTCACCACCACCTAAATATACCACTTTTCACCGCATTGTCTATGTGGCAAGGTGGTCCCCTACTACTTTTTGAGTTTTTTTTATTTTTTAAAAATAAAATAAAGTGGGGGACCACCTTGCCACATAAACAAGATAGTGAAAAGTGGTATATTTAGGTGGTGGTGAATCATTACTCATTTAAAATTTGGACTCACCTGATCAAATAAAAATTAAATTACCCAACCAGTGGAAGAAATTCGAACAAATAATTTGAGAAGATCATTATCCCTATATATATATATATATATATATATATATAAAGTAAGAAACCTTAATTAGTTAGGGTCAAAAGTGTCAAGTAATAAAAATATCCTAATGAATCCGTACATTTCCTCTCTCGTGAGAAAATTAATATGCAGTTTTATGGACAAATTTTTTTCAAAATTAGGTTAGGAGTAATTCTCCTAATTCAATTTATTAAATTAAAGTTTGTTTTTAGAACATATATTTTTCACATGCATTTTTAATATATAATGTGCTTCTTACATGTATTTTTAAAAATATATGCAAGAATTACTTACTGTAGAGACAGATATCAGTTTAATAGACTGAATTTAAAAGAAAAAAAAAAAAAATTCACCAACCCGATTTAAAGAAAGACGATGCGAGTTTTATTTGTGAGTTAAATTTTACGAGCTTAGAAAAAAAAAAAAAAAAAGTTAAATGTTACAGTTTTGGATAAAATAATATAATTGTCTAATAATATTTTTTTTCCTTCTTCCTCTTGTTTTATGTTTTCAAAACAAAAATATTAACAAATAACTAAAAACACAAAACAGTACTTAAATTTATTTTTACATTTATGTCGCATCAAAATACTTTTTTAAATAAAAATGAAAAATACTTTTTAAAAAGCATTAACAAAATAGTGCATTTGCTCGGGAAAGAACAAAAACTTAAGTTACATTCGGTACACAGAATAACTATTCTATTAGAAAAAAAAATGAATAACTTTTATTAAAAATTGAATAATATAAAATAAAATAGCCTTTGTGATCTAACACTTTGAATAATCATTATTATTACTTTAAGAGAAATAAATATTCATCAATTTAAGAAATAATCATTCACTCATAGGTCATGAGAGCACTCCCAATGGCTTATGCATTTTTATATTCAAAATGGTTAACCAAAACTTACTTTATCTATTTTAACTAATGGGTTCAAAATGACTATACATCCGATTATCTATTATTTCACTGTATCATTTAATTTTTTTTTAAAATTTGTTTTCTTTATATTTATTTATTTTAAGAGAAAATTGCACCACTGGTCCCTGGGATTGGCCTAAATTACGAATCACTCCTTGTGGTACAAAAATTTCATGAAGGGTCCTTGTGATAAACTATAATTACGAATTACTCCATAAACCCGTTTTTCGTCCACCAAGTTAACAGAATATATTAGTTTGTAACGTCATATAAATAGTAAGACAACCTCTAAATATCATTTGTATTGTAATCTACTAACGGACTTTGTTTACTTGGTGGACGGAAAATGGATTTTATGGAGTAATTTGTAATTATAGTACCACAAGGAGTTATTCGTAATTTAGGCTAACCCCAGAGACTAGTAGTACAATTATCCCTTATTTTAATTCTAAGACATTTTTTCAACGATAAGTCTTTTTTTTTTTTGGATAATTATTTGTTATAAAGTCAGCAAATTTTTTGTTCTCATATGAGGTGGTTCGCATGAATGTGACCTTAAAATGGTAAACATATATTTTTTCATATGGACATACTCTAAAATACAATTTCTCATATTCAGAGATATATTAGAATATTGTTATGGCATAAATAAGTTTTGGTGAGAGAGAGAGAGAGAGAGAGAGGGAGTGAAAGAAAGAGAAACAAATAAAAAAAGAGATGCATGTGTGAATAGTGCAACTCTACATGTGGAGTTACACTATTCACATATGCATTGCTAGGGGAGTGCACTGGGAGGGGTGGGGCGGATTTCCGCCCTTTTTGCCCTATCCTCACACCTCTGTGGATTGCGAAAATCGCACCCGCAAACCGCACAAAAAATGAAGAATCCGTGTGGTGCGAGGTGAGCGGGGCAGGGGTACGGGTTGTGCGAGGCGAGACGGGTTCAATACCTAAATCTAAAAACAAGAAAAACCAAAGCCAGATTTTCTCATGAACCAAATAAATCATAAAGAAATCACAAACAAATCAACGATTATTATTCACAAAATTGAAGCAACATAAGAAATCATCCAAATTTATAAACATTCTCTTAGCAACCAAACACTAAACTAAACCAAGCCAAATAAAAATGAACAATTTTTTTTAAAAAAAACTCACCTTAATTACCATCGTGGACTCCATAGCTAAAGAAACAGCTTCTCAGCTCACCGGAATGCCCAAGTCTGTGGGACGATATGATCTGAAGACTGAAGAGTTACGGGGTGTGGGTATAGAAGGGATAGATCTGAAAAGTGAGAGTCGAGATAAGGGGAAAACAAAGAAGATGAAGCGCGGCGGTGGGGTGAAGCCATCAAAGTTAAGGAAGAAGACAAAGGGGGTGAAGGAAGAAAACAAATGGGCAGCTGGGAAGAGTCTATAAAGAACCAATGAAAAAAATGAAGAGGCACTAGGGTTTACTGGGTTATGGGGTTTTTTTTTTTTTTTTTTTTTTTTTTTTCTTTCTTTCTTTCTTTCTTTCAGCGGGGCGGGGCTCCCTGGGGTTTTTAAAAACCCCAACCCTCAACCCGCCTCACCTTGCATAGATATATCATTTTTTGATCCGTACTAGCAAAAAATAAACTAAATATCGAGATTTTCAGGGCAGCGGACGAGAGGCGGTGCGGGTGGGCAGGTTTTTGCCCACCCCTATGCATCACAAATGTATTTTGCATTTGATTTGTATAATCAGATGGATGGACTTTCTATTGAATTCGTTAGCTATTTTAGTCTAAAAGTAAAAATGGCTAAGAGCTTCTCCAGCAATGGTTTTCATTTTAGCCATTCAAAATACCACTTTTTATATTTTAGCTACTAACTTTTCACTACAAATTGTACCAATTCACTCTCTACTTTTTTAAAATATTATTTTTTTAATCATTTTATTTTATATATATTTTTTTTTCTTTTCTCCCTCACTCTCTAGTCTCCCCAACCCCCAACCCCCAACCCCAACTCATCAAGAGACTTAGCCATCCTCGCCTAGGAGATGAAGCCCCTTCTGGAAGGCTCAGACCAGAACACCAGCCTCGTCGTGCGATCTAGAGAAGATGGAGATCGAGAGAGAGAGAGAGAGTGACAGTGGGAGATCG
Source organism: Alnus glutinosa (assembly GCF_958979055.1). Taxonomy (NCBI): domain Eukaryota; kingdom Viridiplantae; phylum Streptophyta; class Magnoliopsida; order Fagales; family Betulaceae; genus Alnus; species Alnus glutinosa. The sequence goes on along the minus strand of NC_084891.1, from coordinate 4,172,061 downwards.
AGAGAAATCAGGAGAATACCCAACTGACCCAAAGGATGATCGGAGGCCCGATTGCTGGTAGATGGAACTGGGTCGACGCCGGTGAAGCTGGGGGCACGATTCTGGTGGCCGAAAGAACGTGTGATGAGGGAGAGAAAACATCAGTTGGTTGCGGTGATGATTTTGGTTGATGTTAGTTAATTTTGATTGTTCTAGAATATGCGTTTTGGTTGATTTCAGTTTGGGCAATGGCCATTCCCATGTTGCTAGCCCCAATGAGTCGGCAATGACGAAAGTCTTGGTGTGGTGATTGGTCGGGGACGGAGGGGCAGCGTTGTGGAGTGATAGAGAGGGAGAGGGTGAGAAGCCTCGAAGCTCATCGGGGCCGGAACAGTGGTCTCTGGCGGCCTTTGATGGCATCGAAGTGGGGGACTCAGGGGGAGACCAACAGAGATGAGAAGTGAGGGAGAGGGATGCGGGTGGAGTGACAAAGAGGGAGAGAGATAGAGAGAGAAAATATTAATAAAAAAATTGTAAATAGATGAGCAATGAATCATGTTGGTAAAAAAAAAAAAAAGTTACAATAACTTGTCTGTTGGAGTGAAAAAAAAGAAAAAAAAAAAAAAGAAAAAAGATAAGGGCTCAAAATAGTCAAATTTAACTATTTTAAAGATTTTAGAGTATTTGCTGGAGATGCTCTAAGCCATTGATAATGCTCTAGAATAGTTATTCCAATACTATTTCATTCCACATTCTTTTATTTTTAATAAAAATTATTCAATTTTTTTAATAAAATAATTATTTCACATACCAAACATAATTTTAAAATGTCATTAAATAATAATGTAAACGTATCTAGTGGCACCCGTCCACTCGCTTTAGTTATTCGCAATTTATGGAGAACGTCGGATTTCAGGGAGAACAATGCTCATTCATATACGAGTTCAATGACGAGGATAATTCATTGTACTATGGGATTATACTATTAGAGATAATATTGATAAAAATATATATACCTTTTTTTTTTTTAATTAATTAAGATGGAAATATATACTTAGAATATGATCAAGTTGAACGAGTAAAACATGGTTGGGTCAAAAAGGTTGAGCAATAAAAGAAAGTTTGAAACAGTGGTGGCCTTAAAAGGTAATGAACAAGTTGTCTCATATGGAGCCGTACATCCTCCTTTTCCCATTTTTATAACCGCAGGCCCATCCATACAGACCCCCTACCCAACAACTTTTGACTTTGTCATATATACGTTTCTAGCCATCAAAAATGGCAATAACTTTTTTTTTTTTAAAAAAAAAAAAATAAAATAAAATCAGAGCATCAAAAAGTCAATTAAACATTAGATTATTTAAAAAATCAAGAATTTAAATATTGTCTCTGCCAGTTACCTCTAATTTCAATTTGTTCATGTCAGTTTAAGCTTTTGCGCTAAGTGATTATGTCATGATATACTTATCAGATTAAGCTTTTGAGAATTAGACATTTTTTTTAGCTTAAACTTTTAGAATAAGTGGTAATTTACTATTGCCATGTGAATTGTTATGCCAATTTATAAATGTGGAAGGTACCATGTAGACTATCGTGTCACGTCAACCGCCACTGGCGTCATTTATATGGGGGGGGGGGGGGGGGGCTGATCTGTATGAGTACATATATGATAAAAACTATAGTCTATAGTAAACTGATAAGATCCACCATGTGTAGTACTGGCAACAACTAATAAGACCATGGTTTCACACCAAACCCTAAATTGCAAAATCTAAAAAGAACATGCTTGTGAGATGTTTTAATTAATTAAGAAAATTCTATTGTTTTTATCTTAATTAAGATTTTTTTTTATGTAATATATATATATATATATATAATGGAACCGACCCACTTGCCCCGTGCAGCCTAATTATATAATAATTATATAAAATACCCATATGCCATGTTCCCTTAATAGATCCTAGGACATGGTGGTCCAACTGGATCTTTCAAAACTCATTAGAGTACTTCAAGTTGGATGTATTGTGGTTTGGGAGCTGCACCTGGATAGATATTTCAAATGAATCATATATATATTAAACTTTGAAAATGATAAAGTTGGGATGAGATGAATGTACAAGGAAAATGTTAAAGTAATAGGGAAGAATTTGATTAGAAATCACTCAACTTGGGATATCATGGAGGACTGGAAGTGGATGGTTTCTGTTAAAGGGTAAAGAACCTACCGAAAAATATATAATTGATCAATCACATCTTGAGCTCATTTATTTTTCTAATGTTTTTAGGCGAGTCATGAGGTCATTTGCTCCCTTCTCGTCCATCCTTGACTTTCTGCCGATAAGCCAACCTCAAAGACCGATTAGAGATGGTTAGATCACTTCTAATGATCGAATTGAGGGTGACTGAACCATACGCGTGGCTAAAGGGTACAATATTTGAGATTTTGCACACGAATTTGATCCATGAACCAACACGTATGGAGAATGTAATAACAAATCAGTGGCCTCAAAGAAATCTTCAAAATGGTTGAGCATGTAGCCATGTGTTCGGGTGAAAGTTCGATTCTCGAAATGAAAATTCTCATTCTTATTAGTATGAGCTACCTTGAGTCTGACTGAGTCTATGATAAGATTGAATCATTATACGGCTCAATTAGACTTTAGAGAACTTATATAGTTTTTACTGTCTAAACCTCTCATGTCACGCTCATATATTATTATAGTCACGTTCAAGTAAAGAGTCTCGGGATAACCCATGCGGAGAATGCGGCAATTAGGGCCCAAAACAGTCGATGGGATGCAGTTCATGTATGACAAGTTGTGAATGGAAATTGAAGTAGGCTAGGCTAAGAAATTGAAGGTACAAGGCAGCTTTATTGTGAGATCGAAGGAAGGTTCGAGAGTTATGGCTGGTACATGCATGCATCTGGCTACAAGAGAAAAAACCTAACATTTAAAAGATGGCCCCTCTGTCGTCGCCCTCCTTTTAAACCAACAAAAAGTCAATTAACGCGGATTCAAATTCAGTGCATTCCCCTTCTTACGTACTTTCCAGAGGAGTCTAATTTTTCTTTTTCTTTTTTTTTTTTAAAAAAAAAATATTCTAATCTGACATAAATGTAATTTTGAGTATTTTGTTATTTGTTAATATTTTTATTTTTAAAAAAAAAAAACAAAAACAAAAACAAAAGAGATCATAAAAAGAGATTATTATTATAATTATTATTATTATTATTATAGCTTTGTTAAGGAAGCATTATCCAAAAACTCTTTTAAATTGATTAAAATTACATTTTTTATCTATGAAATCGTAATTTCAAACGCACTAGAAGAGCCGAATATAACTATCTTTTTGATTAATCAGATGTGAATGCTCTTATGTGTATTAAATAATTAACCTTATTAATGGCCTAAAAAAATTTATTTATTTTATAAAGATTTTGATTTGTGTCCTATACACGTGTCCACGTGACAAGACTTTTGTGTATAATATATGTATATATATATATATATATATATATATATATATATATATATATATATTATAAAAGGAATTTATGGGAGTGATTTTATGAATTGAACCTGGCGTATAGGTTAAAAGAGTTGGAATAGATTAATTTCCATGTAAACAACCCCACCCTGGTCCAAAAGCAAAACCGAAAACCAAAAACCACCATCTGGAATCTGGTTTCCATATGGTGGGGGAATATAACAGAGAAACCCCACTTCTAGGCACAAATACATTGCATGTGGTGACACTTGCGTGTATTGTCATGTACAGAAACCCCATTCCCCACAAAATAAAAGCTATCGATAGACCCACACCCCACCGTTCATTTTTCTCCTTGCCTTTCTCTTTCTCCCTCCATCTCCTCGCCTCTCTTTTTGCCCTATCTGATAGGGTTTCCATGTCCTCGTAGATCCCAATTCTCTCATGAACTCCTGCTTTGAAGCTCTGTACGTCGTCGTGTCAGCCTTAGTCTTCTTCGGCTCTCTCTTTTTTGCTCTCTTTGGAGGGTTGTCTGGTGCAAACCGGTGCAGATTCCACCTCCCGGGGTTTTTTGAGCTATTCCCATGTCTAAGCTCTTCGGTTTCAGTGGTAAGCTCTCGATTATTTCACCTGCTTCTTTCAAAGTTCATGTTTTTACGATGAATATATATATATATATATTTGTGGGTCTGTTTGAAAAATCTGATTCTGAGGTTGTTTAGCTGGTATAGTTGTAGATCAGATACCTAGTTTTGACTTTTGAGATGGGTTTTTTTGGTTTTGGGAGTGGTTGAATCGTGGGTCAACTTTTCTTGTGAAATTCATGGATGGGTCTGTTTGAAACATCTGATTCTGAGGTTGTTTAGCTGGTATAGTTGTAGATCAGATACGTAGTTTTGACTTTTGAGATGGGTTTCTTTGGTTTTGGGAGTGGTTGAATCGTGGGTCAACTCTTCTTGTGAAATTCATGGATATATATATTGGACTAGTTGTTTCGTAAACTTGTAGTTGATCAGGTAGGTTTGTTGGTCTCTCTGATATTTTGGTTATGGGTTTCTTGTGTAATTTAAGGTTTTACTGTAGAGCCTAGGATGTTTCTAGTTTTATCTGTTTGTGGATTTCATGATAATAGTGGACTCACAAGAGTCTGTTAAAGCTGGTTCACTTTTGGATCGGGTATTCTTAGTGTTGATCAGATGAGTTTTGATTCTTATGTTTGTGTTTAGTTATGAAATTTTTTATTTGGTTGTAGTGGATGGAGTTGGATGTATGTGTCAGAGGTGAGATAACCACTTCTTTATGTTGGATCTGATAAGAGATCTTAGATTATGATCTCTGTTTTAGTCTGTGGAGCTGTGTTGGTATTGGACCGTTATTTTTTTCTTTTATAAGAAAAAGAAGGGAAATGAAACTAGTGAGTTTCATGATTTATGTTGTTTGTTTCCCATAAATTTAATAGTTGGATTAGGCAAGCTGCATGGAGTATTTATGTTCCGTTGGGCCATTATTGCAAAAATTCTAATATAGAAATTCTATAATTTCTTCTCTTATTTACTTTTTATGAGAAAGTATGCTACAATAAGGGATCACTAATTGTTTGTATACAAATTTAATTGACACACACACAGACGTTTTGATATTTGATATACATCAGGATGTGGATTGTGGAAATTATTGAATGTAGAAAATTATTTGGATTATTCTGTTCGAATATTTTGTCTGAATTATTGGTTTTGGGTTCTCAGGAGATGATGATTTTTGCCCTCGGGGGTCAATATACCCAAACCCCAAGGAATCTAGCCTCTTTTTGTCACTTGGTAGTCATGTGGATGTTTATTTTCCTCCTCGCAAGAGGTCTCGCATCAGCGCTCCATTTGTTTTCAGTGGAGAAAGGGTTGAGCAGAAGAAGCAGGTCTCTATTGATGTTCTGCCAGATGAATGCCTCTTTGAGATCTTCAGGAGGTTGCCTGGAGGCCAGGAGAAGAGTGCCTGTGCATCTGTTTCCAAGCGTTGGCTTACTCTTTTGAGCAATATCTGTAGGGATGAATTCTGCAGCAACTCAACCACTGAATATTTGAAGCCTGAGGAAAAGAGTGCTGAGAATAAGGCTGAAGATCCAGAAATTGAGAGTGATGGATGCCTTTCTAGGAGCTTGGAAGGGAAGAAGGCAACAGATGTTAGACTTGCTGCCATTGCTGTTGGAACTGCTAGTCGTGGTGGTTTGGGAAAGCTTTTGATCCGGGGAAGCAATTCTGCTCGCAGGGTGACTGACGTTGGTCTCAGGGCAATTGCTCGTGGCTGCCCTTCTCTGAGGGTGCTTTCTCTGTGGAATCTTTCTTCTGTAGGAGATGAAGGTCTGTGTGAGATTGCTAATGGGTGTCACCAGCTTGAAAAGCTTGAAATTTGCCAGTGCTCTGAAATTACTGACAAGGCTTTGCTTGCAGTTGCCAAACACTGTCCTAATCTGACTGATTTGACAATAGAGTCCTGTTCAAAAATTGGGAATGAAGGCCTGCAAGCTATTGGGCGCTGCTGCCCCAATCTGAAGTCCATTTCCATTAAAGATTGCCCCCTTCTTGGAGATCATGGAGTTGCAAGTTTATTAGCTTCTACCTCTTATGTCCTAACTAAGGTGAAGCTGCAGGCTTTGAACATTACTGATGTGTCTCTGGCTGTTATTGGACACTATGGCAAGGCTGTAACTGATCTTGCCCTCATTAGCCTCCCAAATGTGAGTGAGAGGGGCTTCTGGGTCATGAGCAATGGTCATGGGTTGCAGAAATTGAAATCCTTCTCAATTACATCATGCCGAGGAGTAACAGATACCGGGCTTGAAGCTGTGGGCAAAGGGTGCCCAAACTTAAAACAGTTCTGTCTCCGTAAGTGTGCTTTGTTATCTGATAGTGGGCTGGTCTCTTTTGCCAAAGCTGCAGGGTCACTTGAGAGCCTGCAATTGGAAGAGTGCCACAGGATCACCCAAGTTGGGTTTTTTGGTTTACTTAACTGTGGTGCAAAATTGAAGGCTCTTGCTATGGTGAACTGCCTGGGTATTAAGGATCTAAATATGGGATTGCATCTACCATCTCCTTGCAAATTCCTGCGATCATTGTCCATCCGTAATTGCCCTGGGTTTGGTGATGCTAGCCTGGCTGTGTTGGGGAAGCTGTGTCCTCAACTGCAGCATCTAGACTTGAGTGGGCTTCAGGGAATAACAGATGCTGGGTTTCTCCCACTGCTTGACAACTTTGAGGCTGGTCTGGTGAAGGTTAATCTTAGCGGTTGCGTGAATTTGACAGACAAAGTGGTTCTATCCTTGGCTGAACTGCATGGTTGGACTATTGAAATGCTAAATCTCGATGGTTGTTGGAAGATCAGTGATGCAAGCATGGTTGCAATAGCAGAAAACTGCCAATTGCTTGGTGATCTTGATGTTTCAAAGTGCATGATCACCGATTGTGGGATTGCAGCACTGGCCCTGGCAAACCAACAGCTCAATCTCCAGATGCTCTCAGTTTCAGGGTGCTCTTTGATAACGGACAAAAGCTTGACTGCCTTGGAAAAATTGGGCCAGAACCTCTTGGGGTTGAATCTCCAACACTGCAATGCCATCAGCATTAGCACTGTTGAGCTGCTTGTGGAGCAGCTATGGAGGTGTGACATCCTTCACTAAGCAGGGAATGGCGTGTTGAAACCCCCCTTTCCTGATTCATGGAAGGACAGGGTTGAACTAAATTAGGTCTCAGAATTCCACTCGGGTTTTGTGAGCAGCAGGTTGTGTATTTTTTGGGTCCATAAGCTATGGGTCTTCAGTAATTCGGTTACCCGGTTCCATTTTCCAGGGAGTACAGCCATTGACTCTTTTTTACAGGTTTCCTTAATTGGAATCTGTTCCAGTTTTTTTGCTCCCAAGTAATGGGGGCTTCACTTTGTCATGATGGCTGTATTTCCCTGAGAACGTAGTTACCGAGTCCTGAATCTATGGTTTCTTACGAGTGGTCATGGTTTTTGTATTGCTGGGTGTCAGCACCTGGTGTTTTTAGCCTAGCCTTCATGCATGTATGTGCTAGGGCTATTCTCTCTCCCCTTCCCAGTTGTGAGTCTGTCCATTGTCTTTTACCGAGTCTTTCACGTTTTTGAACTTGTGTTCTGCACGTGATGGTTGGGTCTCTCTGTTTTCCTCAAAGGGCAGGTTATGTTCCTGGATCCAGTTTATTGTGATGGTTGGCTGTGGCAGTTTGAAATTTTTGGTGCCTTGTGGTTTCTGGGGCTTTGGCCGTGGCAGTAGGTTTATATACAAATTCTGCCATGACAACCTCTTCCTCACGGAGGGTTGTTTTTTTTTCACCAAGCCCTAGTTTTTCAGGCTTCCTTTGTTTGCAAACTGTGCTATGCAACCTCCTCCTTATGATGTAATGAAAATTGTTATCTGCCCTTTGTGATGTATTATGCTTTTCACCCTATTGGGGGATGATAAATAAAAAATTTCTGTCTTTGTATTTAGATGTAGCTGTCAATGAAATATGTTGTGCCTTTTGCTTTTATTCTTGCTTCCCATTGATGATTTTGGGGTATTTGATCTGAATATGGAGTTGGTACGGGTAATGAATTTTTTACATCCCATTGGTCTACATTTAACTCTATACCAAAACACAAGGGTTTATACATGGGTGAGTTTTACATCCAATGTGTCTTAGTGTAGACTTAATCAAAGTGATGTAAAAATAACTAGTCACATTTGGAACACTTTCACTTTTAAGAAGTAAAATCTAAAATCTCGACATCTTGAGGCGTACTATCATGTGCTTTGCGGTCAGCCACCACCGCTTCCTGACATACAAAACATGGAGTTATGGAGTTGTATTATAGCACGAGAAATGATATATTTACATTTCTTTTCTTATATATATTCTATACATTTTCATATAATCAAGTGTCAAATTTACTATTAAATTTATGGGACTCAATGTGGATCTCATAAATTCAATAGTAAATTTAAAAATGAGATGTATAAGAAATGTAAAAATATCATCTCTTACAGTACATGAGTCTTTGGCAATAACCTATTCCTAATACTTTGATGTCACTCTTATTCTTTCGAATAAGTTAACTTTAACATATATATGTCGTATTTTCTTATAAAATAACTTCTCTTAAATCAATTGCAAGGGCCATGACCCCTGCTAGCCTTAACAAGGCTTCGTCATTGTATACATCTCATACACATCTCTATACAATAAAGTTTTAAATTTACCATTAAATTTGTGGGACCCAATGTAGGTCCCATAAATCCAAAGGTAAATTTGAAAATGAGATGTGTAGGATATATATATATATATATATCCTAATTTTAACGAGCTCTTGTTGAGATCCCAGTGGAGGCGTGAATCAATTACTTAACAAATTTTCTTATAAAACAATTTTTTTTTTTTTTAAAACCAATTGTAGAGGTCACAGCCCTTGCTAACCTTAACGTGATCCCATAAATCCAATGGTAAATTTGAAAAAAAGATGTGTAGTATATATATATATATATATCATAATTTTAACGAGCTCTTGTTAAAATTCCAGTGTAAGCGTGAATCAATTACTTAACAAATTTTCTTATAAAATAATTTTTTTTTAAAACCAATTGTAGAGGTCACAGCCCTTGCTGACCTTAACGTGGCTGCGCCACTGCTCGTCCGACTCATATGCGTACATATAATCGGTTATATAAAAATATAACTTATAAGTATGTATATTTATATATGTTAGTTAATATTAATATCAATATTATCATCCTTCATTACGTCTTATAAATTTATAAATAATCTCATATCATATGATATTATTTTTTAGTATCATAATGTCGCACAAGCATACAACATTGTACGAATACAATATATAGTTCGATATGTATGCACAAATGTATACAAGTGCAACAATGACATTGTGACTCAATACTATCAAATTAAGTGATTAATATTTGGAGTAACAAATGCATTTGTTATGATCACAACTTAATCATTATCAGAATTCACAAGTATGTCCTTACAATTTAAATCATATTATTATAGACTTATAGTCTATATATCATATGAATTATCATTCGAATTAATAATGTGAATATAGTATGATCATATCATGTATAGATCATATCATTATCGTATGAATATAATCTACATATTATCATTAGATACGTAACAATGCAATTAATGTAATCATAAATTAAGTTATTAGTATAATGGTATTAGGATCAACAATGTGTTTGTTTATAATCACAAATTAAACAATATAAAAAATTAATAAGCCTTGGAATCTATACTTTTATTATTAACTGGATTACCTCAAAACTTTTCATTTTCTACAAGTCAAAAACTCTCCACCCCCACAACCCGAAGGAGAGCAGAAATAACAGTGGATAACCAACAATTTTGATGTAAGAATGGAACACTCAAGACATGACAAAATACAGCTCCGGAATCTCTTTGTACTTCTGGTCCTCGAAACATATACAGACGTTATCTGCAATCTGCACCAACTGCTTCAAGGATGGACTTAAAACCATCCCTTTCTAAGCACTCGGCCAGTTCAGCCTTCCAAAAAAAAAAAAAGCATGCCACAACATTAGACAGAACAAAGGAGGAAAAAAAACCTTTAAAAAAAAAGAAAAGGGGCTTCTGTGAATCCCCAACAATGCATCGACTAACAAAAATAAAATAAAGAGGAAAAGAAAATAGAAGAAACAATACAGCTGAAAACAAGCTACCAATATACAAAATGGAACATCAAACAAAATTTTATCTTTGTTCTATAATGTGAGCAGTAATCACAGGTCTGGAAAGATTTGGAGTTTGAAATTCTATTTTCCTCCAAGTCCTACTCAGAGAAAACAAGCTATGCAAGGAGAGAGAACAGCTGCACTTTCAAGCTTGTTGAGTATGATGCCAAAAGATTCCAGGGTGTTTGCGTTGAGCATCTCTCTCTACTCTCTACACTCCTGCACAACATAAGTAGTTTTGACCAATTTATCTAAACTAACAGCCCACCTAGCCGAACTCTTTTTTTATTTCGTAACAACCAACAAAACTCTCTTCAGGCAATAACTGTCTTTCAATTCCTAATCTATTCTAGTTCTGTTCCATCTACAAATCCTTACATGTTTCTTCCAATTTGACCAAAAGTTGAATGTGTTGTCCTGCGTTAGTATAGCTTCAATTTGAAGTTACTATCATTACATGAATTATCTGTTTTAAAACCAAAATATATATATATATATATATATATATATATATATATATATATATTATTCGTACTATATAATATACAAAGGCAGGCAGACAAAGAGACGAGGAGAATATCACATCCAAAAACAAGCCTGTGAACAAGAAAAATTAAACAAAAACTTCCAAATGAACTAGGAGGTATGAGAAAGATTGAATGATTGATAACCTTCCTAAGAAAATGCCTCTCTAATTGCCAAGATATATGCTTCAAAATAAGCTACTACTTTTATACTCATAGTATACAAAAGCCATAGAGGATAGATCATGAATTTTTAGAACAAAACGGGCATTACATTCAACTTGAGAAGCTGACTTCATTGAAATAATCACCACAAAGAAATCACCCTCCAACAACTACCTAACACCTCTGCTCAGATAAAACCAACTAACAAGTTAAATTTTATTGGGAGAAGATGAAAAAAGAACAAGATGTTTATACAGTTTAAATGATCTCCAAAACTTGCCCCAAAAACAAGTTGGGTGGAGTTACCAGATAAATATCCATATATTGAGATTCTAGTTCAACTCATATTGCAGGAAAAGGTTTCCATCTAAAGATGAAAACTATTTTTCACTCTACTAATTAGAGATACCTAAGCACAAAGAATTGGTTAGAAACTCCCAAAAGAAAGGCTAAAATTCTTACCTTCGGACAAATATATCTTCTCAGTAAAAAAATCATAAATCACTTAACCAATAAAAATTTACCTAAAAACATGAGTATAGCACCCAAAACAAATTGCAACTTTTATGCTTCCTAATCTCGCATATTCATAAATTTTTTTCAATTTCCCCACTTTTGGGTCCGTAATAGTAACCCCCTGGAGTAAAACTTTACTCCAAGCCCTAGACACATTTAAAGATGATCCCAAAACTCCGTAACACAAAAAACAACACAGAGAGACTGAAACAAACTTCTTTCCCCTTTAAATCATCATCATGGTACATCCACACATTATTAATTAATTCTTGCAATTTCCCTGTAAGTCCAAACCCTAGACACATTTAAAGATGATCCCAGAACTCCATAACACAAAAAACAACACAGAGAGACTGAAACAAACTTCTTTCCCCTTTAAATCATCATCATGGTACATCCAAACATTATTAATTAATTCTTGCAATTTCCCTGTAAGTCCAACATCATAAATGCATCACAAAATACCTTCATCTGAGGAATAAGGGCAGGTCCCCCATAAGCAAATGCTGTATAAAGCTGAATAAGAGTTGCTCCAGCTCGAACTTTTTGATATGCTTCCTCACCACTGAATCAAATGCATACTATAAGGTTCTAGAAAATAGAATTTATTAAAGCAGTTGCTATGTGGGCGACAGACGAGTATCATGAAGACAATGCTGAAGCCTGAAGGAGTGTTTTGCTTTTACCTGCTAATGCCCCCACAGCCTATTAAAGGGATCTTTCCCTGATAAAGAGAGAGAAACAGAGTGTCAAGCTCTCACACATGACAGCACACATGAAGAACCTCAAAAGAAAAACAAATCCAGATTTAAAAATATAGAAGGAGCAGTATCCAAAAAGGTGCCCAATACTTCACAGAAGACAACTGAGAATTCCATAATAATGGATATGGATCTCTGTACATATATCAGTATAAGCAACTCAGCAAGACACCACAATGAGCTAAGATGCATGGACTCAGGTGCTTGTATCTGTGTTTGTGTGTTGATATCCTATTCATCTCATTCTAAGTTCATATAACACAAGGCAAAGGCTAAATCAGCCAACATTCCAAGGTTTCCTCTGCCATTCCCCATGAAACATGATGGGACAACAAGCTCAGAGAATAAAATCACCAGCATGAGTGATTCATGCTTTTTGAAAAATCCTAGTAATAGGTAACATTATGAATAAAGTGTCCTGTAGAACCATGGATGAATTCCCTTCTTTACCAGACCACCAATCTGATGTGTCCAACAGCAATTGTCGAACGCTCAGATCCATATCCTTGCCAAGGAATACATCACCATTTTGGATACTTTTGAATAGGGCAATTGTAATTGGTCCTTTGGTTCTCTGTAGCTGACCTAGAGGACCTGAGTAGCCAAAATTAATATCTAGTGTCTAAGTGATGATGGTCAACATGGAGAGAGAGACAGACAAACAGCAAACACTTTGTGTTCACTCAATGTATATCACAGCATGGAAGCTGAATGAAAAACATGTTATGTGAATTACAAAAGTAGCCAACATACCCTTGTTAGAATGTACATGTCCTTTAAGATGTTGGTAGAGAGATTAAAAAGAGGCTTCCCACTTAAGCCACCAGCTTCTGCGGCCACTGGGTTTTTACTTACAGGATCTGGTCTTGAAACTGTTGTATTTGATATTATCTAAACACAAACAAAATAAAATTATAATAATAAAATATATATTTATATAAATCAAAGAAACAAAGATTGGAACGCATTACAGGGTAGTTTTCACCCTCCAATACTAATATCAAAAACTGAAGCAATAGCAGTACTAGAATCATGAGCTCAAACCACATTGACATCCCAGCCAAAAGAAGAAAAAAAAATCCATTATTATTAATAAGAACACCATACAGACAACATTTTACAGTATGAAATAAGGTACTTCAGTACTTCCTTTCGAGAAATGAGAAGAGGGGGGAGGGGAAGATATTTATTGCTCAAAGATGAGAGTCATACAGGTCCACTGTCGAATGAGTAATCAGAGCTTCTTCATGCACTGATGCACAAAGAAAAAATAAAAAAGAGAGAATCTTAAATTTCCAAAAACTGAATGAAACAATTTTTTTTTGATAAGTTAAAAAAAAAAAAAAAAACTGAATGAAACAATGAAGACACTAAAGCATATTTTCATCAAACCTTGACCATAATTCTGGAACTTTTACGCATTAAGAGGGCTCAATTCAAGCCTAAATATATTACTTCTTGCTCTTTCAAATATCATTTTGAATCAGCAATGTTAGATCAATTCTTACTTCTTAGATTCAAAACTCAACAACAACAAATTATTTAACCTTAAATTTTGCCAAAGTTTGTACAAAATCACGGCAGACCTGAAGTTTGATGTCGATAAGATTAAGGTGGGTGGTTTTATCTAATTGCAATGTAATTACAGTATAATCTATGGAACTCCTAGGTTTTTTTTTTTTTTTTTGGGTATGGAACCTCTAGGTTGTTTCACAAAGTTGGGCCTCCCAACACTACCATCAAAGACAAGTCAAGCAATGATAACAGGCGAAAGAGACAGTACATGGAACACTAAATAGGAGAAAAGAGAGTCTATAATGGGGAAAAAAAAGTTACCAATCCATCCAAGCGGAGAGCAAGGGCAACCTATAAACATAGACAAGGAACCATTAGAACAGCACATTAGGAAATAGAGGAAGTATCATAAATCATGCGCATATGCATACTGCTGCAATATCTTCAAGGTCTTCTTTAGACAGGTCTGGAGCGATTTTCACAAGCAAAGGGGGTGGGCCCTCCTCTCCCCATTGCATTTCATCACGAGCAGCTTGAACCTTGACAAAGCAAATGTTACAAAATATAACTTCTGGTCACACTGTTAATTATATGGAAAGATGAGTAAGATCATGCCATGACATACCTTCTTTACAAGGTCCTTCAATTGCTTTCTTCCCTGAAGCATACGCAACCCTGGGGTATTGGGTGATGAAACATTAATCACCTACAGTGCAATATCACATGCATTCTCAGATTAGAGAAACGAAACTTAAACTTCGAAACATCTGAAGAGACACTGAAGCCTCTTGATGTGTAGATCATGAAAACCTAATTGAAAACATTTTCCCTCAAGGAATAACACAAAAAAATAAGGCAAGATTCGACTTGTAAGATATGAGTTCCAAGCATGCTCTAAGGCCATAAAAAAATGATAATTCAGCTTCAACTACCTTAGTTAACAGTTTTCTTCTTCATGAATCCAGATCACTCAAGATAAAATATCTCAACATTCATATATCGATGCAAAGTACTGAGAGTATCAACATCCTAGATGCTCCTGACATGACTTATAAGATAATCATATGCTGAAACTCCATATTGAAAACTTGAAAAATCAGGCTCCTTTAAAAAGGAAAACTTTATACACCACAGGAATATGATTCAGGTATATGCTGAAGATAAGAAAGGAGGGTCCCAACCTGCAAACTATAATTTAAAAGTGATCTAAGAAACTGCCTAAGCGTAGTATGATAGCACTCTGCTCCAAATCCATTGAGATGTAGAACCAATCCGATGACAATAAGCAAAGAATTTGTTAGACAAGGTAACTGTGCAGTAGCATCTACTCGTGGTGGTTGATAAGAACTGAAATCTCATGTATTAAGGTAATGGAACCACCATCCGATCTCCCCTTCAGGCTTCTAAACATTCTGTAACCCCTCCCCCCACCACAATGAAACGCCAACAACAAATAAATGGAATCCAATTTACCCAAACTAACAATTTTATCAGTCTTATTGTTCAGAATATAACATTTTATTTAGAGTAGTCACCAAAGTACTTTCCAAATTCATCAACTCCAACACTGTTTAACTACAAAATCATCCTTTGCAGAATAGTGTGTGTGTGTGTGTGTGTGTGTGTGTATAATAGGAGGTTTAGTATAACTTTTCAAGTCGAAACATCTAATTAGACCCAGCATATGCCATGTGACGCCATGTCAACTAAGTATCATCCCGTCAAATTTATGTGCAATATCAGCAATTTCTGTTGCACTTATCTGGCATTAATCTAAGCAACAGTGAGTTGAATCATTTAAAAAATCAAAGGACCAAATTGACCCAATTAGAATAACAGGAACAAAGTTTGAAATACATAAGACTATAAGAACCACAATCATATTTTAACCAATTTATTATATACATTTTAATCCTATCAACCAAGATCAAATTGTCAGATAGAGTGAAAGCATATAGCCTATTCCATGCAGCAGGGTGTAGTAATTATCCGTGTAGACACAAAAAGCTAAAGAACTCTATTATCTATTATGTATAGGCAAAATTTTAAAGTCTCATAAAAAACATAAAAATAGATAAACTACAATAAATCAGAAAAGAAAATTTACCAAGTAGTCAGCATACTGGGACAATGTATGAACCCCTTGTACATAATCAGCAGCAGCATCTTCACTTGTCTTATTCTTTCCAAGATTGACCCCAAGAATGCCAGGTCCAGCTTTGCCTCCATGTTTGACTTCATCAATGGAGGAAGATGAACTGCTTGAAGTTTCATCCAACTTCCTCTTACCATGCTGGGCACCCAACCGCTTTGCAACAGCAACAATTCCTTCACTATTGAAACCGCACCGGTTGATGATAGCACTGGCCACAATTCAAGCGGTTTGATAGCACATAAATCAGAGAAGAATTTTACTTTAAGTTTATACTATCAGAAATCTAAATTTTCACAAGTCGATCCTTCACCAACTATCCAAAGTGCAAAGAAAATTTGACTCATTAAGAACTAAAAAAACAAAACAGAGGATCAATTCAAAATAGTGATACTGCCTACAAAACAAGATATGAAATCAGAGTTTGAGAAAATAGGATATTATACATTCTTACCCTTCCTGGGGCAATCTAAAGATGCGAGGTTTTGGATTTCCCTCCTGTGGAACAGGGGTAACAGAGCCAACCTCTACAAAGCCAAAGCCTAAACCAAGTAACCCATCAATAGCCTCGGCATTCTTATCAAAGCCGGCAGCTAGACCTATAGGGTTGGAGAAGTTCCTTCCCCAAACTTCTAGGCCTATATTGGGTGGATCAGGCCTCTTCTCTCTTGGAACCCAACCACGGGCTGCCGCAGAGACAGCTAGTCTGTGAGCAACCTCCGGATCTAGAAGGGCAAAGAAAGGATTCACAATTTTCGTTGCCGAGAATAGCCAGCCACTGCAAAAAATTCATAACCAAAAACTAACAACTAATATTACTGATGTTTAAACTTCAAGTTAACTACAAATTCAGACAATTGAGGTTACAATAACTTTTACTAGAATAGAGGAAACTTGTGTACAAGAAGTCAAAAAATATAGAAAGATCACACAATATAGATGTATGTAAGATTAAGAAAGGGCCATATTCAAAACCTAGACACAGGCAAATAAGTTTCAATTTGAAAACTTTTTTTTTTTTTTGATAAGTAAGAAAATTTCATTAAAAAAGCGTAAGACGCCCCTAAGTACACAGGAGCAACTCAGCTAGCCCACATGAAAAACCCATAAGAAACTACATACCCACAACACCCAAAACCCACATGAAACCAAAGATACAATAGAAACCCTCCAACAAACACCCAAGATACAAAGTAACCCCCATAATAAAATAAAACCCAATAGACTCAAGATACAAAGTAATCCCCCATATTACAATAAAACCCAAGATTCAAAAGAAACCCCCCATCAAACACCCAAGATACAAAAGAACCCCCCATGATACAATAAAACCCAAGATACAAAGTAACCCCCCTCATACAAAAAAAAACCCCAAAGAAGAAAACCCCCCAAACAATACCCCCAAAACCCACACAACAATACCCCAAATACAAGAAAGCAAACCCAAAATACAAAGAAAAGCCAGAGCTACAGGAGTTTAAAAAATAATCACTAGCATAACAACAAAAACCTTTGTCATGACAAAAGAAGAGTACCAAAAGATCATTCATGGATACAACAGAATTTGATGGAACATAAGTTCAGGGAAAATAACAATTCAGAACTACTAATTACCAAAACCTTGTCCTACATATTGAGAGTTCCCTTCCCTAAAAACATGGAGACACAGACTAGAAAACTTTGCATTTACAAAGAGGGTATGGATTTGAGAATGCTACATGATATTTTTAATTTTCACCAAATGAAAGGGAAAAGTTTATCGTTGAATGATAATTGACACAACGAAAATACAAGATATTAATTCTTTTTACAGAGTAGAATCTTTAAAAGAAGTCTATGGAATTATATGGGTGCTTGTTACTATTTTGACTCTAGTATTGGGAATCACAATAGGCATACTAGTTATCATATGGTTAGACATAGAAATATCCACGGGCCCGCAACAATGTATTGGACCTAAATACACCGATCCCCAACACACACAGAGACAGAGAGAGAGAGAGAGAGAGAGAGAGAGAGAGAGAGAGAGAAGGGAGCCTATTCGTGAACAAGTAAATTTAGTTTATGTGAAGCTTAGTGATTGTAATTTTTTTAGATAGCAAAGAAGAATATCATGTCCTACTACTGTATTTTTTCGAAATATATAGTAGGGAAATACTTATTTGGTGGGCTTTTATAATAGCACATTCTTGATAGCCAATACTAGAGTCTAGATAGATAAGTTCTTGAGTAGCTAGAGTAGACCTTTTCGGACAATTTTGATAAATTTTTCCCAAAAAATATTCCTTGTAATCTGAATAATAAATAGCTTTCTCCAAAGACTGAGCAAAGAAGGAAAAAAAAAAAAAAAAAAAAATCAAACTGCACCATCTCCATATTAAGTGAATGCCTCTTTTACACAAAGATGTAGAGCAATATACTGAGAAATTTCAGTCAAGCATCAGGGTTGGCTGAAGAGAACCCATTATGTGTTATGTTAATTTTTGTTTGGAAGATAACCAAGAGTTGGTCAGTTTAAATATATAAATGCTTACTAAAACACTGCCACTTTATCGGGGGAAAAAGAGGTTAATCATGACCTAAGCAAAAGTACCACTCAAAGACATGAATGAAGTACCAGAAAGTTGCTTCATCCACAGTACTCACATAAGCTCCTCCAGCTATAACTAGGCCTATTGTGGCTCCCGTCAATAACCTTCCCTACAGTTCAAATAACCAAAGGCTATACTTCAGAATCAGACAAAAATGTCTTCCATTTACAAAAAGTATACCAGTGATCCAATAGGAAATAATATGTATTATATAATAAACAAGAGATTGACAATATCCAGAAACAAACTTTGCAATTCAAATTATCTCAAGGGTTAGAAAATTGGCATATTCTGCACATAAAAAACTTGATTTCATTTCACTATGTGGATGTCATAAAAATAAATAAAAAAAATAAAAAAGAAAATCACTTTATAAACTAATTCCTTTTTTTTTTACTGTTTCACTGATGAAAGCTCAAAGTTTTATGCAAACTTTGATTCTTTGGACAAAACGAAGTAAGTTGCCCCAACTCAATATAAAAAGGCGCAGTTAGAAAGCAACTATATTTTAGAGAAGTGCATGCAAGACAAATGGTATACCAACGCAGTTGCATATAGATTTCACTCCTTTTCAACGTGATTATGAAAGAAATAAATAATATTTCCAAGCCTTTTTTGAAAGCAAGAACATTTATCCGTGACTAAAAGAAATTGGTGCTAGCTAAACTTGGTAAAGCTTCAAACATGATAACAAACTCCCTGCCAGAAAACATATAGAAGACAAAAACAAAGGAGTGGTTAAGATATAAGGAAGGGAGTGGAGAAAGGCACCAGAGCAACCATACTTTAGTACTAATTGATACCCAGCTACTCTCTGAACTAATAGGTACAGGATTGTGATGGAATATGAAATATATTCTACTAAAGCAAGACATCTCCACTTATGGAGAAATCAAAAAACAAAAAGATATTTAGGCAACTTCAAAAGACAGTTCCGCAGTTTCTTCCCTACAAAATTATACTATCAAAACCACCCTGACTGACAATCCTGGGAAATGGAATCTCCTCCAAATGACATATACACTCAACCATATCAAAATGACCCGTACATACTGTTCTATTACAAATCCTTCTCTTCATGCAGAAATTGGAACATGGAATGCAAAAGTACGAAATTCCAACTAACTAATGTAGGCCACAACTTAAAACTTAAAAGCCTACTATGCAACACAGATGGGGCATGGATTCAGTACAACAATGAGAGAACTACGACACAAACTTCAAGAACAGGACATAGATATGATGACCTAACATGATTCAATATTTTCTCCAAGTGAATATAAAATAATTAAAAATATTCAATTTCCAAAAGTCTTCAAATAACCTTTCTTTTCGTTTTCCAGGATACAAAAGGCTCAACTGACCTGAACATAAAAACACTATTTCCTACCAGGGAGCTAGTTTCCATTTCTCAGCAACCAAACAGATACAGAATCTCACACACACAGAGCATACCTTCTTGGGAGAGTGAGGGATTTTAGGAGCAGCTTGTGCAGAAGAAGAGCAATGTCTGGCACTTACAAGAGGACCCAATATTACTTTTTTGTTCCAAAGATGTCTGGATAATTTCCTTGAAGCACTGAACGCCATCAATAAGAAAAACCCACAAAATATTTCCCAGCAGTTCGAACTAAAAACCCACTAAAGAAAGAAGCCCAGAACAATTTCACTAATGCACCAAGCAGAGAGACTAATAGAGAGAATTTCAAAATCACGAAACAAGATTTTTAAGAGAGGTTTCTACGATTTTTGTTGCAAGGTTGAAAGAGAGGTTAAGAGAGGTATAATCGTCGTGGTGAAGACTTGCTCAGGGTTTTGCAAGTGCTTGTCCGAACCCGTGAACCCGCAAAGGCCAAGCAAATGTGTAAAAATTAAAAACCCAAGAAACTGTATCTATCACTTCCAAAACCTAGGGTTTGAATAGCATAAAATTATCCAAGCGAAATATAGGGAATTTCAGAGAGAAAAAGAGAGGCACTCACGAAGAGAGCGAAACATAGAGAGAACTAACCCTAGCCTCTGCGGCTTGATAATTATGCCCAAAACGTAACCATTTCAATAACCGCCCCAGCCTATTCCCAACCAGAACAATGCGTTTCACAGAGACAAACCAAAAAGGAGTTTCGGACTGTGAAAATTAAAAGAGGAAGCGGCAGAGAAAGAGGCAAAGAGAAAATCAGAACAAAAATGGGGTCTCTGAGTCTGGGAACAGCGAAATAGGGTTTCGTTCTGCGCGATGTGAGATAGCGAGATAGCGAGAGAGAATGGGTGAGAGACGGAGAGTGTAATTTCTGTTAGTTTTGGCTACTGGCTACTGGCTACTGGGGAGTGAAAAGTGTGAAGAACAGCCTCCCTTGGCGTCTTTTTATATATTTTGTATTTATGCTGCTGGCTTTTGCAATACCTATGGCCCTTTGGAGCAATCAACGGAGCTAAAACTTCGCCTTTACAATTTCGGATGATGATTTTGATATCCATCTCTCTTTGCATGTCTATTCGCACAGCTGCATCTCAATTGAATGAAAATTGTCATTTGAGATACATAGTTTGATCTATTGTTACTCTCGTCTTCAAACAGAAGTTTGTATTCTGAAAAGCCTTCAAGGAGTGAATAGGGAATGGTGGCCGAGAGTTCCTTCAAAGACCACCACATTCCAACGTAGCCATAGTTTTCGAGCAACAATCGCTACAAATTCCACTTCGTTATGCTCCAATTCTTGTAGGACGGATTCCATAATGGCCATTTAATCCTCATGCTCTATACTTTTTTTCTGAATTTTTTCTCACGCATGCTCTAGACATCCTTGGCAGTAGGGGTGTGCAAAACTCGCAATCCCCGCCCCGCCCCGCAGAGGACTGGGTTTTCAAATTTTTTTGCGGGTTAGGATCTTAATTTGAGAAATTTTTACGGGGTGGGGTGCGTTGCGGGTTTAGCCTTTTAAAAAATGCGGGTCCCCGCCCCGCCCCACCCCGCACCGCACAAACGGGAAGAAAAAAAAAAAAAAACTAGCTCTATGGTTTAATTTCATTGTGTGAGAAATACAATTTTTATGGTTCAATTTCATAAGATGTTAAAGTGTACACATTTTTATTGTATTGTTATTTGAAATAATATTTTCATTACTTTTGGAAAAGACAAGAAAATTGATTACATGGAATAGTGAAATATTATAACTTTTTATTCTTTACATTTATTCAATTATGCTTTGTTGATCGGAGAAAATAGAAATCATGTTTCTTAGAATTTTATCTTATAATTAATAGGGCTTTTAGTTTAAAAGGCTAATTCCATGAAAAATGTTCTTGAATGGAAATATGAATTTAATTTTTTATTTAAAAAACTAGTATTTTGTTTGAATTATTATTTTTTACAAAATAAAATCAAAATTACGTAAATGCCACTTAAAATCCCCGCCCCGCACAAACCCACCCCACAGTGATCCGCCCCGCACGGTTAGTATTTATCAAATGCGGTTTGCGGGTTGAAAATTTTCAACCCGCAAAGGTGCGGGGCGGGGCCAAAAAAGGCGAAAACCCGCACCGCCCCACCCCACCCCATGCACACCCCTACTTGGCAGCCCTACAAACCCACAAAATATGTCTTGTAATCTCATGTGCAAATTCATAGATCCGACAAAGGGAGTCTTTCCGCAATGCTATATTTTCCGTTTAAGGCTTATGTTTGCATCACATCAATGACGAGAAACTATGTGTAAAGGATGGCAATTTGTATTTGTAACGAGTTTGAGTCATATCAAGTTATAAATACATGAATATATAGATCTATCATAATTTGATTAATTAATTTTACATTTCAAATAAAAATTAATTAACCGTCCTAAGTCAAAGTCAATGACAGGTTCTTTCTCTTTGCAGGCTGCTAAATCCCTTGAAGTTGTAGTAGTAACCTACAAAAAAAGTTTTGAGTACCTTTTAAGGAAAAGAAACGCCGCCAGATCAAAAGTCAGAAAACAGAGCGAGAGTCAAATGGGTAATAAGCTTGTCAAGTTTGTGACGTCACTTTGGGAAGATTTCTACATATAAATGTGTTGTATATGACGTCATTTAAACTGTTCCGTTTATAAAGAAACGAAACTGATAAATGTTCAAAAATTCATTATTATTATTATTATTATTCAAAATACGAAGTAAATGACAAAATAAATAATTGTGTGATTACCTAATTGGAAGCCTCTTGTTTGCTCATATTGGTATGACTATTAACTAGGAATAATTACACCACTAGTCTTTAGAGTTAATCTAAATTACAAATAATTTCCTGTAATACAAAATTTTTATAGAAAGTCTTTGTGGTAAACTATGTGGTAGAAGAGCAACCTCAACCCACCTTGATTCAAAACCGACACCATTGACATATTAAACAAAATGCACGTAAAAGAAAGAGAGTGATTCTTAATTATAATTTAGCACAGGGACCCTCCATAAATTTTTTGTATTACAGTGAGTGATTCGTAATTTAGACCAATTCTATGAATCAATAGTACAATTATCCCTATTAATTACAATAAATGAGAATTTAAAATGCAGAATCTAAAAATATATATTTTTGTGGTATCGGTAGTAAAAACTCTACGGTTCGAGTCTTTTGTAGGTCTATTGATAGAGACCAATCATTTTGTTTAATTCTCTTACACAACTTTTGTTTATTTTCGTGTAAAAGATGTATAAATTTACAATTAAATTTATAAAATCAAATGTAAATTTTACAGATTTAATAACAAATTTATAAAATTAATATAAATTTGTTGCAAAAAAAAAATAACACCAAACACATATGGTACTCAAATACATATTCGAACGTGCGCTTTATAAATTATTAACAGATGTCAGCGTGTAATTGAAGGGAATTACGAATGTATGGAAATGTAGCGGCGTAGATAACTCCTGCCTGCAGAGAGTCAAGCGGCTACGAGGAGGGCCCTCCCCACACAATGACACGTGGTTCAAAAAGAGCACGTGTTCCCCGTACTGTGCCTTTTCCGTCCACCGCTCGATCAAATCCATAAGATATATATCCGACGTGCCTTCCTTCTTCTATAAAATGCCTACTAAACAAAAATCAATTCAAAGAAGAAAAATAAATAAACAGAAAATAAGAAAAAATGCTTCTCAGAAGTGCTTCCACACCGATATTGAGTAAGGAATCGGACGTGGGTCTCCGGATAACGATCACCCGGACCGTATCCATGCCTCTCTCGACGATGAAGATCCCTCGAACGACGTCGGATGGCAACCTCAGGCCCTGGAGCCGTGCTCTACCGAAGGAGGAAAAGAATCTCTCTGAGTTGATCAGGGGCTCGATGGGGTTGGAATTGGATGAAGGGTGTCATGGCGGCGGCGGCCTTGTTGGCGGTGGCGGTAGGAGTGGCGGTGGAGATGGGAGTGAAGGGAGACGGGAATGGGGTAATGGGAGCGAGAGCATGGATGGGTATTACCAGAAGATGATCGGAGCGTACCCTGGTGACGCTCTTCTTCTCGGAAACTATGCCAGGTTCTTAAAAGAGGTATTTAAACCCACTAAAAATCTTAATTAAAAACTTGGATTCAATTTGTCATCTTTTCTTATTTTTTGGGTGTGATTTATTGAGGTTCGTGGGTTCAGGTACGAGGTGATATAGTGAAGGCTGAAGAGTACTGTGAAAGAGCAATTTTGGCCGAACCCAGTGATGGAAATGTAGTGTGTCTCTACGGGGAGTTGATATGGCAGAGACACAAGGATGCTCATCGTGCTCAGTCCTACTTCGATCAAGCCATTCGCTCTGCGCCTCATGACTGGTAAAAACAACGACCTGACATTTTTTGTGGCGAAATTTGGGTTGTTTTTCATTGACTTTTTGTAAATATTGTTAGCATTATTAATCCACCATTGGTTTTCCCTAAAGATGTTAATTAATGATTTTATTAATTGATGTATGTTGAGCTTCGTATGTGGAATGCAGTTACGTTCTTGCTTCATATGCTAAGTATCTTTGGGATGCCGGAGAAGATGATGATGATGATGATGAGCAGGAAGATGATCGTGGAAAAAGCGGCACTCCGGAATGTACATCTCCGGCCAATCTTTATCCTACGGCAACACCACTTTTGGCAACTCCTCCTCCAACTTAAACCATATATTATTATTATTACACGGCAAAGAGAAATATTATATGTCTAATTTTAAGATTAAACTTTTTTTCCCGGATTGTGTTTGGACGTTTTGGTATGATTGGGAAGTACGTTCCTTATCCTGTTTCAGATTCCTCTCTCCATCCCAGTACCATTCTTGTCTTGTATTGATGGTTAGCTCTCTTCCTTGCTCATCACGGATCTTTTTCAGCTCAGCTTTTCCTGTGGCCTATGATTCCTCATCTAATCGTATTCCATGATATTTGTCCTTCTTCCCCTTCTGTCTCTATTGCTTGATCTTCTCCACAATATTTCCTTTTCGCGTCGATTGTATTTAAAGTTAATGTTGACGTGTTTTTTTTTTAAAAAAGAAAGTGAAATCATACATATATTAATCCATGAAATAAATAATATTCATTTCATTTGGAATGTGGAAGATCGTGTTAAATTTGTGAATCGTGTCAAAAAATAGTCGTCCATATTTTTACTCTTCACAAGGATTCTCAACTTTCAGAATAGACAAAGGAAAAAGGGAAAAGAAAATGAATACTGACGTGAAATGGACCATATACGCACCCTTCTTGCTTCGCCTTGGGGTTTATAACCTGTCGACCCTATGAATAGTGATTACCGAAAAACCCACCTTTTTTATAGCGAGATTTATAAATATGATGCAAGACAAGTATACAGTTGAAAAAGTCATCGAAGTCCCAACACAAAATCAGCCTTCGTTAACAATTATACCCCAGTTGTTCAACAGAATAGGCTTTAAACAAACAATATATTCCATCCTGAACTATATCTAATGGCAGATTCTCCCAAAATTTTCCCTAAATATTTCCAAAGACCAGACAACTAACGCATTCTTGAACAATTTATAGATTAAAGTAACAACCACCTGACAAATAGTTACATACAGTGCTGCAAGCTGGAATGCAAACTCAACCGTGAAAGCAAGCACACAAAATGACCAATGCTGCTGACTATGGACAGGACGACATCACAAACCATAACGAAAATCCTTTGTGCCTTCATCGTCAAATAATTTCAGGTCTTATACCTCTTATTTTCAGGAACTAGACGGGGCTCCGGAAGCGCACATCCCATTCTTTTGCTGCATTTTGTTTAGTGCGCCAATGGTGTCGGTTCTTGAATCAAGGTGGGTTGAGGCTGCTCTTCTACCACATAATCTTTATGTGCCTGAGTTTCACCTGCCTCAGCTGTGGGAACTGCCGCCTCCTCTTGAGCAATGGATGGAGAAGGACCGTTTGTTACACTGGATACAGCAATCTCCACTTCATTTGTTGCATTGCGCAAGGTGGTCTTTTCTTCATTCTTTGAATGGGATAAGGCGGTATTTTCCCCATGTGTAGCTTTAGATGAAGTAATTTTTTCTGCATTAGTTGCATTGGATGAAGTGGTCTTTTCAGAAGGTAGTCTAGGAAGAGACTTTCTTTGGGGCTTCTTTGGTTGGATGGGAGAAAGACCTCTGGCAGGGTTTTCCTTGGAAATTTTCTCATCCAGACTTAGCCGACCTGTCCTAACACTGCCACTGTTCCCTTCAGCCTCAAAGCTCTTCTTTCGGCCAAGCTTGGGAGATTTAGCTCTTGTTGTTGGTATCTGCTTCAAAGTAATTAAGGCATTAGGCCCAAAGCAATTTCAATAGAATAAAAATCCCACATGCTAACTGAAAACAAAACCAGTAAATAATTGATGATGCCACATAGCAGACAGGGACTGCAAGTCATCAAATTTAACATTAGGCATCCATTACAATACCTCGACAAACACCCCCACAGGGAAAACTCACAAACATAAAGCAGCAAACCAGATGACCTAAAAATTTGCTACTTATAAGTTAATACATATTGCTACTTCATACAAAGTACTAAGAAGATATTCCCTGGAAAATAGCAAACTCCTGGCTGATTGTTTTAATGGTGGATAAGTGATAAGAAATATCCCAATTAAGAAAATTAAGCCATCCAAACATTATCCATGCTTCCAACATTACTTCTAGTAATCTATAATCTTACATTAGTTAAGGATCAAAATGATTAGTATAAAGTTCCACATTTATACTTAATTTTCTTAACGTATTCTTCCAACCATATGAAGTATGATAATAGCGCTATAGTAGGCTGATAAGGCCAAGGACTAATAGAAATAATGACTCCAAAATGAAAAACTAAAATGGGATCAGACTGTTACCATATGCCTCATCCTTAAATTGAACAACTGACATGTTAACACACAGATTGTCAGGAATAGAAGGTACTTACAATCACCAGATACATCACCAATACTATCCATTGCATGTATATAATATGCCAAGAAGAAAGGAAAAACAATACAAAAAAGAAGAAAGAGCCAAAGATACTTAGAGCACTAGCAGCAGATTCCTAACCATTTTCCCTATATTTAGGGAATAAAACTACTTTTTGCTTCCCTATAAAAAAATACCCCACAATCGATTCCCTTACTTTTCCATATATCAATTAAATATTATTTTTTTACTCTTATTTTATTATTTTTCTCCCTTTCCTACTTTTTCTCTCTTCCCTATATCAATTAATTATACTTCTTTTATATTAAAATAATACATAGGGAATGAATAGTAGACATATATACATAGGGAATCACTATTCATTTCCAACCCCCTCATCTAAATATAGGGCATCTGCTGTGGAAGGTTTTTTGATGTTTTTCATGAAATTTTCTCTAAATATAGGGAAGGGAACCAATATAGGGTAACTGCTACTAGTGCTCTTAGAACAGCTCAAAGGCGCCTAAAACAATGGTCCTGTGTCAGCAGTTACAAATGCTATCTGGTAATATGTCAACGAATCAACACCAATACTATCCATTTCATGAAAATAATACGTCAAGCAGAAAAGAAAAAGAATACTAAAATAAGGAAAAGAGCCAAAATTACTTAGAACAGTTCAAAGGGGCCCACAAAAATAACTAGGAAAAAGTTCAGAACGCCTTGCATATTAAAATAATAGGAAGATACACCCATGGAATCCTAATTACCTTTACTAGCACCAATTCTATTGTAAAATCTCAAACAGTCCTTCACTCTTAATTAGGTAATCCAGCTGGGACTCTTTACCGAGAAACTTAAATGCCATTTGGTGCTATCCATTACAAGGCAGTCATAAAATAAAATAAAAAAAGAAATTGAACTAGGACAACCTTATTCTGACAAGGACTGGCTCAGTGTGCAATCCCAAATTGAAATGTTACCAAAAGAAAAAAAATAGCATCCAAGGCACCCAACTCCAAAATCTTTTGGTTATGTTTTTTAATTTATTTGGGCAAGCGCTTTTTGTTTTTGGATTGAACAAGAATAAAGGGTGTTGGCAAACATAGCCTTAGGCAAACAATACACGAACATATAACAACTTGAAAAAAGCTTGTGTAGGTCTTACAAATTATACAAAGAACCATGTCCCTAGAATTTGGCTAAAGAATGTATCTGGTATCACATGTTATTTGTGCCAATATCCAGTCCTTAGGGCAGGGCAGGAATTAACAAGCTTTTTTGTGTACAACAGAATCAAGCTTCTTACTATGATCAGTTTACCACACAAAAAGACATTTAATTTCAATCCATCAGTATCTTTCATATATAAGCTGTTGATGTGGAAAAACCAACAGCAGCAAAAAGCCCTCGCTACTCCATGCAAAGGAACTTGAAGATGTACACCAAAACAGGCTGGAAAGTTTGTTAAGAGTTGCCATACAATGGCATGTTTCAAGTTATGGACAGAAAAAAATGCTTTATGCTAGATGCCATTGTCACAAAATATAAAAACTTACCTTCTTCAACTCCACCTTAGGAGGCGGAGGCTCCTGGTAGAAGCTTGGCATGGGTGTCGCTTTAAAGGTCAAACTCTTCCTGAGCATCTTAATCTCAGCTTCTAGTGTTTCCTGCAAAGGAATAAAAAGCCTGTCATAGTGAGAACATATAGTATATATGACCAGCGTTTTACCACAGATTTACATAAGCACCACCTTGGATTTGGCTTGCAAGTTATTCTTCTCTAATTCCTTTGCATGAATCTTTTCTTCGAGTTTAGTGTAGAACTGCACAACATAATAATTGTTTATATATATGAGTATATGTTGTGAGTGCACTTGTGAGTATTGTGTCCCACATTGAGAAAATATAAAGACAACATAATAGTTTTGTACATATAAATATGAGTATATTTGTGAGTACACTTGTGAGTGTTGTGTCCTATATAAAGAAAACATAAAATGAATAGTTAAAATACCTAAGTGGACCCAAGCCCATTAGCTTAGTCTTTTGGGC
Organism: Alnus glutinosa; assembly: GCF_958979055.1. Classification (NCBI taxonomy): domain Eukaryota; kingdom Viridiplantae; phylum Streptophyta; class Magnoliopsida; order Fagales; family Betulaceae; genus Alnus; species Alnus glutinosa. The sequence continues at coordinate 4,143,159 of NC_084891.1, read as the reverse complement.
TAGAGGAGTGTCCAAATATGTATATTAATGTACTCTTTGTGGGCTCCCCAGGTAATTCTCTCCCTAATAATTGATATTAGAGCCATGGTTAGCTTCCACTAATATGAGTGTCTTGGTCTTTGATGCGTCTAATTTTGGGAGTTGCGTTCTATGGCCCACAATTGGGGCAACTCTTGAATGCGTGACACTTTTGGATTTGTAAAGGACTCACACACAAGGGGGAGTTAGGTCAACGTGGAAGAGATTCACAAGTAAGGAGGAGATTTGTTGCGAGTGTTGTGTCCCACATTGAGAAAATATAAAGAAAGTTAGTAGTTAATATACCTAAGTGGACCAAAGCCCATTAGCGTAAGCTTTTGGGCTAGAGTGGTGTCCAAATATGTATATTAGTACACTCTTTGTGGACTCCCCGGGTAATTCTCTCCCTAACAAAATAGATGCAGCTGGAGAAGACCATATAGTAATTGAAGGGACAAGTTCAAAATTAACCTCTTTTCGTTTCTCGGCTCGTTCATCACACCTAAAGCTGAAACCATAGTTTGGGAGCATACCAACCTTGCGAGGTTTGTCATCTCCTCCTGTGGGACTTCTATGAAGTAGTTAAGGATAAACTAACAAATATCGGTATATTATGATAAGCCAAAGACATAAATGTCAATGAAGCCCAATACATTCATTTTCTAACCACAGAGGAAGAGAAACATATTCGAAAAGCAAAGGATACAAGGAAGGTTCTGCGTCTTCAACTTTACTACCAGATCCCTTTTTCAAGGGCTTCAGTTTTGCCTTATCCCTGTATCCAGGAAATCAAAGTTTACAAACAGCCACAGAAAATAGCTTATCAATTAACTTAATTGGAAATTAATATCAAAAGAAGAACTAGTAAATTAATCAAATATTTCAAATTAGATGATCAGCAAGAGTATCCTACATCCTGTCTCACAAACTTAACATTAATATAAATTTGGAGTAAGACGTAGCTCCAGTGCATAGGGCTTAGACAAGACAATGAAACATAAGGACAAGAAATACATACATGCCCACTTCAGACAACACTGCATCAGACTTTCCAGATTGCTGTTAGAAGCAGATACAGAGTGAAAATGATTATCAGCAACCACAGAGATGGTAACAAGGAATCAACCTAGATGAAGTGATAGAAGTGGTATGCTGAATAAGCATAAGGCCATGCTAAAAAAGCAAGACACTATATTACCTTGGATAACTGAACCTGCCTGTCATTGAATGAGCTGCTTTTAGAGGGCTGTTTTGGGCGCGAATTCAAACCAACTGAACCATTTGAAGTAGATGTTAGGTCGACATCTTTTCCATCATTGTTCTTCACAACCGAAGCTGCTGAAGTAGTTTTCAGGCTTGGGAGCTTCTCATTTTTGCTCTTGCCTTGAGCCTTATGAGGGTTGAATTTCTTTGAATGATGTGCATTTTTCACTTCCCCGTCCTATTACATGGGTACACAGGTTGAATTCAAATCAGAAGAGCTCATTTGTCAAACCAAACAGAAAATAAAAACCGCCTACCTTAGATGTTGAGGGAACATTTGATCCCTCATTGATTTCCCCAGTAAATGAGTTAACAGTTGCATCACCATCCAATTTGACAACATTCTCTATATTCCCATTTGGCACTGCAGTCCCTGAACTTTTACAGACAGTCCCATTTACATTATCTAGAACATTACCATCCTCTCCAGAAGCAGGGAGGTGCTCATGCACGCCATTCTGATGGTTTGTCTCAAGCCCATCAATGGGTACAAGATTATCCGAGTCCATCAATCCAAGAACACTACGAAAAAGTAAAGACACATAGAAGTATAAGCTTAACCATTAAGGACATTAAGGAGAACTCAAAAACAACAAAGTGCAACAAGATAAACAGATACGGCAGGAAATCTACAAGCTGGAAGCCCTAAAAAAGATCTATCATATTCTTCTCTTCCCAAATGAAATATATGAGCTCATGTCTCCCGCACTATCATTCTTGATAAACAAATCGTTTGAATTTTCAAACCCAACACACAAACACAAGTATCAAATATGAGAATAGTCCATCCCATCATGGCCAATTCTGTCCAGTCTTACTTCAAAAGCGTAATAAGTTATTAAATTGTTCAGAAAAACTCAGTCCAGCAAAACATGTGGTAATCGTGATGCATTAGATGTCTCTGATGACTTGGGCTTTAAAAAATAAACATAAGTTCAAAAACTAGGGCATTAATAACAAACCAATACACCACATCAGTGTACAAGACTACAAGCTATCCCTTTAACCTCACTTGGCCACTGCGAAGTGTAAAAGAAGAATGCAAGATGAACAAAAATTTGAGACTCGAGTGGACAAAAACCTAACTTTAAACTCTATTTCATACTTTCTTTTCCTCCACTCTCTCGGCAAGCAAACAATATATATCCAATTAGAGGCGCAACTAAGCCACCAATCAATCGCATTAGATGAACACTAGAATTAAACAAGGAAGCCAAATAAGCAAGATAGAAGCAAATCAAATACAGAAAAAGAAAATTGATTTCCAAATCAACCATAAAACGCAAGCACATTTCCGAAGACAAAAACTATCATTTCACATTGATCTACTATATACGCCAACATGCAACAAATCTTCTTCACACAAATCAACTCACTACTCGTTTGCTGAGTAAACAAGAGAAAACAATACTCCGAATCTCAGTTGAGATTACTCAGACTTCGATTTTCGAAAAAAAAAAAAAAACCACAGAGAAACCATTAGATTCAAAACTCCCTTCCGTTTTCGTTCGTTTTCTCGGCAACCAAACGGAAGGGCAAGATAGTTCAAAATCGTAACGCTCACCTCGAAAAGCGTGCAATGATCAAATCTCCATTGATTTTAGCCACAGAGATTTGCTTAGAAGCTTTGAAAGATCTACGCGAGAGAGATAGAGAGGGTAATGAAGATGCTGACAACGGATCGGAGGATCCGAACTGGATCTGTCGGATTCAAACTACGGAACTTTTGGTATTTTTCATTTTCCTTCCTTTTTTTTCTTTTCTTTTTCTGTGTTAAATAATTATGGATTTGAAAGTTTGGAGGAATTGAAGGCTCAGAGCTGTTTTACGCCAATGAGTTTCAAACCCATTTCAAGGTCAGGTCACTCTCCGTAGAGAGAGACACAGAGAGAGAGTGTGTGATATGGGAATGGGAAGTGAGAAAAATACGGTTAGGTGGGGATATACGGTTATACGGTATTTCAGGGAAATACGCACGGTTTTAAGTAACTAAAAACCAAATATTATAAATATAGATAACTGTTCCTCAATTTATGTGTTTATTCTATATATTTTCACAAAAATTATGTTTTTAAAATACATGATTTTCGAATGAATTTTTAATAAAGCATGAGAAAATCAAACGTTCTTAAAATACATGTCAATTTAATAGACTTGATCGTAGAAAATTCGTTCAATCTAATTGAAGGAGAGCACTTTATCCTATTACAAGTATTAATTGCTTAAATTAATTAAGATCTTAAAAAAAAATAAAAAATCTACAAATGACATTATAATTTGAAAAAAAAAATGTAAGGAAATAAAAGAATTTAGAATAACTAGTTTTTTTTCAATACTTTAATAAAAAAAAAAATATAAATAAAAAAGGTTTTAATAATTCTGAATTTTATAATGTGTGATGTAATTTTCTGCACTGATGGGGGAAGGACACAATATTTGTGGAATAATAATATATTAAATAAATACGAACTGCTGTCACTACCAACACCTAATAAAAATTCAAGCACTCGCTAATGATACTTAGATTGAGTAAGCATAACCACAAGACGAAAATGAATAATAAATAAAGAATATAATTTATTTACAAATCGATTTGTATGAAATTTTTTATAAATCGGTACAATCTATACATAAGATTGACATGTGTCTCTTGGCATATGAGAAGTGATAGAAATTTTCTACAAACCGGTTCGTAGAAAATTTTCTACAACCCACATATAAAAATGACACGCGTCTTTTAAGCATGTAAAAAGCACATGTTTTTTTATTAATGTTATTTAAAAAGCATGTAAGAAGTACATGCTATTAAAATAACATGTGATTTTCACATGCCAATAGACACGTGTCATTTTTATATGTGGGTTATAAAATATTTCTTACAAATCAATTTGGAGGAAATTTTTGTCCTGTGAGAAGCACATATTGTTTCAATAGCATGTACTTCTCACATGCTTTTTTAATAGCATTAAAAAAAAAATGTGATTCTCATATGCTTAAAGGACACATGTTTTTTATATGTGGGTTGTAGATAATTTCTTACAAACAGGTTTGTAGAAAATTTCTGTTCATAAATAAAAAGGAAAAATATTTCAAAATCCCTCAATGTTTTTCGTTCGAGTTTATCTTTTAAGTCTTATGCTCCATTTGTTTCAACGTAAAATGTTTTCTAGAAAATATTTTTGGCATTTTTCGATGTTTAGTGAGAGTGAAAATATGATTAACAAAAATCATTTTCAATTTATCGTAAAAGCCTTTTTAATTTTTGGAAAATAATTTAAGGTTTGAAAAACCGTAAATCGTTTTCTGAATTTAAATTCTTCATTCTTGCACGCACGTTTGTGAGAATCTACCACCGTCGAACATTGGAGTTTGTTGGTAGCCCGACTCTAACACCGAAGATCCCCAGATTTTGGTATCCAATTGTCGAAATCCGGTTGACCAAATTCAAGCCAACTAGCTAGGATCTAACCAGTACGGTCGAATTCTGGCCAAACTAAGCCAGATTCTGGCAAAAACTAACTAGAACCTGGTTCTCTGGAATCCGGTGACGGCGGCCGGGCGTCGCCGGATTCCATTTTATGCCATTAATGATTTTTTCTTACGAACCAAACGATGTAAAATATTTTCAGAAAAAAAAAAAAAAAAAAAAAAAAAAAAAAAAAAAACTTTTTTTTAAAAAAATAATTTCATTAAATGTATTTTACGTCGAAATAAATAGAGCACCAGTTTTTTATTTGGCAAATTGAAGATCCAAGTTTATGAAAAATTTAAATTTAAGACTTCTGCCCATTTCTTCTCAAATAATAATAAAAATAATGTGAAACTACTATTATATATGAGTCTATGGCATTCCTATTAAATATTTTTTTTTAAAAAAAATGTGGGATGATTGCGAGCTACCCCCTCTAACGGAAACGGCTCATCTCCATTTTAAATGAAATGGAGAGGATCGGTTTGCCCCTCTAACCGAATGGCCACCCTTAACCCCAATTGAGAGGTGACTCCCAACCCGTTTAGTTTTTTTTTTTTTTTTTTTAGAATAATACTATTTAGGCGATTGCAATACAAGTTGATCAATGATATTACAGTTAAAATTTGTTATTGGATTAGCACTTGTAAAAAATAAAAAATAAATAATACTTAAATTTCACTGTCACGTCATCTCAGTTGTATGTCAATCATATTACAGTATACTAAAATACATTACTCTATTTTTTTTATGGTTTCTTTTTTTATCTTCTTAAATTACGAAAACTTCACTTATAACCCATGATCTTTCATCACTTTTGTAATTAAGCACTCAAACTCTAAAAAGTATCAATTTAGGGTATCTATCTTTCAAATTTTTTTCAATTTCAACCATCCATTATAATTTTTCTAAAGAAAAAAAATGGGTATTTTGAAAATTTTGACATGATTTAATAGAAAAATTCTAACACATAGTTGAAATTGAAAAAAAAAATTGAAAGATAAATACCCTAAGTTAATATTTTTTTAAAATTCGAGTATAATTCATTTGACAGAAAATTTCATATAACTCATATATGATATTGACATGTGTCCATATGAGAAGCACATGCTTTTTAATAGCATGTGAAAATAGCATTAATAAAAAACTATGTGCTTCTCACGTGTATAAATGACACATGTCAATCTTATATGTAAGTTGTATGAAATTTTATACAAACCAGTTTGTAAGAAATTTCTATCGCAATTCATTGCAAATATAAAGAAAGATCAGAGGTTATAAGTTAATCTTTTAAAAAAATAACAAAAAAAAAAAAAAAAAGAGAAAAAAGAAGAAGAAGAAGACGAAAATACTGACAATTTAATTAATGAAACAGTTCATGACAATGCCGTAGTTTTGAGTTACATTATTTATTTATTTTTATTTTATTTTTTTCTAACTTGGCACCTTAAATAAATAATAAGCGACCCACTTCTCTTTGAATCCGGATCTCAGGAAATTTTTTATCTGAATTACTAGTAATTGAAATAATAAATATGAGAGTTTTAACAGGGGTCTACTTGTTGATTTGACGGAAAAGGCTAACGGAATAGAGACATTGAAAATTTTGGAAACTTTGTAGGGTTACATTGTAAACTTTTAAACTTTCGTAGCCAAATTAAAACTGGTGACAACTTTGAGGCGATGAATTGTATTTAACCCTTATTTTTAATACTCATCATGCTTTAAGACAGGGAAAAGTACACATATCTCCCTTAATCTACCATTTAATTGTCAATGTCTCCATAAACTATCAATTGTGTCAATGACCCCTCTCAAACTACCAAAACATGTTAATGTCTCTCCTAAGGCCAACAAAAAGACAAAAAATGACCTTATAAATTCGAAAAAGAAAATAAAACTATATATATATATATCCTTTTAAAAAACAAATCTAAAAAATTAAAGAAAAACGAATTTTTTTAGTGGAAATAAAAAAAAAAATGAAAAATAACGAAAAATTAAAAACAAACGAAAAAGTAAACGAAAATTATATAAAAAAAACTTAAAAAACAAACGAAAATAAGAAGAAAAAGCCGGTTTTTTTTTTATTTATTCTGTATAAATTTTTATTATTTTAGATTATTTTAATAATTTTTTTTAATATTAATATTTTATGAAGGGTATTTTTGTTATTAGGGGGACATTCATATTTTTTTTATAGTTTAGAGGGAGAAATTGATACAATTTGTAATTTGAGGAAGACATTGACAATGAGAAAGTTATGTATATTTTTTCCTTTAAGATATTAACAAAAAAAAAAAAATAATAAAAGAATAAAAATAGAAATAAAAATGGTGGGAGAAACGGGTGGAAGTACACGTCCATGGTTGGTGATCTGTACATCAGTATAGCCAGGTAGCTTAAATCCTTAAGCTAGTACTAGTAGGGATAAAAAGAAGAAGCTAGATGAAGGCTCTACATCAGTATAGATATCCCTAAGCCATTTATGGTACGAGAAGAGGAAGATGATCAATCAAATTAATGTAGTTAATTAGTTCGATTTTCTACCATATTCCTTAACATATACTATAATGTATATATAATTCTTTTTTAAATTTAGATCGATATTTTAAATAATTAAGATTTTATAATTTTTTTTTTAAAAAAAAAACATAATAAATATACTAAAATGATAAATAATAATAATGTAAAAAAAAAAACTCACTCTTACAGACGAGCAGTTGAAAGGGATAGAATGAGGTCGTGACAAACCGACCAATTAAGCTTTGTTGTCGGCCGTAACAAAACGGCCATGTTTTCCGGGACACCATTAGATGCTCCAAGCCAACACGTCCTCCAGCGGCGACACGCGAACATGCATTTAATGTTTTTACTGCAATCACATGCATGTATGATGAATCTGACAACCCAACTTCCCTTTTTCCTAAAACTCAAATAACCTTCATTTTTGGTAATAGTGGCCCAACCAAATAACCGAATAAATATTTTATATAAATAATTATTCTATTTTTAGGTTTATTCTTGCATACCAAAAGTGCTCTTTAATCTTATCGTTGTCACTTCCTAGGAAACAAAATTAATTACTTTGATGTGGTTTAATCTACTATACTATACCATACACTTATGTTGTTACGTTGTTATCGCTTTAAAAAGATTCGTCGAATTGTATTCCAATCGAAGTTATTTAGAATCACTAAAAGATCGAGCATCTCTATCAGTATTATCTAAAATACTTAACCAAAAAATTGCAATAATTTACTTTAAATATATTGATTTTTTTGAGTAATTTTAAAAATCTATCATGTGTGATTAAGTACAAGCGAGTAATTCTATATGTACATTAAGTGTTCATAAAAAAATGAGGTGGCTTTTAAAATCACCATTAGACGTGTGATTGATCAAATGATGATTTTGATCACATGGTGATTTTAAAAACCACTTCAATTTTTTATAGACTGTACACTTGATGAACACTTAATGTACATGTAGAATTACTTGTTACAAACGCAATAATAATTTTAAAAATCACATTATTTTTAGATGGACATAAGAGTTACATGTGATGAATTTCTAAAATTACTCTATTTTTCTATACACATTTTAACATATTCTCTATTCTCTTATCTACTTTATCTTAAATATTATTTTTCATTCTTCTTTTTTATTATTATATTCTTACCATGCATCTTTTTTTTTCTTTTTTCATTCATTCTTCTCTAAGTCTTAAGCATAGACAGCCATTTAGGGAGACAGAAGAAGAAGCTATATATATATATATATATACACACACACAGACACGCGTATTAAACATTAGAGATTTCTTCAAGAATTTTGTTTTCGGTGGTGGAAGGAGGAGGATTTTTCATTTTTGGGTATGGGTTTTTGTATGCATGTTCTTGGCCAAATGTATGAATTAAATTGGACGGGTTAAGGTTGATTTATATAGTCTTATACTCATGGTCCGACATAAACCTTACAAAATTAACGGGTTTTTATTAAGAGGTCTAACCAATTTTATTAATTAAATGAGTCGGATTCAGGGGCGGAGCCACCCCCAAGTTGGGGGGCCAAATTGAAAAAAAAAGTTTTGAGGGGGCCAAAATTAAAAAAAATAACAAAATTTGGGGTAAAATTTTAATTTTTTTAATTTTTTTTTTAGAGAACTTTGGGGTTGGGGGGCCAGGCCCCCCAAGCCCCTTAGTGGCTCCGTCACTGGTCGGATTAAGGTTGACATATGTTGTATTATTTTCATACTTCAACACAACCGAAACCTAATATGTGAATATGGACGAATTGCCATCCTTAATTAGAAAGCCAAACTATGATTACGTTTTCTTGACTTGCAATATACTTCCATTATGGTTGCATAGACTAAATTAGGTTGGACAGTTTTCAGTCTAACCATACCAATTGCTTTGCTTAATAGACTGCAATAACCTACATCATAAGACAGAAATGCTTTGAAGCGAAGTTGGCTAATGGCTAAGAACATAAGACTTTTACAGTTGTTATCTTTAGACTAGCTAGTTGATGATCTCATGGCAGTACTTCAAAGTGTTATTTTATTAGCATATCTATATGACTATATCAAAATTCAAAGCCAATGATCATGACAAACTAGAAGATAAAAAGTGGGTGGAAAAAATAAAGAGAAATATGACTCCAAGTCTTATGCAAGATGTCCATTTAAGAATAGTTAAATTTCTAGAATATTATCAATTTCGATGGAAGAGAATGTTAAAATATTATTTTAAATGATTAAGCCTATTTTTCTTATAAGCTTAAAATGGTAACATAGCATATGTTACAAATTCGAATTCGGACTCCATAACTCTATATCAATTAAATATTCTACGTGTTAGATTTTACTTGTTGAAAAGAATTTGAGCTGCATGCGAAGAGAATGTTATAATATTAATTTAAATAATTAAGTTCACCTTTTTATTTTTTTATTTTTTTTTAAGCATAAACTTTTAAAATAAATGATAATTTAAGTGAAAAAAAATTCATTGTTGGTAACATTTATCTAAGAGCGTTTTTGGCCTTAAAAAATAATTTTAGCTACTCAAAATGTCATTTTTTTTCTATTTTAGCTATTCATTTTTAAATACAAACTCTAATGAATTATTTATTTCACTTTCTATTTTTTTTTTTAAATATTATTTTTAATTTTTTAACCCAATAGATTTCTTTCTCTCTATCGTCTCTCTCGTATTAGGATTCTTTCCAGTTCAGTTCCGGTTAGTTGTAGTGTATGGGCATTTTTATCTTAGAAAATGTAAAAAGACAAAAATACCCATACATTTATAACTAACTAACAACTAAATACTCTCCCGTTTAGTTGAACCGGAGAGGATCCGTTTCCGTCTCTCTCCCTCTCGTCTCTCTCTCTCTCTCTCTTGCTAGACCAGTAGAGCCCTACAAAGCATCTCCACATCACCAAATCACACAGATAGAGCATCCAAATCACAAAGCATATCCACAAATACAACCCAACCAATCAAAGCATCCATGCAACCCCAGACAAACTTCACACTAGACGAACAAAAAAAAACCCATATGAAATTACACATCCAACCCTCGATCTTGACCTTTATGATTTGGACCTTGTTGGGTTATCCAGACAGAAGTTCAACAACAACAGTATAGTAATCAGCCCTCCATGAGAAAAGAAGGGACAAGGACAAGGGCGGAGCTAGGATTTAGGAGTTGGGGGCCAAATTGAAAAAAAAAAAATTTAGGAGACTAGCTAAAACTATAAAAATAACAAAATTTAAGGATAAAATTAATTATTATTTTTTTTGGGGGGAAAACTCCAGGCCCTCCAAGACCAGGGGTAGCTCCGCTCCTGGACAAGGATCTCTCCGTTTGAATCTCCATTTCGTTAAACAGTAAAGATATAGTTGTCTTTTCACATTTTCATAAAATATGAAAAAAAAAGATAATTATACCCTTATTTTTACATTAATTAAATAGAGAGGATTCAAATTCAAAAACAAGAGGGTGAATGCATGAAAGAGTATGCATGATCGAGGAGGTGAGGCACGAGGGAAGCAAATTAATTAAGGTGCATGGCAGCAGCTGATCGACAAATGCACGTTCCCCTCGGTTTAGTTTCCCAAACATGTCCTAGCGTTTGCACGTGCGGAGAGGGCCCAACTCAATCCTCATTGGCTCCCAACACGTGGCTTTGTTTGGAGTTAGCTAGGTCGTTGGCCATAATTTCAAAGGGCATGCACGTTTTTGGTGCCTTGCTAATTAATCCTACCCACTTTTCTGTGGATCGAACCTTACAGGATAAATGCAACGGATCGGAGATCACTTATTTTTTATTTCACATAACTAATGGTTTAATTTAACCTCAAGATTTTTTTTTTTTTTTTTTTTTTTTTTCAAGATTAAAAGAATAATATATATTCGTTTGAACTGTGTATAATATATATTCTTTTGGCTGGATTTTATTGAATATTTTTTTTGAAGGGGCCATCATATATAATTAAGTAAAGAAAACCCCTAAACATGCTTAATTTTTTTTAATTTTTTTTAATGACATTCAAAAAGGTTTTGCACTTTTGAACATTATCGTTGTTTTGTCTCTTCTCATATTAAATTTGCACTTAAATCCGATCACTTGGTAAAGATAATTATGAAGCTCGCAAACAAAGGTAACCCAAAATAATGGGTAAAGTTTTACTCTAAATTAAGTCGGGAAGAAATTTTACAACTCAGTCTTTTAAATTAATATTTGTTCTTAAAAATGAATGTAAAAATCACGTATTCTGTTAATATTATTAAAAATACACGTTATAATCAGTTATTCTAAAGTCAGTTTAATGGATTAAATTTTAAAAAAAATATATATATTTATTCCGACACAATTTAAAGAAAAACATTACTCAAGCTGATATGTGCGGCTGCTTGTTGCAGATTTCGTACCAAAACTAACGAGATTTAAGGGGCCCAAAAGGGCAAAGAAATGCTATGAAATTGTCCAACCAATTACAAGTCCGGATTAATTTGTTAATTTATAATAATAATAATAATAATAGTTTATTTTTCATTCAATGGAGAAAGTTGTGTGTTTATCTTTTATCTGTTGAATTGTTGGAATATGATTGAAAGAGACAAGTGTCTCTAAAAATCAGAAGAAATATTTTATCTGTTGCCGACATTTAATTTGAAGCACCACAATTGCACCCCTCGTGAGGTGACTGCTGGGGTACCCTGCCTAGGACCGAGCAAAAACCGCACATCCCCGCATGAACCGCACCGCCCCTACCTGGCTTTTATGTTAATGTTTGTGGGCACGGGTTCGATTTTTGCCAATCCGTGCGGAGAGGGGCGGGGCACGGGTTTATGATTTTTTCAACACCGGATCCCCGCACCCCCCCGCTAAAACCTAAAACACCTAAAAATAAAAAATCCTAACTCCCTTGTCTGGCGACTTCAGCGACTCCGGCTGTCCCTCACTAGTCACCCTTTCTTCATCTTTATTAATAATACTAACTTTGGATTCTTTGGCTCTGAAGATTGAGGAGGACTCGAGGAGGATGGGTCTGGACAGCAGCTGAGATTTGCGAAGAGATCAACAGAAGACGAAACCTGAAACTGAAAGTTTGAAATGATGAAAGTGAAACACACTGAAACCTGAAAAGGAAAAGATAGAGACGAAGCTACGTGGGTAATCTAAAGGCTGAGATACATTTTCTCCAAAAAAAAAAAAAAAAAAAAAAAAAACGAAGGCTGAGATAGTGAGATACATTTCAAAGTGTTTTACATACATGCTACAGCTGTTAACAACTCACCCTCCAAACAGTGCATTTGGTCGTTTGATGAATATTATCAAGCTGCATATTGATACGGTGCGTTTAGGAAAGGGTGGAAATAAACAAGTAAAGAACAAATTGAGAATAACTCCCACGGGCCACGCATACGGTGCGTTTAGGCTAACTCTCGGTCTCTCTCTAAAATCTTCTTTCATTTTCCTCATCTTCTTCGTCCTTCTGTCTACAGACACCAGCTCTTGGTCTTTCTCACTCGCTCCTCCACTTCTTCTTCTTCTGGTTCTTCAGTTCTTCTAGGGTTTGCGAAATGGCGACCATGGAGAGCGACGGGCGTGGCATCACTGTTCCGACTGATCGATTGCGATTGCGCCCTCCGTTCCTCGCCAGACCGTAGGTTGGTGTTTCTCTGTTGCTTAAATTTCACTATGTTTTGTTTGGTTCATGAGAAAATCATTGATTTGTTTGGTTGCTTGCTTGCTTGTTTATAAGGAAAACCCCCCCCCCCCAGCCAACCCGCACTTCCCCGCCCCGTATCACCCCGGCCCACATCACCTCGTACCGCACGGATTCTTCATTTTCTGTGCGGTTTACAGGTCCACTTTAAGGAACCAGTAGGGGTGCGGGCGGGGCCGAAAAGGGGGGAAAACCACCCCCCCGCCCCATGCTCACCCCTAACCCTGCCCATGCCTTTCTCTTGTCCAATACCTCCTCTTCTTTATATTTTTAAATGAGGGCTAAGAAAATATTGTAAATTATGATTCCTTTTAGAAAATATTGTGAGTATTATAATATATTTTATTATAATTCTCTTACAAATTCACATGAAAGTCGGCCACATAAGTGTCCCGTGGTACAATATAGATGAAAAAATTTAGCTGCAAAATTTAGCATGCGAATTCAATTGTTTAATGGTGTGAGTGGCGCGTGAACTGTCACGTCAATTTGTAAAAACTATTAATAATTCAAAAACCTGTAATTGTGTTAACAAGACCCATTGGAAAATATTTAGGGTACTAGCTAGAGCTTTTATTACAATTCTTTTATAAATTCATGTAGCATAATTTTAACGATGAAAAGAAATTAAGCAACAAAATTTGATATGTAAAGTTAATTATTTAGTAGATAACGTGATAGGTGCCACATAAACCATTACATCAGTTTTATGAACGTGTCATTGTAGTAAAAACTATAATACTCGTAGCAATACTGAGTACAATTCATTATCTTATAAATATATTTCCCTTGGGGATAAAGAAGAAGTCGTTGCTTTAAGAAGTGTTAATTGGTTGAAGCCTGAAGATACCCCAAAAAAAAAAACAAACAAACAAACAAAAATAGGAAAAATTAAAATAATAACATCAGAGAAACAGATCTTCCAAAAAGAAAAGGCTGAAGGATAAGAAATTCATAGTTTTGGATTTTGAACCTCCAAGATGGACCCTCTTGGGTGCCTTTTTTGGTGTTGCATATGAAAGAAGATAATCCCATGAAAAATCTTTCTTTAATTTTCTTCTTCTTCTTCTTCCTCCTCATTCCTTTTTGGTTTAATTTACAGTGCCTAAAGTTTCATACGTACAGCTTGTTGAAGATATTGTGATTGATTCCCAAGAACTGGTGAAAAAAACATAAGTAAAATAAGAATAATATTGTTGAGGCAGACAACCTAAATTATGAATTCTTAATAATTTTCCTGCTATAATCTTTTCTGGTTGGTGGCAGAAGCTGGCTGAAAGCCAAAGATGATGACACCAAAGTAGAGAGTTGTTTAGGATTGACCCACAAACATATGCATATATATTTGGACATATATTGTTGTTTAGTACCAATATTCCTTATCCTGTGGGAGGGTCTTCCTGTAATGCCCTCTTTGTTTTTCTTCATTTCTATGTCTTTCATTATAAGCTATGAACCAGGCCTGGCCTACAACTGCTGAAAGCAACTGCTTGAAAGAACATCCACAGCCACAGGATCAGTTAGCTATGGTTTTGTGCTTCTCAGGCTTTTGTTGATATTTATTTGATGAATTTGTTCACTGTCACAATATATATACATAAGAACTGAAAAGCAAAATGAAATGTGAGGACAATATTAACCAATGTGGTTTTTGGTACTGTGGCTTTTAAATGTGACTTTTGGCAGTTGAAAACTAAGTAACAAGTAAAATGGAATGAAGGGAAGGTGTGGGGGGTTGAGATGTACTGGCGTTTTTGTTTTCTGTTCTCAAAATAAATACGTTCACAAATAATTCAAAATACTTTTCTAAATACTGAACACCGTATAAATCGGTATTCTTTTCTTACTGTAAGAACATTTTGACAAAACATGTGCTTAACTTTTGCAGAGGCAAGACCTAATTTATTAATTAAAAAAAAAATATTAGGGTGGCCGTGTGAGGAGGGGTGGCCGCTCCACCTCTTTTTTTCTTTTTAATTTTTTAGTTTTTTTTTTTTCTTGGGTGACTCTAAAAGCAGTTTTCATCTGTATATCACATGAAAACATTTTTTTTTTAAAATAAAAAACATAAAGCACTCCTCAAAATACATTAACAAACATATCCAGTGTGCTGTAATTAATATGGTTTGGCAACATACTAACTCAGAACTAAGATTGCTTGCTTCAAACAAGTCCTAGAGTAAAATCTTTCTCAAACATATTGATTGAATTTTGAGGTCTCAAACTAAAATCTCAAAAAGTTTTGTTTATGTATTCTTTGGTAAACCTGGGACTTCTCAATCTGATGAGCAAGTCATATCTTGTTGTGCAAGATTCTTTTTTTTTTTTTTTTTTTTTGGATAAATAGTTCTGAAAGCTTTCTCATCTTTTGCAAACACAACCTTATAGACTTCCTTGTTTTGGAGGAATGCCAACAACTAGAAAAGTACAAAGCTGCAAAACCCTAAACACTAAATAGATTCCAGCAAGCAAACAAGAAAGTTCATTGCGTTTGGTTTCCCAGAAGATTTACAAGTTTAACCAATTAACAGGTTCAATATGGATTCTATTATATGAAAATAGGAAACTAATTTCTTTAATTTGGGGATTTCTGGGTGCTAAACGTGCCTAGATATCTTAAAAGATTGAAATGACTTTCTTCCATAATTTTTAAATGGTAGCAGGACAAAATTTTCTTCAAATTGGGTTAGAAAAAAATTCTTTCAGTTCAGTCTATTAAATTAACATCTATCTTTAGGACACGTGATTCTACATGTAAGAATTACATGCTTTGTTAATCTTATTAAAAATGTATGTAAAAATCACATATTTTAAAGACAGATGCCATAGTTGGAAGAATTTTATGGGTCGAAAACTTTGTCAATGGTGTTGCTTCAATCATTTTCTTTATCAAAATCTTATCAAGGACAATAATGGCTATCAGAAAGGCCAATCCAAGGAAAGTGAGAAGAAAAATAAAATAAAAATGACAACCACATCTTGCTAAGTCCTTGCCATCGCATTCATGTGACTCTAAACACTTGATGGATTACACCTCTAGGGTTTGAATACATTACAAATATATAGATAATTAAATCATAAAACTAGCATTTATTTCCTATATGCAAAGAAATAATCATTTATATACAGGAAAGACAGACATGTGTTAATATTTAAATTCTCTAAAATAATGTCTGGGTATTTTTGTCATTCTTTTACCAAAAGAAAAAAATGGCGGTGCTTTTTGTCTAAATGTAAAGATGAGATATATGAACATGAGAAGTTGTATAGAAAGTCAAAAGTATGTTCCACTGATTTAACATTATTGAACCAAAACCCATAAGTTTAACCCTTTGGGTTAAATAATTCAAGGAAATTTTAAGAAAATTCAAGAATACATTTATTAATGTGTTTTGGTGAGTGTTTTACAGAGTGCATACAACAGGGCAAGTAGATGAACTGCAAGATGATATTTAAGATATTGAAATTTTACCCACAAGCAAAAGAAAAACCCCTGGATGATATTGAATTAATTGGCAAGCATTATTGGTAATTTATTCGTACTTCTTGAGAGTAATTCTTACAAAGATTACAACATCATGGTACACATCACTTCTAACTACATTGAAGCACCCTGTATATGATTTCTGTAAATGAATCTGCAATCTGACTAAAAGATAAACAACAAATTTTTGCTCCCTCATTAATATTACAAGCTTTTCCACTTTGCACCAGAATTTACTAGTTTCATATAAGCACTCTTAAAATCTTCAAAGAACATATTCTGACTTTCAGCATACTTTGTGATCCATCTGTGCATTAAATGATTCCTTCAGTAAAGCACAAAATGAAGAACATAAATTGCACCAAACATAAAAATGCTATCTATCTCACAAGGAAATTATGTAATCACTCTTATAAATTGAAACTCCATATGTGAGTGAATTTTCATTTATATTCCCAGAGAGAGAGAGAGAGAGAGAGAGAACTTGCTCCCTCCCCTGTTCCATTGCTCAGGGCCTTTCCTTATCTGTTTTTTTAATAGTAGAAATACCATAAAGCACAAAACATTCTTCTCAGGATTATTGATTAAAGGAAACCAGTCCGAAGCCATTTGTCCCACCATGAACCACGATAAAGGCATATCAAAATTGTCATATGTGTCAGTCACCTACATCAGGCCAATTTTTTTGACAATCTTGGATTTTGAACTGCCAGAGGTGTAAAGTACTTACAAACAAGTAATGCGAAAATCTGTGAATAAGATTTCCTCCAAACTGGGTTAGAAGAAATTTCTCTAATCCAGTCTATCAAATTAACATTTGTCCATAGAGAATGTGTTTCTTACATGCATTTTTAAATTCTCTAAGGACATATGTTAATTTAATAGACTAAGTTAAAGGAATTTCATCCAACCCAATTTGGAGGAAAACTTTGTTCTAATAAATATTCAAGATGAAGTTGATTGGGTTAGGAACAATGTGTGAGAAAACTAAGACGCGTGTGTTAAAAGTTGGGGATTTGGAAAATAGTTACAAATATTTTTGCAGAGTGAACATCACTCTGCCTAAATTCTTTTGTTTTTTTTTTTTCCTCCCTAAAATCCTCATTGTAAGGTGTTATATAATCCAATATTCTCACATACGTCCAATGATTTGTGAATTATCAAAGCTATCTATATTGCTGCTACGCCTCATAAAATTATTTGCATTCAGATTCATTTTTCCAACAGTATTATAGAACAAATTCATATCCTACTATAGGCTCTTGAGTGCTCAGCCAAATATTGAAATTGTGAAACTGGACATGTTATTATAAAGGAAGCTAAAGTGGTTTCTGAAAGACGAAGAACCTTAAGCATTCATCATCTTCAGTAAGTACACGATCTGAAGGAAGCCCAATCATGCTTGAAATACCGCCTGCATGTGAAGACTAGATTCAGTTTATGAATAATGAGAGAAGAAAATTCTAATAATAAAAGATGTAATTCGCTTAAATTAAAGTTCTGAGTACTAATTTAGCAACAACAAAGTGAAGAAAAATGTCAAGCCCCATCTGACTTCTCCCTTTCGATCATACCTCATCTATCATACATTAATCTTACCATTTATAAAGGCTGGACTTGAGCCAGTAGCTTAAGGCCCAAATGCCCACATATGGCAGGGTTTAAAGAAATCAAAAGAAAGTATTACCATGGAAATATCTGAAGGCCAAAAAGAAAAAGGCAATGACCCATAAACAACTCAGAATATTACTTGAATAAAATGAGTATTATGTTCAGTTATCTACCTGAAGGCATCCATGGCTTCTGAAGAAGAATTTTGAAGTATGAATTGTCAAAAACAGTTGGATTTCCAAATCCTTTACTTCCAAGCGTATGAGCTCCAGATAGAGCAACAAGATCTTGTGTTCTGCACAAAAAATCAACAGTCAGGTTGCTTCAAGTAAGACATCAAGGAAGTTAATTATGGTAAAATATGCCAAAGATGCTACCTATAACCAATGAACCACTAAGGTTTCAGTTACATGTACATCTCAGTAAATAGCCTATAACTTATTGACTAGTTAAAAGCTTTATCAGCCATTCATAGCTTTGTCACATGGGGTAAACATGTATTTGAGCTTCAAATTTGTCAAATCCACATAACTAGAAGTAATTAGACACAAGATTGCAGCATGTAAGCATTAAATCGCAATATGGACTCCATAAGAAGAAATACAAATTCAAAACACATGGACCATGAAACTTGCTTTATACACAGTTGGAAAAGTGCAAAATACACTTTAGCTTTTGGCTTACCCAAAACCTATCCTGTTATCGTAGAAATGCTTCCATGTTGGGACACCTATAATAAATCGAGTACTTCACATATAAGGGACAGAATTTACAAGTGTCAGGCAAGAGATCACGAAAATTATTGGCCGGCCTTGATGCCCCTTTCATTTTCTAGTGTCTACACAATATATATTTTAGGAGTGCTAGTGTCGGTTAGGTTCTCAGTTCCCATGCATGCATATGTGGAGCTCAACCGATGTCCTCCTCCACATGACACATGGAAGGTGGGCCTGCCGTGTAACACATGGCAGCTTATAATGGATGCCTGACAATCAATCAAGCAGTTTGGTGACACTAGCATTTTTCCATAGTTCTTTTAAAGAGTTTTGAAACACTGGCTCATCATAGTTTGTTGAGAAACAGTTATTGGTTGGTAAGAAAACCAAAGAAAAAAAAAGTCTATCAAAATGAAAAAACAAAATATAATCTTCGCAATCTTATGTTTTATGTTGTTTGGAGTTCCAAAAAAAGGAAAAGGGATCAATTAATTAGACCAGCAGTCTAACGATAAATGAATAGTAATGATTTCAAATTGTGAAAAATCCTAGATTCAAAAAACTTATCTATTTTTCTGCCTCTTCTAACCTACCAAACTCAGCATTCAATAAACTAAAGAACCTATTGACATAAGCATCGCCATTTAGTCAGGCACTACCAAGTGTGTTATGTTAAAGTTGACAACAAAAAGGGAATTAACAAATTTTATTAAAAGGCAGAAAACTAAAGAAGAAAAAATTGAAATTGTAAACACATTTACCTAAATCCCCCTTTAAATTCTGTGTTATCGCTGTCCAAACAACAAGTTTACCTTAACGCTTGTGTCCAAGGAATTAATAAAGAAAAAAAAAAAAAAAAAGAAGACGAAATTATATTTGATACATCAAAATTTGTTCTAGATAAAGTCATCTTACAACCAAGAAGTCGCCATCCATCTTTTCTAAAGCACTACATCACAAATTATTTACGTCAACTCTGCTGAACATCATGACAAAGATGGAGATTGTTGATAAGTAAACAGCTTTACATGAGGAACATGTTAAAAACATTTTGCAATATATAAACTCACGTTAAGCCTTTTCTTTGAAAGCATTGCTTTAAACCAGGAGCATCCAGAGATTCTTGAGGAAGTTTTCCTTCCGGATCACGCTCCCTATTAAGAAAAAGTAATTAGTAAAATTATCGGCAGTGAGTCCTAAAATAGGTACTGTCAAATTTAGTATATTCTGCAGAAGACCAAAATACAAGGTTCTCCAAATTAAAAAGTAAACATAAGTGGCAAACAACTTAATTAAAAATTCTCATTGAAAAGACAAGCATGAGTTTAATTTCATGAAGCATTGTAAGATACAGAGTGGACCCAATATTTGTTTTCTGCCATGTCACATATTAAGGGAATAAGCTAGCCTCTTACACCGAATCTAGTCTGCCCAACGGAACTGGGATTGTTGGACCTCCACATAATGAAACTGCTTCAGCTCCCGCCACAGCAATCATGTCGGCCCATGATACTAACAATGGAAAATTCCAAAACATGTTGGCAGGCACCACAATATTCCATTGATATTCAAACCTTCAAATAGCGGCATTTCATAAAATAAAAACCTGGCTGTATTGCATCCACTTCAGTCTTTGCTTTCTCTAGAGTCTAAAGAACAATTCATAAACTGGATGTTAGCTGGTCAGAGACCATATTATAAGAGTTAATCAGTTACGCTTTATGTTCACATTCAAGCAATTCAGAACAAAAAACTTTTCATGGAAAGTGACAAGGAGATGTATAGATA
The DNA here is from genome assembly GCF_958979055.1 of Alnus glutinosa. Taxonomy (NCBI): domain Eukaryota; kingdom Viridiplantae; phylum Streptophyta; class Magnoliopsida; order Fagales; family Betulaceae; genus Alnus; species Alnus glutinosa. The sequence continues at coordinate 4,122,570 of NC_084891.1, read as the reverse complement.
CAGACGTGTAGAAATATATTTCTGCATATAACGTAAAAATTATATAAGATAGTAAAAGGGGTGTGTGTGTGTGAGAGAGAGAGAGAGCATGCCTTCATAGGTTTTTTGAGACCTGCATTTTCTGGTCTATCAAGTTCATACACAATGGAACCATTCATGCCACCTGCAGTTATCATAACGATGCGTGTTAATGTAGAGAAGTGAAAGAAAAGAAGAGTCGCAATTCGGTGAACATATGCGCTTTACAAAATTCAGAATAAAATGTGTGATTGTCTTTTATATCGTTAACAATTGACAACAAAGCAGAATTGAACTCACCTCAAGAAAACCCTAACGTAACTACTTGAAATTACTCACTCCTGGATTCTTTCTCTTATCATCCAACAAAAAATCAAACTATCTCTAGCATTTGCAGCACCTTCCAGCCAGAAAAATGAACCATTAAGGCGAAAGAGATGAATAAAGAATACAAGAAGTCAAGGCCCTACAATAGATGGCACCTAATATTTGGACACATGTAGTCCATTAATAGCTTATTGCTTTAGCCAGGTACCAGTCATGAATACCGCGTTCTTGACAACATTAAAAACCACAATGGATATGTTTTGGCATTCATCAGTGTCATGATAACTAGTTACTCCCTATTGATATTTGGTGAAAATCCAAACCATAGCCCATGCTTTGTTACCATTCACATACTTTAGACTTCAGCCTTCACTAAACCCAATAAACAGCCTCAATTTTCCTTATTTTTACTTGTTGTGAGAAAAATCATGCAACCTAAATTCCGTTATCAGAAACTATTTAGTCATTAAGATCAATCTTTTCGAGTTCACTTGGAACCATAAGGCCTCAAATTCTTTTTCCTATTCTTTAGAACATTAAAACTTCAATTTTTCTTCCCAGACTTCCCAACAAACAGGCTATCATCGGATTTCTACTGGTAAGCATGGCAACTAAGTACAAATCAGACTTATAATTTTTTTGATAAGTAATCAAATTTTTTTCTTAAAAGCGTAAGGCGTTCCTAAATACACACCTAACTAGAACGAGCAACACCCCCCAAAACACCCCCAAATATCCCTAATAGAAACAACCAAGAAAGACCCCCACAAACACAACTAAATTCTCCAACACCCTAAATTCCCACAACAACCACATGAAGCCCCACATAAAGACACCCCATGAACAGCACACAACGCTAAAAGACACGAACTTTGCCTTTTCCACGGCTAGAAGACTCGCCTCTGGCATTATAGTTAATGGAGTACTCCAAATTTCTTAGCTCCCTGCTGCCTTTAAAATTAGAGAGGGAGGACATTTCCTCATGCCAATGTTCCTCTTCAATAGCTGTCAAAAGAGCCAAAGTCTGCTCCTCATGACCCTCACAAGAGATCCCTACAATAGGACAGAAGTCCTTAACACAATGCAAAGCCCAATCTGAGTAACCGGAATCTCCCAATGCAACAGGGGGATAGATACCCAAAGGGGAACCTTACCATCACCACCCCCATCCACCCCTTCTAGTAGACACACAAATAAAACTTATAATTTATTGTAAGATAACACATCAAGATTGGCAAAGCAATTGACTTTTTCATAAAAGACAGAATGGAGCATGATATATCCTGCTAGTAAGCATTACGCACATTAGACTATCACTCTAGAAAGCTTTTCACAAGATCATTTCCTCCAGATTATACCTGAATTCTCAACCATATCAAAGGTTCCCGCATCATGAAAAACCAGACGAAGTACACCAGCTGCCTTTCCCTTTGACAATACCTTGCTCACCTCTTCCTTTATGAGCATATATTCACTAGTAGCCATCCTTCAATGTTTATAGAGAAGTATCATGTAAAACAGCAACAAGAGCAGAATCCCATCAGTGAATACAAAGCTACACAGCTCAATGACATCTCATTAAGTAGTTTGGCTGTTCTCTTCACTCTGATGCATCCATAAATTTGTGACATATATATGAATCTCTTTTCATTTATTTCTTTTTCTGTTTTTTCTAAAGCCAGGAGATATTTACAAAATCAACGCCAAATTTTTTAGGATAAGGCTTAGTTTGATTGACAACGGTCAAAATAATTCTCAGCTATTGGCATTTTCTTCCAATAATATTTGGACTTACATGCACATGTTCTATTTCTACTACAACGAGGAAGAACAAATGAGAACCTGCATCGATGAGGCTTCATATGATAGATAAGTCTATTAAAACCGACCCCAATTTGAAAATCTATATTTTGTTTTTCTTTTTAATTAATCATTTCAAATCACTTGAGAAAGTTCCCTAATTTCCAAATTTTAATAAAATCTAATAACAGCCAAATGAAAGAATTATCAAATTGAGCTGATATCAACTATCGCCATAGACCATTGCCAACATGGCAATTTATATATATATAATTTTTTTTGTTTAGGAAACTAGCAATCTATTTCCAGTTTGACTGGAGAGTTTGTACTGATGTGTTTGGCTTATAAAGATTTTAATTCATCCAAAAAAAAAAAAACTAGCAATCTTTAGGGCTGGAAATTCAGCTAAGCCTAAGCGTTATCTACTTAGATTAGATTCATCAATTACATTGACAAGAAAAGTATTCAATCCAGAACAAAGCTATTAAATTTAAAAACTATGAAAAAGTGAGGAATTTGGACTTGCACTTACCCAGCCATCGATGATTCATTCAAAAGAAGAAGGCATGGCAGTGTGGCCACAAATGCAAGCGCTTTCCTTCTACTTGAAATTGAAACGCAAAAGAGATCTCGAGCTGTAACAGAGATTTCACACTGATTGAAATTTAGTATTAAAAAAAAGCTTTTTTATTTTTTTGAAGGAATCTATATATATATATATATATATATATATATATATGCAGGGCTTTGCCTGAGCCTGAGTCATTCTCGGCGGAAACGCCGGTGCGAGAGGAAGCTCTGGGCGTACTGGAGCGGGATTGGACCGTAGGGAAAAGTGGACGTTGTGGTCTGGCGGGAAATTTGAATTTGAGTGAGAGAGAATGAGAGGAAGAGGCGGTGGAGGTGGAGCAGTGGAGGAGAGAGGGCTTGAAGTAGAAGAGAGTTGTTGATGAAGTCATATGTCCGTACTGTCTGTAACGGATGGCTGAGAATGAGTGTGTTTTGCTCTGCAGATTTTGTTGGAAGGTGGTGGTGGGCGTGGTGGGGGGATGGGGTTGGGCCTAGTGTAAGGCTGAGATGAGCCATTTCATTTAATTTTCTCTTTTAATTGCATGCGAATATATTTAATTATTTCTTGTTATCATTTTTATCGTTAAATATAATAATATTAAATTTTGACCATAAAAGAATTCGTCTTCAATATTTTTTTTTTTAAGTTCAACAAGAACGAGCTACAAACAACAGCAATAAAAGGCGGGAAATCCAACAATAAGCTCCAAAACAACAAGGTTCGTGCAAGTAAACAAAAATTAAAATGAAATGCATCAAATCAATGAAGCAACCCTATAGATTTTTGGCACGCACACCAATAAATTGGCCATTAATTAAGGCAGTTAGATAAGGAGAACCAGAGACGGCACAACCAAGAGGCATGGAAAGGAGCAGGAACCTTGAAAGGCGCATCCACCCTTCTTGAATCCTAACAATGAAACAAAAACAAACACCAACAGAAATGCTAAAGCCCAAAGAAAACAACAGTGGACAACAAAAATACATAGAAAAAAGCAAAATAAGCCACCAAACCTAGAAATCAGAACACTAGCGGCGGAGATGGTGGGGATACATAGACGCGTAAAGGAAAGGTGGAGGCACGCGAGGTGACATCGGAGAGCGAGGAGGTCAATGAAAATGATGGTGAGGTGCGTTGGCGAGCAGAGCTGATGGAGGATGACAAATCAAGCTTTGAAAAAAGCAAATCTAAAGTCCTAGGCAATACCGTGAAAAGGAGGTGACGAAGCAGACCAGATGGGGCGGTAAGGCGGAGGTGAAGGGTTGAGGTTGAGGTTGTGATTGTTGCAGGATCAGAGATAGATTGCCGAAGGTGATGGGTAAGGCTTCATAAGGCTTCATAAGAGATAGATAGCCATGTAATCTGCTATAAGCATCTAAAAAAGAGACATGATATTTATTTCTATTTGAATAAAACATAGGTGCAGGTCCCCAAACATCGGTGTATACCAACTCTAAAGTTTGATTAACATGTGTTGAGGATAAAAGAAAAGAAAGTTGTTTGCTTTTAGACACGTGACAAGCAGAGTAGCTCATAGGTGCGTGATTCTTAACAACAGGTAACTTAAACCTAGAAAGAACTTGAAAACAAACACAAAGTGCGGGATGTCCAAGTCGTGAATGACAATTATGAAGAGATGTGTGTTCGCCTATCAAGGCTAAGGGTGCACAAGATATGGGCGACACAGAGGAGCTTGATTAATGGCTTGAAGGAGATGGAGAGGAGCTGCAATGGGAAGATGAGGGGTTGGGCGACACGGAGGGTGGGAGCTTGTACAACCCATTATCATTCAGGCCGTGAAGAAGAATTCTCCTGAGCCCTGTTCCTTTACAAGAAAAAACCAAGGATGAAATTCAATGTAAGTGTTAGTTTCAATAGTGAATTTGTGAACTGAAATGAGGTTTTTGGTGATTAATGGAACATATAACACATTTTGCAGAAGGAATGAAGTATTGGGTGAGGAAAGTTTGGTGTTACCAATGTATTCAATAGGTAACCCATTACCATTGCCCATACGAATTTGATCACCATCGGAGTAGGAATCTGCACTGAAGTTCAGATTGGCAAGATTGGATGTCAAGTGATGAGTGGCCCTTGAATCCGGATACCAGCCTGATCCAACTAGGCATGCTGAGATGCATAATATACCTGTGGAGACCCGTGAGCTGGAGAGTCACGCTGAAACAAGTTGTCGAAGCGATGGTAGCAATCTCGGGCATCATGACCGGGCTTGTGACAAACTTGGCAGACCTGTCGTGGAGCATTAGAGGTAGTGGGAAAGCTTCTTCCACTCCCACTGCCTCAGAAATTTCGTCCATATGAGGTGTTTGTGAAATTGCCCCTTTCAGATGAGGAGAAAGAATGACGACCACCATGGCTTCCACGGGTAGAGCCACGCTTAGCAGCAAAGTTGGCACTCCCATGTATGGTATTTCTAGTCGTGAGATCAACAAAGGGTTGATTCTGTTTTAGTCGCTGTTCATGGGCAAGAAGATGCGCATAGAGTTCCTCTACAGAGAGAGGATTCACCTGAGTAGTCACAGATGTGACAAATGAATCAAAGTCACTGTCGAGCCCACCAAGGAGGAAAGAAGAAGCCTCGAATGGGTTCAAGGGCTAATCAACAGCTACAAGGCTGTCCACAAGGGTAGTAAATTTATGGAAATGATCAGCGATGGAAGAGTTACATTTCTTCAAGGTAACTAGTTGGTAATGAACTTGCATTGTTCGAGCTCGGGCTTGCAAGAGGAACATGAGCTCAAATGCTTCCCAGACGTCCCGAGAGGTGACACAGTGCACCACATGTGTGATAAGGTGTTCATCAATGGGGGAGAGAAGGGCTCCAAGAATCAGTTGATCCTGGCGTTGTCGACAGTAATGGTCTGCGACGAAGCTGGAGTGGAACCATCAACATATCCGAAAATGCTGACTCCCTTCAAATGAGGTATGATCTGAGCACGCCATGCACGATAATTGTCTTGCTTCAACTTGTGTTGAAAATTGTTTTGAAGGCTATGGAGGATAGGTGTTGAAGTGGGTGGGACAGTGTAAGAGATAGGAGGGAACATTGAAGATATGGGAGGAGTGCCGGATGAAGAAGAAGATGTAAAGGCCATAGATTTAGACGTTAGTCACTATTGGCTCTGATACCATGTGATAAAATATAAACAATTCAAATATGTTTTCTGCCTTACTTAATCAAGCTTAGGGTGATTGTATTTATAGAGAAAGTGTAACAAGATTACAAACAGAATCACAATATAAAAAGAGTTATACAATGACTCAATAGCTTATTTTAGATAGCTATGATATTTGAATCTACTAATCTAAACTGATTTGAGATATATAAATCAGTTGTAAGCTATCTAATGTTAGTATTTGAATTTGAACTTGACAGATGAGAGATATTCTTAATACTGACAATATTAACTTCCTCCTCGCTGTCATTGTAAGGTTCTTCGATTTTTTTTTTTTTTTGTAAATTCTTTGAAATTATTCTTACTTCTCATGGTTGTTTGGATTATGTTTGTCTTGCGAAATTCCTCTAGTCGTGCAGCGGATATTAACCGTCCGCATTCGTTATCCGCACATATGAATGCGGATGCAGATAATACGTTTATATCTATTTTTTCATTATATATTTTTATATATTCCACTTATAAATGTCTAATATTTAGACAACAGTTTTTTAAGAGCCCCTTTGATAAAGATGGGCTGTAAAACTCAACTTTTGTAGCCTCCAATGAGATATTGACACATCATCTAAACACACATTAAACATTAGACATGAAAACACCAGATTTTATACCAAAAAACAAAATCAATAGACAAAATAGCACTTTTTGAGTTTTCTTCCTTGCAAGTTGCAAAGACCCCACCATCTCCACCTGATCTACCCAAGAAAACTGAGGAAAAATGAGAGTTTACAGTCTAAAAATCATCGTTCTTTAATTTGTTTCAAAGGATTGTGTGCTTTCATGTTTCTTGTATTTTTTGGTTTTTAATGACTTGTTCACTTATAATTGCTGTAAAATGAGGGGTTTAGAACCCATCCTTATCGAAGGTATTTTCTAATTTTTTGTGTTAGATTTGTAGCCAATGTTCTTGTTAAGAGGGCTTGATGCTTCAGTTGTTTGGGCTTGCTGGTCCATAAGTCCAACAGCAACCCGCCATTTTGTTAAAAACTTAAACGCATGCACAAGCCGAACATGTTTCGCGATTTCATTTAAAAGTGTACATTTATCATGTAAAATCGCACGGCCAAATGGACTCTTAAACATAATCAAACGTGATCTTTTCGGATCTTTTGAGTCCTTTTACTCTGTGGAAGAAGGGGGGCTGACAACTTGACACCAAGTATTATATGCACTTCAAACAATGAAATGGGATAAAATCTCTTGATTTTGCACTGTTTTTAATCATAATCAAAGACTCTTCATTTACAAAGCAGGCAGGAGCGCATGGCAATGGCTAGTATCACAAATATCGAGTATTCTGACAAAATGTACAAGAATATAAAAGATATGGAAAATAATATATGGCTGAACTCATCTTCAGTAACTGTTATCTTGGGCCAGAAAGCCGCACAGCAGAAAGATAGGCATCACTATTCCAGTCCGACGGTCCTGAGGAAGTGCCTTCCTCACTGGTTGATCTGAAGATATTCGTATACAGGCGAGCACCCAGTGGAGAGGAAGTTGGAGGCTGAGGAACAGCGCAGAGACCTTCAAGCATTTGGACGACTTTAGTCATTGGCGGCCTGAGATGCATATCTTCTTGTACGCACCACAATGCAACCTTAATAGCAGTAAAAACTCTCTCATCGTTTTCAATATCTATGGTCAGCTTTGAATCGAGGATGTCTCTCAGTTTCCCTTCTTCCAACATCTTAAAAGCATAGGATGGGAAATGGGATTTCTCTGAAGTTTCTATTGGATCAAAGTTCTTTCTTCCACCAATGATCTCCAACAGCACCATCCCATAGCTATAAACATCACTCTTCTCTGATATAGCGTAGTTTGTGATCCACTCTGGTGCAAGGTACCCTCTGGTGCCTCTTAGCGTTGTGAAAACATGGCTTTGCTCTCGAGTCATCAGCTTAGCTAAACCAAAATCTGAGACTTTGGCATGGAACTTATCATCAAGAAGCACATTTTCAGGTTTTATATCACAGTGGACAATCTTGGCATCACAATCTTCATGGAGGTAAGCTAGTCCCTTTGCTGTTCCCAAGGCAATATTGAATCTGGTGTCCCAATCCAACAGGAACTCATCCTTGTTTTTCTTAAATATCCATTTATCTAAAGACCCATTTGCCATGAATTCGTAAGCAAGAAGCCGATGAGTTCCTTCGGCGCAGAAGCCTTTGATCCTGACCAAGTGGAGATGATGGATGCTGCCAATGATGCTAACTTCTGCTCGAAACTCTTTCTTTCCTTGTCCAATGCCTTCTAACTTCTTCACAGCCACCCGAGTTCCATCAGGGAGAATCCCTTGGTAAACCGAGCCAAAACCTCCTTGCCCAAGCTTAACAGAGAAATTATTAGTCGCAGTTTGAAGATGTGTATAACTAAAACGGATTGGCATCCCAGATAAGTTCTCCAAGAAATTATCCTCCTCTGAAGTCTCGAGGGGAGATTCAAGCAATCTTCTCTTTTTTCTGTAGTATCGGAATCCCGCAAATAGTAAAACGGCGATAACAAGTACCGTTGAAATAGCTATAATCACCACAACATATGGGAATCGTTTTTGGCTGCTTCCATCCCCTCCAGGACTTGCTCCCCTGCTTCCATCAGTCAAGACCTTAATGTATGAATCAAAGCCAGAGCCATTATCAGAGTTTTGGAAGCTACCTATCCGGTCAAACAGAAAGCAATTTCCTGTACTGTTTTGGAAGAACAAAGCAAGGCATGAGCAGTTACCCTTACAGGAGGCTTTGCAACCCTCCAAATCAGATTTAGAAGAGGGTGGAAGGAACCCAAGTGCAAAATAATTGAGCCCATCCCCAGCATTCACAAGCGCCATAGATCCATTCGAGGGACATGGAGAGACAATCCCTGGGTTGCAATTTGGGTTGGAGGTAAGAACTGAAGGGCATTGGCATATGTTGTTACTGCCGCATATGTAATATTCACCACAAGGCTCCGGGGTGCTGCATCGGTCGCTTGGTATTTTTGTTGATGAAGCAACACTTGATTGTCCATCTTCGAGGTTGTAGAAAGAGATAAATCCATCATTTCCTAAGACTGCAATCCAAGTGGCATTTGGGTCAGTGTTGCCTGAAAAAGTAAACTGCGACAGCAACGATACTTTGTTTTGATCATAGAACCTCCATGAATTTGCATTGAGAGATGCCACAGCTACCACGCCACTATCTTTGTTGACGGTATTTCTGCTGTCCTGCCGCAAAGACCAATAAGGCTGTGGATTTTGAAAACCGGCAGAAAGTATAACGTCGCCGGACTTGATCTCAAGAATATAAGTCCAGTTATTGGAGCTAGGATCGCTTACAAGTCTCAGCCCTTGGACAAAATCTTGGTTTGGTAATAGGGTATTCGTGGGATGGTCAAAACTCTGCCAAATTACTTTGCTTCCATTCCCAAGCAAAACCAAATTCCCTGATTCCTGCAATTCCATTGCAGTAATTCCTTTGCCCCCGGTTTCTGTTGACCAAACCAGATGGTCTCCTTTTTGTAAGAACGCATTACCCTTTTCATCGAACACAAATTTGTCAGAGTTTGCAACTGGAGAACCTCTATTTGCAGTCCACACAATTTTTCTACTCGGCAAGTGGATGATTACTAGTAGGAACAATGTGACATCTTCTTCGGTAGTGACAAAGCCAAAAGCAAATGTCTTGTTCTGGGATAAAATAAATTTTCCATCATTATCAATATACAACATCTGAGATGCTTCAAACCCAGGATCAATCTTGCCAATTCTTTGAATACTAGCCAAACATGTTTCAGATAGAAGGTGAACAGACAAGCACATGAATGCCAGGAAATGAAAGAAGCCCCTGGTTTCCATGGTCTACTCCAAGAACTTAAAATTCACCTGAACTTGGGAAAAAAAAACAAAAATCAAGGAAGAAGAATAGAATTGACTAACCAACGAAAAGAACAAAGCATTGAAAATAGAGGGAGAAAAAGGAGAAGCAGGATGTGGAAAAAGAAAAAATCACTCTTCAGCCCCAAAACTAAAAACACGCTAAGGAAATGGATGAGAAGGCATGTCAAGCAGAATTGTCCTAAATTCAGCTAAAATCTATTCAACTGCCTATATATGGACTTGTTTTCCATTACTACAAGCCCCCTTCAGCTTTTCTATCAACCCAGTTCCCTTTGAATCTAACTTAAAACTGTGGCTACATAGCCTGAAAAGCCCAAAAATTGTGTATAATTAGGAAACGAAAGAAGGAAACATGTTAAGCTCAAGTACTGTACAAAATTCTATCTTTCATACTCATTAAGCACCAAGAGACCAGAAAATAAGAGAATCGACAGTGACAACTCCTGGGCAATCTTTACAGTTCACAGCCACAAAAAATTGAAAGAGACCCATGGATGGACCCCACTTGGCCGTGTCTCTTGAGAGCAAGTTGCAAAAACAACAGGCAAATTGTGTCAAACGAAGGATAGTCAGACGAAGTACCTCGCACAAAACAACAACAAATGGATAGGACGAAGGAACAGAGACAAGGGGGGACTGGAATGGTTCTTACCTCTGGGTTTTCTTCTGGTGAGGTTGAAGAAAAAAGTGAATTTTCAGACATGGGTCTTTCTGGGTTATACATCTGTATCTGCTTGTGTCAAATGCATGGTTCAAGAGGTGGACTGCAACTTGTTGAACTCTCTGATAGATCCAATGAATTCCACTGAGCAAAAAGAAAAGAGTAAAAAGCCCAAATATTTTTTTTTATTTTATTTTCAAAACGAAGCACTGCCAAGATATTACGCATATATATTAAACCGTGGTTATTGAAAATCTGAATCTGAACAAATGACTCTTCGATGCTTTCGTAGGCCAACTGCCTTGTGTTTTTTTCCTCGTAGAAGAACTTATCCGTTTTACATCTGTTCGCGTTCGGCTGTTCCCATTGTTTCTGTGCTCAAAATTGATCCATTTTTTTTTGGTGAATCTTTTCATTTCGTTGACTGCATGTTCATATTATATTTATTAAATCAGTAATTATTTTAAAAAAACTTAAATTAATAAAAAATAAATAAATTTAATCATTTAATTAATATTTTAATATTCTCTTTTATATGTAAATTTAAACTAAACTTTTTTTTAAAACAAATTTAAATCTTTATTGATAAAAGAAGAGACCCAATGGCTCAACATTAAGGGACAATTCATTCCTTCCTTAGGAACAATGTCAGAAATAATGGATAAAATATTTTCTAACCATATATATAAATTCAGATCGGATGCCTTCAATGAAGTTCCCAAATTTATTGAGAGTCTGACTATCCGAGTTGATTTCGTTAGCAACCCTGCTTCGCATCGCCTTCAAGGATAATGTCAAACATCCCAATTTAAACCAGACTTAAACTTACCTCCAGTGTTTTACATTGATGCCATATAAAACAATCATACTAGAAATTACAATTATTTTACATGTTTATGAGACAGTTTTAATAAACTTTTGAATTAGTTATTTAAAAAAAAAAAAAAAAAGGTTTGTTGAGACGTTTAAGTGTTAGCATTGTGAAATAGTTGTATAACAAAAATATGGTATATAATATTATTTTATATTAAATCATTTGTCGTGTCAAAAGTTTGAATACATTGAAAAGAAAAATTATTTAATTAATAATTTAAGAAAATTGACTTTAGATAAATACAGTCATTTTCTCAATTACTTTTTGGACCCGTTTTTAATGCGGAAGATGGGACTGCGGATTGTATGCGAGCAGTTGGAATAATTTATTGCAGAGTAGGGGGAAAGTTGGGGAGGCGTTGAAAGTTTGTGCAGGCAACTGATCATTCCCGCCCCCGGACGGTGTTCAGGCAATTTGCTTGGTGGGTCCCAGCTCCCGTATTCAATTCTCCGGCGTTTTAATTGGGTTAAATATCTTTTATCGGCCGGGGACCACACATCATGAAACGGAGGTCACGAGTTCGAAAAAAAAAAAAAAATTCTTTTACAATTATTTGTCTGAATTTGAAAATTTAAACAAGTAATTGTGAGAGATTACTTATGTAACCCATCTGATTGGATAAGTAATTGGATAATCTAATTTTTAATTAATCAGGTGAGTCCCCTAAATAGTCTCTCACAATTACTTGTTCAAATTCTCTTAAATTCGTACAAATAATTATTGAGAATCTTAATCTTTAATTTGGACTGTGGGTCTCTGCTTCGGATTAAATTGAGTTTGGAGAAAATTTTACCCAAATTGTCATTTTTTATTTTAACACGTAATTTTTTTATATGTTAATTAAAAAAGTTATGTATTTTTCACCTGTCTAAAGGATTCATGGCAGATTTATAAAGTTTTTCCAATCAAAATATTTATATGGGATTATAGGAGTTTGGCTTTTTTTTATTTGTTAACTATTATCCTTCTCAATTTTGTTTTATGTTTTCAAAATAAAATAGTAATGCTATTTTTTTGATTTATTTATTACATTCATTTTACACCGACGAATACTTGCCTAGAGACATTGTTGAGGCAAATTTGGATGGTAGGTCCCAACTCACAAATTAAATTTATATGGAAACAGGATCTTTTCCATTTTATAGTTCAAATTATATTTTAGAGAAAATTTCACTAAACATTTCTGATCTTTCATCAGTTTTACAAGCATAATCTTAAACTTTAAAAATGGTCACTATAGTGTATCCATATTTTATTTAATTTTTCAATTTCATCTCATCCATTAGGATTTTTGTTAAATTTTGTCAAAATTCTCCAAATATCTATATTTTTGTAATAAATAAATAAAAAAAATCAAAGATTAAAGTATGAATATTTTTGCAAATTCTGTTAAATCCTGAACAACGCCTAAATCCTTGCTATTGTTTTTTTTTTTTTCTCCCTAAAAAATATGGGTATTTTAAAAATTTTGATACTCATATGTTAGAATTTAACAAAAAATTATAACGGATAGATGAAATTGAAAAAAATTGAAAGATTGATGCACTAAATTTAAACTTTTTAAAATTTAAGAATATGATTGTACGTAAAAGTGATGAAAGATCAAAGGTAATAAGTAAAGTTTTCCTTAGATTTTACAACATCTAACGGTGTATATGTTGCCTGCGTTACCACGTCCTTTAAAATTTTTAAATAATGTAGCAACCACCGTACATTGTTAGACGTTTTATAATCTAATATGAAAATGAAACGGAGATGATCTTATTCCATTTATACGAGGATAGGCTTTGTTTCTTATACCATTTTATTTTTTTTTAAGGGTGTTTTTTAAATGTTAACAAACAACCTTAATTAAACACCAAAATTACATTGAAAAAATTACTAATAAACATACCAAAATATCTATTTTCTCCAACCAAATAACACCCTGGCCTCTTTCCCTTTTTTTTCTTCGCATCCCTCCCACATCTTCCTGACCAACAAAGTCAAAGTTGCTAAAGCGGTGACCACTTGGATCCATCATCCATCGCCATCGTGTGAAGAACACCTATACAGTCTATACAAATATAGACTTGCGATATTAATTTAAAAAAAAAAAGAAAAAAAAAAAGGAATAAATATATTTTAGTCCCTATATTATCACCATTTTTCCGGATGGCCCCCCAAACTACCAATACTTAGATTCTGGCCCTCCAAATTATCACTTTCTAATTTTTTAGCCCCATCCGTCCATTTATACTGTCAATTCTAAACAGAAATTCGAAAATATCCCTCATGCAGTTTGAAATTTCTATGGTTAAAGGAGGGGTATTTTCGAGTTTTTGGCCAATTTCTGTTAGAATTGATGGTATAAATAGACAGATGGAGCCAAAAAATTAGAAAGTAGTAGTTTGGAGGGCCATCCGGAGAAAGGGTGGTAGTTTGAGGGACTAAAATATATTTATCTAAAAAAAAAAAGACTTGCGATGAAAAGAGGTTTTAGATTTGATGAGTGATTGGTGCACAACAATTGCACAATCACGTGAGACTCATGTGATGAAACTTACCATATAAGAAAATGTTAAATTTACAACACCAACACAACAACCACACAACGACCCCTCACATGAGGGTGGATCCCACATACTGGGGCCCACCCTCATGTGAGAGGTTGTTGTGTGGTTGTTGTGATGATGTTGTGTATGAATCAAATCCCTACCATATAAGACCCATCCCATGTATATCTCTAAGACCTTACACAACTGTTATGCATGAGTCATTTTCCCGTGCAAATATCCATCATCATCATCATCATCATCACCGACCAATGCACTGAATTTTTGGGCAAGGCGGCTACTAAGATTCTCATATTCAATGATTGTAGTTCGCTCAAAATGGTAGAGATTAAGATATTTTTGACATCCGGGTTACGACTACTTTCTATTCCTAAAAGGCAAGTTTTGAAATCTAATGCGATAACGTTGGTGCACACGTTGTCGTTAGATAAGACGGGGCCGTTTTTCATTTTGTATAAAATAAAGATTAGGCAAAATGAGCTGCACGTGTGATCACGATGGGGTTTACCAGAAGTTCGGGTTATTCGAATAATTAACCGACAGATAAATTCCCGTTAGTCTCTCTTTTTTTTTTTTTTTTTTATGAAATAATATTTGTAAATTATCTTGTGCATGTGGTTGTCCCGATTTCTACCAATTTTGAGAAGCCGTGATCCTTTGGACATTATGGATGGTTCAGTCCATCTAAGTTCGTAGAGGTGATCAAGACAAGAATTGATCATCTACGCTTGATAAAAATTTTATAATCTGGGGAAAGAAGTATCCATACCTCTTGAGTTCGTTGAACGCCAGTCGTAGAAAAAAATATATATATATTGAAAGATGAATGATTAAAGATAGTTTAATCAGTATCTGTAAATTAAAAAAAAAAAAAAAAAGAAAAAAAGAAAAAAGAAAAAGAAGATAGTTTAATCAGATGGTGCGGACTTATTGGTCAAATAAGTCAGTACCATGTGATTAAACAATCATTCACCCTTCAAAAGGTTGATGAGCATGATATTCCACGGAATAGGAATCATATGGAATCCACGAGAACATTGACCAGTCGATTTTTTATTTATTTTTTTTTTTTTCTATTCGTTTGGTCCTCCTTAAATTTCTGCCAAGCTATAATGATGGGAATGGAGTAATTTTTTTTTTTTTTTTTTTTTTTTTTTTAAGTAGGATGGAGTAATGTTGCAGCCTCTTTCTTCACTACTCACGGTCTGCCGTGTCATAATATATATATATATATATATATATATATATATATATATAAGAAATGATAGTCGGGGGGCCAACTTGCCAGCCCTAGTAGACTTTTTTTAATAAAAAAATATTTTTTTAATGAAAATGCAACTTCTGATGTCATCAGAAGTTGCTTTTTCATTAAAAAAAGCCCTTTTTAATGAAAAGGGACAGGGAGGGGCCGGCAAGTTGGCTCCTGACTATCATTGCGCTCTCTCTCTCTCTCTATATATATATATTGCACCACTCTCTAGCAACCTAAGAGATAGTTGGGACCACCCGATCTTATGGTTAAGACTATCAAATTCTATATTAGGAGTAATATCTCAAGGTGGTTTTTTTTTTTTCTTTTTTTCTTTTTTTCTAACAAATAGCTTGTGCTATTATAAAATCTAAAAGCTCTTAGGGTGCATTTGAGATTGCGATTTTAAACCAAATCGCAAAACATAAATCATTTGAGAATTGCGTTTTTAAAAATTGCGATTTGAAAACGCAAAAAATTTGTTTTTTTCAAATCACATGTAAGATAGTGTTTTTTTGAAAACGCATAATTTTAAAGGCTAATTTGCGATTTTAAATACTAAACTGTGATTTTGCCAAACGCTTAACTGCGTTTTTAAAAATTATTTTTTTGAAATCGCACTTTTTGAAATCGCAAACCCAAACGGACCCTTAGACATGCATCTTGAGAAATAGAGGGACATTATCCCCCCACACTCTAAGCTAGAAGGATCTGATTTAAAAAACAGCTGCTTGTGCAAAGACAACAAACCTTACCAGAACTACATTTGAGCTTCTCTTACATTAACACTCTCTCAAATAAAAGAGGGCCGATCTAGTATCTAGCCAACTACAATTCCAATAAAATTTGACCAATACATAGGCATATTGTACAGGAGAAACAAGAGGAATACATAACACAAAAGCAAAAAAAAACAAAAAAAAAAAAACTGTCGGCATAAGAGATAGGGGCGGAATCTACTGGAGACGGCAGCGCGTGTCCTCCACGCGCCGTCATCGGCACCACCCAACCGTGGATCGACCACTGTAAACCCCATCCCCCACCTTGCACAGCCAGAAAAGGTGTGAAGTGTGGCCATCACTCTCGCCAAAGAGCAAAAGGCTCTTTAGCGCGTGCACTGACGATCGACCTAGCCTATGCTTTCGGCGGCTAGAGCAGACGACGACGGGGAACGCAGCTGAGGGGCGCGTGTCTTGAAAAAAGCAACGAAGATGTGTAGATCTGACTCCAAAAGTCGAAGAAAAACGTATGAAAAACCGGCCAAAAACCACCGTTAAACGACGCGATCCGCCACTCCTCCAAGCTAGACACCTAGATTTGAGCCTTCCTGCCTGAACAAAAGAAAGAAAAAGAAAAAACACACAAATAGAAGCCTCAAGGATAATGGCTTTATCTTTGGACGCCTCTTCTACCTAAGAAAACATGCAATAATTAGGGAGTGTTGGCATTGCCTCGGAGCTTCAATTGGAGTGGCCAATAAAACTGTTATAATATTAATTAAATGATTAAATTTATAATTTTAGTATCAATTTAAACTTTTAAAATAAGTGATATATATATATATTATTGACATGGCACTAGTCACGCCAATAGATCTTTTAAAAAGCTGATGTGATAATGCTGCATTGCATTGTTGTCGGATCTTGTAAACTGTGAGGTATCTTAAAATGAAATTACTTTTAAAATCACAATTAAATCAAAATTTAATAGTAATCTATCACAAATCAAATAGTAATTTTAAAAGCCACAAAAAAGATATAAGGAAAACTTCTAGCATTACTCATCCCATAAAGATGTTGATCTCTCGAGAGGTTAGAGTCAAATTCCGTTACAAATTTTAATAGATTCTGTTAGATGCCACATCAACGCTAATAAAATAGCGACACGCGACAATCATAATAAAAAAAATATAAATCTATTAAAAATATAAATAAATAAATCTTAAAAAATTATTATTATTTTTTTTTTAAAAAAAATTGAAAATAGAAAAGGCCAGCCAATGGGGATTTCTGTGTGCCACCCCTAGAGGTGGCCGAGGGTGGCGCGCAACCACCCTTAAGAGCCACCACCAGCAGGCCAACACCAAAGGGGTGGATGCCGAACCAAAAGCCACCCCTATTTTTCTTTTTAATTTTTTTTTAATAGATTTATATTTTTTTATTATAATCGTCACGTGTCGCCATCTTATTGGCGTTGACGTAACACCTAACAGAATCTGTCAAAATTTTTAACGGAATTTGACTTTAAGGAGCGATTTGTAAATTAAACCAACAACAGAGATCTCTAAATTAATTTTGATACCAGAGGTAGTGATTTGTAATTTAGGCCAACCACATGGATCAATGGTGCAATTTTTTCTAAATATATTATAGATGAAACTTCACTTATTACCCTTGACTTTTCATCACCTTTACAATCATACTACTAAACTTTAAAAAATGTCAAATCAGTGTATCATTCTTTCAATTTTTTTTTTCAATTTCACTACTTTGTTAGGATTTTCAATTAAATCCTATCAAAATTTCAAAAATACCCTTGTTTATATATATATAAGATTTCAAAGATTCAGGCGTGAGTATTTTTGTAAATTCTGCTAAATCCTAATCAACGCCTAAATTTTTGTGATTTTATTATTTATTTATTTTTTCTAAAAAAAGAGAGAGGGTATTTTAGGAATTTTGACACTCATCTATTAGGATTTAACGAAAAAATTCTAACGGAGTGATGAAATTGAAAAAAAAAATTGAAAGATAAATACACTAAATTAACACTTTTAAAGTTTATGAGTATGATTTCAAAAATGATGAAAGATGAAATATGATAATTACAAATTTCCTTCTATTATTTAAATTGTTTTGATGAAAATCTCAGTTGGTAAAATTTTGTAATGATCAAAGCACTTGGCGGATCTAGATCTGTGGGTTGATAGTTGTGTATTGGGATTGGTTGTTTAATTAAGCAATACAAAATATGGTAGCACGTGGTAATATGTAATCATGTATCATTAGTCGGGTAAAGGTGGTGCAAAATGCCAAAATATGAGGCGTAATGACGTCATGATTACACCAACCAGCTATGTCATTACTTAGAAAGTATAAGTATTGAATATTCAAATTGTAAATTAATTTTGTCTATTCCCAATACCCGAAACCGATAAATATGTGATTCTCACATGTTAAGAGACACTTGTCATTTTAGTAGCTAATTTTTTTTTTCTTTTCATAATTTGAAGGGGAATATTGACACATAAAATAGCCGACATCCCTTTTTTATTTTTTATTTTTATTACGAAAACGTCTTAGAAAAGAATAGCAAAAAATATATATAATAGTAAAAAAAAAAAAATATAACGGTTAATTCATTTAAGAGTAATGTTATAAATCATATTTTTATCTCACAATTATCTCACAATGTTGATGTTTTAGTTCTAACCAACCATTGGATCAGTAATTGTTAAAAAATAAAATAAAATAAATTCAAGAGTTGGTTAGAGCTATCACGTCATAATTGAGATAATTATGAAATAAAAATATAATTTCCATCATTACTTTTCATTAAATTCAAACAAATGTTAATTTGGATGGAATTAAACTAACATTTAAAAAGCCACCCAAATAAAAACAAAAACAACTGGAAAGTTGGGATATTTAATAATTTTAGTCACCCGAAAACCATTTAAAATGTTGAAATTTAATCTCTCTTTTTTTTAAAAAAAAAAAAAAAAAAAAACTGGCAATGTTGTGAACAAGAGACATGGAACATCAATGCATGTCCCATGGTATTATATTTTAGTCTTAGAGAATCTCTAATCTCTATGATATCCTCTAATGGTGGAGGCTTTTGTCAATGCACCACGTAATACTACCAGCAATCTTCTCCAAATGCCAATTTCTTGTTTGTCATGTGATTTGTTATATTAACATGTATCACATCAATTATTCAAACCAAAATTCGGATCATCTTTTACATGATTAATACTAAATTAATGTAGGCCCTCTTCTTATTTTTATTCATGTCATATAAAATAACGGCTTGTGATAATCATGTCCAACTTACTCCACCAGTTTATGTCTCATGTTAAATCGTAATATATCGGGAGTGATTTGTAAATTAAGCCAACTATGAGGATCTCTGAATTAATTTTAATACCAGAGAGAAGAATTTGTAATCTAAACCAACTACATAGACCAATAGTACGATTTTTTTCATATATCTGTTTGAACAAATTTTGGGCAGCATACTACTTTGTTCGGACAGTTTTAACACATTATGGGTTTGATGTTTAGAACAATTGGGATCTTTATAATTTTTTGTTTGAATTACAAGAGATCTCCTATAATTGTGAGAGGTTTTTCGTTGCGTTAAGCTGATGGACCTAGAATAAGTTTTATCATTCTTTCATAATTATATAAAATTTTCTCGAATCGTAATTGTGAGAGATCTGATACTAATTTGAAATAGGAGAAGTAAATATGTGAATATATATATATATATATATATATATATATTTTCCATACTTTAGTCATGGAAGTCAATTATTCTATGATACAAATTAATGCATACAATACTGATATGAAAATGCAAAATAAAAATATCTTATAATGAAATAAAAATCAAATCTCTTATCCTAACACTAAATCGCTCATCTAGCATCAACACAATTCATGTAGTGCGCAAGAAATGATTTAAATGAATGAACATGCAATTAAATTACAATGAAGATTGTCTCATCTATTAAAAAAAAAAAATTGAGTAAAGCATCAAATAAGTTAAAATAGTTATTTTATTGCATTCACCTAGGATTTTTTTTTTTTTTTTTTTTTTTTAAAGAAATTAAAATAAAAGAGAGACAGAAAGAAGTGTGTAGTGTGACATGTCATGTGTCATGTGGGCCGGGACTTGCTATTACCGAGCCGACCCAACAGCACCCGGCTGGGTGTAGCTTGGTAATGAAAATATAATTTTGAATTCTGCCCAAGTATGGCCCGTATGGGTGGAAATCGGAATTAGATCCGACCCCGTGGTTTAACACCTCACTTTTTACAAAAAGCGTAAATGAAAATTTTTTATTTCCACATGACATTACAACGTAATCAAAGTTTAGATTTGGCAGCGGAATATATATATATATATATATATATATATATATATATACACACACACACTTAAAAACTCAGGAACATAACACAACAGAGCTGAATGAATTAACTCAATATATAATCAAATATGACCAATGTGTTCTCACATAATAATTATACATAAAGCATTAACATATGCGCATCATGCATGCGGTACTTAATAAATACGTAACCATTATTTTAACCTAATACCGGTACCAGTAGTCCGAAGAAAAAGTGCAGAGTCATAGGCACTAGGGACAAAGCCCTGCTGAGCAACAACACAACTAAATTTAGCAAACCAGGCTCGATGAGTTTGTTTGAGACCATAGAGAGCACAACGAAGACGGCAAACTGTGTGAGGAGGATGCATATAAACTTCCTCAGCAAGATCACCATTCAATAATGCATTTTTGATATCCATCTGAAACAGTTGCCAATGTCGCACAGTAGCTACTGCAAGTAAAGATTGAACAGAGGTAAGACGAGCAACAAGAGCAAAAGTCTCCTCATAGTTCATACTCCTGAGAGAAGCCATTTGCAACAAGTCGAACTTTGTATCGTTCCACTTATCCATCTGACCGAGTCTTGATTTTGTAAACTCACTTACATCCAACTTTAGACTTCCAGAAGGCAAATCCACCAGGTCCCAAGTATGAGTTTTAGTGAGAGCATCTAGTTCATCAGACATAGCTTTCTGCCAAAGAGGGTCAATACTAGCCTCACGATAACTGTGAGGTTCGTGAAAAGTAGCAAGGGCATAATAACAATGATAATCTTGAAGATGAGAAAGAGGGGCTCTTACTTTAGTGGATTGACGGAGTGCAAGTACCTAGACGGGCTCGGATGTAGTTGATGGAACATGAGTATCAACAGACGTGTCAGGTGACTCAGGAACAGTTGAAGAAGGAGCGTCTTAGGAGCTTAGCATCTTTGCAGAGGAGTCAGGGACTAAAGCAATAGATGGGTCAATAAAAATAGGAGCATAACTGAAAGAGGACTACGGAAAAGGAGAAATACTCGTAAACATCTTATGTTCCCAAAACTCCACATGACGAGAAATACGAAGACGCTTGGCTATAGGATCATAGCAACGACAAGCCTTTTGAGTGAGACCATAACCAAGAAGACAACAGAGTCTGGATCGTGGTTCAAGTTTGGTGCGTTCGTGTGCAGGAAGAGTGACAAAACAAACACAACAAAAAACTCAAAGTAATGTATAGTTAGGGACCTTACCATGGAGAAGCTCAAACGGAGTTTTATTGTATATAGTGGGTGAGAGATCACGATTGATGGTGTAGACAGCAATAAGAGCAGCTTCATTCCAAAAGCGTTCTGGAAGAGAAGCAGATATGAGAAGTGCCCTTACTGTATCCAAAATGTAACGATGTTTACGTTCTGCTTAACCATTTTGTTGTGAGGTGTAGGGACAAGAGTGATGAGAGACAGTCCCATTTTGCTGTAAGATGGTAAGAAACGACTTGTCCGTGTATTCCATTGCATTATCTGAACGAAAAGTTTTAATGGTACAAGAAAATTGAGTTTGCACCATTTTGTGGAAATTCTGGTAAATATTTGTGAGTTCAGACCAATGTTGTAGAAGATAAATCCAAGTATAACGATTGTAATCGTCCACAAAGAGAACAAAATAACGAGATCCCCCCTAAGTTGGAATCGGGGCGGGACCCCAAATATCATAATGGACTAAGTCATAAGGTGCAGAGGAAAATGATTCACTTTTATTAAAGGACAAATGTGTCTGTTTTCCAAAACGACATGAAACACAATCAAAAGACTAAAAATTAACTGAACCTAAATGACCCTGAGAGGCCAAGAGCTGAACACGTGGAAGTGAGGCATGACCCAATCGAGAGTGCCACAAACTAGAGGTAACTATGATAGCAGCTATGGAAATTGTTGTTGAAGAAGGAATCTACAGAGATTATAGCCTGAAAAGACATCTAACTTTACGGCCTGTCCCAAGCAACTGACCTGTTTGTGAATCCTGGACATCAACACCCTTGTTAGAGAATTTCAGTTCAATACCTAACTCACAAAGTTGTCCAACAGAAAGAAGGTTTAAGGATAACTTAGGCACAATGTAAGTATCACTAACAGATAAATTAGAGGTAGAAATAGACCCTATGTGAATAACAGGCATATGGGAACCATCGGCCGTGTATATGGCAGGATTGGGAGAAATAACAGTTTTATGAGAGAAGATGGTGGAATCAAATGTCATATGATTACAGTAGACAGAGTTTACAAACCACTGAGATTTACCTGGGGTGACGAACAAGGCAGTGGAAGATTGGGACAAAACCTGGTGAATTAAGTCCTTCACATCAGCTGCAGTGAGAGAAGTGGACTGAGATGGAGTCTCTGGTGCAAAGGAAGCGACTGCAGCTGTCTTTTTGGAAGCTTGTTGCTGCTTATAATACTGGAACTTGCGACATTCATTGATGGTATGACCTTTGCGTTTACACCACTTGCAAAAACCAGTCTTTGAGGTGGATTGGGATGATGAATGCTTAGTAGAAGACTGTGAAGTACCACGAGAAGTAGTGGCAAGGACCATATCAGATGATTGCATCTTCATAGTGGAACAACGAGTTTCTTCAGAGATGAGTTAAGAAACTACAGTGTCTAAAGTCGAAAGTGGTTGACAATGAAGAAGAGAGGCTCGAGTAGATTCAAAATCATCCCAAAGAGCCATCATAAAGTGCATAAACTTCCGTCGATCAAGCCAAGTAGCAAACGTTTGAATGTCATTAGAACATTCCAACTTTGGATTTGTTGCAGATAATTGTTCCCAAAGATGGTTAGTCGGAGAATAAAAATCAGAAATAGATTGACCTGGTTCTTGAAGCATCTGATAAAGTTTAGCTTTCAGTTGAAACTCCAAGGAAGCATCATATGTGTAGTTGTATCTTTTGGCCAGAAAATCCCAAGCAATTGTAGCATTCCCAAGTATTGGAAGAAGACTATTGATGGACGGAATGAAATTGTTGATGAACCAAGACAGAATCTTGTAGTGAATACTGTCTCATTCTTCCATACGAGATGAAAATTCTTCTTTCTCATTGTCCTTCTGCACTGGTTTAGGAACTGCTCTAGTCACATAATGCCATAATCGGCGTCCTTTCAAGAAAACCTCCATATTCTGAGCCCACATGCTATAATTGGATCCATTCAATATCACATCAATAGGACGGGCAATCGAATCAAGAGTCGATGCATATTGAGACATATTGAAGCTTCAAATGCAGAACCATATTGCAAAAATGAAATCAAGACGAAAAATTGAGTAGAAAACACTTGAATCCAAAAAGTCAACGCCAGTCAAAGTCAACGGTCAACGATTGACGTGGCTGATCTGGCAACTAGGGCTGACGTGTTGCGTGGGGAATGAGACATGTGGCAGAGTGTGAGATCGATGGTGCGTGCAACTGCAGGTCGGCGCGTGAGCGATGCACTAGAAACTTCAAGTGGAGCGTGGGGGCGCGTGCGGAGTCCGATGGCTTCGATTTCGGCGGCGTTGAACTACTCTCTCAATGGGCTTTCCAACTGTGGTGGAACTTAGCTGTAGTAGTGACGGGAACAGTGCGAAGTTAGAGAAGGCAAAGAGAGGTAGTGGCGCGTGAGGTAGGGAACGACGGAGTTTCTTTCACGGGAGGGAAGTCCCGTACCTTGCGAATTTGTTTATGGACTTATTGTTCCAGATTGGACTGCAAAAAGGTTGAAAAGAACTCCAAATAGCGGCTACCGTCACAAGAAAGAGCGCCGGAAAATCGCCGGAAATTCGTCGGAAGGACATTGGAAAAAAAAATAAAAATCTACAGGCCACAAGTCTGTAGCTTTGATACCATGAAGAAAAAGAAAACAGAATATAATTGTGAAATAAACTTGTATTTTTGATATGTCTTCTTCGTACAATGAAGTGACTTATTTATAGTTGAATGAGGCTAAAGAAATAAGGAAAATATCGTAATTACATATTTATACAATAATATCAAATAATATCGTAATTTGATGAGAGAATATCTTCGTGATATGCTAATGATATTTCGAAAATATTCTACCACAAATATGGCAAGTATCGTATTATTCCAACATAGTGCTCGAATTACTAATGATTCATATAACAAACTTATTTTCTACTTCCATCCCTTCCTAACAGTAGAGATATTTAATTTTGAGTCATTCTCTCTCTCAACCGGCCTTAGAGAAAAAATTCTCAAAAAATAGATTTGAGAGGAGGAGGGAGCAGATCTACTCTCTCCTTCTCTCCCTTTTCCCTTTCTACTCCCAGCTCCAGCACTCCCCCTCCCATTTTAGTTTTTTCTTTTGTTTGCAGGTTTTCTTCAACCAGATTATCAGTAATTTTGGCATCTCCGCTATGCATTTATCCATCTACCTCCATATTGTGCCGTTCAACTACTTCATGGCCGCTATTGCTGTTTGTTGGTTGTGTTTTTATTTTTAAATAAGAGTTTTCTTCTCCATAGATCTGCTCTCTTGGACGATCTATGAGATAAATGTTAGTTAGGTACGATGGGTTATCCCACTCGGCCTGAATAGTTTGGTGTGAGGGGTTATCGCTCACGACATATATATATATATGATATTTAGCTATCTTTGTCTTAGATCTAATTTACTTGGAGCATATATGCTCTTTAACTATTTTTGTACATGGGTTAGCAGAAAATGAAAGTCATAGATAGTACTTTATTGTAAAAGTTTTGTTTATATTTATAACTTTGTAACCTCATAACATGTGACTATGATTTTATAAAATTTTATGCTTTGTAATTTTAGAGTCTTATACTCGTGATATTTAATAAAAAAAAAAATTACTCAGATCTTTAAACAGTAGAGATATTTCAGCATTGAAAACAATAAGACGTGGGAAAGAGAGAGAATGGTGATAATCTGAACAGTTTATTACATGATTTGTTCAGAGTTTCACGTTTTGGGATTAGACGAAATTAATTTACAAATTGATTATTCTATACTTTCTAAGTGGAGTGCTTTACAGCTGCTATCTCCCTCCAGTAATGACAGAGTTTGTTGGCGTAATCATTATGTCATTACGCCTCATATTTTGCAATTTGCACCGCATTTTGTTTGTTCATCCCAATCATACATATATTACAACGTCCCACCATATTTGTATTACTTAATTAATTAACCAACCAATCCCAATACACAAGTATCAATGCACAGATCTAGATCCACCAACTACTTTGATCTTTACAAAATTTTTTATGGACTGAGATTTTCAAACAATTTAAATATAATATAATGTAAAAAAATTGCGCACACCACTTTTGATTTTTCATCACTTTTATAATTATATTTATAAATATTAAAAATGCTAATTTAGTATATTTATCTTTAAATTCTTTTTCAATTTCACCATTTCGTTAGAATTTTCTGTTAAATTTTAATAGATGGGTGACAAAATTCTTAAATTACCATTTTTTTTTTCTGCAGGAAAAAAGAAAGAAAGACAAAAATTACAAGGATTTAGGGTGGATCAGGATTTAACCGAATTTACAAAAATAACCATGCTTGAGTCTTTGAAATTATATATATATTAAAAAAAAAAATGATATTTTTGAAATTTTGATAGAGTTTAAGTTATTTAACCGAAAATTCTAAAGAAGTGGTGAAATTAAAAAAAAAAAAATTGAAAGATGGATACACTAATTTGACATTTTTTAAAGCCTAATGGTGTGATTGCAAAGGTGATGAAATGTCATGGGTGTAAGTGAAGTTTCCTCTATAACACACTTAGGGAAAATTGTATCATTGATCTATATTGTTAAATTATAAATCGTTCCCTCTGGTATCAAAATAATCCAGAGATCATTGTTTTTGGCTTAATTTACAAATTGCTCAATAGAGTCAAACGGAATTTTTAAAAATTTTAACGGAATTTGGCTATAGGGAGCGATTTGTAAATTAAGCTAACTATAAGGATATCTGAATTAATTTTGATACCAGATGAAGGAGCGATTTGTAATTTCGGCCAATAGTCCAATTTTTTCATATATCTTTTCGAATAAGTTTTGAGTAGTCCATTACTCTATTCGGACAGTTAAGCCCCAAATAACTCTCTTATATTTACTATCTAAATTGTCAACAATTTAAACTAAAGATTCGAATCCAAAATTTTTAACGCATTATAAGTTCGATGTTTAGAACAATCGGGATCTCCATAATTTGAAATAGGAGAAGTAAAGATGTGAATAATATATATATATATATATATATATATATAAATTGAATCTCTTATCTTGACTCTAAATCGAATCCCGACCCGACGGCTCTCGGCTAGGTGTAGCTTGGTAATGAAAATATAATTTTGAATTCCGCCCAAGTATGGGTGGAATTCGGAATTAGATCCGACCCGCAGTGTATTAATTTTTTTTTTAAAAAAAATAAAAATATTTGATATATATTTAAGTTGTAGTACATAGTACCAAAATATGTGATCATATACTCGATCACAAAGTCACAACTTATGAGATATACTCGACGTGGTGGTAGGCTCTAATACTATGTAAAAATTTGTGGGAAAATATAAAATGTGAGAATAATAGCGGGTTGGTTGAGACTGCCTTGTCATCATTGTGAAATAAAAATAGGAAAATGTTAGATTTACAACACCAATACAACAACTGTACAACAATCCTTCACATGAGGGTGAGTTTCACATACTGGGGCCTACCCTCATGTGAGGGGTTGTTGTACAGTTGTTGTATTAGTGTTGTACAAGAATCAAATCCCATAAAAATATAGCATCTAGCATTAATTGATCTACTTCCCAACTTTTTTATTTATACTTATATCTCTTGAAATTTTCTAAAAAGTAAATTTATATTTATATTATATTATTCTCTAAGTAGTAAGCGCTGCTTAATGAAACCAAAACAATATAACTCATCGTAAAAGAAGATGGTTCATGAGTAAGGAGTAACATAAACTTTCTTAAAAGCTTTTATTATTATTAATTTTTTTTTAAAAAAAAACAAGTGTATATGCTGGGGCCACTTCAAAATTTCCCTCACGGTTTTTTTTTTTCAAAAGGCTTGTGGGGGCCATGGCCCCACTAGCCCAAGCAAGAGAGAAAAGAACACAAAAAATTTATGGGTAGTTCAGTATTAAACATTTACACTTACCATTCTGAATGGCTCATATGGCTATTATGTGTTCTCATTAACTTTTTGTTCATAATACAAAATTCTCTATTTATAACCCTTGAAACAAAGTATACGTATTTTTCATATATTATAATAGAAGTAATGCTATTTAGTAGACGTCTCCAAGGGGTAGCTCAATCGGCTGGGGACCACGCCTTATGAAGCGGAGGTCATTAGTTCAAATTCCCCTCCCCACTCTTGTGTGGACATGTAAAAAAAAAAAAATGCTATTTAATAGAATACTATACTGCTGTAAGTTATTAATATGACAATAATTTTGGTGAGCAAGTTTAATTAAGTTTCAAATCCTAAATAATGCAGTCTGTTTTTGATCCAACTCTTTGCATGTCTGCCTCTCTGTGTGTTATAGAAGTTGAAGACAAGATTGGCTAAAAGCCATATTTTGTCTATATTTAGTTAATATGAACAATTTTTCACCATATTATGTTGAGAAAATGCGCAACACATTTTTCGTGAGAGGGGCAGAGATTCTAATTTAAATATTCTTTTTCTGGATAATTATAAAAAAAAAAAAAAATCCCTTCAAATTACGAGCCGTTTTTAAAGTAGCCATATGAAGTCTGAACTATCAAGTATACTAATATAATCCCCCAAACTATTAAAGAGTGCCAAAAAGACTCATTTTGTCCAAATATTCCTATAATATTTTTGCCATGTGTCATATATTCAATTAAAAAAATAAAATAAAATAAAAGCTTTAATTTTTTTAAAAAAAAATTAAAAAAGAAAAAGAAAAAGAGAAAGAGCAAAATGGGGTGGCCGAAACCACCCCTAAAAGCCTTAGGGCTGGCTCGGCCATCCCCGTTTGGCCTGGGGGAGGCCAAATCACCCCATGACCCTTGGGGGTGCATAGCCGAACCACCCACAAAAGCCAAACCCTAAACGCTTTTTTTTTCTTTCCTTTTTGGCATTGTGATGGTGGCCGAATCCACCCCTATTTTGCTATTTGGGGGTAGCCAAACCACCCCTAAGGGCCATGGGGTGGTTCAACCACCCGCAGACATACTGAACGACCCCCAAACCGACGTCTTTTTTTTTTCCTTCAATTTTTTAAAGCTTTTATTTTTTTTATATTAATTTATATTATTTTTTAATTGAATATATGACGTGGCAAAAGTATTATAAGAACATTTCAACAAAAGAGTCATTTTTGGCACTATTTGGTAGTTTGGGAGTCATATTTGTACACTTGGTAATTCATGGGACTACTTTAAAAACAGCTTGTAAGGCTTTTTTATAATTATCCATTCTTTTAATCTCGCTTGGGTTTTGTCTTCCATCTTTGCCCACAAAATTGAGAAGCCTGTCTCAAATAGGGGAGACAAAAAAGTTATACGATTAGTGGTTATTGTGTTTATAACCGCTAATCGTAACTATCTTAGGCGGTTATTCTATTTTTATAAACACATACATCATGCCTTAAACGATTAGCGGTTATTTAAACTATAACCTTAATTCATAACTGCTTTTAAATTTGAGTATTTTCAACTTATTTAGGATGTTGGGCCTTTATTATACTTATTTTTTGGGACTATTTTAGATGTTTCCCTTTTTCTTTTTTTTTTTTTTTTTTTTTTTTTTTTTTTTTTTTTTCACTAGCCTCGAGGCACATTAGGGTGGACCTAAACATTGAGTCCCACCCAATGCGCTTTAGGTTTCAATTTCAACATCATATCACAGGTTGTGAAACCCACCATATTACTTCATGGCCCTTACTGGTCTCCATGTGGCTCCGCCACTGCCTTCTACCTTACGAAACCACCCCATGTTGAAGAAAGCCCAACTAAACCTACATCTCCAAATCTCCAAATTCGCCCAAAAACCCATCAAAACCCCTTCTCCCAAAGAGGTTTGCAAGCAAGCAAGCCTTCAAGAAGCTTTTCAAACACTCACCGAACAAAATACACTTCCGTTTTGTCTGGAGGAGTCCTATTCGTCAGTTCTTGAGCTCTGTGCAAGTAAGAAAGCTCTGTCACCTGGGCAACAGGTACATGCCCATATGATAAAGTCTTCTGCCGTGCGTGACTCGGTGTTTTTGACTACCAGGCTTGTGTTCGTGTACGGGAAATGCGGCTCTCTTTCGAGTGCGGAGAAGATGTTTGATAAAATGTCTCATAGAACGATTTTTACGTGGAATGCTATGATTGGTGCTTATGTTTCAAATGGGGAACCTCTGAGAGCTCTTAATTTGTATAGACAAATGCGGGTCTCGGGAGTTCCTCTTGATTCTTGCACTTTTCCTTCTCTGCTAAAAGCTTGTGGCGAACTTAATAATATCCGTTGTGGGACTGAAATTCATGGTCTAGCTATCAAATGTGGATATGATTATGTTGTATTTGTTGTCAATTCAATTGTTGCGATGTATGCAAAGTGCGGTAATCTTGATGGGGCAAGACAGTTA
Source organism: Alnus glutinosa (assembly GCF_958979055.1). Lineage (NCBI taxonomy): Eukaryota > Viridiplantae > Streptophyta > Magnoliopsida > Fagales > Betulaceae > Alnus > Alnus glutinosa. The sequence goes on along the minus strand of NC_084891.1, from coordinate 4,092,697 downwards.
TTTGACGGTATGACCGAAAAGGATGATATTGTGTCCTGGAATTGTATAATTTCCGCATATGCAGCAAATGGACAATCTGTAGAGGCATTAGGACTTTTTAGAGATATGCAGAAAGTGGGTCTTGCTATGAACACATATACTTTTGTTGCTACCCTTCAAGCCTGTGAGGATTCATCCTTTGTGAAACTCGGTATGGAGATCCATGCTACTATTTTAAAAGCTAGTCATGACGTTGATGTTTATTTAGTTAATGCTTTGATTACTATGTATGCAAGATGTGGTAAAATGAATGAAGCCGCAAGAATTTTTTATAACATGAATGATAAAGATTATATATCATGGAATGCTCTTCTCTCTGGTTTTGTCCAAAATGGTCTATATGAAGAAGCGTTAAAGTTCTTCCATGATATGCAGGATGCTGATAGAAAACCTGACCAGGTTTCAGTATTAAATGTTATTTTAGCATCTGGTCGATTGGGGAATTTATTAAAGGGAAGGGAACTTCATGCCTATGCAATAAAAAACGGATTTGATTCTGAATTGCAGATTGGGAATACAATAATTGATATGTATGCAAAGTGTGGCAATGTGGATTATATGGGTCGTGCTTTTGATAGGATGCTTGATAAGGACTTCATTTCTTGGACAACAATAATTGCTGGATATGCCCAGAGCAAAGCATATTCGAAGGCCTTAGAGTTTTTCTTGAAAGTGCAGATGGAAGGGATGGATGTTGATGGAATGATGATTGCAAGTATCCTGATGGCTTGTGGTGGCCTAAAGAACATTTCTTACCTTAAAGAAATTCATGGTTACATTTTGAGGAGAGGTGTATCTGATCTTGAACTACAGAATTCACTTATTACTGTCTATGGGGAGTGTGAGAACATAGATTACGCAAAACGAATGTTTGAATCCATCGAATTTAAAGATGTTGTGTCTTGGACAAGCATGATTACTTGCTATCTCCATAATGGATTTGCAAATGAGGCTCTTGAACTTGTCTACTCCATGAGAGAAACTAATGTTGAACCTGATTCTATAGCTCTAGCGAGCATACTCTCAGGTGCCGCTAGTTTATCTGCCTTGAAGAAAGGAAAAGAGATTCATGGATTTCTGATTAGGAAGGGCTTCATCTTAGAGGGATCGCTTGCAAACTCTCTTGTCGATATGTATGCCCGCTGTGGAGATCTAGAGAACTCTTATAAGGTTTTCAATTGTATGAGACATAAAAGTTTAGCTCTGTGGACAAGTATGATTAATGCAAATGGAATGCATGGCAGTGGCCAGGCAGCAATCGATTTATTCAATAGGATGAAGGGTGAAAGCATTATTCCTGATCATATTACCTTTTTGGTACTTCTTTATGCATGCAGTCATTCAGGACTGATCGATGAAGGTAGAGAACTTCTGGAAGTTATGCAATATGATTATTATTTGGAGCCATGGCCTGAGCACTATGCCTGTCTGGTTGATCTTTTGGGGCGGGCCAATCGCTTAGAAGAAGCTTACCAATTCGTGGAAACTATGCAGATTGAACCTACTGCTGAAGTTTGGTGTGCACTCCTTGGGGCTTGCCGGGTTCACTCAAATAAAGAAATGGGACAAATTGCAGCACAGAAGCTCTTAGAATTGCGACCAGAAAATCCAGGAAATTATGTGCTGGTTTCCAATATATTTGCTGCAAGTGGAAGATGGAAGGATGTTGAAGAAGTGAGAGTGAGAATGAAGGGAAGTGGGTTGAAGAAAAATCCTGGATGTAGTTGGGTTGAGAATGGTAATAAGATCCATATTTTCATGGCAAGGGACAAATCTCATCCACGATCTGATGAGATTTATAATAAATTAGCTCAAATTACAGAGACTTTGACGAGGGAAGGAGGTTATGTGGCTCAAACCAAATATGTTTTGCACAATGTAGAGGAAGAACAAAAAGTTCAGATGCTTTATGAACATAGTGAAAGGCTTGCCATTGCTTATGGACTGCTTGGAACTCCTGATGGGATCCCTATTCGAGTCACAAAGAATCTTCGGGTTTGCGGTGATTGCCACGTTTTCTGTAAGCTAGTCTCAAAATTCTTTGAAAGAGAGCTTGTTGTAAGGGATGCCAACAGATTCCATCACTTTGATAAAGGGGTCTGTTCTTGTGGAGACTATTGGTGATAATACAACCATCTGTACTGATATTAGTTGAACTTTTTCAGAGACTCTTTTGGTTGATTTCTGCTGCTGATGATCATTGTATCAAACTGTCAATTGGAAGAGATATGGCTCAATATCATCAAAATTTTACCGAGTTCTCGTTTTTACCAGGCTCATCCTGAAGAATTAGGTGCAATTGTTAAAATTGTAAAAAGTGGAATGGTCACCAATGTTTTGGGATCTCAATACAAGCTTCATAATGATGCAAAATGTGACACTATGGGAGCCTTGTGGAGCACTCTGGGAGTAAGTAATTCTGCTCAGTGGGTCCTTGATGAAGCGATTGGGTTTCTCTTCTGCTTACCAAGCTCCATAGTTTCCAAAGTGATGGAGAGCACAAAGATCAATCTGCTTTAGAGGTTTACGTCAAGGTTTTTACGTACTGCGGGTTATGACAGCTGGAGTTTGTGATAATGCTGTTAATATAACAAAGTTGTATACAATTATATCATCCCAAACTTTCTTTGATCTTCTATGAGTCTGGCTTACTTGGTGTGAAGTGTGAAAAGCAAGTCATAAAGTTGTTGCTGGAACTTGCTCTTGAAATTGTGCTTCCACCATTCCTGGCATCCGAGAATGCTACATCATCTGATATTCTTGAAAATGAGTCATCTAGCTTTCTTTTAATGACTCCATCAGGTTCATTTCTTCCTGATAAAGAAAGTGTCTATAATGCTGGTGCTGTTAAGAGTTCTTATCCGTTCATTGTTGCTCTTTACTCCCAAGGTGCAGCTAGAAGTGCTAAGCCTCATTGAGAGGCTTGTTCATGCCTCCTTCAATCAGGAAACCCTTACCTCCGTAAGTGCGAAATAGATCATTTGGTGATTGCTTTTGTTTTTGTTTTTCTGTTTTGCTTGAATAGTGACCAGTGTTCTTATCGTTTGATTTGTCTAATGTATTTAGGTTGTGTCGAACTTTTGCTGGAGACAATTTACCCCTTTCTTTTGGGCCACTCTCCACTGCTCTCTTATGCTTTGAAGATTGTGGAAGTTCCTGGGGCATATAGGTAAGAATTGTGGTCATTTTGAGACATTATTTTATCTTCCTGTCCGTATTTGCATTATTTGTCCAAGGTTTGTACTTTTGGTGATGGATTACTGTCTGAATTATTAGCAATTAGAACAACAAAATGATGAGATCTTTTATCCCATTAAATTATACTCATGACTTTCAAAGTGAAATACGACAAATGAAAGGGGCCAAACGTACAAGAAAAAGGGAAGACAAGCAGTTGTGATTAGTAAATTATATTTATGACTTTCAAATTGGAATACAATAAAAAATGGAAGGGCCAAAGGTCATTGAACACACTTCCAAAAGCGGCTCTTCGAAGAAAAATGTCATCAAGTTATACATAAAATATGCAATTAGGTAATCTTAAAAGCTTGAAGATTTCAACAATGGCGATCTAAGGAAAGTTGAAAATTTCCATAGCTTGGTCAAGAAAGAGAAATCCAATTATTCCTCACGAAAGTCTTCTCTTTCACATTTATCAAGGAACAAAGGCTTGGCATTTTTTATTTTTTTTAAGGATACCTTAGGAGTCAGCATATTCAAAATCCTTCGTGAAGAAGGTTTCCAATTATCATTCTTATAAGGGTTAAATATTTTTTAGTCCACGTGCTTTGCGTATTTAACCTTATAAAAATTCTTAAAAATATTATTTTAATAGAATAGAGAAATCTTGAGTGTGGATGATGCATATATAGTGTTTTTCCAAGTAGATAATTAAAGTAAAAAACGTGAATTTTTTCAGCTAAAATTTAGATTAAAAAAATAAAATAAAAAATAAAAAAAGCATAAGCAGATGCAAATGTTTGTTGTTGGGCTTATATTTGAAGAAGGTCCACGTGTATCCCCTGAACTTTTGATCCGGTGCCAAAAGTCTCCTCAGTTTGCATGAGAAAGCTGGGCCTGACTGATGGATTTTCTAAATCAGACAGAATAATAAAACAAGGCCCATCAGAACCGAGCCCAAGTACTTGTCATTGACACGTGTCGATAAGCAAACACCGTAGTTCATTTTCTTCGAAGCTCAGGAGTCACCGAGTCAGGACCCTATCTCTACTCCGCGTGCTGTATTGGCTGTCCGCGTTGACGTGGCAATAACCCAGTTGATAACACATTACACACCTATACAATCACTCTGCCAATAACCAGTTGCCACGTCAGACAGAAATAGCAGACACGTGAGATCCAACACCACACGAGACTTTCCCAGCTGCGTGCCCCACGTAGCGTGTAGTGGCTCACACGGAAACGCGGCGGACGCGACCCAAATATATATATGTTTGTGTAGATCGAGGCGTGTGAAAGTATTACGTATTTTTGGAGGTTTGAGAAGACAAGGAGATAGATCGATGATGAAGTGGTCGCCAAGGATGGGAGCTCGGGGGACAAAGAAGTTGCACGTGAAGGTGAACCAGTTGAAGCTCGAAGTGATTTGGAAGGGAAAGGTAGAAGATGATAAGATAGTGGTGGCGGAGATGAAATGGAGAGGTCCTCCTAAGCCTGGAGTTCTAGCTCCATTTTATCGAACATCAACGTGCCAAAGAAATTATACCGGCGAAAGATGCCTGAGACGAGGAAAACCCGTTGAATGGAACGGCGAATTCGACAGTGTATGCAGTTTCTCGGTTTCAAATGACGGTTCTTTGGGTCCGTGGAATGTCTCTTTTAAGGTCTTACATGTAAGTTTATTTTTCTTTTCTTTTTTGAGGTGTTTGATATTTTTTCTGGTTTTGAATTCGTAAAGGAAATGAGTTTCTTGTCGTTGTTGTTTGGGGTGATCATAATGAAGGGCGTGAGCAGAGAATCGAGGAGTAAATTGGCGGTTCTGGGGAAAGCGTCATTGAACTTGACGGAGTTGGCTTCGAAGATGGATACTCGGTTTGAAAGAAAGCTTCCCATGACTTTACACGACGGTCGTTTCGCCAGAGAGGCCACCCTTTCGGTACGGTAAAGCCAGTTTCAAAACTAGTTTTTATTTTTATTTTTATTTTTTTTATATATAAATATATATTTTAAATTTAAGGTAATTTGAAAAAGGTAATGTTCGAATTTAAAAATCGATCAGAAATGATAAATTTTAGGGATAATTGCACCGGAGGTCCCTGTGGTATACCATAATTATTTTTCACTCCCTATGGTTTAAAAAGTTCACTGGAGGTCCTCGTGATATGCAATAATTACAAATCGATCCCTGGCGTCAAATTCTGTTAAAATTTTTAACAGATTCCGTCAAATGCCACGTCAGCGCCACGTGTCGCCAATAAGATGGCGACACGTGTCTATCGTAATAAAAAATATAAATTTATTAAAAAATAAATAAAAATACTTATTTTTTTATAAAAAAAAATTCAAAAAAAAAAAAACAAAAAAAAAAAAAAGCTGAAGGGGTGGCCCAGCCACCCCTTTGGGGGTGGCCTGGCCGCCCCCAGCCACTGGGGGTGGCCGCGCGCCACCCCCAGTGGCTGCAAGGGGTGGCGCGCGGCCACCCCCAAGGCCCAGGGGGTGGCCTTCGGGCCACCCCTAGATCTACTAAGGGTGGCCCGATGGCCACCCCCGGCCACTGGGGGTGGCCGCGCGCCACCCCAGGTGGCCTCTGGGGGTGGTGCGCGGCCACCCCCAGTGGCCAGGGGTGGCCATCGGGCCACCCTTAGAAGATCTAGGGGTGGCCCGAAGGCCACCCCCAATGGCCTGGGGGTGGCCGCGCGCCACCCCCAATGGCCTGGGGGTGGCCGCGCGCCACCCCCGGCCACAAGGGGTGGCCGCGCGCCACCGCCGGCGGCCTCTGGGGGTGGCGCGCGGCCACCCCCATGGGCTGTTGGTGGCCTGGCCACCCCTTTTGGGGGTGGCCAGGCCACCCCTTTCCCATTTTTGTTTTGTTTTGTTTTTGTTTTTTTTTTTTTTTTTTTTTTTTTTTTTAAAAAATAAGTATTTTTTATTTATTTTTTAATAAATTTATATTATTTTATTAAAATTAGACATGTCAGCGCCACGTGTCACCAATAAGATGACGACACGTGGCGCTGACGTGGCATTTGACGGAATCTGTTAAAAATTTTAACAGAATTTGACGCCAGGGATCGATTTGTAATTATTGCATATCACGAGGACCTCCAGTGAACTTTTTAAACCATAGGGAGTGAAAAATAATTATAGTATACCACAGGGACCTCCGGTGCAATTATCCCTAAATTTTAATTAGACAATTTTTTTATAATAGACATTGACCAGTTCATAGTAGGACCCACGCTGCATTGTCACCGTTGACTTTGTCTTTTGGTGTTAATGTAGTAATTAAGTTTGGTGGTTTGTACAGGTATCCGTGAGCTTTGTGGAGGCCAGAGATTCTTGTGACTCGTCAAGAATCGGTCTGAACTCGGCTGAGTCGGACACGGAAAACGCGTCACTCACGAAGGTCAAGGATTTGACCAGCCTTAACAAGAAGAAGAAGAAGCATAAGGCTGAAGTGAATTCCAGTGACTCGGACAAGTTTGCTGCGTTTGACTGGGGTGAGTCCCTTACCACGAGTGACAATCGCAACGTGGCGTTGACTTCGGAGACCCAGTTGGACCCGGTTCGTAAAACGGGGTTTTTCTCGTGGAAGCGAAGTCGGTTGAGTCTTAGAGCATCGAAGGGAAGAGTAGAGCCATTGACCCCTGATCCCTTACGGGTATGTCATTTTTATTTTTCATTATTTCTTTTTATATTAACCCGTAAAATTTAATATGAATTATAAAATAGATTATTTTTATTTTACTGCCTACTCTAATAATAAGGGATAGGCATCAATCACCTCGGTTGTTTGAAGAATTATGTGTTCACAAGTGATAAATCACACTAAGAATTCTAGAAATTTAAATATAAGGGTTTGTCTATTGCTTTTGTGCCAAAGTGCCATGGGTAAGAGGGTTTTTTTGGGGTCATGTTTGTTAATGACTTTGTTTTTTTTATTATTTTAACATTTATATTAATTACGACAAAACACTTTTTTCAAACAAAAAAACGCCCCTCAAAACACACTACTAACAAACACTATTATAGCAATTTTTTTTTTTTTTTTTTTTTTGAGATCTAATGTTGGTCGTGGACATACATGCAGAAAGGAGATGCTATTGGATTCTCTTCATCAGATTCGGATCCTCGGCAATTTACTACTCGAATTGTTAGCAATTTGGACAGCAAGTATGAAAGAGCTTCCATGGGGCAGACCTACCCCAACAAATTGGCTGACTGTCCAAGATCTACTCGGACAAATGAGTTTCATAGGAGCTCTGTCACATTTGCTGCCCAAATTAATAACAATCCTGATAGTAAAATTGTTGAGAATCTCTATCTCTCATCAGAACTAGACTCTAAAGATGACAATGGTGGGAGAAGTAACTGGGAAGCAAAGGAGTTAGTGAGCAGAGATGGGAAAGCAAAGCTCAAAACCGAAGTATTCTTCGCTTCCTTGGACCAAAGGAGTGAAAAGGCAGCTGGAGAGAGTGCCTGCACTGCACTAGTTACTGTCATCGCTCATCGGCTCCACGCAAACCAAGACATGCTGACAAGACCCGAATTCGATAGCCTCATCATAGAAGGTTCCTCTCAATGGCAGAAGCTCTGCAGCAACGACACCTACATACAATCCTTCCCTGACAAACATTTTGATCTTGATACAGTCTTGAGAGCAAACCTGAAGCCTCTCTTAGTCTTGCCAGATAAATCTTTTATCGGATTCTTTTGTCCCGAGAAGTTCGAGTGCTTGAAGGAAGCCATGTCATTTGATGAAATATGGAATAAGATCGGTAGAATGAAGACTGAAGATTATGATCAGCCATGTATATACATTGTGAGTTGGAACGACCATTTCTTTGTGTTGAAGGTAGAGGCAGATGCTTATTACATTATTGACTCGTTGGGTGAGAGGCTGTTCGAGGGGTGTAACCAGGCATACATGTTGAAGTTTGATGATTCAAGTTTGATGTATGAAAGGGTAGAGAAGGGTGAAAAGGAGGAGAATGAAGAGATTATATGCATTGGGAAAGAGTGTTGTAAAGAATTTATGAAGAGATTCCTAGCTGCTATACCGCTTCGGGAATTGGAGGAGGAAAAAGAGAAGGGTGGAGTCTCTAACTACCTCCATCGGAGATTGCAGATTGAGTTCCACCTTTGCTCTTCTCCTAATCATTCTTCTTCTTCTTCCACCTACTGATCTCTCTTCTCAAGCCAAGAGATTATGTAGAAAAAGTAGGTGAAAAAGTATTCTATGAAATTTGAGTTTTGCAGTTTGATAATTTCAGACTGATGGCAAATGGCTTTTTCTTTCTTTCTTTTTTTTTTTTGTCTTTTTCCTAAGCAAATTGGGAAAGTGTTACAACTTACAAGAATTAAAACACAGAAAAATAGGTGGGCTCTCCAACATCAGACCTAAAAAGAAATACAAATACCAATAAATAGTAAAAAATTGGTCAAAAAAATGATCTGTGGCTGCAAAAAGTGATTTACACACTACAACGGAAGGCATGGGCAGCAATATGGCCAATATGACCCTTCAACCCTACCCAAAATCCTAATGAGAGGGACTCCAACAAGGGCAAATGGCTTAATTTCTTGTTGATGAAGTTGGCTCTTGTGCTTGTGCTACTGTCTTATCCTAGCTAGAGCCTCACTTGGCCTTGACCAAAAAAGGACAAGGTTCTCATCCTGTGAGTCGGAAGCCTTTTTTTTTTTTTAAGAGAAAATATTTTAAAACTCTTTGTTCTTTTTTTAGTTTTGCGTTTTACATCTTAGTTTTTAATTTGGCTTTATACATGAGCTTACAAGGATTTCAAATCTAAGACTCTGGCCAATTTTTCCCTCAAATAAAAAATACAAATGATATGAAAAATACTATTATACCATTTTCATTTAAAAAAGAAAAAGAAAAAAGAAAAAGAAAAAGAAAAAGAAAATTACACTTATTCCCTCACCCTATTTGCAATGTACGTAACCTTCAATATTTCAATTTTTACAATATCCCACATTCTACTATTAGGATTGCAATGTTCCTCTTTCATTGAATTTTTTTGTTAAATCCTAATAAAGGGGGCATAATGGTTGTTTCACACACCAAAATGACAAAAATATCAAGCATAAGATAAAACCAAATAAATAAATAAATAAATAAAAATAAGAATTACCCAAAAGAGCAAAAAATAAGGGAAATTGGAAAGGCAACCCACACAACAGATCCATTGTTTTTTTAAAAAAATAAATAAGTGTTTTTTTTAAAAAATAAAGGTACATTTATATTTTTTTAAAAAAAAAATTATGGGATATAATGGTCATTTTAACATAATGTGCGGGTCACATAATATATTTTGCCTTTTGACTTAACGGAAACTCATAATAGATGAGGAACATTAATAGAAGATTGGAGAATATTGCAAAAATTGAAAGATTGAGGGGCGTGACGGACACAAGTTTTGTTAATTAAATGGCAATATCCTCAAATATTTTCCCTTATATCCTGTTCTAAGACACATGGAATGATTGTGCCAATAAGACATAAGTTAATATATCATGTTCTAAGACGAATGGGTTGATTGCGCGAATAGGACATAAAGCTGTCCCATCCATAAATGGTGTTTTTTCCAACCTCCTCCGTAGAAGCAGACCAGAAAAGGGGGAACAAAAAAAAAACTTAAGAGTTATGAGTTTATGCAACACCTTCCCTTTTGATTTGCTGAATTCTATACTCGGATGCGGATTCTCAATGAAGACTACCCATGAATCGGTTTGTTTGCTTTTTTTTTTTTCTTCTTTTTCTATAATATAATGTTGATGTGAGTTTTTGGATGGTGATGTGTCGTTTGTTGATTGGGTCTCCAATTGCAGAAAATGCAATCTGCAAAACAGTAAAAGGTTGTCGGGGGTTGGCCAGCGGAACCTCCTCCGACGATCAAGTTAGCGAGAGTCTTAATAAGAAAATAAATGAAATACAGACGTTAGTTTACTTGAGTTAATGTTTTCCTTATATATGGTATAGCCCCTGCTGTGCTATCCTTCCTGGGCCTCAGGATATGCAGGATATTTCCATTAAATGCTAATACGTGCGAGTTATCATGGAGGCAATGATTAGACAGTACTTATTTGGCCTTGACATGATTCATTGGAGACAAGTCGGCGTGGTGAGTAAACATTTCTCTCCTGCAACAACTTATTTTGACTGATCAAGAACAGAGTACAATAAATACTTAAGATACTAATAAATGAGGGGGATCTTAAGCATTTATTGTCCTTCCCTTTTATCCCTTCCTTTTCCTCACTAATGATCTCGGACCTCTAACTCCGGACTTCGCATCTGAGATTTCGAATTCCACGAATTTCCAAGGACGTTCGAACTAACCTATCGCTCCTCCACATGTCCCTAATGATGTCATGGTCAACCCACTTTCTGATTATGAGCTCTATTCGAGGAGTAAGATCTCCCCAACATATTAAATAATAAATTCTCAGTTCTTCTTTTTAGATTGCATAGTAGGAACAAAGTTTTTTTTTTTTTTTTTTTTTTTTTGTTTTTTTCCAAACTGAATGAAGCGCTCGATCGATCAAGCGCTTGACAGATGCTCAAGCCAAGCGGTGGCCTACCAAAAATGACTGCTCGATACTGGCTCGATAGGCGCTCAAGCAGTGGCGGCCTACCAGAAATGACGCTTGATACGTGCTTGATACCTGACTCGAGCATATCCATGGCAATCAGACGAATTTGGAAAGTCTTATCTGAATGACAACGATTCTAATTCAATTTTTCCGTTGATCCGAAGTTCTTTATAGCATTATCTGTTTCTATATCTCTCCATTTATCCATATTTTATTGGTTTTTCCATCTTTGCAAGATTTTATTGCCTTTAGTGTTCATCCAACTCAGGACAATTTCCGTAATTTCTCAGAAGATCCATTGTGCTTAAGGTAGTTCCCTATAGAGTGCATTATTCTTAATCCAGCGGTCTGCTCTCAACTCATTGCATCTCATTTTAAGATTTGTTAATTGTGCCCAATGGAATACTCGCATGGTGGAAGCAAAAACTGTTATTTTACTCGCCAGAGCCTTCCAATCTCTTCCACCCATCTTAGATTTTTGTTCTTATCACCTCCCGGAACGCCTAACCAAACATGTTTTTAAAGAAACAGTTGAGAAACAGTTGTCAAATAGGAAAATGCTTTTGGGTACAGTAGCTTTTATTACAACTCCATACAAATTCGGATCGCGATTCAAATTGCTGAAAATTTCTATCCAATAAACTCTCAAGTGTGACGTAAAATGTCACGTCAGCTTGTAAAGAATTTTGTAGAAAAAAAATTCTGACCCCGCAGATAGCTGATGGGCACGCAACCCATTACAACAATAGCAATCATTCAACTCATATATAATGAAGCAAACAGGGAGCCCTACCCAGGCATCCATTCATCAATCTCTTCCTGTTCCAAAAGAAAGACTCATATTGTTTATGTTAGTGGGGGGCAAGGAGACGTCTCTATCCAAATTCTATTATCATATTAGTCAATGTGCCTTGAAGCTGTGGTGTGGACCCTTGTCTACTTGGTCTAGCAAGGAAGGGGAACAATATGATTAATGCATGACTAGGGTTAACAGTTTCCTCTCGATAGTTGAAAAGACTGCAACACCACCAAAACTGACTTGTGAATTTCTAAGCTCATATAACACATTGTGTTGGATCCGGATACTTTATATGTGAAAGAGCTCTTATGGAAGCTATCTATCTTAACAGGTGAGCAAACTGCCCGAGACATGCTGAGCTAAAATGCTAGCAATCTGGCAGCAAAATTACTAGAAATCTCTCGATCCTATTTTGTTTCGCAAGTGAATTAAGAACACAAACTAAAACTTCTAAAAAGTACAGGCACAGATAAAGGAACTTACTGCCAGTCCACAACATGTTTTACACGACACGACAGTAAAGTTCAAAGATTTCCTGAACTCAATTAAGCTTAGAACGCCAACATAACCATCAACAGGAAGTGTATTAGATCAGAAAATTGTCCTGCCACCACCATGTTCCAGGTAATTTCAGATGGCCAAGGAAGCAGCTTCGGCACATCTCCTGCCCCATTTCTAAGAGTCCTATCATCAATTTAACAGCATGCTGATAATTGGGGTGGAAATGTGACTTTCAGACACCAGCTTAGAGGCAAAACAAGTAGGCTTTCTTTTCTCCATGTTAAAATCCTGGCTTTCGCCTGTTCATTGCAATCCACCATTCAGGTCATGCACTTCATCATAACAAACTCCAACAGAAGCATAAATCTGTCCCACTTTCCAATTTCCTTTCTGCTTTGGCTAGTTTGATATCAAAATTTCGCACTTTACCCACCCAAAACTGCTAGGATAACCCACATACGCATATTTGTCAGATATTGAATGAAAAAGCATCAATTTGATCAGCCTCCCTTTTACGCCAAGGCACACACTCACACACACTTTTTCCTTTATCTTCCAATGCTCTGTTGTTAAAGCAAATCTTCATCTAGAAGATACAACTAAGTCTATTAGGATTCATGACATATATTTCCATATTCTAGAACCAGCAACAGTCACACAAAAGATTCTTTTGTACATTGCACATCTAAAAAGCCTCTTCAGTTAGTTTGTCCACGTACGTCTAACTTAAAACTTAAGTCTGTTTACATTTTTACAATCTTTGTTGCATCATTGCAAAAAAGCAACTCATCACAATCTAATTTGACCATATCAACATTGCCAGAGAAAGCTTCCACATCAAGATCTGAAATTACTTACTTTAGCAAAGAGTCAGTCTACGAACCTGCATTTCTCATACTTCCAGTTAAGTGACTACAAGGAAGCTTTGGCTGCCAAAAGAACTGCTGATCCTCCACAGGATGATTAAAATCTGCCTTTCGCTTTCTCATTGTTGCTTCGACATTCCTACTTTTACCCTCAAAACTCCATTTACTTGGACAGGAGTCTGATGGTCCATAAACATTTCCCCCAGGAAAGAAAGAGGACTTTTTATCCACCTGTGGTGACTGACCAATAAACTTGCTTCCATTTGGAGAAGTACCAGAACCAACATCTTCAACATCTTGGAGCTTAATCTTTCCAACACTCGGGCATGTAACAGGGACAGGACCCAATCGCAATGATAGATCACAGACGCTATTAAATGTATTCTCAGGAGTTCTCCTTGTATTAGTTTCGGTCATCTTATAGGAAGCATCTACATTACAGCAAAAGGGGTTCTCAACACCCATCTTGGCAGGCTCCAAAATGTTAGAAGTCAACTTAGAGATTCCAAAACCAGGCCGAGGTTCTTCAAACTGTCGGCGATTTCCATAATACAAAGGATAAACAGAATAAAAGTTTGATGCTGGATAGTTTTCCATATGTAAGCTGGGGTTATTACTAGATGGCTGAACATTCTCAGATGCAAAGGGAGGCTTGTTAGAGGCACAATCATTGTTTAGGGCAACAGGGCTTGGATTTGTAGAAATCATAGTGGGTTTTGCAAAATTTGGATAATGAGATATGTACTTCGGATTAGCAGTATAAGTCCCTTGATTAGAATTCTCTACTGTGACATTAGTAACACCGGAGGCCTCTTGAGTGCTTGGACTCAGATAACACCTTGGGTTGCTATTCCGTTGGCTCCTTGATGTTCTTCTTGGCGTGCAGCCCAAATTTAGAGCAGCTGAGTGATGCAAGCAAGGAGTTAAGAATTATACACATACATTTTAAGCTACCTCTACGGCTATTTGTCTGTGATTCTGTTCAAATCCAGCACTCATTTTATACACAAAATGAGGAGAATTAAATGCATGGTAACCACATGCTTACTAATATCACCATCCTTGGCAATTGATATCAGGTAGAGCCAAGATTACTCTCAACAATGATGAAAAGACCAAAAGCAGATATGCAAGTTGGATTTGACAAAAAGAGAAAAACAAAAGAAAACTTAAAGTCAAACTTGAACGGCTTACCTTCAATACAAGGCTGGAGAAGCTTTCCATTTTCGGTACTCTCATCCCGTCTAATAATTGTATTAATGGCGTCATTCGTTCGCTCCCACAGTGTTTTAAGGTCCATGTATTCAGCCTAAGCAAGAAAGAGGACCCAAAAGATGAGCTTGAAAAAACAAGGGAACTAAACCCAGATATATGCTCAAGCTCTGCACATTTATCCAGCCAAGAAAATGTAGCAAATGAAAAGAAGTCAGAAATTTCAATCGCACATTCAACAAAGTTTAGCACCGAAATGGCTTAAAACACCTCTAAATTTGGTCTTACTCTTAAAGAACATATTTTTCGAGTTGATTTTTTTTCTTTGTTCTTCAGTGAAAAAACACACAAAAACATAATAAATCAAAATTTTAGTTATCTTCACTTTTCCTTCCATATTTATAAAAGCAATTAGATGGGAAGTATGCAAATCCGGTTGAGATTGAAAGCATCAAAAGAGAAGATATATATATATATATCATGTATTATACCTCAGAATTGGCTTTGGAGTACATAATTTCTTCTGCTTTGAGCACAACAATAGGGAGCTTCTCTTGCCATTCTTTGTTCTTTTTAGTAGCCGAGCTATGAACCTCATTGACAACCCTAAGCAGGCACAAAGCAGAGATTAGATGTGTTCATAGATACCTGGACACATAAACATGAATATTCTGAGAAGCGCGGCGGACCTGAAAATCTCTTGAATGAGAGAACCTCTGATGGGTTTTTGCCTTTCACTGTGCCAAGCTTTCCTAACGCACTCATAAGGTCTTGGGCCTGGTCTAGGCATCCTCACAACTTCTTTCAGAGAAACAGAAGGTGGGTTTGGGGGAGCTCTGTCTCTTGAAAGAGAAACAAAGGCCAAGGCTCTATTAGCAGTTATAGTGGTTTCTGGTTTTTTTTTTTTTTTTTGTTGGGTTTCCTTTTCCTTCTTACTTATGACTCTTTCAGAAACTCTGAACAAAATGCAGTACCGCCAGGATTTTTAAACAAGCAGGAAATGAGACCGGATGGGTTTGGCTTTTTCTCTGGTTTGCTCTTTTCTTTCCCTGCTGTCAGCCTGTCACAAGCTGAATAATTTGTCTATTTTTGGTAATGAAACTCAATTATATCTTTTTTCTTAGATTTCTTGTGGCAAGGAATCCAGCAATTTTCCTGCCGAATTTGGACAATAAATATAAAAAAAGTTTTTAATGAACAGATAGCTTTACAGTCAAAAATTTTTTTTACAGATAATCTCATACGGGGAATAGCTAACAATTATTAAAGATTCGAACTTTAATGAAAGTATTGAACTGCAGACAACATAAAAGATAAAATATAATCAAATACAAGCAAATTAATGAAAAAAAAGAAAAAAAGAAAAAAAGAAACTCTCTCTCTCTCTCTATCTTTCACTGATGAGAGATAATTTTTTGCTGTTGTTTTGTTTGGGATAAGAAAAAAGAAAGGAAAACTCAATTATTTCAAAGGGTTGAATCGATGAGTTTGGTGTGTCCCCCACTCATCCACATGCCTGCTTCCCCTAACCCCTAGAGTCCCTTTCTCCCTGTTGCTTTTGTCGCATAGCTTTCTGCCCTTCTCTCTCTTCCTCCTGACCATTCGTGTCGTGAAAGTGGGAGAGATTTGATAATTCGGTCACTGTCGGTGCTCTTTAAGCAACCCCAACCTCTACTCAAACTGTAACAATGGCAGAAAGAGAGACATTATTATGCCAAGTAGGTGATCTCATCTCATTTTGTTCTTGTTCTACACCCAACCCTGCCTCAACCCTCACTACATCTTCTAAATCTTGGCTTCATACTTTGATTAGCATCCCAGAAATATTTTGGATTAAAAAATAAATAAATATAAAAGAAAGTCTAATCAGCAAAAAAAAAAAAAAAACTTTTTGAAAAAAAAATAAATAAATAACAAAAGAAAAGTGGCTGGAGTCACTCTTAAAGGCCAAAACCTAACTTTATTTATTTGTTTATTTATTTTTATTTTTTGGGGAAGGGAGGCTTATGGGGTGACCGAACCACTTTCAACGGTCATGGGGTGGTTCGGCCAGTCTAGGATGGTTGAACGTACTCCCAGGCCAAAAGGGGTGGCCGAAACCTTGAGGGTGGTTTCGGCTATCATCATTTTGCTCTTTGGGGGTGGCCGAACCACCCCCTCAAGGACCATGGGGATGATTTGGTCACCTCATATAGGTCATGGGGGTGGCTCGAGCCACCCTTCTTCTTTATCTTTTTTTTTTTTTTAATAAAAAAATTATATAATTTTTTTATTTTGTAAAAAGTTTTTCTTATTTTAAATTATGCATAGAAACACATGTTGATTTTTAAAGGCATGTGTCGTAGACTTCCGTTAATTTTTGAATGGAAGTTAGACGGAGGTACCATCTCCATCTTTAGCCATAAACGAGGTACCATCTACGATACGAAATCTGCCACAAAGAGTAAAAAATAAAATCGTTAAACCATAATGAACAAAAAAATATTTGACCCTTTTATTTTATAAATGTTGATCTAATTGCTGATTATTTTTTATATATATATATATATAAGAAAGGAATAGGAGTACGCTAAATAGCAATTCTCTTAAGCTATATAAACAAACCTTAAGTGAAAGGAGCATAATAGAACAGAACAGAGCAGATCAAATTTAGTTTGTTATGTCAACGTCAAATAATAGTTTGGAAGGAAGATCTCTCTAAATAGTAATACTAAAAATTACATTTTTATCTCGCAACTATTTCATAATACTGGTGTGATAATCTCAATCAACTGTTTGATCAATCATTTTTAAAAATTAAAATGTTTGTTGGAATTGCTATGTCAGCATTATAAGATAATTAATGAATAAAAATGTGATACACTGCATTGTTCCTCTCGAAATAGTATAGATATATATATATATTGGAAAGTGCAATATATTAGGTTAGAGTTTTAATGGGAGATAATGACTTTCTTTGTTAAAGCTTTCTCCTTCTCATTTTGTTTAGGATTTTTTTCAAGACAAAAATATCAACAAATAACTTAAAACATAAAATACTCCTAAAACATTCTAAACTACTTATAGGTTTATCTCACGTCAAAACATTTTTTTAAATAAAAAAATTAACATCTTGCAAAATACACTAACAAAAACATAGTAAGATTACCCGCTCACTCCTGTAGACATAGACACACGGTCAAACACATAAATTTTCTTATGTTTTACTTTTCACTAAACTCCATAATCTCAACAATTCTTACAATATTTATCTGGATACCCAATAGAGGGGCGAGGGGATTATAACCCCTTGGTAAATAAAAGGGTTTGTTTTTAAAAAAAATAAAAAATAAAAAAATTGTGGGGTGGTTAAATGGGTGTGAATAAATTTAATTAGGGTTGGTAAGAATTTACAAGTTTCAATTTATGGAGCAGTTGGCTATATTTAAAACAGGATTAAATCTTACTCCGGAGAAGAAATGGAAGTAGACCAGTTTTAACTATTTGTTGTCCTTTTTCTCGTCCACCAATTGATACAAAGAACCAAATCCTGCGTAATTCGTACATTTTGCCTGATTCATGGAGTTAATGTTCAAGGGATCCTTTTTCTCTGTTCTTTTCTTTTAGGGTTAGATATATATTTGCCACATGTGCTTTACGACCTTTATTTTTTGCCCTCTCAGTTTCACTTTTTATCAAATTTGGTACCTGTGGTATATGAAAAGACGAAAATGGTACTTCCGCATGATTTCTCGTCCAAACTAACATCCACCCACGTTATTGAGTACCTAAAAATTTGAAACCCAGAACCTAATTCCTTACACATCGTTTCCAACATCTATACAACAACATGACAGAAAATGCCGTGGGTGAATGTTAGTTTTGGACGGGAAATCAGACGGAGGTACCATTTCCGTCTTTTCATATACCACAGGTACCAAAATTGATAAAAAGTGAAACTGAGGGGACAAAAAATAAATGTCGTAAAACACAAGGGGCAAATATGTATTTAACCCTTTCTTTTATTTTCTTTTTCCCCTTTAAAGTAAATTAAGTTCGTAACCACCAAAAGAAAACCTTATTAAACCAATTATATCTTTAAAAAAAAGACATGAAAAAATTATGGAAAATGTTTTTAGGTGATAGGCTTTGTTTGATAAAAAAAAAAAAAAAAAAAAAATCAAAATTCAAAAAACACTCAAAACTACTTTTACATTTACGTCACTATCAAAAAACTTTTTCAAACAAAAGAAACAAAAAAACACACTATAATAAAAAGTACTAACATACGGAGCCGTATAACTTTTATTATAATAACTCTAATTACAACACTTTACAGACTCATGTGTTGATTCATAATTGACAAAATGATTAAGAGTGTATAGTTGGATAAGTCAACTACTAACTAATTAAAATGACTAGTCAATTTTTTTTAATCCCTTTCATCAATTATAAACTTTCACCCTAGTTTATAAAAAAATTGGCCAGGTAGTAAATGAGTGAATGAGTGAATATTGTTGCTTTTATGGTCACTATAGTTTGGGGGTGTATGTGTAAAAGGGATCCGGTGTATTGCGTTTATATACCACTTGGTGACTCTATGCCTTAGAGCATTTTCAATGGCTTAATTATTTTTATTTTTAAGGTAAAATGGCTAACTAATTCACTAAAAAGTGTATCCATTCGATTATGCAAATCAAATCAAATGCAAAATGCATTTGTGATGCATATGTGAATAGTGCAACTTCACATACTATTCACACATGCTTCTCTTTTTTTTATTTGTTTCTCTCTCTCTCTCTCTTTCTCTCTCACACACACACACATGCACCAAAACTCATTTACGCCATACAAATATATATCTTAGAATCTGAAAAATTGTATTTCAGAGTATGCCTATATGGCAAAATCTATGTTTTTCATTTTAAGGTCACACTTATGCAAACCACCTTAGACGATAACAAAAAATTTGCCGACTTTATAGCAAATAATTATTAAAAAAAAAAAGACTTATCGTTGAAAAAATGTCTTAGAATTAAAATAAAGAAAGAATAAAAAATAATATTTAAATGATATAGTGAAATAATAGATAATCGGATATATAGTACATTTTGAGACACATTAGTTAAAAGATATAAAGTAAGTTTTGCATAACCATTTTGCATATAAAATTTCATAAGTTATTGGGAGTGCTCTTAGTTCTGCTATACGGCAAGTTAAGATTTAAGGCTCTTTTTAGGCCGACGGACCCTCAGTTGAGCCCACAAGGCCCTATAATATCTGGGTACTCCAATCTTAATTATTGTATGAGAGCTTTTGGTGTAAGAACTTTAACATTAGTTTTCTTTCAATTTTTTATTTAAAGAACAATATTACTTTAACTTCCGTATCCAAATACACTGCACAATATATTCTCTTATCTTTCCTTCTACAATTAAAATATTATTTATTTACAAAATACAAGTTTCCTACCTACCCTCACATGTTTTACAAAATCCGAACACAATTCCTAATGAAAGGCAAAAAGATGAGAGAGGATAGAGGCGAAAGGATATAGATATTTTACGTTAAAATAATGTATATGAAAGTTACTGCAAGTAGGGGTGAAAATGTAGGCGGATAATAACCGCTTGCATATGTTATCCATACCTAACCGTTATCCGCTATTAGAATACAAATGCGGTTAGTAAAAACCACCATTTATATGTACGGATGTGGATAACAGTTTTAAAGTACAACCGCATATGCATTCCCTTCATATATAACATATATTATATATCTTTAATTAAATTCAATAAAACAAGATCGATTCGAATTTTATAAACTAATTTTATAAGTTTATGACATTTAGGTTATGTTAAGTTTTTTTTTTTTTCACTATTATCTCAAAGTCATGTCTTACTACATTTACTTTTTCTTATTTTCTTTGGGTAATCCAAATCCCGACTATTCTATAAGACAATGATTTCCTATGGTTGATAATTGTTAATTTTGTAACAAGTAAAATCGTTATTTATTTAAGTTTGCATATAGTAATAATCGCATTACTAAATCTTGCAGATAGATTTATATAATAATCCCACTCCGACCGACTGAGGGAAAGAAGGGGAATTTTTATTTCCCAAGCCTAAGTTGGCCTAGGATCAAACTGTACCCAGTCGGGCAGAAGATGACCCAACTGATTGGGCAAAAGATGAATTCGAGAGCGATCTGATCACCAAGACTCATAGTACGAAGGTAAATCTACTCTGACGCGGCAGAGATTTGCAAGGATAGGGAGCCATACCATTTACCGACTCCTTGAGATCTCAAAAAATTCAGAAGGTACTGTTCTCGACACAGTACCTCCACTCATCCTAGGAGCCTATAAATAGATTGCTCAGCAAGTATTTGAGGAGGCCACTTTTCTAACTTTTGCTTTCACCTGCTACCGGCTTGAGTTAGGCATCGGAGGAAGGATCGCCAGCCAATCCCTGTTGAGTCATTGTTATTTTGCAGGTTACTCGGGATCCGAGCTACTTGGCGGATCCAAGCTACCTGGAGGATCCTAGTTACCTAAAGGATCCGAGTCATTCAAAGACCGACCGAGTCATAGGATTGAGCCGAGCCATTCAAAAAGCAATTTAAAAACAGACATATCACCATACGGGAAACTGTCTCAACAAGTTCAAAGGGGTGGAATGCAAGAAAGGAGTAGTCTTCTTCATATTTTTCGTATCATGCTTTTGCAATCCTTCGTAAGTAGTTTCACTACATATAATATTTCCTCTGTTCTCTATTAGGTTTGAACTCTGGCACTTATAAGTTGTAGGAGAAAAGACTTGGTAAGCTAAGTGAAATGCCATGCATGCTCCGATTATCGCCTAATTAAATAATTAATCACTGCCAGTAATATGAGAATTGCAAGAGGCCGGTAAAAAAACAAGAGGAAGAGAATATGACTAGAGAAAGCCTAGCGAACTAGCTTTAATCGGACGACAAAAAAGCGAGAGATGAGGCTACTTTACCTACCCTGTTCTGTGATTCACTTTTCACTATTTTAGTGCATGTTTCAGGCTTTACTTGCATAAACAATTTTTGAGGCATGCATTGTCTGCCATTTGGTACACAATTTGTGACATCATGCCCATGCGAGATGTAATGTAATTAATAATATGAAGAATTCGATCCATGTAATTGTAATTCTTTTAGTTTTATTCTCTGCTAAATAGGGAGGGAAAGGCCCAAGTAGGAGTTCCGATCCACTGATATATATATATATGTATATATATCCTTGAGTTGGCTGAGAGCTAGTGTACCATTCTATTAGGATGAAATAAGAGTGACAAGCTAAGTAAGAAGCTAGCCTACATTCCATTCACCACTGTCCCCATGTCAGTTTAATAATCATGACCGTAAAAAAGGGAAAAATAAATAAAGAAAAATGTCAGTATGAAAGTGTATAGCCATGGTCTGCGACTCATGGAAAGCCTAGAATTGAATGAGACACTTGGGCAAATTAAGTGAGTTTGTACGTGGTTGGCCTGTGAAATTCGGAAATAATTACGGGGGTGGGCCGGCCGGGTGGCCATTCCTCCTCCTCAGACGTCACTCACGAAGGCGGTAGAGGAGAAAGCATGAGTACTACGTCCGTTTCTGTACTTAAATACGTCCCGTAAGTGTCATGTGTACAGTGACCTTTCATGTGACAACCACATACATGAAAAGTGATCCGTAAATTAATGCAGCTATGATTTCATACACAACAACAAGAAGAGGATCCAAATACCAACAAGAAAGGGAAAGAGTAGTACAAATATATCAATCGTAATAAAAAAAAATTATATAATAGCAGAAAGTCAGTTTGTCGTATATAACTAGCTAGCTTCCCTTGTGCAATTGCAACACACGAGAGCGACGAGACATGCCTATTGCCTGTACATGTGAGCCCCCACCCCCACACACACATTACAACCCTCTTCGTTTTTACTCGATAACCAGTACAGTAGGCTCACCTCATCTGCATGCTCACCACGTGTACCTCTTCGCGCTACCCAACAACCCCATTTCACGTAACTCTGACCGAAACGGAGAAAAAGTTTCAGAAACCGACCACTGCGACGATCGAGTCAAAGATATTTATCCAGCTCAATCCAAACCGTCCACTAGTTACTCCTTTGTATAAATACGTACAGCATTAAACAATAAACACCATCGGCATCGAGCCCAAAATGTGTGTGATTGATGATAAAATTAAACTCAATTCTTAATTAGCGGGGCTTGCTTTTAGTGGTTGCAAAATGATGTCTGCCTCATCTCCACCGTCGATTTAGCATACTACTTTTGTAGTGGTTAGAACCCAACCCCTCCGCCAAATCTCTCTCTCTCTCTGGATTCGCGGCGTCAAAATCATTACCTTTTTCTGACTGGACAGAGACAAGTATGCTGTCTCCCACCCCCCTCTCCCTCTTTTGCGCTCTGCTGCTCTGCTTACCCCTCGCCGTTGTCTTCACCGTCAAAAACCCCACCGCCTCAACCACCACCATCAACATCGATAGCAATGAAAACCCACCAACCATTTTCGTACCCATTACTCATAGTACCAAAAACAACCAGGAAATGGAGCTCAAACAATCCACCGCTGCACCACCATTACCGCCGCCAAACGATGACGAGCCACTCTTGCGTGTTGCATCGCTAGTGAACCCGAAGCCCTGGCCACCCACTTCACCAAAAAAGCTAGCTTTCATGTTCCTAACCACTGTTCCTCTCCCATTTGCGCCCCTTTGGGAGCTTTACTTAAACCAAACCAGCAAAACCCTCTTCAACATCTACATCCACGCCGACCCCACCAACCGCTATAACCCGCCATTCGCAGGTGTGTTTGCTCACCGAGTCATACCCTCCAAACCCGCCAGCCGATTCACCCCAACTCTCGTCTCGGCGGCGCGTCGCTTGCTAGCTCACGCGCTTCTTCACGACCCCTCCAATGCCATGTTCGCCCTCCTCTCTCCTTCCTGCGTACCCCTCCACTCCTTCAACTTCACTTACAGGACTTTGATAAGTTCCAAGAAGAGCTTCATTGAGATCCTGAAGAACGAGGGGAGCGCTTACGGTAGGTGGGCGGCGCGTGGGGAGGACGCGATGCTGCCGGAAGTGAGGCTGGAGGACTTTCGGATAGGGTCGCAGTTTTGGGTACTGACACGTAAGCACGCGAGGCTTGTCGTGCGTGACCGCAGGCTTTGGTCCAAGTTCAAGCTACCGTGCGTGCGGTATGACACGTGTTACCCCGAGGAGAACTACTTTGCCACACTGCTCAGCATGCGGGACCCGCGGAGGTGCGTGCCAGCGACGCTCACGCACGTGGACTGGAGGGGCCGGTTCGATGGTCACCCTCGCACGTACGAGGCGTCTGAGGTGGGACCCGAGTTGGTCTTGTCATTGAGAAAGGACCGGCCTAGGTACGGCGATGATGGAAGAAACGGTTCTGATTCGTCTGTGACCAAACGGCACGACCCGTTTTTGTTTGCGAGAAAGTTCTCCTTCGACTCCATCCAACCGTTGATGAGAATAGCCAATGACGTCCTATTCAAAGATTAATGGCGTTGTTGTAAATTTTGTGAATTTTATATATAATTGTGTAAAGAGATTTGGAAAAAACAAAGGCCTGGTGGTTTGTCAGTTGTCACTTTGTCTAACGTCTGGTTTTCACGTAATTGAGGAAAATGCTTTCAAATACTCTTAAGGTAATTGAGGATAATGATTAATGAGTCATAATTAACATTGTGTAAACGAGTGTAATTTAAAAAGTAATAAATAATAATAATAATAATAATAATAATAAAACTTTAGCCAAATCAAATAATAATATATATATATATATAGTCGCATAATAAATATGTTGTAAGAGATACTAAACATTATAACTTTATCCCACGTTTATTTATATGATATTCCCAACTAATTATTGAATTAATCATTATTAAATAAAATAAAAAATTCAATAATTAATTTAGAGTGCCACGTCAATATTGTTGAACAATTATAGAATAAAAATATAGTATCTAATATTGCTTGTTTGTTGTCAAGTCATTTAAAAATTTTAAATAACATAACATGTAGACTGTTAAATACAACAAAACAAAATCTTAACGGTAAAACTGATTTTCTCCATCTCATTTGAAATGAGGACGGACCTTTAAAAATTTGATTGAGAGAGTTTCAAAATTTTGCTCTATGGGAAAAGTATGGCCATCTGTCCGAACGGTTTAGGATACAGAATCCACCTATTTGGAGCAGATAGGCCCTACAACCTCCTCTCTTGAGTTGCTCAAATTTTTGTAAAATTTGAACAGCCGTCGAGAAAAGTACATTTAGTGGAATAAATAATTTCAAAAATGCCAAGAAAGTATTTTCGAGGGTCCATCCTTGTATAGGAAATCAGGAATGAAAGAAAGGTTTATAATGCCTTTAGGGCCATGGAGATTGGAGAAGAGGGTCTTTAGTTTTCTAAAAAGGCCCAAAGTACAATTTCCTCGTATTGGGAAAACGATGCGTTTTATTGCCCTCTTTCTATGCCTGTTTATGGTTCAAGCCCAATTAGATAAAAGTCCAACCGATGTGGATCATGGTTTCACTCGACCTGGTCGGTTGTCAGTTGGGCTTGCTCATAGGTTGATTCTGACTACACTGTAAAAGACACCTTTAGGTATGTTTGTTAACGTGTTTTGAAAATGTATTATTTGTTTTTAAAAAATATTTTAATGTGACATAAAAAAAAAAAAAAAATTATTAGATGTCTTATTTGTATACACAAAATCTAAGCATGTACACCAAAAAAGGAATAAATAATAATAATAATAATAATGACCCAAAGTTGATTATCATATGAGATTGTG
The DNA here is from genome assembly GCF_958979055.1 of Alnus glutinosa. NCBI lineage: Eukaryota > Viridiplantae > Streptophyta > Magnoliopsida > Fagales > Betulaceae > Alnus > Alnus glutinosa. The sequence goes on along the minus strand of NC_084891.1, from coordinate 4,067,630 downwards.
ATATCTTTATGCATATTGTTCGTACAACCGCACACCGGTAGTCCAGTTAAAGTGACCTACTAAGACAGGAAATAGGCAAGGGTGACTCGTAGTTAGTACCAGCAGAGAACACTCTAATGCTTAAGTCAATGAAAGGTTTTGAGGAGAATATAAAATTGTAAGGATAGTAAGGGTTCTGATAATTTATCTGCTGCCACAATGAACTCCTATGTGTAGGAAATGGGATGTAGCACTTTGGGTCATATAGTACTTTTGATTTGGGGTAGTAATCTGGGCCACATGGTGCCATATGGTGGCAAACATACTGCTGATACAGATTGCTCCACATGGATGGCTTACATCCTCGGTATATATCGCCATGACATGGTTGGTGGCTTGCAAATGCTTCCCTTAATATGGTTGTCAGAATTGTCCTATCATTTTCTCAATGGTCCCCTTTTGCTATGTGTCTATTAAGCAGGTGATTGTCGATATGGGGTCGCTGGTTGGCGACTCCTTTGGAGAGGATTGACCTGTCGGGCACTATATCATCCTAAGGGCAAATTAACTTTCTAGGACTTGAGTGAGCCCAACAGGCCCAACAGGTATCTAAGTAAATGGCAATATGGCATCACCACATATAATATATAACATTTCCACTCGGAACAAAAGAACCATAATTGGTGTTGGGTCCATATGCTCCACACTCTATGCCAGAATGAGAATTATTGCATGGAAAATGAATGATTTGAACAACAGCACGTGAAGAGGTGGGACAGATGACCTGCCCCTTTCAATTTTTGATTGATATTCACACCTATTTTAGGTGAAGTCTGATTTTTTTGGGGACTTTTGGACTTTGTGATTAATTTCTTTGTTTAATGTTCAAGCTGCCTTCACAATTATCACTATCATACAACAATAAACAACTGGACCACCAGCTCAAATCGTTTCCACCCACAACTAAACATTTTTTAAACCTTATTTTTACATTACTAAATTACTATACCCACCTTCATGACGATGGAATCCAGCACTTAAAAACTATCATTAATATTAATAAACCGATTCACGAATCCAATATAAAATTAAAAAGGTTAGGATTGAGGAGTTCAAACCGTTTAATTAAACGTGATAGGTTAGAATTGACTTATATAATCTTATATCTATACTTCAATACGACCCGAACCCAATACGTAACATAAATAATGACAGGCAATGTTTGACATAACCCGTAAATTCGACACGAACCCAATAAAAAATTAAAAAATTAGAGTTGAAGGATTGTTACTGTTTAATTAAATGATTTGGATTATAGTTAACCTATATAGTCTAACATTTATGTCTCGATATGATCGGAATCTGACTCGCGAACACTAACTGCAGCCTCCAATTGAATGCAATAATAAGCAAGGAAAATTAATTTTCTTCATCTTAACTTGAAGAAACTTCCTCGTTTGATAATTGAGTAGTGTGGTTTAGAAAAAAAATAATAAAGTTATATGACAGGCAATAAATATGATATGGACTATCTAGAAGGTCCACCGACGCAGTCATATGAGATGCCATTCTAAAGTGAAAAAGCAAAAAAAAAAAAAAAAAAAAAAAAAAAAGATTCAATTTTGAGGCCAATAAATTCATAAGAAAAGCAAGGTGGGATCTGTGTGAAATCATGTGGCCCAGAGACAAAGAGACTTTGGATTATCTCCTTCCAAACACACCACCCAAAGCGAAGCTACTTCAAGACAGCACCCTTCTTTTCTTCCAAGATTCACGCTTCCATCAATGAAGCTTTTCTTTTTTCATTCTGTTTTTTTTTTAGATGAACCATTTTTTACGTTTCAAAATTTTCAAACAAATTAAAATTAAAATAAATAAATAAATTCAAACGTGTGAATTTTTATAAATTCTGGTAAATCCTAATCAACCCTTAAATTTTTGAAAAATTTTTTTCTTCAAAATATAAAAGGTATTTTGAAGATTTTAACACTCATTCCTTAGGATTTAACGAAAAAACCTCATGGATGAATAAATTTCTTTTAAAAAAATTAATTAATTAAAAGATAAATACATTAAATTGAGAGTTTTTAAAGTTTATGAAGGTAATTGTAAATGTGATGAAAGTTAAGGGAATTAAGTGAAGGTATTCCTAATAATAATAAAATGATTGCTTCGGTGACTGTGTTAAATTACCAGTTATCCAAAAGTTTAAGCTGATAGAAAGAGATAGATTTAGTCACTTAATTAATACTTTAATGCTTTCCCTCACATGTAAGCTTACACTTTTATTTTAATAAGTGAAGCCTAACACGTGAAATATTTAATTGAAATTAAAGATAAATGAAAGAGTCAAGGTTCAAACTCAAGACCTTTGGCTCTAATACCATGTTAAATTACCAATTGTCCTAAAAGCTTAAGCTAATAGAAAAAACATAATTTTAATCACTTAAGTAATACTTTAACAGACTGTTGAAGTGGTTGAACCACTCATTTGGCCATAGGATGGTTTGACAACCCCCAATAGCTAGCTTGGGGGTGGCCAAATAACCCCATTTGGCCAAAGAGGATAGTTCAACCACCCTTGATCACTAGTTTGGCCACGAAAGGTGGTTCCTCCACTCCATAACCCAACATAGCCATAACCCACCCCTATGTTGCTTTCTTTCTTTTTTATTTGTTAATTTGCTGTCGTGATCTAGACCATCCATTTATTGTATTCAAATAAAGGGCCCAAATACATTTAAATAAAATGTATTGTTTTCAATCGGTGCAATACCTCCGCCACCTCCATTCCAATATTGGCCCAGCGGGTAACGCTATGACTTTTAGGTGCACCAGAGCCGGGTGTTCAATTAATGACTACAAGTAATGATAATAAACATGGTTAGGGAATAAAACACATGAAATCCAATGTCCCATCTACTACAAGGCTGTGGATTCTTCATTCCCTACAACCCCATCGGGCGAATTTCTAAAGTGGAGGAAAAAAGTATTTGCTTTCTATTCATTAAAACCTTGTGGATGCTCATTAATAAGATTTTTTTGGTACACTTGGATAACAACAGAATCTGACCAAAATGAAGAAATGCACAATCAGTCAACTTTATGATATGATCAGCGGTATAAGTGGCTTTTTTTAATTTAATTTTGTCATCTTTCATTAGATATTTCAATCTACATTAATTGGACATGTTTTTAAAGCATATTGACCCTTGATTTTGCTAATCCATGATTAATTGTTATATAATTTTTACTCCCATGTCCTTTTAGTTGGAACTTTATTCCCTAAGAGAGGAGGATCTATAACTTCCCTATAAACAAAGAGTGTATTTAACTAAAATCTATCCAAATTTGGTTAGCTAATTGGTTTGTTCCCAAAACTACCCGTTGATTATCTTACCCAGTTGGTAACTAAGAGGATCTATAACTTCCCTAACCCGTTTGACTCAAGTGGTAAAGTTGAATTGTTGACCCTAATGAATCTTGATCCTACAAGGGATTTAATCTTTAGAGTTATATTTCTTAGTTTTCCCAATCTGACGAGGAGAATCCCTTCCCTAAGAACAAGGGGGGGACAGGCAGGCCACAACAGAGGCATGAACTAGGAAAGCAAGAAACTTCTAACCTAACTAACTTTGCCACATTACAGAAGACTTGCCCTTCTACTTAATGACGTGATTTAACGTTTTCGTTTAACTCAAAAAGGAAAAAAACAATGAAGTTTCATCATATTCAATGGAATAATTAATGTCATGCTGTTAATTAAAACAAGGAACACATGAATGTAAAGATTCAGACAAAAATCTTTATATTACAGAATGCAAAGAGACATCATGACTAGTTTACACATCGGCTGCATCAGATTCCCCTACTACCCCTTATCATTTCAATTCATCCCCCGCGCCTCTTCCCACCATTCTCATGCACAACAGATAGCAAGAATAAGGTCATACAAATTGACCCAAAAAAGGTAAAACACTAGAAAATGAAAATGGAAATTAACAATGAAATCATTTATAGCTATTTGGGGAAAAAGGCAAAATCAATAGGGTGTGTAGTAATACCCGGTCGGAGCTGTCATTCCTTTGACGGGCGGCATTCCATAAGGCATCATGGCCATGGGACCTGCAGCATGGTATCCAGTTCCGCTGATCTTGGCCAAACTAGTTTGACCTTGCATCCCTTCCCTCGCGTACTGCTGCCATACATGTTGCTCATTCACAAGAAACTGTTGTTTTTTCTCCATATCAGCCATTTGCACGTACGATGGGGGTGGAACGGTTAATGATGCGGCAAATGGGTCCTGATTAAATGTCTGGACCGTTCCATCTGGTGCCGGGAGAGCCAAAACAGGTGTGGCACTCTTCCCTGGCCCGGGCAATGCCACACTGCTGGCACTTCCTCCACTCAAATGGGCAGTACTCACATGCTGCCTCACAATTCCCTGATCATACATGCCATTCAACAACAAAGGATCAAACCCACCACCCAATGCCGCTTTCTGCCTTGACAAATTGCTCACCGTCTCAACCAATGCCAATTCCCAATCGGCCTTGCCGGGTTCAGCAGCCGGAGTCTGCCAAGCCGAGGTCACCTCCGTTTGTCCATTTGATGGGAATGCTTCCCACGACCCATTTCCATTGCTCGCCGGTTGACCAGCAAACAAAGCCAAGGCCAGCCTGTTCCCTTGGTCATCCGCACTAACCGCATCATCCCTCAAATTCACCAGGTCCTCAGTAAACTGTTGCTGAGGCTTAGCCACCGGCACCGGCTCCGGAAGAGGCGGCGGAGTATAATTCTCCGGTGGAGGCAATGCCTTTATCTCATTCATACTCGGTTCGATTTCCTCCGTGGCTTGAACCGCCTCCACCTCTTTTCTCTCAGGACTCTTGGGTGTCTTTGCTCTGTCCCTCACGAACTCCTCCAAAGTCTCCAACAGCTTCCCCGTAATCCTCTGCACGTTCGGGTACTCTGACGACCTTGCCACACCCGTGTCCTTACACCAGTTGAAGAGCGCAATGAGCTCATCAATCTGCTTAGCCGCACTTGCATAGGCATCAAAGGTCTTCACGCAATCCGGGTACTCCATGTCGAAGAACTTATCCAGCAACACCGCCAGAACCTCGCAGATATCAGCGTACAACTGGAAGCTCTCCTTCACCACTGGGTAGAGAGCAATCAAGATCATCCGGCTATTCTTGGCCAGACCGGTCGGCCGGCACGACAAGAACCGGTCGAGAAGTCTCTGCAAATGGCCCATCTTCCCGAATATCCTCTCCGGTTTCATGTCCCTCAATGGGGTCACCGTGACCGGGCCCCTCTTCGTATCCGTCGCCTCATTCACGTCCCCGAACGAACGGGACCGTCTCGTCGTGGTCATCGCCCCGTAGTTCCCATAAGCCCCATTAGCGCTGGTACTCTCGTACTCATACGGCCTCGAATTCTGAGGCGGTGACCGAAAATTGTCTCTACCGCCGCCGAATCTCTCATCTCCACCACCAGCGCTCTTCCTATCGTAGAGAATCAATTCTAGCCGTTGATCCAAGTACATCGCATAGGTTTTGACAAAGGCCGAGTGGTCCCAGGAGCTGGAGTGCGCTTCGTCTCTGAAATCGGACATGTTGAGAAGCCTGGTGCCGCGGCGCGTGGCGTAGAGGATCTCCTCCTGGAACACTGGGTCACCCTCGTTGAGGACGCGGTGGATGAGCGTGAGGCACTTAAGGGCCACGATCCAGTCGCGCGTCTTGCCCAGGCGCCTGGACACGGCCGACACGCACGCGTGGATGTAACTGCGCGAGTAGGACGTGAGGTTGAGGATCGTCCGCACGTGCTTCTCATCCGCCGGGTCCTCGTCGTGGCTGGTCACCTTCACGATCGCCACCTCCAGCTCCGGCGCGATGTTGCTCGCCACCTTCGCTATTCCTATGCTCGTCTGGTCTTTAACGGCTCCGATCGCCTTCCTGATCGTGCTCTGCGACATCTCCACCGCACGTTGCTGTAGTAGTAGTTTACATCGATTAAGCTCGTGATTAATTAATTGAAGACTTTCTCATTAATGGAGCGCTCAACAAAGATTATCCAGAAATAGAAGGATCTGGAATTTACTTACCGTTGATTTTGAATTTCAGATCGCCAGAAGGGCGAGGATTCTCTCCGATCTGTCAAAACAAGAGCGGATCCGGCGACTTTCGTTGAGAAAATGGACTGAAACGACAGCTGAGGTATAAGATCGGGGGTGAGAGAGTGAACGAACGGCGTCGTATTATGCAAAATCTCCGAGATGTTCTCTTCGTTTGCTTTCTTGCTCAACTCCTTAGATTCTGTCTGGTTGTCTCTTCGAACAGGGAGAAAAAGGACACAAATGAGATCGGAGGTCCCAAAAAGACGAAAAGGTTTATCACCATATAATATAAATTACTTTTCCACTCGGAACAAAGGAACCATAATTAGTGTTGGGTCCACATGCTCCGCTCTCTAAGCCAAAATGAGATTTTTATTTTTTATTTTTTTTTATGAATCAGAGTTATTATATGGAAATTGAATTATTGAGCAACAGCACATGAAGAATTGGTACAGATGAGCTGCCCCATGACCCATTAAAGCTGCAGTTGACCTTTCAATCTTTGATTTATATTCCCACCACCTATATTAGGTGAAGTCTGATTTTTTTTGGGACTTGGACTTTGTGATTTGTTTGTTTATTCAAGGTGCCTCAACAATTATGCTGTATGCCACTATCATACAACAATAAACAACCGGACCACCAGTTCACATCATCTCCACCCACAGTTAAACATTTTTAAACCTTATTTTTACATTACTAAATTACTATACCCCCACCCTTCATGAGTCATGACCTTGGAATCCACTACTTAAAAGCCACCATTAATATTAATAAATATGTAGGATATAATTAATTCTTTTTATCTTAATTTGAAGAAACTTTCTCGTTTGATAATTGATTATTGTAATTTTTTTTTTTAAAAAAGAATAAAATTATATACTACATATTTATCCGTCCCATTTAAAATGACGACGGGTGAACACCGCTACATTACATAAATTTTAATATAAAAACCACCGGTGGCGTCGGTCTAGGGTTGATAGTGGGAGGATGCTTTTGCATTTATGTGTGTGGGCACAATAAACATGATATGGACTATCAAGAATGTCCACCGACGGAGTCATATCAGATGCCATTCTATTCTAAAGTGAAAAGGCCAAATAAAAATAAAAAAAAAAAATCAATTTTGAGGCCAATAAATTCATAAGAAAAGAAAGGTGGGTCCTTTTAATGGGTTGTGTGAAATCATGTGGCTCAGAGTCTCAGAGACAAAGAGAGCCTTTGATTCCCTCCTTCCAAACACACAACCCAAAGCGAATCCACTTCAAGACAACACCCTTCTTTTCTTCCAAGATTCACGCTTCCATCAATGAAACTTTTCCTTTTTTCTTTTTTTCTTTTTTTCTTTTTTATGTTTCACTAGTCGGATGGCACGTGATTGATTCTCGATGATGTGTATCATTATAATTGTTAATATTATAATTTAAATATCATATATATATATATATATATATATATATATATATATATATATATAATTAATTATGAACTTTGAAAAGCAATCATGCGCTATGAATTATCATCATAGTAAAAAATTTATGATTTAATAATCTTAATAACATAGTCATAAACACTACAAAAAGCATGCGACCATTTAAGCATGCAATTAACTTGATCAAACCAAATTATTAGCAACTACAATTAGCATAAGATTTCTATCATGAATTTGATTTTTCAAAAATGCATGTGTCTTCATTTTGTATCATTGCTTAATACTAAAATCTATTTCAAAATACATCACTACTTTGCAACTTAGTTGTTGGTGAAAGAAGTAGATGAAGTTGTGAATTCTTGAGTTATAGAAATTTATTGATCTTTGCCTAGCAGCTCTTGAACAGTTCCAATGTTGAATTTTTGACGTACTCCTCCATGTCCGTCAATCATTGTAACCTTTAGCCAAATAATGAATTATTGTACAAAAAAAGACTTGCAAGGCTTTGTGCCCTCCTATTTGCAAGAGAATAAAAGTATGAAAAGTTTGATAAATCATAAAAGCAAAAATATCAATATTAACATTGGAAAGGAAAAATAGTGCAGAAACAAACTGTTGCAGAAAATGGAAGCCAACATCATTTATAATGCTGACAACATCTGAGATATTTGTTGACAAAAAATTTGAGGTATAATACATTATAGGAAGGTAGATGTGATGTACATAAGAGAGGACGCACTTGATAGAGTTCAATTCGTGTTTACTATGCAACAGAAGAATGAGGATAAGTACATGGTAGCAACAAAGCATACTTTTGATAAGGTTCATAATCAAACTTCTCTATAAAGAGAATACTCTTGAAAGGCCCACCAATTTCAAGGTACTTAGAGCAAGAATTGATATTTACTATTTCACAAGGCATCATAAAAAACAAAATGTAAAGAACATTATGATTTACCAATAAAAAAAGTAAACAGAGAATCTCATAACTCCAAAGAAAAAAAAAAAGGGATAATTACACTTAACCCTCATGATTTATCTACGGTGTGGCGATTTACCCCCCAATGTACCAAAATTGGTACATGACCCCTCCGAACTTGCCAACGTGTGGCAAAATCAACCTTCCGTCCAATCGACCGTTCGTTTGGACGAAAAATCGGTCACGTGCAAGTCACGTGACCGTTTAAGACAGAGACCCTCCCTAAGTCACGTGATTTGCACGTGACCTACTTTCCGTCCAAAAGAACGGTCGATTGGACGGAAGGTTGATTTTGCCACACGTTGGCAAGTTCGGGAGGGTCATGTACCAATTTTGGTACATTGGGGGGTAAATCGTCACATCGTGGATAAATCAGGGGGGTTAAGTGTAATTATCCCAAAAAAAAAGAGAGTTTTGTAAAACATACACCACATATTTGGTGAAAATAAGCAAAGTTTCAAACCAATTTGAGGAAAATCAATATAACAATTGCACTGATACTATGAAGGTCATCTAGGTACAAATTGAATCAAGACATATATATTGCACAGCAATATCACATGCTTCAAAAAGCATTTATTTAAGATTTTGATATAATTGTAGTTGTCAATGTCAAATTGGACTGAATAATAACCGGAATAGTAGCAGAACCAAGAGACAAAAAAGAGACAAAATTTACGTAGTTCGGTCTATGACTTACGTTCATAAGGTAAAGGCCAAAGGGATGCATTGTGCTCTTATTAACTTCTGTTTATAATACAAAGGTTCATATTTATAGGGTTTAGAGTAAATACTAATATGGTAATCAAATTCCCATGATTTGATTACAATTAACCCGTAAATAGAGAATATTACAATATTAACCAACTAAGAAATATACAGAAAATATAATATATTTTCCTTAGTTATAATTTTGTTAGAAGTATAGCTATATTCAATATATAATTGAATAAGAAAGATATTTTGAACTACGATAAATTTTTTACTTTTTTTTTTCATACCTCATTGTTGTATAACATTAATTTTGTTGCAGAGCATTCTAAGAACTTTTTTTACATCTTCCCCAAACAAAGATGCGACCAATGAACCACTTTCATCTTGTAATTCCACTTTCACTCGACATCTAAAATCAAATGATAAAAGATAGAAGAAAAAATTTAGGGAGATCGATGTTAAAAGTATTAAATTTGACTATTTCACATTTCTAAGTTAAAGAAAAGGTATCTGCAAATAGATTGTGTATAATGTGATTGTGCAACATCTTTTTCTTTGCAATGTAAACAAGCAAATGTCTCATCAATTTTCACACTTGTACTTTTGTTACTTCTATTAGGGGCCATATACCAAAATCTTTGTTGCAGGTTGGAAACAACGATTTTTGCTTTTACCCAAAAGCTGAATTTTTGCATTGATTTTTTTTGTAGGAGTTTATAATCTTTATGCAATTGTTTCTTGTAAGAATGTAAATATAGAAAGTTCATTATACATGAATTTGTAAGAATGAATCTCTAACAAACTGTGTATTATGGTATTATTAATTCAAGTAATAAAAGATGTGTTACCGATTTAGCTAAGTCTACCTTTGCAACAATCTGTGTAATAGTTTTCTTGAATACTGCGGTTGAACTTAATAAAGCTTTCAGGTAGGATTTGTTCTAAATCATTTCGTTTAATACTGTTTGATTTGCAATGGCCTTATGTGAAGGAGAAAAATGATTAATTAGTTATAAGGAGGTCACATATTTGAACAAACAAAGTTGAAAAGTAAGGAGAGGTGAAATCATGAAAGAGAATATTTGACCAATTATGTAGTGCAGCTGCTTGAGAGTTGTTGGGGTTGATCATAAATGAGCTAGATGATATTGTCGAAAGAGATATACCTATTATAAATATAGTTATTTTATTAGATAGCTTCATCAAGTGCAAGTGCTTATTATTTCATCAGAGATCATACCATTATGCGAAACAACTTTCAATCTGGCTCCAATAATAGGCTTGCTCTTAATAAGATTTGAAATCATAGCAGATTCATTATCAACGAAATGATCTCACATTGTCAAACATATTGGTAGAGACATGGCTTCTACTAGTAGTTGGCCCATCCATTGCCAGCCCAAAATCAGACAGTTTTACATTGTATTCTTGCAAATTCAAAGCAAAAGAGGCAGCATGGCAGAAAATAAGTCTGATTGAATTCTAAAACTTATCCAAAAAATTTGATCAAATAGCCTAGCCAAACTACATACTAAATCAAGCAGGATATTATAAGTCTTAAAGTCACGATTTATGATCTGTGATTCAGCATTGTGAAGAAAAGCAAGTCCTTTTGCAGCATCAAGAGCAATTTTCATTCGAAGGCCCCAACAAAGTGGCTGGAAGTGAGAACCCCCTGCTTCAACAATTATCTAGCGTCACAATTACAATATGCATATCTTAAAGGAAAAAAATAAAATAAAATAAAATAAAAAACTTAAAGTTTGTTGTTCAATAACGGGTTGATTGTTAAAGGGGATATAAAGAACTACACACTTGGAAATAGATGATTTTCCATGCTTCACTTGGGCATGAACTCATATACTGGAAGCCGATGGTCATCCTCTAAGCAATAACCATTCAACTTGACAAGATTAGGATGATGCAAAATTGCCCCAAATAGTTTATTTTTGCATGTATATCCAACAATACAACAAAAAGCATAAAGAACTAAGAAGGGAACTGATACTCACCAACCATTCCTTGTGACCCTAGAGCCCTTCTTAGTTGGGCCTCTTCACAGCAATCATGCACTATGCCAGTCCCAAGCCTGGTAGCTGTAAGTAAATGGTCATCAATCCGCCCCTTAAAAACTGAACCAAACCCACCCTCTCCTAATACATTGTCAGGGCGGAAGTTTCTTGTAACCATTTTGCGTTCGCTGAAGCTGTAATTCTTCATATTGGAGATCTCCAAGATCTCACCCTCGCTCCTAGGAGTCATGGGTATGGAAGCCAATGAGAACTTGCTTTTTGTACTGCTCAAGTAATTCCCATGTCTGCTCACATTTTTTGAATTAAACCCTACACAAAAGCCATTGAGACAAGCTTTTTTTATGCACCAAAACACGCAACATTCCCATTATTCTTCATCAAAACTGTTTTCCAACATGAAACCCCAATCATAATAATGTTTTGGAAAACAAAATCCCTCAAAAGCAATACAAAATTCATCTAAGCATAATCTAAAGATAGTAGTAGTTTTAGTGTTTGAATAATTGTTAGGAAGCTTATGGAACCCCAATTGTGCAACAAGTACATTATGTGGAAATTAAACAATTTATTCTGCAATTTCAAAGCATCAAGTTCCTGAGAGGTATTACTCTCACAAAAGTTTATTCATTCAACAAGTTTTATTCAAATTGAAACCAAAAGATCAGACGCAGATCAATTACCACTAAATTAAAATCTCATCCAAAATTGTTTGAACAATTTAAACAAGCCATGGATGTTTATGTAAACAAAGACAAACTTGAAATTTATATATTGTCACAAGGCAGCTAATTTAAAGCACTAGTAGCAAATGCTCTATAAGTGGTTCCCTTCCCTAAATTAGGAAAAAATTGAAAAAGTTACAAAAAAAAGGCCACAACAGTTATCATATTTTAGGGCTCCATCTACCCAATCGATTATTATATTCACACAAAAGCACATCATCTCTCCTCACGTATTCCAATACTCTTTCTTCTTCTTCCCTTCGCGACTCAACAAGAACTTGATCGCCAATACAACTATTTTTTTTTTGGATGAATAATACAACTATTACTATAATTATTATTTACAAGAGAAACTGAAAAATAATGAATTGAAAGAATTGGAGGAGAACAAACAGGAGAAGTAGAGGGAAAAACATCACATTGATGATCATTCCCATCTGATTTCGATCGAACGATGGCGGAGGCGGCGGGAAGATTGGTCAAGCGATCGGACAACTCCGATCGGCCAAAATCACCACCGAGTCTGAAATCCCGGGTGGTAAGGTTCTAGAGAATGAGGGTTGTTGCTGAGGCCCATCTGGCGGAGGAGGCTGGAGCGGCGCTCGGAGACGGAGGAGGGCTCAGAGATCCAAAACGGTCAACTCTTATCTCTGTCCTCGTGTGAAACGGCAGCGTTTCGGTTCGATCTATGGGCCAGCACTCTGAGAACCCCGTCAAACACCTCTCTGTCGTCGAGAACCCCGTCAAACGAGAAGCCACAACTCCGATATCCAACGACGCTGCCACTACAAACCAAAAATCAGTAACTCAGGAAGTGAAAATGGAAATGGAAATGGGAGTGTGGAAGAAGACAAAAAGCTGAGAGAGAGATGGAGATGAGAGAGTCAGAGATGAGACATAGATGGAGAGAGATAAAAGAATGAAATTAATAAAGAAAAAAAGTGAAACTAATTTTTTTTTTTTTTTTTTTTTAATATATAGAGTAAGATAAAGGGAAGTTGTTGTGGAGTATTCTTATATAGGGAACAAAAAAAGTGGTTTTATTCCTTAAATATTTTCTAAATTAGGAAAAATGGTTGAAAGTCTATTGCTAGTGCTCTTAGCAAGGTAAAGACAATCAAGATAGTAAATTTAACATCTTAAGTCAAATTGAGCTCAATCAAGCATTGAAAAACATATATATATATATATATATAAAACCATAAGGAGACAAAATGGAACAAAATGAAAGGAACCTGTATGAGAAGGTGTCACAACCTTAATAGTTAATCCAATTGCTTATGCAAGCCCCCATCCAAAACAGATCCTCTCAAAACTCTCACCAAGACTTTCAGATACAAAAGGAACTTTGAAATTCAGAAAAAACCGAACTAACCCTTTTAAGAAACACAGATCCAAAGCAAGTTCCTTTTTTTTCCCTCTCTCTCTCTCTCTCTCTCTCTCTTAAATGATTTAAGATTGTTGGAAATTTGCCAACAATCTGAGTCTTTTGTGAAAAGATTCCGTAAAATAGCAAATGGGCAACAAGAATGAACGAAATAAAATAAATCAGAAAGCAAAATGAGCAAGGAAGAGATCACCCAATTTCTCTTTAGCGCAGATCGAAGTGATTGGGCACTGACTCGAAATGGATTTTTGGTGTCTTGGGTCTCTCTCTGATTGATGAAAGAAAAGGTCTCTGCTTTTGGGAGTTCCACTATTCGATCCATGACATTAATCCACTTGTCATATATAATGAACAAATTAAACATAGTAAAATGAAATAAAAACCACACCACACACACATACATACACACACACACACATATATATATATAGAGAGAGAGAGAGAGGATTTATTTAGAAAACAACTAACCGATCCATCAATATTGGAATATTAGGAAGAACAAATAAAGGGAAAAACGATATTTAGATCAGAGAAAAACTCAATTGATAGAATCATCCAAATTGAAAAATATTATAAACTAACAAAATATTCATAACTATAACTTCCTTAAATGAGCAAAAAAAAATTTAATAATAACAACAACAAAGGATCTTACTCTCATTCCAGAATTTAGATCAATGCCACTGAGCATCTGAGCTGCTTTAGACCATTGCTGCTCAGACTCATAATTCAGCAAGTTTCTCTATGATAATTAACACCTGCAACACATACAAATAGATGACCAAGTTTCTTAAACAATATGAACTCAATCCACGAAAATACTGGGAAAATATAGCTTGTAGATGACTAGGAAAGACAATCATACTTTCCGATCACAAACTAATATAGTTTGCAACTAAACAATTGAGAACCGATGGCTTGGGCGAAACGAACCTGCTCTTCAAACGAAACTGTGTGGAGAGTTTAAGATAATGGGTCTCTTTGTGTCTGAGAGAGAGTTGGTAGATTTTGTTCCTTCATATTTAGATTTCACAAATATCTTACAATAAATCCGAACAATAGGAGGAAAAATCCTCTTTAACTACTTTTAATCCAAAATTTGGCGTCCACCCGAAATGCCATTCTTAGTAGTTTACTCATCTTTGATTTGTGGATGATTTGCTTATATTTTATGCGGCAAACTTACACTCTATTTCTTCCACTAAATATACTCTTGCTGAATTTGAGGGTCTCTCGAGTTTGAAATCTAATCCAGCAAAAGTTATTTCTTTTGCTTTGGAGTTAGGCCTACTGATAAATAAGAGATGTTGAGTTTTTTACAGATGAAAGAAGGTCAGTTTCCTGTTCGGTATTTGCGGTGCCTCTCATTACGAAAAGGCTTTCAGCTACGGATTGTGAGGCTTTGCTTGCTAAATTCACTGCCAGAATTGACTCCTGGAGTGTCAAGTTTTTATCTTTTGCAAGTAGATTGCAATTGATAACCTCTGTTTTGTTCAGCTTGCAAGTCTTCTAGTCTAGAGTCTTTATCTTGCCAATGAAAGTCATCCGGATGTTGGAGCAAAAATTGAACGGGTTCCTTAGTTCCCATATGCCCCATGAGCGCTAGTTCTCTCGTACTCATATGGCCACGAATTCTGAGGTGATGATCGGAAATTGTTTCTTCTGCCGCCTCATCTCTCATCTCCACCACTAGCGCTTTTCCTATCATAGAGAATCAATTCTAGTCATTGATCCAAGTACATCGTGTAGGTTCTGACAAAGGCCAAGTGGTCCCAGGAGCTGGAGTGCGCTTCATCTCTGAAACCGGACATGTTGAGAAGCCTAGTACCGTGGCGCATGGCATAGAGGATCTCCTCCTGGAACACCGGGTGTAGCGCCCCGGCTTTCTAAACAAGCCGTAAGTGTAATTATCTAGAATTACACGTAACACTACTACATGAAATAGCAGCAGATTTTTTATTTTATTTTAAATATCAGAGTTTTCCTCAGAAGTATAATTGTACCAGAGCATCTAAAAACTTCACATATTTTATATATCAACAACTAAAAACTTAGTTTACCAAAACTGCTACAGACAGCAGACTACATCTTTTACAAGGTTATTAACAATACACTGTAGAGCAAAAGTTGCTATAAGTGGCATACTAAAATACACACATCTAAAACTACCAGTATTTCCACTATTGACACTAAGTACACTAATTCTTCCAAAAACTGAGGGCCCCAGTCAGCCTCTCCCATCATAGACCGGACATTCGTACATGTCCACTTCTTCTTCTTCTTCTTCCTCTTCAACCGCATCTATAAAAATTTATAGGTGGAAGAGTGAGTCCACGGCTCAGCAAGTTCAAGCAAACTGACCATTTTCTAATCTGAACCCTCAGTTGTTTATAAAATATCTCATCACTAGTGCTTACTAGCCAACCACGTATGCAGGGTTTTCACAAAGTTGTTTTCAATGTAAATATGGCTAAATAGTAAACCAGGTGATAGACAGTTTGATACATAATAATAAAACATAAAAATATTTCTTTGCATTTTCTTACTACATAATTAACTCCACATTTTATAATATGAAGCAGTAAAACAGTTTATAGCGTGGTAAGTAAAACATCAGTTAAAATTAACATACTTTAGCATATAACATTGCATCGCATAACATAACATATAATAACATCTTAATAAGTGAATTTATACTCCCACTTATCCATAGAAGTTTGCTAAGTGTGACCCCACTTAACCGCAAGGTTGCTAATAATTTATCTCTCTCATAGCTTTGAGGTGTCAAGTTATTCCCCACTTAACCGCAAGGTTGCTAATAATTTATCCCTCTCATAGCTTTGAGGTGTTAGGCGCATAATCCCCCCCTAACCATTGGGCCTTGACATGCCTTCATATATAATTTTTTTTCATATAATATTATCATTTTTGCAAATCACATTTTCCTTCCAAAACTCAATCATATCCTTTTGAAAACACATTTTCATTTAACACATATGTAAAGTATCTCAAAATATATTCATACGTGTAATTAAAATAACAGGGCTCAAGAAAACATACATAATATGCTTTTGTAAAATAATGCAGGGTTAGTAAGTTTGAACTTACAATTCAAGCTTATACTCTTATGATAAGTTTATGCGCTTTCGTAAATTTTCTGCATTAACATTGTATCTCCATATTAGCCTATATTCTTAATTTCTCATTCCTAAGCCTTATTCTAAATCCTAAAAATTTGGGCAGCATAACGCCATGTTTACAATGTCATAAATACAACTTGGGCAGCATGACAACATATCTAAATATTTTAATATTATTTGGGCATCATAACGGCATATCTAAAATATTCTAAAATCATTTGGACATCATAACGACATATCTAAATATTTTAATATTATTTGGACATCATAACGGCATATCTAAAATATTCTAAAATTATTTGGGCATCATAACGACATATCTAAAATATTCTAAAATTATTTGGGCATCACAATGACACTGTTGTAAATACCTAAAAATACTTAGGCAGCACAACGATGCATTTGTAATTTTAAAAGAATGATTAAATATAATATCCTTCCCTGAGATATTCAATCATACTTTCCCCAACAATTTAAGCATTATATTAATATAATTTAAATTCTAATAACTAGAATGGACATAAACTAAGGATAAAATAATTTATACCTAGCAATCCCACTTCAAGAAGCTCTAAAATTCCTCAATTAATCTAAATATTTCTTTTTCTACTGTACGCTCATGAGAATGGGCGAGAGCAGTAAAATTTGCTGTGAAGAAAAACTATTGCGGCTCGGCCTATTTATAGGCAAACATTTTGGGACAAGTTTGGAATTCTATGAAAAGTTAAGTGGTGAAAGCGCCGCAATCCCCTTTCGTTTTCACATTTACCACTGCTTCAACGTAAGTTTCTTCATTGTTTTATAAGTTTCTACTATTTTCTCAGGTGTTCGCGTGATTCTCCCTTTTTGTCTTCACGCTCTTAACACTAAAATTTCTACCGCGCACCCAGTGACGCTGCAGCCCCCCCCCCCCCCCCCCCAAGTGCATTCCTATTATTACTCTTACAGTTTTTCGCATAAAATGTATTGTTTCCTCTTCTATTTGAATTTTCTTCACGCCCCTTCCTTCCAGTTTCACGTGATAGCCTCTGGCCTTCACGAATATCATTCAGTTCACGCCTTAAGCCTTCGAGAAATGATTTTTGAACATCACTTGTACATCACTCTTTTAAATCAACAATTGGATTTGTAGGACCCGCAAAAATTCACATGTGGGTCATACAGGTCCAATGGTTGATTTAAAAAAGTAATGTACAAAAAATGTACAAGTGATGTGCATGTAACATATCTCTAAGCCTTCATGTGAAAAGGCTTCACCTTCCTATTTCCTTTCTCCTTTATTTGACTTGTCAACATTCTCATTTCTTTACTCTTCTCCTTTTTATTTCCTTTGAAAAGTCAACAATGGTGGCTTCCTTATTTTCTCTCTACATTGAACGTGGTTATATATATATATAATACTTTTATTTAGGGGTAATTATATTTTTTCCCCATAAACTACCAACCATTGTCAACATGGCCCCATGAACTGACATCTCGACCAAAAGAGAGCATTCAACTACCAACTTTACATACTTTGCCCCCTTCCGTCAGTTTAATTGGTAAAAAGACTAAAATACCCTAACTCAAATTCAAAAATGACATAAATGCCCTCAACTTTTTTAAACATATTAATTTTAATATTTTTTTTATTAATTACTGTTGGAGGGCATTTTGGTCTTTAAACCAAAATTAACGCCCAAAAATGGAATATTCCGTCCAAGTTAACGGGATTCCCTGACGGAGGGGGGCAAAGTATATAAAGTTGGTAGTTTGATGCTCTCTTTTAGTCGAGGTGTCAGTTCATGGGGGCATGTTGACAATGACTGGTAGTTGATGGAGGGAAAATGTAATTACCCATTTTATTTATTTATTTATTCTTTTAAAACAAACTTTTGAAAATTCCCAAAGCTCCAAAATTTCATTTTTCTTTGAGCCTAATTTGAGCTAACCACTTTTATACGAAATCAAGGACATAAAATTACAAAAATATACTTTCCAAATAGATTTGATATAATTTAATACCAACATTAATATCAAAATATTCTTAATTATCCTAATAAATTTCTTGGGTGTTACATTCTCCCCTCCTTATTAGAATTTCGTCCTCGAAATTTAAGTGTAATCTAAATAGATGCAGACTAGCTAAAAGCCTAAAACCACAGAATAATATTTTAATGCGATTACGACGTTACATATCGGGCTTATGTCTTCAATAGTTCCTTTTCCTTTTGAGTCCATCTTGAAATAGATGTGGATATTTGTTTCTCATTTCTTGCTCCAGTTCCCATGAAGCTTCTTCTACGCCATGATTCCGCCATAACACTTTTACAAGCGGAATTGTCTTGGTCCTCAGCTGTTGCTTTTTGTGATCCAAGATTTGTATAGGCA